>NC_137159.1:13788104-14402841 GCF_951394435.1 Stenella coeruleoalba | reverse complement strand
AACACTCATTGAGCTATATATGCTCGAGATCTGCAGTGACGGGCAAATCTTCTTCCTTTACATGCTCTCTCATTTTCAACACATGGTGAGAGACCTCCGGTTCTTAGGTGGAAAGAAAACCACTCGAGAGGCTGTATAAAATGCCCTGGAGAAATAGCCTAACACTTAATTTGCTAGGGCAGTACAAATAAACTTCCCAAGCTAAGTTGCTTATTTCCTGATTCAAAACATGGCTTTTCTCTGTAGAATCAGACTGAGTCACTAACAAATTCTTGTGCAGTGCAGTCACTCTTCCCCTTTTCATCTCTTTGCAAAGAAATAACAGCCTGTACCAACCTCTCAAAAAACACTGAAAATCTCAACTGCAACAGAAATAAAACCTGGGCCTATTTTCCAATTCGATTTCATTATAAAATAAGCATAGGCCAGACATGGTAAACAGTGAAAAAGAAATTATTCCTAACACAAACCAAATTACTCTATCACTTTGATCTTTTTTATGTCAAAGGTTTTGCTCATATACATTTTTAACACGTTCCAACTGTGATTACACATAGAACTGTGTAGTCTATTTCTTCTTTCAACATTATGTCAGAGAATTTTCCAGACGGTTACATAACTTTTTAAAACCACTATTTTAAACAACTACATAATATCTTAACAAATGGATGTCCCACAATTTACTTAGCCCCAGTGCTGGGTATCTAGGTTTTTCTAATTTCCACCACTATAAACCACAATGTCATGGACTGCATTTTTCAAGTTATTTTACTATACTTCAGATGATTTCCTTAGGCTGGATTCTCAGATTGAAGGGAATGAACATATTCGTAGCTCTAGATATACAGTCTTTGTCAACTATTTGGTTCTATTTTGAACTCACTGCTTATGTTTAAACAAAATCCTAATAAATTCTGGACACTTACTTAAGAATTAAAATCCCTTTAGGTCCAAGATAACTTGAGATGACTTACAAAATAAAGACACCTAAAAAAGAAATAATAAAAAGAATATAAGTGGACAAATACATATAACCAGCTGAACTGGGGGCTAGCAAACTACAGCCTATAGGCCAAATCTGGCCCACCATCTGTTTTTGTAAATAAAGTTATATTGAATCGCAGTCATGCTCATTCATTTAAGCCTTGTCTATGTCTGCTTTCACGTGACAATGGCAGAGCTGAGTAGTTGTAACTCAGAGACTGGATGACCAACAAAGCCTAAAATATTTTCTCTCTGGATTTTACAGAAAAAGCTCACCAATCCCTGAACTAAACTTAACTGCAAAATTCCCCATCTATTCTGTTAAATCAACTTCTGTTTCTGGCCAGGATAGAACAATGGTGACCTGATTTCACATCCACTAGAAACAAAAACAGTAACAACAAAAGCAGACATGAACATGAAACATGAATATAAAACAAAGGTTTTCGATACAGTGACCTTAGGAAGTGAAGGACAGGGATCAGCAAGGATATAGTACACTTGAACTATCTATCACCTGAACCTGACTGACATTTGCAGAGCACGCCATCCAACAACAGCGGAATACATATTATTTTTAAGGACACACGGATCATTTACCAAGACAGACTGTATTTGAAGTCATAAAACAAATCTCAATAAATTGAAAAGGATTCAAGTTATCCAAGGTATGTTCTCTGGCCACAGTGGAATTAAATTTGCAATCAGTAATACAGACATCTGGAAAAACCCCTAAATATTTGGAAACTAAATCATATACTTCTAAATAACTCAGGGGTCAAAAAAAGAGAAATTAGCAAGTATTCTGAAGTGAATGTAAATGAAAATACAACATGCTTAGGGGAAATTTTATATATAAAATGCCAATATTAAAAAAAGGAAAAAAGTTTCAAATCAGTGACTTCTGTTTCAACCTTAAGTAACTAAAAAAGAAAAGCAAATCAAACCCAAAGTAAACAGAAGAAAGGAAATAAAGATCAAAGTGAAATCAACGAAACAGAAAAATAGAGAAAGTCAATAATAGCTGGTTCTCTGTGAACAATAAAACTGACAGACCTCTAAGCAAACTGAGCAGGAAAAAGAGAGAAGACACAAATTACCACTATCAGAAATGAGACAGGAGACCCACCTTCAGACTCTACAAATAGAAAACGAAAGTAAAGGAATATGATGAGTAACTTTACGCCTATAAATTCAATAACTTAGATGAAATTCCTTGAAAAAACAAAGCAGTAAAGTTCCTCCAAGAAGAAAGAGATAAACTAAATAGCCCTATATGTATTAGAGAAATAGAAATTTTAGTTAAACAAATCTTCCTAAAGAGAAAACTCCAGGTCCACATGGCTCCACTGGTGAATTCCACCAAACATTTAACAAAAAAATAATATCAATACTACACAAACTCTGGGGACTTCCCTGGTGGCGCAGTAGTTAAGAATCCGCCTGCCAATGTAGGGCACACGGGTTCGAGCCCTGGTCCGGGAAGGTCCCACATGCCGTGAAGCAACTAAGCCCGCAAGCCACAACTACTGGGCCTGCACTCTAGAGCCCGCGAGCCACAACTACTGAGCCTACGTGCCACAGCTACCGAAGCCCACGTGCCTAGAGCCTGTGCTCCGCAGCAAGAGAAGCCACTGCAATGAGAAGCCCACTCACCGCAACGAAGAGTAGCCCTCAATAGCCGCAACTAGAGAAAGCCCATGCGCAGCAGTGAAGACCCAACGCGGTCAAAAATAAATAAATAAATTTATTTTTAAAAAAAATACTATACAAACTCTTACAGAAAACGGAAGAAGAGTAAATACTTCCCAACTCATCCTATGAAGCCAATGTTACCCTGATACCAAAACCAGGCAAACATATGACAAGAAAACCACCTATCAAAATCCCTCATGTACACAGAGGCAGAAAATTCTACACGAAAGTTTAGCAAACACTACCTCATAACCAAGTAAGGTTTATCTCAGGAATACAAGTTGGCTCAGTAACTAAAAAGCAGTCAAGTCCCAGGTCCACAGATTTAAAGAACTGCAGAGCTAGGAGAGACCTTAGGGCTCGTCAACCTGAACCCTTTTGTTTTATAAATGAAGAGCTGAGGCTGACAGAGCCAAGGTCACGTAACTGATTAAGTATAGTATGATGGCCTGGGTGTTAGAAAGTCCTGGGTTTGAATCCCAACTCTGGCTCCTATGGACTTGGGCATGTAACAGCTTCTCCAAACTTCGTTATCCTCATCTGCTAAATGGTGATAATGATGGCTTCTGCATCGCAGGTTGGTTGTGAGGGTTAAGTAAGATAACATATTTGAAGCACTCCCAACAAACCTCAACTACTGCTACCATCAGCACCACTGCCTATTACCACCATATCTGGATTCTGAGGACACGGAGTTTAATTTAGAGGCAAAGGACAGAGACTATGCAGCTTACGCTTAGCAGACACTCCCTTGAAACCATCTACACCCAAAAACCCCATCAAAGAGAGAGTCAGACTATTGTTTGATTTGTCATTTCTGTTTCTGGCCTGGGCTCTCCTGGGAACCAAAACCTCTTTACCGACTGGCCTGTTTCCTTGTTTTATAGCCACCGTTTGTTTTCTCCCAATTACCTGCTTTCCTGTCCACAGCGGACAGGGCTTCAGGATGGCAGGAGGAAAGAGCTTCACACGCCCCACTCTGTCTGTGAGTCCTCGGTACACCAGCTCCATATACTGCTCCCGGCTGAAAAAGCAGCCTCGAATGGTCATGTTTGCACCCGAAACCATGTGATCTTGGATCAGCCCTGCCAATGGTTGGCCATCCTATAAACCAAAACAGATAAGAGGAGAACAAAGAAAAAACTGAAGTCGCATTCTAATGCCTAATCCTGTGCTTGGGAGTTGCCCGCTAGCAACAGCCCTCCTTCACATCCCCGTACTGTCCCGTCTCTGAGCCGCACCAGGCCGGTGCTTGGGCTTCCCATCTTGAGAGCAAACTGCCTACCATAAGCACATGACCAGGGCTTCCTGACCAGCTCCCACCTTTGCCTTTTGCCCACTGTTCTGTATCAAAACTGCTGCAAATTCATCCAGGCCCCCAGCCTTCTCTCCATAATCCTATCTGTTTCTAGTTACTCCAGCATATTTCTGGCATTTATGCATACATTTGGTCTGGCTGCTGTTAGCTGTGTCCTTGTTTTTATATTTTGGTTTTACGCTTTGGTATTTTTCACACATTTCTGGCCTGGTTCTCCTCTAAATCAGTCATCCATTCAACAAATATTTACTGAGAGCCTACTGTATGCCTAGGCACTGGGTCAGACCTTTAATCTACTCCAGTGGCCCAAGCAGACACGATCCTTCCTGATGAGAAAGAGCTAGACAGTAAACAAATGACTGGACAGATACGTTATCACAAAGAGTTTTAAATATGGGAGGAAAATAACAGGATGGGTCATCACATAGATTTGGGGTGAGGAGGCTGGTCAGGAATGGTCTCTCTGAGGGGCAGTATTGCAGCTTGGCCTGAGGAGTGACTTGGAGGGGGCCAGCGCAGGGAGGGTGGGGTTCGGGCAGAGGTTCCTCAAGAGGGTTGTGGAGAGCTTTGACGTGTGTGACTGCAGAAGGAAAGAATGCCTGCTGTCAGCGTCTCTTCATACTGCAGCACGTATTCATGGCAGGCTGTTATTTACCAGATGTCAAAACAAGGGCCTTTATAAAAGCCCCAGTTGGGTGGGTACGTTCATCTTTGCACAGCCTTTCTGATCCCCAGCCTCCTGCACCCTATCTGCAGGTGTGCATTCATGGCAACATAAGGCACACTAAAGTAAACATAGCTGTGCCCACTGACATGCTCTAAGAAGCAGTTTCTGCAACCTTTTCAATGTTTATGGGAACTTGAGAAATATCTGTGCCTTGGATCTACAGATTGTTATCATTTGCTTATTGGTTAAATACTGTCCAATATTATGTCCATGTTTCATAACTAAGGAACTCACAAGTGTAGCCATGGAGAAGCGCCAGGAATTTAACCACATGCACTAATTCAAAGGCTAAAAAGGATGCTTGTTAAACAGTCTCAATACTGTGGCAACGGGCTTTACGTAAACTCAAAGATAATTATTACAGATGAGCTGAATAGGTGGTGCAGACGGAAGGCAAGATCAGACGGGGCACGTGGCCCTTCTTACGAAGGCTCTGAGTTATGAACATGAATAAAAAACTACACTCTGTGTCTTGTTCCAAAGACAAGGTCTTATTTTGCTTGGAGGAAAAACCCAAAACAGTATTAGGCATTTGACTCATCCCACAGTCTTTGGGGGCAGATATAGATTTTCCCTTTTGCTTTTTTCCTTTAAAGAACATAATTATAAGTTATGGGATCTAGTCAGTGCCTTCTCTCTCCATCCAGACTTTTCCATGACTAAAAAATTACCTTAATGGCTAAATTGCTTTCAATGCAATAATCATGAACTCTAGGGAGGAATACTGATTAAAGCAATTTACTAAGGGTCTACTTATAATTCTGAATTTCCTAAATCTGCTTAGGATCAGAAAGACCATCTCTGAATCAAAAACCCAGGTAATTGTCAGCTATCCTATTCCACCTAATATCACAGGAAAATGACATTAAAATTGATGTCTTTGGTCAGGATGCTTTGAGAATTAGGGTATTCTGTGACTTGTATTTCGTAGCTAAGTGAAAGTCTGGAAACTATGTCTCAAGCCTTGTTAAAAAAACTTCCATGAAGCATTGGCCCTCAATAGAGACAACAAACAGAAGAAAAAAACAGAATCCACACAGAAACATGTAAATGAAAAGTGTAACTGTTTTCTTGAACAGAAACAGCTAAAGTTCCATTCCTCTCCTATTTTAAGTAAGAAGACAAACTCCAACCCTGTTAAACACATATAACCAACAATAAAATGAACTTAAATCGGGGACTATGGTTAGTCAAGGAAGAGAACCTAGAAATAGAGAAGAAACAGAATAATGAACAAAGAGAAACAGAAACAAAGGGAAATAAAGACACGCCAAGAAAAATTACCCAAAAATGGCTTAGGAAAACCAGCTCTTGTCCTTTTAGGACTTTGCCAACAAAGTACATGTTTCATTTTTATAACCATTAGCAAAAAAATAACGATTCCACCTCGGCATTCACACTGAGGACTAAACAAAATTTATCAAGAATCAAAAGCTCTTTACCTCTGACAAAAGAAATTGTCTGAGGGAATTCCCTGGCGGTCCAGTGGTTAGGACTCTGCATTTTCACTGCTGAGGACGCGGGTTCAATCCCTGGTTGGGGAACTAAGATCCCAGCACACCGCACAGAATGGCCAAAAAAAAAAAAATTTATCTGAAAGTAAAGTGAACCCTCAGGTCATCCCCTAGAAGTGTTGTTTTTTGTTTTTACTCTTTAAGAATTTAGTTTACTGATGTAAGCGTATTGATCTGTGTTCTCCCTGTCTCCTGACCTAAAACTCATAGGCAGATGAGCATATGAGGAGGCACATCTGGATTTTACATAGTCCAGCCCTGCGCAGGACATGCCGTGAGCAATGAGGTCGCCTATTCTACCTTATTCAATCAAAATCAAGTATAGCACATCCAAATTCATTGGCCTGAGAACTTCGGAGCACCCCAACTCCCCATGCGGCTAAAGTCCAGAGGTCACTCTGCCGGCAAAAAAATGAACCATCTGCTGCTCGCTGGTAGTATCCCCTGTGGTGAAATGTGACACTCCCTTTAGAGAGCCAGACAGCCGGTTCAGTCCTGGGAACCACTCACGGCCACGTGCCCTCAGCCAGGCCCAGCCTCGCCTGTCAGCGGGGCTAATCACACACGAGGCTGAGCACACAGGCTTGGGAGGTCAACGGTGCTGGGTTCAAGTCCCAGCTTCGTCACTGGCTGGCAAGCCACTCACCGGTGTTTCCTCATCTGAAAATTGCACCCACCTCCTAAGGCTGTCGTGAGGACTAAGTGAGAATGTTTGCCAACTGCTCAGAGCAGTGCCTGAGGCACAGGGAGCGCTCAGCGGACGGTGGCAAAGCCACCACCGTCATAGCTACCATGGATATGATTTACATAAAAAGACAAAAAGCCAATTTTCAAATTACTCAAATTATTTCCTTCTAATTATTTCTTCTTTTTCTTCTAATTATTAGTAAAATCATTACTAATTGCTAGTAAAATTATTAGTAAAAATTAACCAAATTATTTCTTCTAATTTCTGGGGGACCTGAGTGGGCCCCTAAACCCCTCCTGCCTATTGTCAGCCCCTTCACTCACCAACAGCCAGCTAAGGTGGGTGGAGAAGGGAAAGAAAGTTATATTCAAATAACTGAGTCCAGGATGAAGCCACAGTGGTGTGTCTGGTAGGCAGCGAGGCTGGGACGCTCGGACCCTGGCCACCTGCCTGATTCCCCAGGTGGGACTTGACGGGGGAAGAGAAGTTCCCAGGAGGAGAGGTTACTAATCGATGAGGGACATCTCCGAGCAGCCTCTGGTGCCTCCTGGGTGCAGAGGTCTCCCTCTCTTCTGTGGAAGGGCAGCAGGGCCCACACAGCCAAAAAGAACAAGCCACAAGGATCTGGGAGTTCCTGGCCCTTCCTCCTCCTCAGCTCTGTGCCCTTCGGTAAGTTATACCATTTTTTTTTTTTTTTTTTTGCTGCGCCGCGCTGCATGTGGGATCTTAGTTCCCCGACCAGAGATGCAAGCTGCACCTCTTGCAATGCAAGCAAGGAGTCTTAACCACTGGACCAACAGGGAAGTCCCTACACCGTTTCTTCATGTGTAAATGTGGACGTTAGCAGTACCTACCCCAAGGAGCGCGGGGAGGAAGAAAGGAGAGGCCTCCAACGTGCTTTGTAGTGTCTGACACTGAAAAAGTGTTTGGCAAACGGTAGCCATAGTTCTTGATTATTATTACTACTCCACACTGCAGCCCAAATGAACGATGTATCATTGTGAATCACTGTGACGCAAACGGCTCATAAAGGAAGGGATTCACAGAGGAGATTCCTCATGGGCTGGAGGGGAATTTCATCTGGACCCTTGTGGTTACGTTGTCTCTTAAAACTCCTGCTTGTCCAGACTCAAAGGATCAGAGTCATCTGTGGACCTCGGGGACCCTCACAGCTGGGATGCTAATGCTTGCCAGAGGCTAATAAGTTGTCGAATCCAAACAGACTGGAAGACAAGACCTATTATGCAGCTACTAACCTCAGCGTTCTGGGATGACTGTTACAACTTCTTTCCTGCCACCTTAAGGAGCAGCAAGAGAGAACCCTTTCCCTGCCTCTAGCCACTAGAGAGCTGAAGACCCCACCCGGAAGAAGCCAAGACCTTCTGTTCCACATGCCCCTGCCCTAGAGCCACCCACTGACTCCAGGAGCTGGCAAGGGCCCGGACCTGGACTGCCAAGTTGTGCTGGCGATGACCATGGAACCGCCTCAAGGTCAGACCTACCTTGGGAACGAGGTACTGCTGATCCGTGCAGGCCAGGACGTAGGCCTCGGCCCGGCCCAGTTCACTCTGAGGGAAGTGGGCGTTCATCTCGTCTCCATCAAAGTCGGCGTTGTAGGCCTTGCAGTTGGCATAGTGGAGCCGCAGGACTTTCTCCTCGGGCAGGATGCGGGCGCGATGCGCCTGGATGGAGGGCCTGTGCAGGGTGGGCTGTCGGTTCAGGAGGAGAATGTCCCCATTCTTCACGTGCCGGCATACCTGGGGGCACAGGAGAGAACAGGGTGAGCAGCAGTGACTTCGGCAACATCGCTACTATTCCAAGGGCTCACCTTGGCCTGGGCTGAGTGTGCCTTCTGTCTGTCTCAGGTTTTATTCAACTAAATAAAAGGAGAACTTTTAGTCTGGACTGAAACCCTAGAAATCTTTGAGAAATAGCTACTAAGCCCCTCTGGTACTATGAGAAATAGCTGCTAGCCCAGCAGAGTCCTGTCCTGGCTCTGGGCACAGAGGCATATGCCAATGAGGCTACAGGCTCCTGTCCAGTAATCTCTGTCTTCTTCAGAGATGCATAACCTTTCCGGAGTTTGAATTCCTCTGCGAATTAATCTGAAGAAAGAAAGAGACACATCTGAAGACAGCATATCTACATATAACCATAAAACTCCTGGTCTGCCAGATCTAGAAGGATCTGGCAGACCTCTAGAATCCCCGCCAGGGCCACATCTGAGTACGTTATTCGAAACGTGAATTCCACGTTTTAGAAATACTTGCCCAACAGAGCAAGTCCAGCAGAGCCAGGACTGAAACACAGGGTTCCTGATCCCCAGTTCAATGCTCTCTGCAAATGTTTTATTGCACTTAAAAATTAATAATAAGTTTAAATTGCATGGTCTTCTGGGAAAGCAATTTCACAATAGATTTTAAAACATTTAAAACTTATTTCCTTTTGTCAACGCAAGGTTCTAAGAATGTGCATGTTTATGCAGCAGTGTTAACAGTGGCAAGAACTGGGAAAAACCTGGCTGCCCCACAGAATGGGCATTGGTGGCTAAATCATGGTATGTACTATGGAATATTATATAATGATGAAAAAGGATGACTTAACCCTATAATAGTCCTAAAGCGATGGCAATAATGTATTCCGGTAAAAGAAAAACAATCCAGGTGCCATCTAAGGTGATAGGATGAGGCAATTTAAAACCCAACCCAGGGGCCTCCCCTGGCAGTCCAGTGGTTAAAAGACTCCAGGCTTTCGGCGCAGGGTGCGTGGGTTCTTAGCGAACTAAGATCCCACATGCCACGTAGCACGGCCAAAAAATAAATACATAAAACCCAACCCAACTCTACGGGTTTATATACATGAGGGAAAAGGGCACTTAGATCCTCACGGAGCTGTTGCTATGCTCTCCTTGAGGCAGGGACACACGGGAGGAAGAGTAAGGCACAGATGATCACCTTTACCTTTATACGTCTTAGTGATGTTCGTGTTACAACGAGCGTGTACTACTTCTATGCAATTTCTTTAAAAGATCTTCAACTATTTCTAAAGAAAGCAAGAAAAACTGCACAAGTGATGCTTACTGTGGGGGAAAGCACAGAAAATACAGACAAACTTAAAGAAGAGAATGAAAACCACAAGTAACTTTACTCCTTAAAGACAACCAACGCTCACGCTTTTTTGTTCCTTACCAATATCAATATGCCACTGGTCACGTCCTCCTGACAGAACACCTCCTCCCACAAAGCTGACTTTAGTATAAGGCCCTTAATCTTACACTATATTAATTACTGGGCTTCCCAAATGATGAACAGAGACGCCACTTTAAAAAACAAATGCAGGGTTCCCTGGTGGCACAGTGGCTGAGAGTCCGCCTGCCGATGCAGGAGACACGGGTTCGTGCCCCGGTCCAGGAAAATCCCACATGCCGCAGAGCAGCTGGGCCCGTGAGCCATGGCCGCTGAGCCTGCGTGTCCGGAGTCTGTGCTCCGCAACGGGAGAGGCCACAACAGTGAGAGGCCCGCATACCGCAAAAAAAACCCCAAAAAACAAACAAAAAAACAAATGCATTGGAATTCCCTGGCGGTCCAGTGGTTAGGACTCCACGCTCTCACTGCGGGGGTCTGGGTTCAAGCCCTGGTTGGGGAACTAAGACCCCACAAGCCTTGCGGCACGGCCAAAAAAATTTTTTAAATAATAAAATAAAAATAAAAAAACAAATGCATGAGGCAACTGCTACCCCAATCATTCTGCAGGCTGCCCTTAGCAGCCCAGAGGAATTGTGGAGACTCAGTGAGGCCTCCCCCCATCCCAAGTCTCCCCTAAATTATCCAGCAGATAACCGGTTGGGGGGAAACAAATTACTCCAAGTCTGGTTTCTTCTTATGTCATCCAAATTATGAAGTTGTATCAGAAAGCTGGCTGCAGAAAGAGGCTAGAGGTCAACAAGAGATGCTCCCCACCCACCTCCCCGCATCCGTTTGGCTGGGCTGACAGTATCCCCCAACTCAGGGAAGCAGGGAGCACACCCCTCAAATTCTAAAAGGCAGTCCTAAAAGCAGCTAGCGGGGAGGCAGTCTCTCTGCTCCCAAGGAATTCAAGCCCGTCCTCCCCCCACCCCCATGTCCGTGTTTCCAAGGAGACCTGGATTCTGAGGATTCCCAGAAGTGGCTGCCTAGGGCACGTCAGGGAGCCTGAACTGACTTTCAAGGTCTATTTCTTTAGCTTCGCAAGGAAGAAACTGCCGGGTCCTGTGGCTTGGGTCCCAAACCCCGGGCTCGCCTCGGATCTGAGTCTCGAAAATTCGAGACATCCTCCAGCGTAAGCAAACCCCACAGCTGGGAAGGCTCGCAGGCCCGGCCAGCAGGCACCAGCCAATCCAAACAGAAGCCCTGGAGCACAGGGTGCTCCCCTCGCCAACCCAAACCTGAGGCCCTTCCTTTCTCTTGTCTCTAAATAAATACCGCAGCGAAAATTAGTGTGCCCCAGTGCCCGGGTCAGAGTTCCCAGGGGCAGAGCCGGAGCCAAAGAGCTGCTCCTGGCTGACTGCTGGGCCAGGAAATGAGGCTTGGCCGCCCTGGCCACTTTCTACTCCATTTACCAGGCCCAGGAGAAGGGGCAGAGACTTCACCCCTCCCAGGGGAAATGGCTTCTTCCACTCCCCCCTCCCCCTTCTCATCTAACCTGCAGTTTGTCCTTTCCTGGACCTGGGTCTGTCCCCCCCAGTCACGTCACCTGGCCCTTTGGCCCAGGTCCTGATCTAATGTGTTCCACAGGAAAACAGTAACCAAAAAATTACTTTACAAATGACAAATGAATTGTAAATGCACACATATCTGACTACATATATAAACCTTACATGTGACATCATTGAGATTCTTGGAAACTAAAGATAATCACCTTTAGACCCCAGGTCCCAATATAAGGACCACTTTTGTTTCATAAGTTCCCTTCCTGTCTTTGCCCCAGGGCCACATCCTCAGGTCAAATGTGGCCCTCACACCTCAGAGCCTCCTGCATCTCATCCTGGACCCGTCCAGTCCACAGGGGTTTCCCAAGTGCCTCCTACATGCTGGGTGCTGGGGACAGTGGAGGGCCGAACACCCTGCCCTGTCCTCACGGGGTTTAGGAACTCGAGGTCAGTCAGATGGCGGTACCTGGAGTGACAACATAACGCAATGAGGGTTGGGGGGGGTGAGGTGGGACACACCGTGGGGGGGGACCCCATTCATGTTGTAAAAGTGGCAAACTGCAGGCCACCTGCTTTTGCAACTAGAGTTTTTTGGAACACAGCCGTACCCACTGACTTTGTACTGCCGTGGCGGCTTTCACGCTACATAGGCGGGGCTGAGCAGCTGCAACAGAGACCGTGCGGCCTGCAAAGCCTAAGATATTTACTATCTGGCCCTTGGTTGAAAAAGGCTGTGGACCCCTGCCCTAGAGGAACGAAGGCTTTGCAGAAGGACGAGTGGGCCACGGCTGGGGAGTGTCGGGGAGGACAGAGTATTCCTGGCAGGGACAGCAAGTTCAAGGCCCGAAGGGGAGAAAGAGGTCCACATCGATGGGACGCCGAGAGGTGGGGCTGGGAGACAAGGCAGGGACAGTGTGCTTGGGATGTGAACTTAGGCTGGGGGACAGGCCACTGGGCCAACCTCACTCAATCTCCCGGCTGCTGACAACTCATTTCCGTCGCTTCCCACGAGCTGACCTGAGTGTGCAGTGAGGCCAACCTGCCCTCTCCTAAGCCCACCCCCAGCCCCACAGACGTAACAAGGCCACGGGAAGGAAGCTCCCCTGCGCGTCTGCCCATCCTCACTCCCCACTAATGTCAGAAACCCCCGTATCCTTTTGCTTTTGCTCCAGTCATAGATGAAGCTACTGCTTCGCTGCCTCATCACAAAGGCCCTGAAGCCCAGCTCCCCCCACTTTGTTCCAACGGCTCTCCTGGGTCACACGTGACCTTCATGTGGACAAATCTGCATCTTCCTTCCGTTTCCTCACTCTTCTTAAACTTCATATTTAACGCCACAAACACCTAGTAAGTGCCTCTGGGAGATGCAAACATACTCTGGGGCTGGTCTTGACCGGGAAGAACCCCCCCAGCGCAGGTGGGAGACAGATGCAGATACCGAGAGCGAGCCCTCTCTCCCTCGGCGTCCTCCCCTACCTGCCTCCTGCTTCCACAGGTGCCCCCACTGCATTTTCTCTCTGTTGTACTTTGTGCTCAAAGAGTTTAACTCGGATAATTTCATTTTTTTTTTTTTGACTGCCCCACGTGACTTGCGGGATCTTAGTTTCCCGACTAGGGATGGAACCCGTGTCCCCCTGCAGTAGAAGCTCGGAGTCCTAACCCCTGGACTGGCAGGGAATTCCTGATGATTTCATTTCTTAACTCTATGCCCCCCTAACCTAAGTGCCACATTTCTACCTTTTACGGGAGACTAGCTAGCCCTTAGATTCTCCACCATGGCCTCAGTTCAGAAGGACCCAGACACACCTCCTTCCAGGGCACTGGAAACCACGCTTCCTTCTCACCTTCTCTCTTTTACAGCCCTGACATCCAGCCTACAGCTAAGCCCCCCTACTTCAAGGTCCCCTTGAAACACACCCTGCTTTCACCCTCGGTTCCCCTGCAGCCCCCGGGCTGGCCCTCAACTGCCCCCTGGTAACTCCAAACTCGCCCTGCATGCCCACCCTGCCCACAGCCCTCTTTGCTTCTCCAGCTTCATGCGGGTAAAGTCACCGTCCCCCGTCGCTGTTCCCTTGTGTCCACCACGCCACTCAGTAGCGGTGACACATTTATGGTCTCATTCCCTGGGGGTGCCCCTACCAGGCCGTCCACCCCGAGAGAGCAGGATCTCATCCACGGTGCCTGGCAGAGTACCTGACCCCACTCTGCTCTCTTCTCTCAATTTTTTTCTCAAAATGTCCTACTGAGAGACTGTTTCACATGCTCGACTTGAGTTAGTAGGAAGATTACCAGTGTTTGCCTTGCTTCACCATAAATTATGAAAAACACACCTTGATTTCTCCTGCATCTTTCTCACAGCTCCTAGCAAAACACTAGGCACTTAAAAATGGCAGAATAGTCCCGTGAGCCTGAACACAAACCTCACTTAATGCACGAGAAAAAAACCAAAACAGGTGATTAGATTTGCGTCTGCATGTGCCCCCTGCCACCAAACCAGAAAACGCATGGTCTGTTCCTGCTTGACCGCAGGACAGCGGTGAGATGGAGAGGAAGCAAGAGGACAGGACGCGGTGAAGAGCAGCGGGGACCAATGTCACCGTGACGAGGCTTCCTCTCCCCCTCTGTCCTCCAACCAAAGTTCCTTCAAGGACCAGTGGTCCTCTGTAGAGCTCAAACCCACTAAAGAGAAGACCTAGTCGGCCACTGGGTCTGGATGTGTCAGAAGGCAAGAGGAGGTCTAACAAGCGTGCAAGTGGGTGTGGGAGACACACTCAGTCATCCCCTGACTCTGGGCAGTCACCATAAATTAATCCCAAATCCAGTCCATTTCACTCTAGCAACTTCCACCACTGTTGCCTGGTTAGCCGTTATTTGCTATACCCCTCCCAGCAGGAATGGTTATTATTTGACACAGACACAAGTGATGTCACCCACCCATCTGTCCTCAGCAGACATTGCTAATCCATCATATACTCTTTCCGGTGAAGCCCAGATAAAGCCTCAGGATCCCTTAGCCCAGTACTACAGGCAAGAACTAGCAGTCCCCCGGAAGTGAAGTATCAGATGAAACCTGTCAGTTTTCAGTTATCAGACACAGAACGTTCCCTTCCTTTAGGGCAGTTCTCAAACTTTAGCATGCAGAGGAACCCTCTGCAGAGCTGCTTAATATACAGATTCCTAGGTTCCATTCCCAGAGAGACTAATTCAGGGGTGGGGGGGAGGGAGAGGGGAAGGAACGAATGTGCATTTCCTACCAGCCCCGGGGATGCTGCGGCTCTGAGGACCACCCTTTGAGCAGCCCTGTTCAAGGGCAGCAAATCACAACAGAGTTATAATTCAAGAGCGTTTTTCAAGCCCCGACATGTACCCAGAATTGCGCTGCATGCATGGGATGGCCAAATGGAGTTTTATTCATGGTGTTCAGGCCCTAGGGAACACCCACGTCTGGGGGCAGCTTCCCCTGGGGGTGGGGGGGGCGGGGAGAGGGAAGGGGAGGCAGGAACTGCTCTCACAGCATTCCTGTATCTGCAGTCATTGAGGCCACAGCTGACAGCCAGCAGTCATGGGGAGCCAACAGCAGGTGGCCGAGCCCCTGACCAAATCTGCCCATTACTCACAATTTTTGTCCCCTGGGGCTTAGGTGCCCCCATGGCTGGTGTCAGGAGCTGTTTGGCCACGGCCTCCCGCTGGGTTAGGTTCGAGGCGCTCAGGGCCGTGCGGCTGCCATCCTCGTTGATGACCATGGAGGCTCCTGGGTGCACACTGGGGCCGTTGATGACCGCCTGCCTCAGTTCCTGAACGTTCCAGGGGGTGACTGGCTGAGGGTAGGTCAGCTTTGTGGCAAACACCTGGAAACAAGGAGTGGATGTGAAAATTCAGGGTGGGCAGAAAGGTTACATGGACCCCCAGATCCAACTCAACAGGCTGTGTTACTTTTTCCCTAAGATGCAAAGGTACTCTCTGAGCCAAGAAGGTCGTCCTTCAGCAAGTAAAGCAGCATCCTCCCTGTCTTTTCCACATCTTTCCAGACCCGCTCCCTTAAGGAAAGAGATTGGGTCTCCTTTTCTAGCAGAGTCTGCTCGAAGACAGTAATCTGAGTGTTGCAGTTTACGCAGAATTTTTTTTAACCCATTTAAAAATTTCACCATTTCCTGGTCTGCCAATAACACTCATTTAGTCCCAAAAGAGAGAAAAGAGCATGGAACGCTAGCTTGAGAGAGACAGCAGATACCCACCCTCAAGTACCATTTTCTCCCGCCAACACTTCCCCCACGCCTCCAGCAGCCATCTCTAACTGAAGGTGGCCCATGCCCTGAGCCCAGACATGCCATTCAAATCTCTTTACTTGCCCTGAGATGAAACTGATTTGGTCTCCTGATACATGAGAAAACTCAGTGCTCCATTTGACACACCGGACCTGCACCACACTCCAAGAAAAATGAATTCCCTGGTTAAGCGAGTTCTGAGCTACTGAATATTAAAACCCTTCGATGCTTCAAAAGGCATGTATAAGTACATGGGCAACTCTGAGAAGTCCCAGGTAAAGGAACTTGCTAAATGCTGGCCAGGTCTCGACGTGAGTGGCTCTGTGTGAGAGGCCCTCCCCGCCCCGTGGCCCACTCCACTTCTGCCAATGCACTGACCACTGCCTGACAGAGTGTACATGTACAGACTGTGCCCGACTTAGGATTCTGGGGGCTTTACAATGGTGCAAAAGCAACACGCGTTCAGTGGAAATTGTACTCCCCATTTTGAACTTAGGTATCTTCCTGGGCTACTGACACGTTGTATGATACTCTCCTGAAGCAGGGCGGGGCAGCAGGCGGCAGCTGGCAGTCAGCCCCGTGATCACGAGGGTGAATAACCCACACACTCAGAGCCGTCCTGCTGTTCACTTTCAGGACAGTATTCAATAACTTAACGAGGGACATTCAACACTTTATTGAACATTATAAAATAGGCTTTGCATTAGATGATTTTGCCCAACTGTAGGCTAACATAAGTGTTCTGAGCACATTTAAGGTAGGTTAGACCTAAGCTATGCTGTTCAGTAGGTTAGGTCCGTTAAATGCATTTTCGACCCATGGCATTTTCAACTTACGATGGGGTTTACAGGGATATAACCCCATCATAAGTTGAGGAAGATCTATACTTGTGTATCTGTTGATGCGTCTCCACTGCTGTAATGTAAGCCTCACGGGGGACATGCTAAGTCTGTCTGGTTCCCTGCTGGGTCTCTAGCTTACTTCCCAGACTTTGCCTCCTCTGCTTCTGTTAACACCTGTCCACAATGCTAGATGAGAAGGGCGTGCCACAAGGAACCAAGAGGCAGTTCACACACTCTGCTCCTCGCGGCTATCCTGCGAGTAATACCCCAGGCCACCATGGCCCTGAGGCTTGGGGCAGGCTGGAGATAGGCAGAGGGGGAAATTCAGAGTCCCTCCATTACCAAATGAACCCGGATCCAAGAAAGAGAGGACCTTTGAAGGTGGAAAATGGAGCAACACTAAAGGTCCCTCCCACAGCCGGGGACCCTGAAGGCACCATGAGGCCAAAGCCAAAAGGGGCAGCCCCTGCCCTCTGTCCAAAGAGAGCAGCGAACAGGTCTCCTCCCAGGGCCTCGGACTCAGGAACTTCCCAATGCCTCTCCCTGCCACCTGACCCAGCTTCCAGATGCAAAGACCCCTGGGTTCCCAGGAGGCCATGGGCACCAGACTGGGCGTTCTCTGACTCTTGTCCCCCCCCACAAGAACCCTTGCCCCGTCCCACAAGAGCCCTTGCCCCCTCCCACAAGAGCCCTTGCCCAGGAAGCCCATGTGTGCCCGAGGGAGGAGGCGGCAGCAGGTGGGAGTCCATCGGAACACTTGAGCTCTGCTCTCTGCTGCTCACCAGTCCTCCCAGGAGAGCGGCAGGGGGACCATGCACAAGGAAGTGAGCCTCTCCGTGGAGGGAATTAAACCATCTTCTATTACTGACATCAAGGCCCATTAAGGAGGAAGCCGATTAAGGGGCCGCTGCTAACGAGCACCACAGCTTGTCGTGGTGGGGGAGTGAGAAAAGGAGGCTGGCTCCTTGAGGAAACACTAATGGGTGGATGGGGCAAACTGCCTACCCCTGCGGATCTGGGAGGATGGGCGATGCCTGCTCTCTGGGGCTCCTCCGCTTCCTGACTCCTGATGCCGGCAAGTACACGGGACGGAGACACCCCTCCCTTCCCCCCCCCCATCTCTGTCATGTATTCAATCTCACGAGGAAGGCTTAAAGATTAGGCCAAGACAGGCAGGAAGAAGCTAGGCGGGAGGGATGTGCACCCTGCCGTCTGCTTCCTGGTGGCCCGGGAGGTGGGTCTTCCTCGTGGGTAGAGGGTATTTGGAGACCAGGCAGGGATTGAGAGCAATGCTACCCCATGGCCTCAGGGTCCCCTCCGAACAGCTCGTCCGGGAAGAGGCAGAGGCTGTCCCCACCCAAGCCACTGCAGTCGGCCACGTGCCTTCTCCCCAGCCCTCCTCGCCACTCCCATCGCCACCTAACAGCACATACCATGGGAATTCCAATTTCATTGGTGTTGATGTACATGTCCGGGCAGATGACTGAGCGGGCTGCATAGTCTACTCGCTTTCCCATCATGTGCTTCCGGAATAAACCATCTTTCTTCTCCAGGATCTTTATGGGGGAAAAAGTCCACAGAAAGCATTAAAAAAAAAAAAAAAAAATCAAATATGTTTATCATTTTCTTCCTTCAAGACAAACATGTTTACTATTTAGCCCCTTTGGCTAGCAATGGGGATCCAACTCACGGCTCACCTGTCTAATGCCAGGGTACTTTTCCATCATTAATTTGTCCATCTCACTATCAAACACGATATTGACGTGGCTCTGAAGGCGAATCCAAATGTTGTAAAGCTTGTCTGTGAGGGACTGGCCTGGAAGTAGACTCAGAAAGGACCGGTCCATAGCGATCGAAGAGTCTTTTTCCTGGCCAAGACACAACCAAGAAAACAGGCGTGATGGAAGAACCTCAAAAAGGCCAGGCCTGGTTCCATTTTTCTTTCTTACTAGAGCTCTGACAAATGATGAGCTCTGGAGTTTGCCTTTATGTCTTTTGAACTTGACAGATCAGTGGCAAAAGTAGTCCTAAATCTCTCTTGTCCACATGCATCAACAAAACATCAGCCCCACTACCTATTTACCAGCCCGTCTCTTTCTGGGAGTAAAATGAACTCAAATTTCTAAGAAGTCCTTCCTTTCCTTTTAAATTGACACAAAATTATTATCTCACAGTTTCTGAGAGTCAGAAATCTGGGCACAGTTTAACTGGGTTCTCTGCTTCAGAGTCTCCCCCAGGCCACAATAAAGGAGTCAGCCAGGGCTAGGGTCTCATCTGAAGGTTCAACTGGGGGAGGACCCACTTCTAAGCTGACACGGCTGTTGGCAGCATTCAGTTCCTTGAGGACTACTGGACCAAGGGCCTCAGTTTCTAGTTGGTTGTTGGCCAGAAGCCACCTTCAATTATTTGCTGCATGGGCTTCTCCAACATGGTAGCTTATTCCCTCAAAGTGTGCAGGCCAAGAAGGTAATGGATGTATCTGCTAGCAGCAGCTGAAGTCCCTTGGTATCTAATTCTTAAGGCAACGCTAGAAATTCTTCCCATGTCAATACTCTTCTTATGTAGCTCTGTTATCCTGCGAGATAACTGATTCTCGTATGGAGTTTCAGCTTTATTTATGGTTTTGGAAAAACTTAATCCAAAGCACTCATGAAGATGCAGGTGAAGTAATTTCTTAAAAGGAAAAGTGCTTGCCTTATGATTTCCTGCGCCATCAACTGAGATAAAGGCTATGTCAAGTTACTGGCTGATCTCCAGGCCTCAGTGAAGTATTTAACCAATCCTTTCAATATTTCTGTCCCTGGCTCTGCCTCTTCCTCTTCTCCCACACCCGCCCAGGTGACAGGCCTCAAGGCAGTAAGCGGCCCTAGAGCACCACCTACTGACACTGTCTGGTCTCATGGGGCTGGGTACGGCACAGGAGAGAGACACATGGTCCTTTGTCCCAGGGTGGGTCAGATGAGAGAAGAAAGCTGCCAGCACTGAGGAGGGAAAGCGGAGGGTGGGGAAGACCCAGTAAATGAGGATGTCTTGGAACCCATTAGTGATAAAATGGGCTTGTCCTCAATCCTGAGGAACAGCAGGGTCTTCTCAGTTATAGGGAGGACAGGCCTATTTTCTGTTCTGGCAGAAGGAGCCTCACAGGGAGAGATGGTCACCTACGTGATGACAGAGGCCCTGTCAGACTAACTCACTTCTTATGACGTCACCTGACTCAGGGCCATGTGACTAATTGGGAAATGAGTGAGACCCTGTCTCACCTTGTATATTCTCGGTGCCTGGAGCGGCGCTAGCCCACCCACACAAGGCATTCACGATTCGTGAGAGGGCCGCCATGGGAATGGGATGTTGGGCGCAAGCGTGGGAAGAAACAACACACCCTGTTAATCAGATGGCAGGAGGGCACTGGGACTTCAGGTAGCAAAAGGACCTCAGGAATCACAGAGGACACTGTTCATTTCTGCAGAGATTTAGCTTTTTCTCGTGGACAAAAGGCTGCCCTAGTTTCAAGGGATGTCAACGCAAAATCCTTAGCCCTAGTCACTGGAGCCGGCCATCCTAAGGCCTTCCCTCTGAAACTGAACTAGGACCTGCAGATGGCAGATTTCTCTAATACTGAGGATTTTTAAAAGCACATTTGCCCCAGCAGATCAGAAAACTTAAGCAAAACCAAAGAAACCCCAAGCAGAAGGGCTGAGTAACCCAGAGCATGGGCGTCCGGGACAGACAGTGGCGCCACCTGGCGACAGGCCTGTCCCAGCAGGGGAAGGGAGCCTGGAAGCCCTGACTATCTACTCAAGGCTGAGATGGTCCTTCCCATTTGCATCCAGAGAGCATCTTAGAGATGAGAAGGATGTCAGTGATCTCAGCAAACTTCCTGAGCGCCTGACTCATCTTTTTTTTTTTTTTTTTTTGCGGTATGCGGGCCTCTCACTGTTGTGGCCTCTCCCGTTGCGGAGCACAGGCTCCGGACGCGCAGGCTCAGCGGCCATGGCTCACGGGCCCAGCCACTCCGCGGCATGTGGGATCTTCCCGGACCGGGGCACGAACCCATGTCCCCTGCATCGGCAGGCGGACTCTCAACCACTGCGCCACCAGGGAAGCCCCTGACTCATCTTTATACCCACCGAGGACCTGGCCCACTGAAGGGGCTTGGGAAATGTCTGCTGAAACAGGAATTCAGCTCCACCGTTTACTGGAGAGGAAGCTGAGGCCCCAAATCTGACAGTCCTATTCTGGGAAATTCCTACAAATGACAACACTGCCTTCCTGACCCCAGTGCTGGAGACCTGCCTGAGCCAAAACCGGAGCTGGGTGGCATGGGCTCTGGTACCATAACGCAGGAGGGACGTTCTTGGAGCTGAGGGCAGCAGACTGGTCTTTCTAGAGCTGCCAGGGAGAGCAGGCGGCCCAGAACACACCACATATAAAATCCCACCCCAGACCACACGCGTTTTATAGTGGAGACAAGACCAAGAAGTTAAAGCAACTCAACCAAGGTCACCCCGGGCGTGATCGCTGGGGCCACGCTCAGACCCATGCTTTCCCCCAGACCTTGCCTGGTCCTCCCAAACCCACGGCTCACACACAGCTGTACAGAACTGCTAACAGGCATCTCCCAGGACCCAGAGCGTAGGGAGTCAGAACTACGACATCAGCTCCCCTGACCTCATCTGCGGCGGGTGCTGCCACCTCTCTTGGCAGCTCCTGTTCTTGGGCCATCAAGGCCAGAAGCTTTCGGATCAGAACCACATCCTTCATGACAGCCTGCAGGTTCACCGTCTGGCCGTTGGTGAACATCTGGTCCCCGAGGCGGCTGACAGGGCGATACCTGTAGGAGGACGCATGGCATCGGTGGGTGCTCAGCATGAAGGGCGTGTTCCTCAGCCTCTCACCCACCCCTACTTCACCACCACACTCAGAAAGACACCCACATTCTTCCTGCACTCAGGAAGAATGGAAAGGAAAATGCTCCTACCACCTGCCACCTGGGAGTGGAACAGATGCGCTAGTTCTCAGTGCCCGTGACCCTTCCATCATCCTCTCCCAGAGGTCACTATTCAATTGTCCCAGAAGCCTTTGTCAGGTGAAATAAAGCCAACGAAAGGGCATTACCTTGAGGGCGGCACCACCAAGAAATCCAGAAAGAACATACTGGGATTGAATCCGGACTCCATGCCAACATCTTCCAGTCCCAGAAAAAGGTAATTCAGAAAGAATCCTGTGTTTGAAATAAACCAAAAGGATCATTTAAATCTATATGTAAGAGCATGGAAGGATGACCACGGAAATTTTACTGAGTGGAAAAAAAAAAATCCCAGAATGTAGGACAATATGTAGAGTAAGATCACACTTGTCTTTATAAAAACTAATGAGCAAAAAAACAGTCTCTGGGTGCTGTGAGCCTACACACAGGGGAGATGATGGGTTTAAAGACGGGTGCTACAGGGATGACAGTGCTTAGCCCAGGGGCTGCGATGGACAAGGATGGGAAACAAAAACTTTCACGTGCTTCGGGTTACGTTCCTGGATCATTAGACTCACGCGCACGCGTGCACACGACACGCTTATTACTTTGGTATTTATAAGAAAATGTATTTGAAATAAACAAACAAAAATCAAATCAAAAAATAGTTAGTCTTCTTAAGATGGGTGGGATGGGGGGGTAGGTCCAAGAGGGAGGGGATATATGTACACATATAGCTGTTTCAATTCATTGTACAGCAGAAACTAACACAACATTGTAAAGCAACTATACCCCAATTAAAAAAATAATAACAACAAAAAGAAACAAAATAAAAAACCCTACACGTAGATGCTACCAAGATCGTCTATGGATCAAAGCTGTGTTTCAGGTGTCTGGTAACCCAAAAAAAAGCTACAGAGAGAATGAATAGGACATGTCAGGGCCAACAACACTCATACTAACTTGAGTGCTATCTTTTTTCTGACATCACTTATCCCCTTAGCAAGATTTTCATTTTTAAGTGCTTGTCATTACACAGCAGCTACATTCAGTGTTCCAGAACACACTCTCAGAGGGTGGGTGATATGTGGGCTTTGCTTATAAATTCAAAGACTAATGGAAGACTTGCCTACTTGTAGGGAATTAAAATGTATGAGAATCCTAATTTAATAAAAACAGAGTTCATTTTTTTGATTCACAGAAGGAATTCCCATAGAAACCTTAAAAAAAAAAAAACCAACTTTTATTTATGGGCATTTAAAATAAAGTGAGTCACACTGAACCTTCGAGACACATGTCAAACTGTATTAGGCGATGCCCACCCGCAGCTGTCATTTAATGACCAGGCTCAGTTACAGTCACTGTCAAGTTCATGCCTTCCCCACACTATAAGGCATCAACAACAATGTACCCTGAAGCCTGCCCCAAATCCACTGTTCGATTTCAGGAGAGAGCCACAAGAATCACAACTGGGAAAGCATAAAAATAGAAAGGCAGCGTAAATGAGTCCAGGAAAGCAAAGGGCTATTTCTTTAGGCTGGTACAGCACCTTCATTATTCCAAAGAGCCGTGAGATGTTCTTGAGCGCTGGTGGGTGTCAAGTATCCTCGTTTTCCCATCTGCGCTTCCTCAATTCCTGGAGCCGAAGAGGGGAATCAGAGCACAGTAAGTTAATTACAGGCACTCCCTCCTTAATGGGATTTATCAAGTCTTTTCCCCACCCTGCCAAGCCTGCAATCTAACCACAAAAATCAATCTCTAGGACAGCATACTCTCTGCTCTGAATTTTTTCCCCTTTAATCTAATTTCTAAAGTAATGAAAACCATGTAACTAGTGTATGAAATCTAAAAAAGTAGAGCCAAAGGGGAAAAAAAAATCACCCACGATTTCATCATGTTAACACGATTACCACGTTTATATATTCTTTTCTGGTCCTTTGGTTTATACAGTTTTAGATCATTATAATCTCAGGTGTGGATTTATTTTGTACTACTTTGTTCATTTACTGTCATCTTGTGAGCATTTCTGCATGTTGCCCTATAGCTTTTGCCCTATAGTCTCACCATCATTTTTTTTTTTTTAACCCAGACTGAAACCTAGTCCTTTGTCTCTATTTTGTCTATTTTCCCAAGAGATGTCACTGTTCCAGAAAATAACTTAAATATCCTTGGAGTGGAGGTAGTCTCTCTCTTCCTACTGGGATGTCTTCTTGGCTCCTTTCCCAAACTTGGCATTGAGACCGAGACCCAAGAACACGAGCACAGTGCCCACCCACGGCATGGGGCTGATGGGGTTGGCGAAGAGGATAACAGAGGCCAAAATGGTGAAGAACTTTCGAGTTGTGGTGATCATGGAGCAGGTCAGGGGACCAAAATACACAACTGTCATGAAGATGAAGCTCTGGCCCAGGGCACTAGTCAGGCCAATCACCATCATCTTTAATGGCTGCATGATATCCCTCGGAAAAGATGTTTCCCGAGTGACTGAACCACACTGCGATAGTTGGATATCTGAGTTGATCCCAATCTTTTTACTACTATAAGTTACACTGTGATAAATAGCTTTATGCACATGGCTTTTACCAGAAAGCTTCACAGCAGAATTATGGATAAATGAGAATGAATATTTTTATGGGTAAACGTATATTCAATTTCTTCTTACAAATATCTTGCTGGTGCGTAAGAAGTAGTTTCATTTTGGTCTCTCAGATTAAGCAAGATCACTCTGGGATAATGTTTATCAGCTATACCCAGAGTAAGACAGAAAAATCACACTTGGGGCTGCCATTCAGGAGGTGTGGCCCCAAGCACTGAGATGATTAACAAAGATAAGTAAGTAATGTGACAGTCTAGGTTCAAAACTATCAACTTCTTTTGGAATACATTCACTGAAATTAAATATTGCTTGGGAATTCCCTGGAGGTCCAGTGGTTAGGACTCCGCACTCTCACTGCTGAGGGCCCAGGTTCGATCCCTGGTCAGGGAACTAAGATCCCACAACCTGCACAGGGTGGCCAAAAAAATTTTTTTTAATTGCTCAGTATTCTTTTTTAATGTACTTATCAGGGCAGGAACTGTGACTTGTCTGTGTTCCTAACACCTAACAGTATCTAGGACCCAGCAGATACTAAATTTTCACTGGCTTGAATACACATGTTCGAAATATCGTAAGATAAACTATATTTAAAAAACCCTACTCTTCTGCTTTTTTCCACGTTTGTAAAATCCAGCTTCATTCCACCTCCAATTCTCTACTTGGTTTCTTTACCAACTGCAGAAGACACGTCACTGAAAGTTTTTAGAGAAATCTGTAACTTGGAGAACAATTAATAAATGTACCATAATTTAATTACTCTCCATTAAGAGGCACTGAAGTCATTTCCAATTTTAAACGACTTAATACTGTGGGCATGCCTAATTCTTAGGATAAAATCATTAAAGTGGAATTGCTAGGTCAAGAGTTTACACGTCTAAAATTTTGATTCCTATAAAAGCAAAACACTTCAACTCATTAATGCAACTGAAGGAAATGTGGGGAATGCAATGAAGAGAGGCTCTGACCTTCAGGGATAAACCACAGACTTAGAAAGCTATGTGCGTTCAGTGGAGAGAAAAGACCCCATTAACCTAAAGAACCATTTTGCAGGCACTTTTTTTTTTTTTTAAGATTATGAATGTTTATTTTTTTATTTTATTTTTTTGCTGTACGCGGGCCTCTCACTGTTGTGGCCTCTCCCGTTGGCGGAGCACAGGCTCCGGACGCGCAGGCTCAGCGGCCATGGCTCACGGGCCCAGCCTTTGCGCAGCATGTGGGATCTTCCCGGACCGGGGCGCGAACCCGTGTCCCCCGCATCGGTAGGCGGACTCTCAACCACTGCGCCACCAGGGAAGCCCTTGCGGGCACTTCTGGAAAGAACCCCGCTCGTACTCAACTGGCTTGATGAGCTGAGGAAGATGAGCTGCATCTGGCAGTGCTCTCCAGCTCCTGACCCAGAGCTGCCAGTGCAGGAAGTGACCCCACCAGTTCAGTCACAGACTAGAGCAGACTGGCGTTGTTCCCTCATTGGGTTGGAGTCAGAAGAGACCTGTGGGATGCCACCTCCTCACACGGACCGCACCCTTCCTAACGGGACACTTTTGCAGCCTGCAAAAAATGAAATCTGCCTCGATGGGACCTCAGAACGGCCCTAATGTGTGTTTCGTTTAGCTCTAAGAGCTGCCATGTCAAAAACAAATGTCGGGAAGTCAAATAACTTGGGGAAGACAAGATCACAGTGGGTGGAGTACCCGGCTTTAAGAATTCTCATTTGAAAATGCTATCATCTTGGGGCTTGAGGAACACTCTGGAGTGAACGTGAATTTCACAAGCTTATGGCGCCCCTCATGGGATCACCAGTGCGTGGAGATCACTGAGGCACAGGCCTCGCTGCTTGGCCCCCTTCGATACCAGGAACGTGGCCAGACCCCCGTCCTAATGCTCACCTGCCTCCACATCACCTCCCCCTGGGGTTACTGACCTGCGTCACCCACAGCCTCCCCCAAGAGCACAGGCCACAAGGTCAGGTCTCCACTTTGGCACTGGACTCGGCCAGAGGCTGGGTCCTGGGCACGAGGCTGAGCGCCCAACAGGTAAATGTCTGCTAAATACTAAAAACCCAATCCAAAAACTATCGAAGACTAGGGCTGACTTGTTTCTAATGCACAGAATTTTGGGTGGCACGATCATATTCTCATAGCTGCAGTGAAGATTACTTCAAAGAATGGATTTGCCAAAGGCTACCTAACTTTTAGATATTTGCCCCAAAGAAACAGGTATCCTCTAGATTTCTGACCATCTTTGTTCTCAATCTGTGAACATTTTCTAAGGTGCCCTAAGGGCTAGAGCAGCAGTTTCCAACCTTAAAAATTAGTTTAAGGGCTATATATAGTGTAGAAAAATCCACCCTCGTGGTTTACGGTTAACCATTGAACAGGCTTTCTAAATGCATTGTGGTATACTGGATTGGATCCTGGAACATAAAAAGGGCATTACTGGATAAACTGGTGAAATTCAGATAAAGTCTGTAGTTCAGTTAATAGTGACCAATGTTAATTTCTTAGTTTTGACAAATGCACCATGGTCATCTAAGATGTTACGTTAGGGCAAACCGAGTAAAGAGTACACAGTAACTCTCTGTACCATGTC
Source organism: Stenella coeruleoalba (assembly GCF_951394435.1). Classification (NCBI taxonomy): domain Eukaryota; kingdom Metazoa; phylum Chordata; class Mammalia; order Artiodactyla; family Delphinidae; genus Stenella; species Stenella coeruleoalba. The sequence continues at coordinate 14,375,970 of NC_137159.1, read as the reverse complement.
TGCAACCCTTCTATATGTCTAAAATTAGTCTAAAGTAGAAGGTTTATTTAAAAAGTAATAATAGGGCTTCCCTGGTGGCGCAGTGGTTGAGAGTCTGCCTGCTGATGCAAGGGACACGGGTTCGTGCCCCGGTCCGGGAAGATCCCACATGCTGCGGAGCGGCTGGGCCCGTGAGCCATGGCCGCTGAGCCTGCGCGTCCGGAGCCTGTGCTGCGCAACGGGAGAGGCCACAACAGTGAGAGGCCCGCGTACCGCAAAAAAAAAAAAAAGAAAAAGTAATAATAAACACATTTGCTATTGCTATGGTCTCAATGTTTGTATTCCCTCAAGTTTCATGTGTTGAAATCCTACCCCCCCAAATGGTGGTGTGTTAGGAGGTCGGACCTTTGGGAGGTGATTAGGTCATGAAGGTGGAACTCTCATGACTGGGACTGGTGCCCTTATGAAAAGACCCCAGCAGAGCTCCCCTTCCTCTCTCCACCATGTGAGGTTACAGGGAGTAGTTGGCTGTCATTGAGGAAGTGGGCCCTCACCAGACACCGAATGTGCCAGCACCACAACCCTGGACTTCCCAGCCTCCAGAACTGTGAGAAATACACGTCTGTTGTTTATAAACACCACTCGGTTTATGGTACTTTTGTTACAGCGGCCCAAATGGGTAAGGCAGTTACTTACTCCAGGCCTTGCCACAGTCCTCAATGCAAAAGACAGATCATGCAACTCCAGGAAGAGAACTTACTTCCTTGCCTACTCTGTGTTCTTGAACTCTGGAATAAGGTTTAGAAACAATATGCTACAGACTTTCGCACATGAAATTTCCTCAACTCTGGGCAAGAAGTTCTGTCGCTGCCACTACATAGAGTTGGAAACCCAAGGTCCAAGAAGAGACCTTCTCTAAGCCCCTCAGAATAAGCAGCAGAGTGAGGTGTCCATCACAGGTGATGCTTTTCCTGCCCTGGCACATTGACTGTATAACAAAAAACAAACGGTCAATATCTACAGAGCACGTAAGACATAGCAGGCACTGGTCTCAGTACTTCAAACGGAACACCTTATTTAACCTTCACTTCAAGAGAAAAACAAAAAGCATCTTTAAACAAACTTACAACTACAAAAATGAAAAAGCAGGAGTACCAAGTCTCTCAAGTTTCTTCCCAGGTACCCCCAAGGGCAGAGCAGAGCTACTCCAGGGATCTGACAGGACAGTCAGAAGCAGCCTGCAGGAGGCGCTAACATTCTTTGGCTGCTCACAGCTTTTCTTTAAAATTCACCTACACTTTACTTCAAAATAAATCCACACTTGTTTGACAACAAAATGGCGTGAAATATTTGCCAGGTAAATATCTTAACTTCTTCCTCAAAAATCTTTCAAAAAACCAACCACCTGTGGCAAGAGGTGCGTCATTCAGCCTGTGAGGAGCTGCCTCGCCCTGCAGCCCAGCCGTCAGTTCTGCGCGAGAGGCCGGGGCTGGGAGCTCGCCAGGATGCCCACTGGCCCTAGGGCCTGGACACCTACCATCTGCTGGCCCACCACAAACGCGCAGCTGAGAAACACGTGGTGCGGAGGACCAGGGATCCCCAAGGCTCGGGACACGTCTGATGGTCACACGTGAAAGACATGCCGAGGGCCTCCTGGGGCCCGGCCTGCTTACCCGGGGGCTCAGTGTCCTTCTGGTCAGCTTTCCTGTGCACCATGGCCGGATACGTGATTGTCAGTTTGCTGTTGTGCTCCTTTCGGACAACTGACCGCCCAGTTCTGGACATGAGGACAGTTTTGAGGAGAGAAAAAAAACCAAACAATGTGAAATCTAAAATACGACACAAATGAACGTATCTGTGAAACAGAAGCAGACTCACAGATATAGAGAACAGGCTTGTGGTTGCCAAGGGGAATGGCAGGTGGGGGAAGGAAGGATTGGGAGTTTGGGATTAGCAGATGCAAACTATTATGTATAGGACGGGTAAACAGCACAGGGAACTATATTCAATAACCTGTGATAAACCAAAATGGACAAAATATGAAAAGGAATATATATATATATATATATATGTATATATATATAACTGAATCACTTTGCTATATAGCAGAAGTTTATACAACATTGTAAATCAACTATACTTTAATAAAATTTAAAAAAACAACAGAGGGGAAGGTACTCACTTGCAGTGGGGACATCGCTTAGCAGTCATATGTGCCTTCCAGAAGAAAGCAATAAGTTTGCTTCTGCTCTCACAGACATTTTTTACCTATTAAAAAAAAGCAAGGAAACTCAGAGTGCCATTCTGAAGACAATCCAGTAGGTATTCATTTTGTGGTTTTCACCTTTTTTTGAAAAACCAGAGGAAGCCACCCCTTTCTTAAAATTTCCCACAGAACCCTAATATAGCCAAACGCTACCAATCACTGAGCGACTTCTTTCCTTAAGTTTCCTCATTCATAATATGGGAATGAGAATAATAACCACCTTACCAAGCTGTTACTAAGATAAAGACATCATGAATGCAGTGGGGGGGGGGGCTTGGAATACAGCAAGGATCAATAAATGCTACTTTAATTTAAAACAAGCCTGGACTTCCCTGGTGAGACAGTGGTTGGGAATCTGCCTGCCAGTGCAGGGGACACAGGTTTGAGCCCTGGTCCGGGAGGATCCCACATGCTGCGGAGCAACTAAGCCCGTGCGCCACAACTGCTGAGCCTGCGCTCTAGAGCCCGCGTGCCTGGAGCCCGTGCTCCACAGCAGGAGAAGCCACCGCAATGAGAAGCCCACGCACCGCAACGAAGAGTGGCCCTCACTCGCCGCAACTGGAGGGGGCCCACGTGCAGCAACGAAGACCCAACACAGCCAAAAGTAAAAAATAAATAAATTAAAAATAAATAAATAAATAAAACAAACCTCTCTGGGGACTTCCCTGGTGGTCCAGTGGCTAAGGTTCCGTGCTCCCAATGCAGGGGGCCCGGGTTCGATTCCTGGCCAGGGATCTAGATCCCACGTGCCGCGACTAAGAGTTTGCATGCCACAACTAAGACTCTGCATGCCGCAACTAAAGATACTGCATGCCACAACTAAAGATCCCACATGCCACTACGATGATCCCGCATGCCTCAACTAAGACCCGGCACAGCCAAATAAATACATAAATGTTAAAAAGAAAAAAAGAAACCCCTCTGGATGCAGCTGCTGCCTCCCTTGAATGGACCTCAAAGTTCCGAGGGAAGGCACATCCACAGCTAAGCTACACTAGTGGTTCTGAACTGGCTGCAAATGAGACCCAGCCGGGGGGCTTTTGTACCCTCCCCTGGGGCCGTACCCTAGACCAATTAAATCAGAATCTCTGGTGTGAAATTTGGGCATGAGGTGAATCAGATCTCAAGATGAGCCCTGCAGGATGATTACCTAGACAACTCATTCCCTGAACAAATTAACACTTACACAGGTGTGATGGGGGGACAGGGAGGCAGCAGTCATTTAGCAGTGTTGGAAGGAGAAAGCAGCACAGGGCGTGGGCCTTATTCTCCAGGTGAGACCGTAAGCCAGAGCATAAGCCTCACTGGATGCTGTGCCCAAGCCACTAATTCCACCTAACCTTCTCCTGCAGGCAGGCATCAAAGATGAGGACCCAGTGGCTCAGGGACGGTTATGTAACTTACAAGGTCAGAGGCCTCACGAGAGGCAGAGCTCGGATTCAAACTTTGGGAAGCTAAAGGATATGCAAAAGACAGTGCAGTGCGGAGGCAACTGGGATAATTATGCTAAAAACCGAGTGTTTGGGAAACAGAGAGATAGGATAACTCACACGTGCGCCGTGGGCTCCCAGGAGGTTGTTCTGTAGGATTTTGGTTGTATATCGTTCTAACTCTTCCTGAATTTCGAAGGCAGTAGGATCAGCATTTTCTTCCAGAAACTGGAAAACAAAGAAAAAAACTGTACGATCAAAGTAAAGCAAGTGTATGATGAGCAGCAGCAGGGGGCAGCCTCTCCAAGGACGGGAGAGTTTCGTTTGAGGGGAGAGAAAGAAACCTCATGGCTGCTGTGCTGCATTTTCAAAAGTTTGGCCACACTGCTGTTAAAAAAATAAAATAAAAATTTAGACTATTCTGCTTCCAGTAGTGCTCGGCTAGATTATTCAGACCAAACCGAAAAGAACCAAGACAGGATAAAATATTTAAAAGAATGTAAAGCTCCGAAGAACTGACAGGACAGTGAGGGATAACCAAGGCCAAACTGAAGGGAAAATGGGAATCCAGGTCAAAGAGCAGAGGGGCCGTGGCTGCTCTGAGGCAGGGATGCCGCACTGCACAGCTCTGGGGCAACCCTCAGGGTAGTTGTGTCCCTCCGGGGAAGATGCTGACAGACTTGTGATGCTCCCTGGAGCTGCACAACACGTTAGCCTGGCCTTGGAAACATTCTACAATCCAAAAATTTTGAACTTTTCATTTTGAAAGTCTTAAATGATAAAGCGGAGAGAAATGAAAGCTTACAGTTAGTGCAAGGACAGGAATCTAACAGGATATTTTCCTGCCATATCGCACCCCACAAACACAGGAGGCTGGGGACCCTAAGGGCTATGTCCTTGGGAACTAGGCCAGCCCTGGAACAGAACCACCTGGCTTCCCATAGCCTGCAGTGCAGTCCAGCCTTGAACATGGACGACGATGGTCCCAGGCCACCAAGCATATGGCAAAAGCAATAAGAACCCTCTCTGGAGGAAGGCAGCCAGCATCCCAGACCTCAAATTATTCCTACAAAGAATTTGCTAAGTACAATGACAAACTGTCGAAAATAAGCACACAAGGAGGATAAAGAGAGGGAGTTCCTGGAGACTAGGACAATATCTTCTTTAAAAAATTTATTTATTTATGGCTGTGTTGGGTCTTCACTGCTGCGTGCAGGCTTTCTCTAGTTGCGGCCAGTGGGGGCTACTCTTCACTGTGGTGTGTGGGCTTCTCATTGCGGTGGCTTCTCTTGTTGCAGAGCACAGGCTCTAGGCATGAGGGCTTCAGTACTGGTGGCACACGGGCTCTAGAGCGCAGACGCAGTAGTTGTGGCACCCGGGCTTAGTTGCTCCGCGGCATGTGGGATCTTCCCGGACCAGGGCTCGAACCCGTGTCTCCTGCATTGGCAGGCAGATTCGTAACCACTCTGCCACCAGGGAAGTCCTTTAATTATTCTTATGGCTTCATGTTTTCACACCTAGCTATTTGTACCCAGTCACAAGACTTAAAGCTCAAGCATTCTGCTGACTATTCTTAGGGGCCACACACAAATAGCTCTTGTACCCACCACTCTGGCTTGTCTGATTGCCACGACAGCCACTACCCACTTACCCTGTACTGAATTCTCTCCAGCTCGTACACTGATTGTAGGGCCCCGACTTCCAGAACTCTCAGCTGGCAGAGCAGCAGGTGAATCACAGCCCGGGGGCAAGTCAGCATGTGACAGTTTAAACAGGAACCCCGGAGCAGCAGGTAGAGTTTCTGAAGAGAGGGAATAAGAGAGACGGGATATTAGAACGTGACATAGCAGTCAAAGTGATTTTCAAGGTAATAAATACTTACGACTTTTGTTTCTATGTTGTCAGTTTACTCCTTTAAGAATTCTACTTCACCCTATGTACCTGGAAAGTCCTTCTTCACCTTAAGAACTCGATAAATATTCCTCTATATGTTCTCTTACGGTTTCATTTTAATCCATTAACACTAGAAATTTACTTTGGGTCTGAGGTCGGGAACTACCTTTATTTTATTTAAACACCAAATTTAGTACTCATTTAAATACTGAAAACTTTTTTTAAAATATTTATTTATTTAGGCTACACCAGGTCTTAGTGGCAGGTGGGATCTTCACTGCTTCATGTTTAGTTGCAGCATGTGTGATCTAGTTCCTCGACCAGGGTTCAAACCGGGGCCCCCTGCATTGGGAATGTGGAGTCTTACCCACTGGACCACCGGGGAAGTCCTAAATATTGAAAACGTTTAATGAAAATGTTTCATTTAGGGCTTCCCTGGTGGTGCAGTGGTTGAGAGTCCGCCTGCCGATGCAGGGGACACGGGTTTGTGCTCCGGTCCGGGAAGGTCCCACATGCCGCGGAACAGCTGGGCCCGTGAGCCATGGCCGCTGAGTCTGCGCGTCCGGAGTCTGTGCTCCTCAACGGGAGAGGCCACAGCAGTGCGAGGCCCGCGTACCGCAAAAAAAAAAAAAAGTTTCATTTAAAATAATGTTTCAAATGTTTAGTATTTAACTAAGACAATTCTCTTCCCCTAATACGATTAACAGACAAAAATCATGTCCATGTACAAATCCCGGAGGCTGGGTTAACTGATGTAAGAAGCCAAAAGTGTTCAAAGTAGGACTGAACAGTAACTTCATTCTCAGCTCAGTGCTGGGCCTTCTGGAGCTCTGCTCTTCCTGCCACTAAGCAAGAGCCAACAAATCCACCTGAAGGGCTCAGGGAGGCCTGGAGAATTCCAAAGTCCTCTATTGCCAGGGAAGCCCCACCCACATTTCTGAAAGACATAAAGCCCTTAGAACAAAAGGTCTAGGGACGGATCTGAACACTTTCCCCCCTGTGTAAACAAAATCCAGCTGTGGCTCTTCTCAATGGGAATCAAACTGAAGTTCCTTTAGGTAGGGCTCGAGGCCAAGCTGAATGTACTGAATTTCGCTCCTCAAGGTTTTAAATTGCCAAGTAAAGAGCACTTTCACTCCAAGTGTCAGGAGCTGACCTCCTGAGACACCTGCCCCAGGCAGAGGGGTGGCACTCACAAATCCCACCCGCACCCTGAGACCCACGCGGCCAGGGTGGCCCAGGCCAGAACGTACCTCGAAGAGGAGAGGGTTGTACACAGTGAGCGGGAGCTCGATGTGGCCCAGGTGCCCGGAGCAGTTGCTGAAGTCCTGCACGCAGGTGGAGCACACCTCTTTGGAGTCTGCGGGGCCCAGAGCTAGATCGTACAGGCCGTTCACCGACGGGTTCCCCAGGCTATCTAGGTACCGAGGGTTTGTAATGGACTTAACGCTTAACTTCCTAGGGAGATAAAAAAAGACCAGGTGAGACAAGGTTACCCAACTTCTAGGACATTTCCTCTTCGGCACTTACAAAGGGATGGTTTAATGTCTGTGTCTTCAGACGTGCAGACGGCTCCAGAGGGCAGACTCGGTGTCTGCCTTGCTCCCCACTGCAGCTCAGCACTTAGCCCAGAGCCTGCGCTCAACAGGTGCTCAATGAATATGTGCTGAACGAAGAGCAGTGAGTGGTAACATCTTTAAAACCCAGATTTAGTGCAAATCTTGCGCTACCCGAACATACTGGCCGACTTTATACAAAGAAGTACCGGCTTACACGCCAAACGCGTCATAAGCAGCATTTAGTCTCACTTGAACCCTCTGAGATGGGCATCACTATATGCGTTTTTCAGAAGAGGAAACAGGCTCAGAGTGGTTAGTGATTTAATTCAGGTGACAAAGCCCAGAATGGTGGGGGTGTGGTGAGATATGGACCAGACCTAACCCCAAACCCACAGAGTTCAAGAAAGGGAATAATCCCAATATGTAGGAATAGTGAATTGAGAAAAGTTAAACATAAATATGCAAACCTTTGAGAAGTATAACCTGCTTTACTAAAGGTTTCATTGCAGTATTTTATGTTTGGTTGAAAGCAGGCTCCCATAGGACACCTAACTACTTTTACCCAAATTACGTTCATGCCAAGTTTGCTTCTAAACTTCCTTTTTTTTGTAAATTAGAAAATAAAGATAATGAAATCCAAATCTCACAATGTAGAGAAAACCGCTAACAGACTTCTTTCTATGGATACATTTTTAAAAACTGTAACTGGGATCATTTGCCATTTCTAGCATTGCCTTTGCCATTTTCATTGAGCATTAAGTGTTTTCAGGTCACTAAAAATTCTTTGAAAAGATTCTGTAATTAAGAACTACCAGGGACTTCCCTGGTGGCGGAGTGGTTAAGAATCCACCTGCTAATGCAGGGGACACGGGTTCGAGCCCTGGTCCGGAAAGATCCCACATGCCGCGGGGCAACTAAGCCCATGTGCCACAACTACTGAGCCTGCACTCTAGAGCCCGTGAGCCACAACTACTGAAGCCCGCGTGCCTACAGCCCGAGCTCCGTAGCAAGAGAAGCCAACGCAATGAGAAGCCTGCACGCCACAACGAAGACCCAACACAGCCAAAAATAATCACCAAATCTTTCATTATATGTCAATTAATATAATTCATTTAGCCAAACTCCACTATAAGTAAGCTCATGCCACCTATCTGTATACAGATTTTTGTATAGCATAATTCAAACTTTTAACTATTTCCTAAAAAATATAATTAGTTCCTTGGTGAAGGGAAATCCTTGAATCAAAGGGGGCGAACTGTTCTGTTTTGTTTTCTGGCCTCCTGCGTGGCTTGCAGGATCTTAGTTCCCCGACCAGGAATTGAACCCAGGGCCCCTGCAGTGGAAGCTTGGAGTCCTAACCACTGGACTGCCAGGGAAGTCCCAGGGTGAACTGTTTTGAAGCTCTTGAGATATTCTGCCATAGTGCATTCCAGAAAACATGGGCTAACAATAGATTGTCTGTCCTAACCAGCACTGAGTCTTAGCACTTAAAAACTTTCCAAATTTAAGGTGAAAAAATGCTACCCACTGTGACGTTAAATTTTTTTAACAGAAATTAGAATATAACTTTTTTTTTAATTTTTAAATTTTTTTTTTTTTTTTTTGGTGGTACGCAGGCCTCTCACTGTTGTGGCCTGTCCCGTTGCAGAGCACAGGCTCCAGATGTGCAGGCCCAGCGGCTATGGCTCACGGGCCCAGCCGCTCCGTGGCATGTGGGATTTTCCCGGACCAGGGCACGAACCCATGTCCCCTGCATCGGCAGGCAGACTCTCAACCACTGCGCCACCAGGGAAGCCCTAAAATTTTTTATTGGAGTATAGTTGCTTTACAATGTTGCATTACTTTCTGCTGTATGGTGAAGTGAATCAGCATCCCACCCACCCCCTTCCCTGTCACGTTAATTAATCGTTTTATTATGTTTTGTTTTCAAGGCCATTTTGGTCCTTTACTTAATTAAAAAAATAAAATTTAACTCATTTTTAAGTTAAAATCTTAACTTTTTTTATTATTGTCTACGTGAGCTCCTTACATATGAGGACATTAACCTTTTTTGGTGGCAAATACTTTCCTAGCTTGTGATGTCTTTTGTCATTTTTCACAGGTGAAAGTTTATAAATTCTTCAAACAGCTTTGTTGAGCTGTAACTCATGTACTATACAATTCGTTCATTTGAAGTATACACTCAGTGTTTTTTAGTATATCCACAGAGCTGTGCAACCATCACCACAATATCATTTTCGTCCCCAGTAAAGGAAACCCCAGCAGTCACTCTCCATCCGTCTCTACCTCCCTCACAGTCCTATGCAATGACTAATCTACTTTTTGCCTCCAGAGACTTGTCCATCCGGACATTTCACATAAATGAAATCATATGCTATGTGGTCTCTTATAGCAGGCTTCTTTTACCTCGCATGTTTTCAAGGTTCATCCATGTTGCAGCCTGTATCTGTATTTCATTTTTTTATAGCCAAAAAATATTCCATTGCATGGATACACCATATTTTATTGGGTTAGTTTTATACTTTGGCTACTATAAATAATGCTGACGGGAACATTTGCATGCAAGTTTTTTTTTTTTAAATTACAAATGCACTGGAAATTTCCTGGGTACTCTTCTTTTTTTAAAAAAATTAATTAATTTTTATTTTTGTCTGCATTGGGTCTTCGTTTCTGCGTGCATGCTTCCTCTAGTTGCAGTGAGCAGGGGCTACTCTTTGTTGCAGTGTGCGGGCTTACTGCGGTGGCTTCTCTTGTTGCAGAGCACAGGCTCTAGGCACGCAGGCTTCAGTAGATGTGGCGTGTAGGCTTAGCAGTTGCGGCACGCCGGCTCTAGAACACAGGCTCAGTAGTTGTGGCGCATGGGCTCTAGAGCGCAGGCTCAGTAGTTGTGGCACACGGGCTCTAGAGCGCAGGCTCAGTGGTTGTGGCACATGGGCTTAGTTGCTCCGTGGCGTGTGGGATCTTTCCAGACCAGGGCTTGAACCCGTGTTCCCTGCGCTGGCAGGCGGATTCTTAACCACTGCGCCACCAGGGAAGTCCTGTACACAAGTTTTTGTGTGAATATATTTTTTTCATTTCCCATGGATATACACCTAGGAATGAAAGTGCTGAGTCATATGGTAACTCTACGTTTAACTTTCTGAGGAACTGCCAGACTGTTTTCCAAAGCGGCTGCACCATTTTACAGTCCCACCAGCAATACACCAAGGCTCTAACTTCTCCACATTCTTGCCAACACATTTTATGACCTGACTTTTTGACTCTAGCCATCCTAGTGGGTGTGACATAGTATCTCACTGTGGTTTTGATAACTAATGAGGTTGAGCACATCTTTGTGTACCTATTGGCCATCTATATATCCTCTTTGGAGAGATGTCTATTCAAATCCTTCACCTGTTTTGTAATTGGGTTGTTTGCTGTTTTATTATTGAGTTGTAAGAGTGCTTTGTATATTCAGTATACAAGTCCTTTGTCAGATACATGATTTGCAGATATTTCTTCCGACTCATCTTTTCACTTTCTTCATGATATTATTTGCATAATTTAAAATTTTTTAATGAGTTAAACTCACTGCTGCTTTCTTCCACTACCTTTGGGCTTTCTCCTTCGAAGTTGGATAAATATTCATCTACATTTCCTTCTCATTCATTTTACACTAAGCTCTAAAACTTAATTGGGGGCTTCCCTGGTGGCGCAGTGGTTGAGTCCACCTGCCGACGCAGGGGACACGGGTTCGTGCCCCGATCCGGGAAGATCCCACAGCCCGTGAGCCACGGCCGCTGAGCCTGCGCGTCCGGAGCCTGTGCTCCACAATGGGAGAGGCCACAGCAGTGAGAGGCCCGCGTACCGCAAAAAAAAAAAAAAAAAAACGTAACTGGAATTAAAAACAAGGAAAACATTTATTGCATAAGGCAAACACAAATTAATTAGGCTGGGTGCAAAGACTTGTACCACTAGATCCTCTTTCTATCATGTTCTGTAAGTTGGTACTTCACTTCCCTTGCCTGGAGCCTACAGTGATGGAAAAAGAGTACGCAGGTGGGGCCGGCACACACCTGTGTCAACTGGCAGAAGAACTGTGTCCTGTGCTTGTCAAGGCAACACAAATAGCTCACATCCAAAACTGAATGTATTTTTTTTTTTTTTTTATCTTCATCCTAAGTCTTTCTGTGTGGTAAGGAGCAAAGTTCCTCTCTCTAGCTGGGGAGGAGGAGAAAACTCCTCTGATCATTGCAGGAATGGGATGCAATGGGAAGAGCAAGGAGTCCACTGGAGAGAAAAGAGTTTAAGACTAGCAAACTTGGGTTTGAGGATGACCTTTGCTGCCTCCTAGAGAGTCATTTTATTTGCTGGACAGTAATTTCCTCTCCTGTAACTGCAGACAGCAACACGAATGGTTGCAGTAAGGACTGGTAGTACCAAGCGCTGAACAGATAGCTCCCCCATCCACCCGTGAGTGCACTTAACAAATATCTACTGAGTGCTTATTATGTGCCAGACATACCTTTAGATGCTAGAAAAACAGATCAGAATCCCTGTGCTCATGGGCCTTACATCCTATTGAAGGCAGGCAGACAAAAGCCAAGATAAATAAGCACACAGTCTATTGGATGGCAGAACATTCTATGAAGAAAAGTAAAGCAGAAAAGGGGAAGGACAATAGAGTGGGCCAGTGGCTGGGGGAACCCCTATTGAGAAGGTTATACTGAACAAAAGCCTGAAGGAGATGGGGAGTGAGCCATGCGGTCACCTTTACAGGAGGAAGAAGCAGGGAGTGCAAAGGCCCTGAGGTGGATGTGTGACTATGGTGCTCCGGGAACAGCAAGGAGGCCAGGGTGAGGACAGAGGTAAGTTCAGAGAAGTAGCAAGGGCCAGAATGACCTTTCCAAGGCATTTTAAGGACTTGGCTTTTACTCCAAGTGACCTAGGAAGCTACTAGAACTTAACACAATAAAAGGTAGCATAATGATTGATATTTGCCAACCCCAGACTCAAATAGGTCTACAATGCTAGTAATGGGTATAAACTTGCTTATGCGCTTCCCTGTCTAAAAACTCCACAATTAACCTGTAAAAATTCAATTCTTTTGCTTTTGGATGAAATACGATGTATGGCTAGTGATGATATAATTGACATTTCTGGGCCAGCATACCGTTGTAGCTCAGTTTATTCATCCAGTCATTCGACCAGAGTTGAGGATAAAAGAAAGGAATGAGGAAGCTCAAGGCTAGTGGAGAGAGGCGGAAATATAAACAAAAAAGGAACTGAGGCACCATAATAGACAGCTGTACTGGGTGTGGAAAGACCTCAGAAAATGAGGGAGGTTGAGCTGAGCCTTAAGAGGGGGAGAGATGCTCTCCGGGTGTCTGCTGGGGGTTGGGGGCAAGAGCAGAGAAGCAGATCCCTCTGGCAGAGAGGACAATGCACGCAGAGGAAATAGCTTGAGGTAAGGCCCAGACGTTGAAACCTCATGGCACTTTATGGAATGTGCAAGTGGTTTAGTAGGGCTGGCGAAGGGATGATGCTTTAGCAAAAATCAGCATTGGCCTGCTCATGGGTAAACTTGTAGGCCAAGCTAAGAAACTATCATTTACCTGAGGGAAATGGAAAGCCTGTGGAGGGTTTTAAGGGTGAGAGTAGCATGATCACATCTGCACTTTGGAAGAATAATTTTAACAGCAATGTAGAGCATGCACTGGACTGGTGTAAGGGCGGGGGAGGCGGAAGAAAAAGACAATTCAAACAAGAGATAAGGGTATGATCTAAGATAGTAACAGTAGTGTTGAAAAGGAGGTTATAGAACGAATAGACATGTAGGTGACACACAGTAAGAGCCCAATAAGTAAATGAGATGTCAGGAGAAATAGACCTAGAATATTTGTCCTGTCACAAAATATTGACCATCTTGCACTAGACTAGGTACACCACTTTGGAGGGGCAAGTTCCCTCTCCCTTTAGGGGAAGTAGTTGTTGAGTTTTTGGTGTAGGAGTTTAAGAACTCAGTGTGAAATTCAAAGAGATGTCCAAAAAAACAGCTGAAAAAAATGAGTCTGAAGAATCAGGAAACGAAAATTGGTCTGGAGATTTAAATTTTGAGAGTATCACTCAGGAAAGTGGTGAAATTGTCTAGGGAGGACATTTAGGACAAGAAAAGCAGCATGTATGACCAGAATAGAATCTCAAGGAACAGCAAGATTTAAGTAAAAGAGGAATCAGCTAAGGAGCCTGAGACGAATTCGAATATAAACCACGAATGCAAGGACCTTGTTCACCAATGTGTCCTGAATGCTTAGCTTAGTGCCTGGCAAAAACTGGATGATGGATAAATGTTTGTGGGTTGATAAAGGGAAGAAAGAAGTAGTACTTGTCACAGAAATAAAAGAACCTGAAAACAATAAATAAGGTGCTGGAAAAGAGAAAGACTGTCAAATGCTACGGTGATCAAAATGAGGACTGAAGAGGGCCGCTTTGATTTAGTAATTAGGCAGAGAATATAAGCGGTCCTAGCAAGGAGAAGTTGTCGCATGAATTGAGTCTCGAACGATCATCATTTTATAGACAAGAGGAGACTAACCATGAGCTTAATAAACCACGTCAGAGACATTATAGTAACTACACAAACGCAGGCTAATTAACGAGGAGACTGGCGGATGATAACGCCGCAATCTGGGTATCCCCACCTTCCCAAGGGCAAACTCTTCCGTAGCCCCACTGGGTTCTAGGCAGTGCTCACTAGCCAGGGACGTTCCCGGAACTACGGGTCCCAGCAGGCCATGCGCCAGACAGCCATGGACTCTGAGGAGAAATTGGGCGCCAGACCTTCTGGGAACGGTAGTTTGTGGCCCCGACCCCAAGAAGCTCTGCACGCTTCCCACCAACTCCTTACTTGAGCTCTTCGGCCGAATACATCCCGAAAGAAATGCCCTGCAGCCGCCGCCAGGGCATGTTCTTTGAGCCCAACATCCTCCAGGTCAATTCCGAGCTCTGACACCCGGAGAGAAATTCCAGTCACCACGGGTATATCTCTAACGCTACCTCCGGCCCGCAGCCACCATGTGATTTAAACTGCGCTTGCGCGCGCGAGAAAAGCTCGCGGGAAGATTTACGTGGACGATAACATTTCCGATCTAGGGGGGGGAGGAAATAATTTCACGACTCTCACTCGCCCTTTTATTTGGAAAATAATCGAATACATATAAGAAATTAAAATAATATTTTAGGAAATATCTTTGAGGCAAATGAGGTGTACTGAGCCTTTAACTTCCGAAGCAAAATCTTTCAAACCATGGGACTGTAACCTCCTATGTTATGATTGCTTTCGTCTTGTTCCGTCTCAGCCAATAGCCGAGCTATTCCACGCCCCCCTCCCCCCTCCCCCACAGCCTTAGGTGGAGGGCATGCTTTCCCCGTATGCTGTGCGAAGACGCTAAAGATGGCGGCCGTACATTCGGCTCGCTGGTTGAGGATCAGCCGCGGGCTTTGCCTACCGCTGACGGGTCGACGGGCAGGTGTCTGCGGACGGGCCCCCAGTAGCAGGTAAGAGAAGCTTGGAGAATCCATGAGAAAGACCCCAGGATCACCTGGGCCATATGTATCCCCTTTACCCCCGGAGAGCTGGGGAACTAGGTACGGTGGAGTGGAAGGCGCGTGCGTGCGCTCGCGGCTGCGTGCCCCGAGAAGCTGGCACGCGGAGTCCGCGTACTTGAAGAAGGGCTCCAAACGCGCTGGTTAGCGGGATATTTATTGCTGGGGCTCGCCTACCCCGGGGTTAGAACTCTTGGCAAGATTCAGGATCCTGCTGTTGTGGATCTTGCGTTCTAGTAAGTGTGGGTATTGGCAACGCCTCCCCAAGTTTCAAAAGAAAGAAAAATTGTATCAGCTCTTACCCGTTTTCACCCACCGGGAGGAAGGGGGGAAAATCAGGTTTTCCCAAGTTAAAGGCAGTTTACGAGTTCCACCGTATGCTGGGTGTTGTGGGGATGTTTGGCCAAAGAAATTATACAGGTGTTTATAAAAACAAGAAAGTCTAAAAGATCTGAACACAACCTGAATAGGATTGCTGTGATTGTTAAAACTTGGCGCATGTATCATTTGTGTAGTTTTTTTCACTAGGTACAAACTGGCGTTGTGGAAGTATGAGGTGGGAATTTGTTGTGAAAATTTGGGAATAGCCTAATTTTGGATTCGATGTTTGCTATTTCCTTTGTGAAGTGATAGTAGACAAATTCCCTTATGTGTAAACTGGAGCTAGTAGTAGCCATCAGAAAATTGTGAGTAATAAGTGAGGTGTGTAATTTACAATATACATTTTATATGTAACATCTTCCCTCCTCAATCCTCACAAAAGAGCAGACGCTCCACCTGGTAGTGCAGGAGCCTTAATGCTGCTGTTCAATCCCAGTCCTTTTCCCGGTGGTGCCCAGTGTTGTTGTTTTTCTACCCATTTCCTTTGATTTGGCAGCAGCATCTCTCCCTCAGTCTTCACCCACAAGACAAGAGTGGTGTATGTGACATACATGTCACGAGAAACAGCATGATTTGAAAGAATTGATCCCTTTCTGAAGTTGATCCGTAGCAGAGAGGTATTGTTTTAAGATGATGCCCGAGACCAGATACTATTAGAGGAAGTAATTCTTCATTTAATCACATTTTGACAATTTTCTGAATGGTACCAATGCTATTTAGGAAGGAAATACTTACAAGGTAGTGTACATTATCTGTGGTATATTGACTCTATTTTTTAGCATGATCAGAACGTTTTAAAACTCATTCATGGGTCAGTGATTCTATATTTTGGGTTAAAAAAATAATATAAATTGTTCCAAGTTTAAATTAGGACACGTACATTTGGTACATTCCTGATTGTTGAAGGAAGTGCAGTGAAAGGCTGTGGTGATCTTAGTTTCATAATTTGTCAAAATTGCTTTAAGTGGGATAATCTTTTATTGTCATCAGGGCATCATCCATGTAAAATCAGGAGCTCATTACATCATCCCTTTTAGCCTCAGTGTTTTGGGTTCTCAAAGGTGAAAGTTCCTTATATTTCAGATAAGCTGCTCAAATGTTCAAGTGCTACTAAATTTTTCCTTTTTTCCCCTGATTTTATTTAATGAGATGGCCTGATTTAAAAATTTTTTGGCAATATGATGTCTATATCTGGTACATATTTTGTAATCATTTTGAACTTGCCATTGAGACCACGTCTTCTCAGCATACGTTGACATGAATTATCCAGTTGGTTTGATCCGTGATAATTGGAAAATTTTGGCTGAGTTGCACATAAGTGGAGGTGAGGTGGGAAGTTCATTAATGAGTATTAGCTTTAGGGCTTTTATTTTTTTGTAGATTTTATTCTGGAAGTGCAGCCGTCCCAGAGGTTGAAGGAGCTGGTGCAACAGGTATATGAAAATATATTGAAGTAACTCAATTTTTATATTAATGCATTATACTTCTTTATAGTAGTAGTATTAGGAAACTGATTCACTTTGTTTTATTTTTCACATTAAGGGACTGAAGAAGTGGTCATTCCAAAAAAGAAAACTTGGTGAGTATTCCATCAATGTTCATTCAGCAAGTGGTTAAGTGCTTATTATGAGCGAAACATTGTTAGGTAAGAAGCTAGTGGCGGGAATAGCAATGGGAGAGCATTCTTGGGGAGGGAACCATTGAGGAGAGAAAAGCTTAGGGGTCTGAAAGAACATAGAAGAGGAAGGTAGAGAGTAGTGTGTGAATGGAGAATGAGATTTACTTAAGATAAGATAAGAGTAGGAATATACATATCGTGAATGAGGCATTTCTTGAATGACATTCCAGCCCAGTGCACTTTACCAACTCATTGTGCCTCTATCCCTGACAAAGGTACCACAGGGAATGCAAGAGAGGGAGTGTATTGAGGATGTGTTCAGGTGGACTAAAGTCTAGTTGAGTTGTGTGCATATTTTATACTTTATGTCTTACACCCACTTTGCGTGGGTACATAACTGTTTACACATGACTAGGGGCTACACAGGATATGATGGAACGAAGAGTGGTTGTGTTGCAGTAATCAAGGTGAGTTTTACTGAAAGCATAGTTTAGCTGTACCTTAAAATGGGTCAGATGATTTTGTTGGCATCAGAATCACCAGGGAATTTTGTTTAAAATACATATTCCTGCAGGTAATTCTTATAAACCCTAAACTATAAGCCCCACAGATATAGAAACAGTAAGGTAGGGTGGGACATGATCATGATCTGTCTGGTGGTAGTAGGAGACCATGCAGGCAGGCCTGTGAAAAATGCTCTATTAGAATAGGAGAAATAAGGTAGTTGGTAGAGAGCAAACTGAGACCTATTTATTTACAGCCCATGAGGTAAGAATGGTTTTTACATTTTTTATAGTTGAAAGAAGATGACTGTTTCATGACACGTGAAAATTATGTGAAATTCAGATTTCAGTGTCAGTTAAATTTTTTTTTGGAACACAGCCTCACTCATTTGTTAACTGACTACCTGTGCCTACTTTTATGCTCCAAAGGCAGAGCTGTCCTCACAGTCCTCACGGCCCATAAAGCCGAAAATACTTACTGTCTGTCCCTTTACAGACAAAGCGATTGATAGAGGCTCTCTGATAGCCTCTGCTTTCCAGGCTCAGGAATTTGTGCTTTTAGACCTAGAAGAAGCCATAAAGACTACAAATTCCTGTTGCCTTATTTGAGAGATGAAGCATCTTTTAAGGCTGTTAAGATGCTTTTAAGGTATCTTTCCCAGATCACAGATGCCGTAGAAGACTAACAAATTGTAGAGAGTCACTGTGAGTTTTCATATAGGAATGTGACAGGATAGAGTATTCTGAGCATGCTAATCTGGATGGTGTAGTTACTGTAGAGAGGGCAGGGAGCCCAATTATGATCGGTGCATAGGTAACTGGGCTCATTAAAGGAATGGATGTTAAAACTTACCAGATTGGCCAGAAGAGGATGTGGAGAAATGGTTGCTCAGATATGGTGGTTGCTTGGGCAGTCAGTTGGAACAACACTTTGAAGGGAAAGTGGGCAGAACCACGACCTAAAATGTGCACACCTTATCGGTTAACCATTCTGGAGGAACCCCTGCAAATACGCCCAGAGAGACATGGATGACAGTGTTCTTTACAACTTGGGAATAATAAGAAATTGAAATAGCCCAAATGCCCATATGTAAGGGGATAATAAAAAGCAGTTATACTATATAATATTTAAGGAATTAATTAGATTTACACATCGTAGCATAGATAATACAGTCAAGCTTATGGAAGCACGTATCCAGAATGACAGTATATGTTTTCGATTTAGTTTTATGGTGGTATGTGTGTAAAAGTACCCTTTAAAGTTCTGGAATTATAAACACCAAACTTAGAGTAGAGGAGGAGGGGGTCGCAAAATGACACCAGATATAATAGTCTAGTTTTTTTTTTTTTAAGTATAATGTATTCATTGAGGTTATTTTTAGTGAGTGATCTGAATGTTCATAATTTTTTCACTTATATTTGTTCAGTATGTTGTAAAGATGTACTCACTTGATACGACTTAAATATGCTAACGTAGCATTTAGTTAGAGAATACTGAGAGATGAAAGAATATCTTTCTCTCACTGAAATTACGTAAGTGTGATTTTAGAAAATCCAGTAGATGTTGTGTATGTCAGGGAATTAGTCTTGACATAGTATAAAATTTCCTACGTGTTTTCTTTTTTTTCAAATGACTTAAATTATGAGTGTATGTTTAAACTTTATTTAAAAAATACATTTGGTTTATTAAGTTTATTCTTATTTCCCTTTTTGAAATGAAACACAAAATCTAACACAAGTAAAAATACATTTGAAACCAAATTATTTTGTTTGTCAATTATTCCAGTGAAACCTCTTTTCAGTAGTTAGTGAATGTCTCTACCCATAGTCATAGTGGGTGGCTGGCCTGAACTTCTTATAAAGGTTATATAGTTGAGAGGTTCCAAACTCGAATCATCTGGGAATTCAGTAAGAATGAATGTGACAGTTCTCCATAGAACCTGGGGGTCCTGATTCAACAGTCCAGAGTGCGGCTTGTGATTTATTCTTATATACAGCTGAATTAAGAGCCACCAGTTTGGATAATAAAGGCAAGAATATTACAGAAAGCTACAGTAAGAATGCATAGGAAAATGGGTAGGAGGAGGAAAGATTCAGGTTAGACAGTTTGATGAGATGAGGGTGAAAATTGCTAGCCCTGGGTGATGGTTATAGGGACCAGGCCAGAGAGCGTAGCATGGAACGTGTACTAACCACCTTTGGGCAAGAGAACTAAACAGTTTTCTCATTTTCTAACTTATTATTCTAGTGATCTTGAGAGATCAGAACTGGCTTTACTTGAGACCTGAACTTTGTTGTTGGCCAGTCCATTCTGAGAGTAGGATCACTTGTTCGCTTTGTGAGTGTGAAAAGCCCTCAGAGGGTTAACTTGTGATTCTCATTCTTAGGGATAAAGTGGCTGTTCTTCAGGCACTTGCATCCACGGTACACAGGGTAAGTAGGAATTTTAGGTTTTTGTATCTAACTCAGCTAATAATAACTGTTATGTTCATATCTCTGCATGATTCACAATTAAACTGTTGTAGATCTAGAGAGTTTCTTATTAGAAATATCTAGTTCAGTCCCTTCATGTGACAAATGAGAAAACTAAAGCTTTTAAAGCGATTGGCCCAGGGCTACTTAGGATATTAAAACCCTGACTTAGTACCATGTCTTTTTTCTCCAAATTCAGTGTTTTTATACTATGCCAGTGATTTTTAAACTTAACCTCCTGAAGAGCTTGTTGAAATGCATGTTCCTGGGGAATGGTTTGGGTGTGATACTCTAATGCAAGTGATCTGTAGACCAACTTTGAGAACAGTGTACCCACCATGCTGGAAGTAATTCAGTGATTAAGAATCTGGGTCCTGGAGCCAAATGTTTTGTTTCATCGTTATCACAAAGTGACCTTTTCTCTTGATGCTTCTGTTTCCTTATCTATAAAATGGGGATTTAATTATAGCACCAAACCTTGAGGTTTGGGTGAGAATTAAATAAGTTAGTACACGTGAAAGGGTTTTGGACAGTGCCTAACACAAAGGACATGCTCGGTAAGTGCTAGCTATTTCCTTATTGCTCCAGCTATCTTGGTGATTTATTTGTGAATAATTTGCTCTCTTGACAGTTCAAGAATAGAGTCTGTAGTCTTGATAGATAAACTGAAACCCTGGTTAATGCCTTAGAAATGGAACTTTCTGATTGATTGTATTTTTCATTAGCTGCAAACTGTACTTTCAGTTTCAGCTGTGGGGGAAATGTCTAAAGTAATTAAGTCCTTTCTTTTTGCTGCAATGTCTGTGTGGATTCTGACCCTCCCTGAGACCGTTATCACAGATTTCCAGAATTTTTCTTCTATTGTAGATGCTAAACTTACAGGCTGTCAGGCCAAATATGCACTGATAGACCCTAGCAGTATCTGAGGACGGGTTTTTAAATACTGCATCTCCACACTAGCAAGACATTGAGATTTCCAGCTCACTTATCCATAAATAGGCACCTGAAATGTAAACTCTTGAAATAGGCCTCTGAGACTGTTCTCAGTTTTTTAATGAGAATGGCCCAGGGCCCTTTCAGGTCAAAGAAGTTACAGAATTATGTGTGGAGTTGTCTGACTTGTCTGTTTGGGCACTTAAGATCCAAGGGATAGTCATTCATTCATTCAGTAACCACACATTCTGCCCTTAACTGTGCTTACCAGGCGCTGTGCTGGTTGTGGAATTAAGACAGAGTCCTTGCATGGTTTCTAGAGAGGGAGGCTGAAGGAGCCCTGAGGAGAGGGTGCATAACCCAGACTGGGAAAGGACTTCAGAAGAGCTGGTATCGGATCGATGCTTGGAGGATGAGAAGCCAGGATAGTGGGAAGAGCATTCCTAGCAGAGGCAGCACCAGGAGCAGAGGCACAAAGGCATAGAATGAGTGGGTTGTATGGGGGAAGCAAGAATTTGTGGGGTAGAGCAATGAGAGGTGAGGCAAGAGCATGAATGCTATGCTAGGGTCTTCTGATTTTTATTCAAGTCCACTGAAAGACTTTAAGCAGTGGTGTGACATAATCATTCAAATTTTAGGGGGATTCCCTGGTGGCACAGTGGTTGAGAGTCCACCTGCCGATGCAGGGGACACAGGTTCGTGCCCCAGTCCGGGAAGATCCCACATGCCGCGGAGCGGCTGCGCCCGTGAGCCGTGGCCACTGAGCCTGCGCGTCCAGAGCCTGTGCTCTGCAACAGGAGTGGCCACAGCGGTGAGAGGCCCGCGTACCGCAAAAAGGAAAAAAAAAAAATTTAGGAAAGACAGCAATGTGGTTACGAGAAACCTTTTCTCTCAAATGTATAATAATGATCTTAACATGTCCAAAGCCCAGCCCCTTTCTCTCTAAAACTCACACATTCTTCGCCATCTCATTAATGGCAGCTCCATGCTTCTAGTTGCTCCTCTTTTTCATGTGCTGCACTTCAGTAAATCCTGTTTCTTCCATCAAAATATTTGTGTACGGAGTCCCAAAGACCACGCCAAGGTTCAGTGGTTTGCTAGGAGGATTCACAGGACTCAGCATATGGTCCTACAGCTATGTTTTATTACAACGAAAGGACACAAAGCAAAATCAGTAAAAGAAGAAGGCACGTGGGGTAAAGTCCAAAGGAGACCAGGAGAAAGCTTCCAAGAGTTTTCCCAGTGCAGTCACAAAGGACTCACGTAATTCCTCCAGCAGAGTTGACAACACGTGGGAAAGTCTACCAGGAAAGCTCTTTACAGACTCAGTGCCCAGAGTCTATGTCTGGCACATACCAGAATTCCACACTCCCAGAAGGAAAGCAGGAGTTTAGCATAAACCACATAGTACAGTTTAGAGCAGTACTGGGAATGGTGGGAACCCTCCAAAATCCAAGTTCCCAGATGCCCACCAGGCCTTGTAAGCAGGCCTTTCTAAGAATAGCAGTTTCAAGCCTGGTAACTTTTCTTCCTGCACAGCATCCAAATCCTGAGCGCTTGTCATCACCGTGATCACCTTGGTCATCCAGGCCCCCATCATCTCTTACCATCTTGGATTAATCACAGCAGTCTCTGTCCTCTTCACCTCCTCTGCCCCCTACAGACTGTTCTCAGTTAAGCAGCCGTAGTGACCTGCTACAATGTTGAATCACATCCCTCTTCTACTCAGAATTCATTTGTCTTCTCATTTATCATAAAATGGCTTCTCATTTGTCATAATTCAGATAAAAGCTGAAGCCCATCCGAGGGCCTCTGAGGCCTTGCGTGTCCATCCACCACCCCCGCTGCCACATCTCCTACCGTCTTCCTTGATGGCTCTGCTCTGCGTGGCCTCCTGGCTAATTCTCAGTTTCTTAGTAGGCCTGGGTCTGCCTCAGGGCTTTAATGTTTGCTGTTTATTCTGCCTGGAGTATTTTCCCCTGAGATATCCACATAATTTCCTCCTTCATCTCTTTAAGCCTTTTCATTGAGGCCTTCCTCAACCACACCATTTAAAATTGTATGTTTCGGGGACTTCCCTGGTGGCACAGTGGTTAAGAATCCACCTGACAATGCAGGGGACATGGGTTCGAGCCCTGGTCCGGGAAGATCCCACATGCCGTAGAGCAGGTAAGCCCGTGTGCCACAGCTACTGAGCCTGCGCTCTAGAGCCTGCAAGCCACAACTACTGAGCCCGTGTGCCACAACTACTGAAGCCCATGCGCCTAGAGTCTGTGCTCCACAGCAAGAGAAGCCACAGCAATGAGAGGCCCGTGCACCACAACTAAGAGTAGCCCCTGCTCGCCACAACTAGAGAAAAGCCTGTGCGCAGCAACGAAGACCCAGCACAGCCAAAAATAAATAAATTAATTAATTTAAAAAAAGAATTAGGGCTTTCTTGGTGGCGCAGTGGTTGAGAGTCCGCCTGCCGATGCAGGGGACGCGGGTTCATGCTGCGGAGCGGCTGGACCCGTGAGCCATGGCCGCTGAGCCTGCGCGTCCGGAGCCTGTGCTCCGCAATGGAAGAGGCCGCAACAGTGAGAGGCCCGCGTACCACAAAAAAAAAAAAAAAGAATTAATAAATAAATGTATGGTTCTTTTCTCTGATAGTTCGTTTTCCCTGCCTCCCTCCCTTCCTTTCTTTCTTTCTCATAGCAGTTATTGCCTTTAAAATTACTATATGTTTTATTTATTTTTGTTGTCTGGAGATTTTTTTTTCCCTACTAAATTGTGAGCTCTATGGGGGATAAGATTTTATTGTCTCCTTGGTAGCTAGAATAATGCCTGGCACATTCGAGGTGCTCAGTAAATATGGAATGAATGAATAAGGAAGGTACTGAACTAAGGCAGTGGCAGTGGGGATAAGGGACGGTGGAGTAGGTAGGGGATGTTAAGGAGCTCGAGTTGACCACAGCTGGTGACAGGTTAGTTGAGTGGAAGTAGTAGGAGAGGATCTTTGGCTTGGCTTGCAGAGTGCTTGGTACCATTCACTGAGACAGAGAAGATAGGAGGGAGAAGGAGCTCTGTCAGGGAAGTTCAGTTGAGGATAAATTTAGTGTGAGGCATCTGAGCTACAGGCCCAGAGTAGAGAAGTTGTTTCTCAGAAACCATGAAGGGCTTGGAAATCATTGAGGGAGGAAAATGTAGGAAACAAATAGGAAGAGTAAGTCTAGTAAGGGAAGTCCAGCATGTCACAGAACTAGGGGCCCCAAACAGGTATTTGATGAGGATGGTGGACAGGACAGAGCCAAGCAACAGTTGGTAATTGGGGAGTAATAGTCCAGGGCAACTGCCCTAGAACTGCTTCCTCTGCGTTGCCATTACATACCCACCACATGTTGGTAGAGAGTGGTATAACCAGATGAAAGGAGGCTCAAATGAGTATAAAGGGAATACAGCATCAGGCATCAGGAAGCGAGGACCCCAAAGAGTACTGCCTCCGCGCCCTAGGTATGAGCGTCCTTCCTGTGGAGCCGCAGGGAGGCTCTCGCCTGGAGAATCCAGGTCAGTAAGACAAGGCACCAAGGGGACAGAAGAGATTCAGGATGCAAGCTGAGTTTTTCCTGTGGAACAAAGTTGCCAGAAGGCCCAGGGAAGGGGGCTCCAAGGGATAGGAGAAGGCCAGAAGAAGTAACTTGAGGGCTGTTCTAAGTGAGCCTCTAGTGGTGACAGAGAGTTCATTTTGCTCAGGGTTCTACCTGGAAGTATAGAACCTTGGGCAACAGGACGCGGGAGAAGCTGCTGTTCCTGCCTCCAGAGAGGGCCCAGTAACTACTCTCCTCCATTTGCAGGAAACCTTAGTGCAGGAAGCTGGTGCCCAGGCTAGTTAATTCAGAAGCTCTTGACCTTCAGTTTAAAACAGCAATTGTCCCTGGTGATAGCAGCCTTCAATTAAAAAACAGTCATGGGGGTTTGAGCCATTGTTTGCTTTAAGTTGTGCATAATTACAAACAACTCTACAGAGCCATGGGTGCAGTGTAGGTATTAGTGTCTGCAAACATACATATTTCTGCTTCTGTGATACATGTATAGTTTAAACTTACTTTACAGAGTTTGTAGTCATCACCAAAACCCGCAAGGTCCTCTTAATAAAAATCTAGCTAAAGAGACTTCTGTGTCTTCTCCACAGGATGCTACAGCTGCCCCTTACGCATTTCAAGATGATCCTTATCTCATACCAACATCCTCTATGGAATCTGTGAGTATTGTTATGAAACTTTTCTAGTATTATGTTTTATCTTGTTGGTTTGGGTACAAGAGTACATGTATAACTTAGCTTAGTTGTAAAAACTTTTGAAAAGTTTACAGATGCTGATAGATAAATTGGTAGATTTTCTGAATCTTTTACTACTTTTATTAAAAAGTTTTAGAGGTTGCCTGTGGAGAGGGTATTTGGTTTGGGTTTTTAGTACTTAGGGCTCTTTCCCACTATAGAGCAATCCACTCGGTTTAAGCACATTGCTTTTATATACCTCAAGCTGTATATAAGATGTGACCTGAAATTATGTCACACTCAGCAGAGGTAGATAAGTAATAATTATGTAGTTTAACTTCTAATTGGGATTCTGTGTATCACTGTATTCTCTTTCTTTTTTTAGGGGGGCAGAATAATTTTTGCTGAGGGTGTGACTTTGATCTCTTGAGTTTAAATTACAGGTTATATCAATTTATATCTAAATCTTTTTCTTTATACAGCATTCATTTTTGTTGGCAAAGAAGTCCGGGGAGAATGCAGCAAAGTTTATTATTAATTCGTATCCCAAATATTTTCAGAAAGACATAGCTGAACCTCATATACCGGTAAGGAGAGGCAATTGGACTTTTCAGATAATACTATGTAATTGTAACTTAAACTAAGTTTTTATGGCTCATATTTAAGTAGCTATTTGAATGCCTACAGTATTTGGGTGAAAAGTCTTTTAATGTTTATGGTTATCTTTGCTTACAATACTAACTTTTATTAAACTATATGTATTTGCTCTCCATTTTATTTTCCCCATTTGGTTTCTGTGACACCAGACTCTTAGATCTTTACCTCTGTGACTGTTCGTTTTCGTTTCCCTCATTAGCTTTTCTATCTACTCCTTAAGCCTTGGTGTCTTTTTCTTAGGGTTCCATGCTCAGTCACTTTCTCTTTTTTCTGTCCAGAATCTTCCTGCTTCAGTGACCCTTATACTCCATTTGGCATTCTTGTATATCTGGCCTAGGTATCTCTACTTTGAACTCCAGATTGTATTTCCAGCTACCTCTGTTCTGTAGTCACGAGGAGTGTGCAGGGCCTGCTGTGTGTTAGGCCTTGTGCTTAGCGTGTCATACAGTGGTGAGCGAAACATGGGCTCTGCCCTCCTGAGTTTATTAGTGGAAATAGTAACTCAGACTCTTTATGTCTAAAACTGCTCCCTCTCACATCTCCCTACTTTCCGAAGCACTCACACACACACACACTCAGACACACCCTCTTGTGCTTCTCAAGCAGCGACTCTTGGGGACAAATTAGGTAGTCAGTGTGATTGTGTCCATAAAAATACTAGAATCCTGAACTAAGACAGTGGCAGCAGTGGAATGATCATTTGTTGGCTATCCTTTCCCCGTTAAGTTTCTGACTTAACAGTTACTCTTCTATGTTTAGCTCACTTCTGCTTAAAGCTGTCCGTGGATCCCCTGCCCCCATGGCGGGCAGCATTCGCATACCTCTGAGACCTCTTACATCATTTATCATTCACGCTGTATCATAATTATTCCTTATTTGCTTTCTCTGTTAGATTGTGAGCATCTTGAGGGTAGAGAATGACTTCCGTCTGTTTATCCCCAGTGTCTAGCTTAGTGCCTGGCATCGAGTAGTAGGCCTTCAATAAATATTTGAGTAAATTGGTGAGTGAGGTAGAATCAACATACCTTGGTAGTACTAAACGTTTAGAGTAAAAGAAGTATCAAGGATGAAAGGTTTCTGTCTTTGCAAACTGGGTGTACTGTGGCACTTTTAACCAAGATTGGGAGGAAAGTAGGAAGGATGGTTTTAGCAAGGGAAAAATAAGTTCACCTTGAAATTGGGAAGTTTGGTTGGAAATTAGATTCTTCAGATATGGATTAAATATTTATGTTTGGGTGCTTTTAAATTCTCCGCCCCAAGCTAGGAGATCGCTAAGTAATCTTGTTTTGGAGACTGGAGAGGTTTTTTGAAATAAGTTATATTCCCTACAGAGGTATTCTTGTTAAAAAAAAATAGTATCTGGCGCATGAAGCATGAATCGGAGCAGTGAAGTTTTATTTTGGTGTGTTGGTGATCAAAATTTTGTCCTACCCAGTTACCTTTGACGTTGCCCTGTTTGCAGTAACTTTAGCCATCTTGTTTTCCTAGTGTTTTATGCCTGAGTACTTTGAACCTCAGATTGAAGATATAAGTGAGGCTGCTCTGCAGGAACGAATCAAGCTCAGAAAAGTCAAAGCTTCTGTGGACATGTTCGATCAGCTCTTACAAGCAGGTGACTAATTCATTTGAAGCCTCTCTGGGAACATGGGCTTGGAAGTGGGCCACAGTTACATATGTGATCCAGATAAGTTATGAGTATAAGTTACAAGTGCTGTGCTACTTCCTCTGCTCAGTGGCTGTGTTTGTGTTTTTTATAGTTTAATGAGTCATATTTCATGTTCTGCTTGAGCATCATTTTAAAACCGTGGGTGGGGTAGAGTTGCAACTTTGTTAGTATCTTGTCCTCTTGTGCTGTATCAGAGGCAGACAAATTATACAGCCGTTCTTCCTTAGCTTCTGTTTTTAACATCAGGTGTGTACATACTCTATTCACATTTCCTATATTCTTTAAGTATGTTTGGAAGGCATAAAGCAGACAAAAAAATATTTAAAAAGGAAAGAGCGCTAAGCTGCGGGATCAGAGGTTTGGATAGGTTCTGGCACCAGTTAGCACTGTGGCCTCGGAAAAGTCACTTCTGTCAAGTCCTGCGGCTCTGAATTCGATCTGGATGAGCCTCCAGGGGTGTAGATCCAGGTGCCAGGGCTTGTAAGCTGTCATGAGAATGTACCTATGGTAACATGGAAGGCAGCAGCATTAAGTTTTAGAATCCCGAGTGCTGTTCAGTGATTTAGGAGAAAAATCAGCCAAACGTGCAAGAGATAGAAACTGGACTGAGTCACTCAATACAGCCTTAAACACAACAAGAAACATTTGCAGAAAGCTGTGTTTGATTTGAGAATTTTGGTGTGTAGCCTGTTAAAGCTTCGGGTGTACAAATGAATTGCTGATGCAGGTTATCATTTAGGGAGGCTTTTCCCCCTGCTGGTTGAGTACGATAAACATCTTAGTGCTAAGACTTGTCTTCCTTTGTTTTACACGCTGTGTGGTGTAGGCACATGCAGATGTTCAGTAAGCATTACTACAGACAGTGTGTCGAACCCGTAACACTCGACTCATTCAGAGTAATGGAATGAGGCAGCATACTGGGAGAGGAAACAAAATTTTATTATCAGGCCCCTAATAAGTGCCATGCACTTTGCTAGGCATTGAATTATACACCTTATGAGTTGGTGTGCTTCTTGCCATTTTATAAAGGAAACTGACTACAGGTAATCTTTAGGGTTACACAGCTTTGAGATGGTAAGACCCAGTCAAGTTACACTCCATCACCGGTGTCACGTCCACTCTGCCATGCTGTCTTTTCTGGGCTTTTAAGTTTCCTGATGGGCATTTGTATTATCAGTATATTTTCTTTAGACAAATGCAGTTAGTTTTCTTTTAAAGCACTAAATTATGTTTCATACTTCTTCCTGTTCCCTTTTCTCCCCCTTCATAAGAGTCAAGATGGGAACATAATGTTTTGAGCAATAATTTTTTAAAGGCTACTATAATTAGGCATTTATGCTAGTATTTCTAGGCAGGTATTTCAGTGAGGGCCTGGGTCCAAGTGGAATAGTTCTGCTTGCATTTGTAAAAATGGAACTGGCCCCGGGGGATGACGTGGCAATCATTTGCAGAGGGTTCAGTTTGAAGATGATAGTTAGAACCGTGAGATAATTTCTCTGGGGATATTAGTCCATAAAATAAATGAGCACAGGGTCAAACTTGACCTTGTGTTTTATCTTTTCTGTCACACGGCACTGTTAGGGATTGTGTCCTGTCTGCATCGCTCCGCGTGTTTAAGCTGATGTGGAGTGCACACGCATCCCTCAAGAAGGTGATGGCTGAGACTGAATAGGTGGCCAGGAAGGCCACAGCTCATAGGAAAAGTGAAGAATTTTCATCTAGTAGGCTCTAGTTTTGGATGCTTCAAGGTTTCTTTCCCTTTTTTTCTCACTACCCACAGGAACCACCGTATCTCTGGAAACAACTAACAGTCTCTTGGATTTATTATGTTACTATGGTAACCAAGAGCCCTCAACTAATTATAATTTTCAACAACGTGAACAAGCAGAAGAGTTGGTAATGGCTTTGGCAGTGATTTTTAAAGTTTCTTTTGGTAGTTATACCTCCTCAGAGTAAGGCAGGTTCTTGTGCCATGTGTTAGGGTCGAAGAGATTTGTTCTGAGGTGTGGTGGGGCATGGTACATAGCCTGGACAAAAATGTGGAGAAGGAGACGGATTTTAACGATTGTTTTGCCCTGGTTCCCTCCTTAAAAATATTTTGACCTTGCCTGCCACATGCAGCAAACCTTTGACCAGAAACGTCTGGACAGGCCCCTTTGTTGTTGTTACTTAAAGTGATAGTATGATGTGTCGGGGACGGGGGCAAAAACCCCTGGTTCCAGCCCCCTCAAAAATTCATACGTAGGTGGGCAGAGAGGAGTGAGCATACTCTACACTTCAGAAGTTAATATTTCTTAATAAACACTGGGTTTCCTTTTTGCCTTCTATTGGATCTGTATTTCCTTTGCTTTTCTGAAGTTTCCTCAGAGAATGCATTCCATTGTCATATTTTGTTTTATATCTGTTGGTGATGGTTCATTTCAGGAAGAGGCCACAGAGGGAAGTAACGAGAAACCTAAGAAGAAGGCTGGTCATCAGCTTGGAGTTACTTGGAGGTGTGTTACAGCATGATTAGAACTTTGTGTTATGGCTCCGTACAGTGCGTGGAATGTTCCCCATCAGCCCCTGAAGAAGATACGATCCTGGAATATTCTAAAATGCGGTTTGTTTTCAGTGTGCAGTATAAATGTCTCAGTTGGTTTTCATATGTTTTTGGACCGTTTTTCATTAGATCTTTGCCTCCAACCAGCAGCACAAGGTTGACACCTGACTTCTTTTTTCCATCTAACTCCATGCAACCTTCATGGTATGGTTCTTTTGGTAGTTTCATCAGTAGTCCTATCTTGCAATATATACCTCTAATTCTAAAAGATTCACAGTTTTTTATTATGTTAGAATACACATGCTAGAGCATAGTTCTAAGTTCAGACTAGTGGCCAGCAAACAGAAGTATTCACTTCCGAACAAAAGGTGAATATCATTTAACATTTCAGAATTAAAACTGAGTAGAAGCTCTAAATAAAAGAAAGGTATTTCATATGGATGTCTGAAAAAGGGAAGCTACCATTAGTATCTAAAGTCTTTTTTGAAGTGATAAAATGATAGAATCAAAAATTAATTTTTTTCAGTAGATAGTAATAATTTCTCATAGTGGTTAAGAGCATTGACTGTGGAGCACCATTTTGGCCCAAATCCTGGTTCTGTCTGATTTCCAAGACATACTGGTAACAGGGAGAATCAAGGTACAGCGTGATTTGTATAACATGGCACATTGATAGGCTAGAATAGGACAAAGGATTCCAGAGACACCGCTTGTCTGTGGTTGCCTCTGGGGAATTGTATCCAATTGAAAGAGGGTGGGGAAACGTCACTATGTACCCTGCTGTGCAGTTTGCTTTTTGTTTAATACCTTGAGTATATATTACACCTTTTCAGTCCTGGTTCTGCCACTTAGCCTGTAAAGCCTTGGACAACTTGAGGTCTTTGAGCCTCAGTTTTTCCTGTTTTCAAAATGATGATAACCATGTCTTCCACTCTGGGTGGCAAGAATTACTTGGAATTATACACATAAAATGCTTAGCACGGTGCCTGGAACATGGTAAGTTGGTGGCTATTACTGGTTTTTCCTGTTTCCTCTGGTTCACATTTACTTTCTTGTGTCTAGAGCAAAAAACAATGCTGAGAGAATCTTTGCTCTAATGCCAGAGAAAAATGCACATTCCTACTGCACAATGATCCGAGGAATGGTGAAGGTAACGTTTGTTTTATATATCTTTTTTTTTTTTTTTTGCGGTATGCGGGACTCTCACTGTTGCGGCCTCTCCTGTTGCGGAGCACAGGCTCCGGACGCGCAGGCTTAGCGGCCATGGCTCACGGGCCCAGCCGCTCCGCGGCATGTGGGATCTTCCCGGACTGGGGCACGAACCTGCGTCCCCTGCCTCGGCAGGTGGACTCTCAACCACTGCGCCACCAGGGAAACTCTGTTTTATATATCTTTATCTTCCCCTAAATCAGCACTTCTCAACCTCAGAACTGTTCACCGTTGGGCCAGATAATCTGCTCTTGTGGAGCTGTCCAGCGCCTTGAAGGGCGTTGAGGAGCCGCTCCTGTCCACTGCATGCCGGTGGTGCATCCTTCCCGCCCCAGCTGTGACAGCCAAAATGTCTCCAAGCATTATTCAGTGTCTCCTGGGAAGCAGCGTTGCCCCAGTAGAGAACCACTGCACGGAGGATACGTTTCTTGAGAATGAGACCATATCTGTTTACTACTGTGTTCCCAAACCCTAGAGCAGTCGATACGCACATATTTCTTAAATGAACAAATTTTATGATCCTTAATTTTCATACTTTCCCTTTTCCAGCACCGAGCTCCTACGCAGGCATTAAACTTGTACACTGAATTATTAAACAACAGACTTCGTGGTAAGTGTGTTTGGAGAATTCCCCTCTGTCCTTCCTCTTCTTTCCTTCTCTCAGGCATCTATAAAATCTCAGGATTTTACCTCAGTCATTTGTTCATTCTTAATCTTTTCCTGTGGTATTGGTGATTGAAGCAGGAGTCCAGAGCCAGAGAAAAGAATAGTTTTCTAGTTTTGTAGACATGTGCGCGTGTCTTTGCCTTTAATCTTCAACCCCAGATTTTGTTAAAGTAGTTTTCTTCTTTTATAGCTGATGTGCACACCTTCAATTCATTGATAGAAGCAACAGCATTCGTGGCGAATGAGAAATCAGAAGAAAAATGGAATAATATACTGGTAAGGAGGAACTCTCACTTTGTCTTCTAATAGGCCTAAAATATTCTTTGCTAGGAGTACGTGGGTTGGAGACAGCATTCACTGAGCATCTTCATGGCAGTCACTGTGCTGGGCGCTCAGCTCATGGTGACCTGTTCACACCCTTCCAGCAACCCTGTAGTTTACGTAGGTGTATCTGACATGTGACCCAAGCATACAGCTCGAATCCAGGAAGACCTGGGTTGCTCTATTCACTTATTTCTCGTAATGGTTTTTTCATTAAAATGAGACACATTTATTGAAAAAATTTATTAGCTAAGATTTAAAAAATTGAGGGGCTTCCCTGGTGGCACAATGGTTAAGAATCTGCCTGCCAATGCAGGGGACACAGGTTCGAGCCCTGGTCCAGGAAGATCCCACATGCCGCAGAGCAACTAAGCCCGTGCGCCACAACTACTGAGCCTGTGCTCTAGAACCCTTGAGCCACAACTACTGAGTCCACGTGCCACAACTACTGAAGCCTGCGTGCCTAGAGCCTGTGCTCCACAACAAGAGATGCCACTGCAATGAGAAGCCCGTGCACCGCAACGAAGAGTAGACCCTGCTTTCCAAAACTAAAGAAAGCCCACAGCAGCAACAAAGACCCAATACAGCGAAAAATAAAATAAATTAATTTTTTAAAAAGATTGAAATCACTGGATTGAAGTGACAGGAATAGAAACCGTGTTATACCATACTGCGCATGTAAAAAAGGAAAAAACGCAATCCATTCTAGTCTGCTCTCTTGCTTCAGTCTCAAACTCACTGGGCCGCTAAAGACAGTTGGACACCTTGATCACATGCTGTCAGGGTAACTGATGGAGGGGCTTCTCTAAGGGGCAGAGTTACTCGTCCTGCTAGTTACTAGATAGTTCTGAAATTGGGGATGTATTTATAAATCTACTTTAAACATAGGCAGAGACCCCAAGTCTTTTTTAGTATGTTACATTAGTTTATTGGATAAATTACCTACCAGCCATAAAAAATACTTCCTGCTTTTGATTCAACTAGGACCTGTTGAAACAAATGGTTGCACAGAACGTGAAACCCAACCTACAGACTTTTAATACTATTCTGAAATGTCTCCGACGATTTCATGCAATTGGAAAATTGCCAGCCTTACAGACCTTACGGGAAATGAAAGCCATTGGAATTGGTGAGGATGTGTCCTGGTGTCCCTCACTGAAGACAGTGCTGACCAGAGGTTTCAGGTCCAGACAAGCAAAAAAGAGACTGTAAACTCTTTTGCTGTTTACATAGTATGTTGGGAATTTCCTTTCTAGCACATTTTAATTACGTGTATTTATTATGATGGGAACTCTTTTATCATCTATAGGAAGTTACATTCTTTTAGTATTTTAGGTACTTTTTTATGGATTTCTTAATTCTAGGGAGAATTGTTCTCCTACAGTTGGCTGGTTTTAAACTCGTGACATTTTCTAGCATAATTAAGTATTTGAACCCAGTTGTGTGCTAGTGTGTTGTGTATTTTTCAGTAATTACTTTATTGAAGGATGTTTTGGGATCAATTCACTTTGGTATGCTTTAGTTTTCTTAAATGAAACTCATTGTGCATTGGCTGTAATAGGTGTCTGGACTTTCTAAGAGGGATTCAATCTCTGACACCTTTCCATCTTTACATTGATCATATGAGCTAGCAAATGTCTTTGTTCAGAGGAACAGAAATGTATCTTTTACTTAAATACCAACATTAATATGTTTTTAGATCAGTGTGCCTCAGTGAGCTGTATTTTGTATAGCTGTGTTTGACTTATTTTATTTTTTTCCTCTATGTACCTGGTAATATAAGAACCCTCGCTTGCAACGTATCACTATATTATTCAGCTGTTTTATCAACATGGTATGTATGTCATTATGCTACTAATTTATGTAGAAATTAGGCTAACTTCACTGCTTATGAATTAAGACTAGACAGTTCACAAAATAACATTGTCTACAGCCTGAGCAAACCGTTATTCTTGAGGAGAGTAACATCTTGTTTGTGATGTAAAACTTGAGCTGGAGGGGCGGGAGGTCATTAAATGTACTAACAAGGATGGTGGGGCTTCCCTGGTGGCACAGTGGTTAACAACCCGCCTGCCAATGCAGGGGACACGGGTTCAAGCCCTGGTCCAGGAAGGTCCCACATGCCACGGGGCAACTAGACCCATGCACCACAACTACTGAGCCTGCGCTCTAGAGCCCGTGAGCTACAACTACTGAACACATGCGCCTAGAGCCCATGCTCCGCAACAAGAAAAGCCACCGCAATGAGAAGCCCACGCACCGCAACGAAGAGTAGCACCCGCTCGCCGCAAGTAGAGAAAGCCTTTGCTCAGCAACGAAGACCCAATGCAGCCAGAAATAATTATTTTTTTTAAAAAAAGAAAGGATGGTGGACAGTTTTGGTCAGGAGAAACTAGTCTGGAGTTCCTTTTGCTCTCCAGAGCTGTGCTGTCCAATACAGTAGCCACTTAGCCACACATGGCTATTGAATTAAAATGAAATAAAATTAAAAATTCCTTCATGGCATTAGTGCTCAGTAGCCGCTCGTAGCTGCTGGCTACATGTTTAGCGATGCAGGTGCAGAGCATTCCCATCCTTGCAGGAAGCTGCTGGACGGTGCTGCCCCACAGTAACCTTAACTTTCTTTTGAAACCTCATGGGAGAACCTTGAGGCTCTGTTTGTCACCTAGTTTTAGGTCAGCTGTGCTCTATTGAATGGACTTTGGAGCAAGGCACACCTGAGTTGAAATTTCACCTCTACCATTTACCACCTGTGTCAGCAGGCACTGGCTACTTTACCTGAGTGATGCCATCACGGTGTAATGATGAAATGAATTATGCACAGTGTCCTGTCCTGTGCTTGGAAGGCAGGTAGTAGGCACTCACAGTCTGTTGGTTCCTATCCATTTGCCCCAACCTGAGAAAGAACCTCTGGGTTCAGAAATGACAATTCTAGTCCTTCTGTCCTGTGGTAGACTTTATGTGTGAAAACAACAGAAAACCTCGATTATCTGTTTTGGAGGGCTAGTTTTACAAAATTCACATTCTCACCTGTCGGGAAGTAAGGGCAGTTAACTGACTTTATCTTGAAGACAGGTAAACAGTTTCCATGGTAATTCTGTCTTCCAAAATTTTACTCAACTTTGGTGTCATTTTGCTGAAGCTATTATTTCTGACCCCAAAGCCTATTCCATTTCTCCTCAACGTCGCATATCACTTTGGTTCCATTGCTAACTAAAGTCATTGGTACTTGTGCTTCCTAAGTAATACCCAGGGCCGTGGGGGGAGGAGTGTTGGTGTGTCTGAGGGATATAAATTGGCTGCCTGTAATAATAATTTCTAGGAATTTACCCAAAGGAGAAAGCCTAAAATAATGAAGAAATGATACATATGAAATAGGTTATTATAAAACTAACAGAATAATTAGGATTGCTAACAAATGAAAACATGCTTGAGGAACTTCAAAGTCCATCTGTGCTGTCATGGAAAGTATATTATCACTTGCATATGGATAAGGTGGGGAAGGGATGTGGATTAATAATGTGAAATGTTTAACTGGAAATGTCATAGGTGCATGTTAATTCTACAGTTTTCTTTTTCTTGGCTCTCATCCTGGTTATATTTAAAAGGAGCGCAAATGTTTATTAGCAAAAACATGTTTGTTTTCTAAGTATGCAGGCTTAGTGAGGGTCTGTCTGTCTCCCGTTTCAATGCAAGTCGACCTTGTGAGGAGCCTAAGAAGGAAGGGTGGAGTCTTTGTTGGGAGCACCTGTAACTGTCCCAGGTCTTGGGGAGAGCTGCACTCTGTGCAGAGGGTGCACTCGTTGCTCGAGCAGGGATGTGCCCGGCCAGCTCCGTGCCTTGGGTGGAGGAAGGAGAAATGCGGCCTTAGGACTAGTTCTGCACACCCGGTGGTTGTACAGGAAGTGAACTCATGAGAAAACCCAGTTGCCTTCTTGTTCTGCAGAAAACCCTTCAAAAGGATCGTCCCTCATCATCTATGACATCATGAATGAATTAATGGGAAAGAAATTTTCTCCAAAGGACCCGGATGACGGTATGTACAGAAATTGCTTGTATAAGACAGAGAGCCCTGTTTTCCTGACTGCCGGGTATTAGAGCCTTGATGAGGACAGGGTTTAATTTAGCTTAGTGATTCTTGGAAGCTGTATGCTTCCTGTGCTTCCCCTCCTGAGTTTTTACGCCGTTAGGTTTGTCTTACACGTTACCAGTTTTGTTGCCAGGATTTTTATTAATGTTACTGACTTGAAAACGTTTTATCCATAGTAACCAACGCTCTTGTGAACTTTGATTTTCAGATATGTTTTTTCAGTCAGCCATGAGGGTTGTAAGTACAATTTCTTGCTTAACTTTTGTTTTCCTTTTTTCTTTTATCCATCTCCTAAATTCATCATTGGGGAGGTGGGGGGATTCTCCCTGATTCTTTCACTTCCTGACTCTTACTTATATTCATGTCTTTAGTTCTAATTTTTATTCCTCTTAAATCTCTACAAAATCACAACATTCCTGCCCTGTGTTTATTGTATACATTTTCTTTTTTCATACCTTTCTTCAGAAAGTAAGGTTTGAAAGTAAGGTTTCAGAGTATTTCATATTTGCCTATTGGTAACTTTTTAAATTGATGGTTTTTAAGTTTGGTTTTTCATCTTATCATACTAATCATAGGAAAATTTTCAAGCAGTTTCAGAATGAATTAGCATATCCTATTATTCCCTAAGGAAATATATTATTATATATATATTATTCCCTAAGGACAATTGCTGTACATTTTAGTGAGTGTCCTTCCAGGTTTTCTCCTTTGGTTATTCAGACATGCACGTCCAGACTCATTTCCATGTTATCTCGTTTGTTGACAGCAGTACGGTTATTTCACAGGAGGGAAGGACTTCTCCTGTGGGTGGGTTTTGGAGTTATTTCATGGGTTTTTTGCCAGTATAGTGATGCTGGAGTGAGCGCTCCAGCTGTCTTGTGCATGGCAACCAGGTGTTTTCATATAGTTACTAAATATAGGTATAATTACTAGATTAAGATTATTTTGTTTTAAATTTCACAGAACTTGGTGATTTGTTTTGATTCCTCCCTCCCCCCCATTTTCTTGTAATTCATTTGCTGTCAACCAATAATAATGTTAAATCAGCATAGATGTTTCCGCAGGTAACTGTACTTCTTTATATAATGAGCTCTTTATGTAATGAGCCACTGTTGGGCTGATAAGGATCGCAGAATGATGCTTATTTACTACTTGTAAATTTTCAGTGCTCATCTCTCAGAGATCTAGAACTTGCTTACCAGGTCCATGACCTTTTAAACACTGGAGACAACCGGAAATTCATTGGACCGGATCATCGGCGTTATTTCTACTAGTAAGTGTATTGGAAATGTATCCTTCTGCATTAACGGAGCACCTGTATGCAACCAGTAGTCAGTTCTGCCAGTGGGAGGCTATTGGCGGCCTAATTTTAGGCAGCTTGACCCTGACTTAACAGTGTAAGTTAATTGAACACTTGAAGAGTCAAGCAGTGGTAAAACTGATTTGTCAGACTGAGATGTCTGCTGTGTATCTTTTAAGCTGTTTTTATTTGTGACACTTTGGGGGTTTTTGTTGTTGTTTTTGTTTGTTTTTTGTTTTTTTCACCGCACAGCGTGCAGGATGTTAGTTCCATGACCAGGGATCTATCCCGCAACCCCTGCAGTGGAAGCGTGGAGTCTTAACCACTGGACTGCCAGGGATGTCCCTGTAACACTTTAAATCCGTATATCTTTTCCCTGTAAACCCTCCTATTTTATGTTTTTGAATTCATAGGAGGGTGGGTCCCTAAAGATTTCATTGCAGCCTCATTTGTTTTTGAAGAGGAACATGTTGGAGCCCAAAGAGACTCCTTAAATGGGTTTGCTTTTAAACAGAGAAAAACCAGAACTTAAGGAGGCAGACTGTTTATAGGTGTGTGATGGTTCTCTTCTATGTGGTCCAAATCCTCGCTTTACGTTGAACGCTTTTAAAATGAATAGGAGATCTGCTCTCTCCTCACCATGAGCTGAGAGTATAACCAGGAGGTGGCATCAGTGACTGGTTGAGGATTAGAAGGTGCTAACTGGGAAGTCCAGAAAGCACAGTTAGCAGCACCTCCTGTGTCAAGCATTGGCCTGTGTAACTTGAAATTGTGTGTAACTTACTGTCTTTAAATTCTGTGTAACGCGTCATCATATGCCTGTGCTGTAATTTAGTCATTCCCCTATGAAGCACGGATTTTAAGCTAAACATGCTTCCTTTCTCCATTACAGTTCCAAGTTCTTTGGTTTGCTTTGTCTAATGGAACAAATTGATGTTACCTTGAAGTGGTATAAGGACCTGATACCTTCAGTAAGATGATTCATTACTTACCATTTATCATTGTAGATGTTTGTGGTTGTCTTTGCTGAGTAACACTTAAAAAATGTATTTGTATTTTTCTGAATCAGGTATTCTTTCCACATTCCCAAACACTGATAGATCTTCTCCAAGCATTAGATGTGGCCAATCGGCTAGAATTGATTCCTCAGATCTGGAAAGGTCAGTTTCAGCTTATGTGTCCCGACCCATCTCATTTTGTCTTATGTTTTGATTAACAAGCATGTTAACACTGTTAGGGAAGAAAACTTCCTTTTTTTTTTTTTAAATTTATTACTACTCTTTCTTTATGTTTTGGCTTTGTTTGGGTCTTCCTTGCTGTGCGCGGGCTTTCTCTAGTTGCAGCAAGGGGGGCTGCTCTTCGTTGCGGTGTGCGGTCTTCTCATTGCAGTGGCTTCTCTTGTTGCGGAGCATGGGCTCTAGGCATGCGGGCTTCAGTAGTTGTGGTACGTGGGCTCAGTAGTTGTGGCTCGCAGGCTCTAGAGCACAGGCTCATTAGTTGTGGCGCATGGGCTTAGTTGCTCCGCAGCATGTGAGATCTTCCCGGACCAGGGCTCAAACCCGTGTCGCCTATGTTGGCAGGCGGATTCTTAACCACTGTGCCACCAGGGAAGTCCCCAAAACTTCCATTTTTGACTAAATTGAATGCAGTAGTTGAGGTCTATTTCAGGGTCATTTGCTCATGTTACATATTGGATTGCGTGAGTGACAGTGTAGTGGAAAAGACCTAAATTGGTTCCTTTGTGACAAGAAAAGGCTGGGTTTTGTGCAGTTGTGTGACATCAGTGTTAATTACCTGGGACACCCAAAATATCAACCCCCGAAGCCTGTGCCATTCGTTCCTCTATACCATGTTGCATCACTGTGCTTCAGTAGCTAACCAGGGGCTTCTCTGGTGGCGCAGTGGTTAAGAATCCACCTGCCAGTGCAGGGGACGTGGGTTCAATCCCTGGTCCGGGAAGAGCCCATATGCCGCAGAGCAAGTAAGCCTGTGCGCCACAACTGTTGAGCCTGCGCTCTAGAGCCCGCGTGCCACAACTGCTGACACCCGAGCACCTAGAGCCCGTGCTCCGCGACAAGAGAAGCCACCGCAATGAGAAGCCCATGCACCGCAAGGAAGAGTAGACCCCGCTCGCCGCAGCTAGAGAAAGCCCGCGTGCAGCAACGAAGACCCAACGCAGCCAAAAATTTAAAAATAAGTTAAATAAATAAATGAAAAAAAAAAGTTAACAGTCAGTGATACTCAGGTTTCTAAGAAACAGCCATGACTGTGGGTTTGTGTGTGTGGTTGTGTGTAAATTGGCTGCAGAAGATGCTGTATGTCATCCACTAGGTGACTGATCATAAAATCAGTTTCTGTCTGCCTCAGGTTGCCTTGAGACAGAGACTATAGCCCCGCCCTCCTACCTTACAAGGCTGCTCTAATGATAGTGTACGAGGACTACTGACGACTCCCACGTGCTGTAGAACCGCGTGGAGCTGGTGGCTGCTGGAGTGTGGTGCACGTGCCGTGCTAACACTTGCCTGGGAGCACGTCACTGGTGCTGGCTTTCACTGCTCATCTGTCCTTTCCTACCATGAATCATCCTGCTAGTTTTCTGGAATCCTGGAATACATGTCAGCAATGTATGTTCACCCCTCCAAACAAATATGGGTGACTGCTGACAGTGGACAAAGGTCAGCCAAAGAGTCTTGGTTTTACATGCCAGTGACCACTTCTCACTCTGTTCTTTTTTGTTTCTAGATAGTAAAGAATATGGTCATACTTTTCGCCGTGACCTAAAAGAAGAGATTCTGACGCTTATGGCAAGGGATCGGCACCCACCAGAGGTAGGCTTGTGTCGACACTCAGGTTTTGCTGTCGTTATTAGATGTATACTAACCAGTGTATCCTCTAATACTGACAGCCGGTGAGGGTCATTTCCATGGTTTTACCTATCATTGTGGAGAATTCTGCCATCTAAAGTCACTCTGATTCCTCTAGTCCAAAGCAAGCAGCATGAAAATGGATCCTCTCGATCCTGACAGTTAACAGCAGCTTGCCTTCTTGTAAATTTCTCTCTAAAAAGAAAACCCGTAGTTGGATTTGAAATATGTGGCTGATCCCATTATTACACCAGGGCAAAGTGCTTTGCTTTTTTTTTTTCCTTAAGTACTGTATTACTGTGTGCTGTACGTGTGATGTGTTCCAACGGTAAAATGCATTGCTTACAAATTCTAATGGTCCTATGGAGTCTCCCGAACTTAAATTCTCATAAAACCAGTTGGGCATTTCTGCTGACTCTCAGAGCGTCTCAGCTGCAGGTGGCGTTTGCTGACTGTGCTGCAGATATCAAATCGACTTATGAAAGCCAGGATGCCAGACAGACGGCTCCCAGTTGGCTGGCCAGCTCTCTGAACCACATAGCCGTCCTCTTCTTAAGGGCCGGGAGAACCCAGGAAGCCTGGTGAGTACAGTACATGCCACACACGTCACTGGAAGCATCTGTACTTGGATCTCAGAGAACTTTTACCCGGTCGTTAGAGTTTCTCTAATTTGGCTGCACACTGTGTAGTTTATCAGGAGACAAATGAGTTTTCTACGTACTGTGTTTTCTGTAGGAATTTCCAAATACCAACTAAAAAAGCAAACTTGGGGAAGAGGAACCAGTATACGTGATGTGTTTAAGAGAAGGTGTGGTTCAGCGGGCTCATTCTCTTTCCGTTTTTGTTTTCTGTATTTGTGGGCGAGTCACTTCTCCGTTCACTTGAGTAGAACAAAGTGATTAGAGAATCTTAATTTTGAAAATGTTTTGGTCATTTGGTTTATTCAAGTCATCTCATGGATGCTTCCCTGCCCCCGCCCCCCGCCCCCCAGCTTAAAATGTGGGCTCTGAACTGGGACTTCCGGAACCCGGCATTTTACCAGTTTACTAAACCTGGCCTTGACTAGAACCTGTCTTTGGTTTGTGCCACTGTATTCTAGTTCTGTGTGTTCATCAGCACTTCACTCACATACTAATTTCTGGTGTTTAACTGTGAATAGAGACGTTATGCATAGTCGTTTTTCCAAAAGTGGAGAAGTCAGTGAGAGTCCTTGCTAGGGGTGGTTCCGATGTGTATTGTTTTGGATATAACCGTGTGTTGGTGTTAAGAGCCAGTGACAGGGCTTGTTGTGCCTGGCTGTTCACTAGAGAGGACCGTAATTTGAACATGATGGTCAGTCCACAGTGTGGATGTTTGCTCTCTCCACGAAAGGCTGCTAAAGGTTTTGCTGCCTCCTCTGATCATAACTGGTGGCACATCACACAGCCGGCTACACAGCTGCTGACAAACATTTGATGCTTGGACTTGTCGACTAGGGCAGGTTGACACACGCTTGTTATGTATCAGGCTGTGATGATTGGCGCAGGGGTACGGACCTCAGCTGATCATGGGAGCTGAGTGTATGTGTTTGTCCTTTGTCCTGCGTGTGGCAGGATGACGGCAAGCACTTACACGAGACTGATGCCTTAATCTGAGCCTGCTCTTCATAACGTCGTTTTAGGACACACTGAGCTCACACTGGATTGTAAGAGGAAAGAGATCAAATTGTATTTGCGTCCCTCTCTTCCCACTGCCCACATAATATCATACATTCCCTCCCTGGGGGGACAGAAGTGATCCTCTGAAGGAGGATATGCCCCAGCAATTCTCAACGCTGTCAACAAAGCAGATTTGCCTTTGAAATTTGTAATGCTTTGTGCATATATGAAGTTTGGGAAGAGGGGGCTGAGGCACCTGGGGTGATTCTGATGGGAAGATAGGGCTGGGAGCTGGTGGAGCTCACAGACGTGTCTCCAGGAGCTTCCCCTCTGCTTGTCAGGAAGGACACTTGGTCTCTGAGTCTAGGAGAAAAGCTATGGTCATTCGGTTGCCTTCTGTTCTATTAGTATTCATAATCTTTTTCCTATCTCATCTTGAACAGGAAAATGCTGGGGCTTTTC
This sequence comes from Stenella coeruleoalba, assembly GCF_951394435.1. Classification (NCBI taxonomy): domain Eukaryota; kingdom Metazoa; phylum Chordata; class Mammalia; order Artiodactyla; family Delphinidae; genus Stenella; species Stenella coeruleoalba. The sequence goes on along the minus strand of NC_137159.1, from coordinate 14,333,686 downwards.
AGGAAACATAATAAGATCCCTGGGTAAGTTCAAGTTAACAGGGCTGCCTGGGGACATCCTGGATTAGCCACATGCGTTTAACTCTTATTGGGGGAAGGGGGTTGGAATTTCCTCACATACCTCAGCCATGGCGATTGGGCACTTTTCTGTTAGGCAGGTAGGTGATCAGTCACTCCTACCATCTAAGGCACCCTGAGGCAAGCGCTGTTTTTTTCAATCTGTGCTCAGTGATCACAGCACGCTGGGGATACATTGGCTGGATCCTCAGTGAAGGCATAATGAACCAGTGTTCATTATTTATTTGGCCCTTTAAAGTTAGACTCCATGTAACTGTCTGCAAAGCTACTGTTGAGGATTTTACGACTGATCTTTGTAAGATACTAGATTTTGTATGTGAATCTTTGAGGGGTTTAGTTGGGGAATGTTGACATTTTTGCCTTTCACAGGAATGAGCTGCTGAATGAGTTTATGGACAGTGCAAAAGCATCCGGCAGCCCTGCCCAGGCCATTGAGATAGTGAAGCTGGCAGGTGCCTTCAGCTTACCTATTTGTGAGAGCCTCACCCAGAGACTAATGGCTGACTTCACCCTCAGCCAGGAGCAGAAGTAAGTGGGTCCTGTATCATCACCATCAAGGAAAGTTATGAAAATGGAGCAGACCATTTGTCTGTCTGCCCATTCAGATGTTTGTAGCTTTCTACCCCCTGAACTTCCTTTCCTTGCAGAAAGTCAGGATGTATTGGTTTAACGATATTTTTCGTTTGTCATAAAAGTCAGGGAGGCCTATAGGTTTATTTGCTGGTTGGAACCTTTTCCTTTGTTGCTTTAGTGCAGCTGCAGAGTCCCCCAGCCCCGAGCCTGAGTTGCAGTGTAACCCTCCCATTTATTTTTCTTACAGGGAAGCCCTGGGAAATCTAACTGCATTGACCAGTGACAGCGACAGTGACAGCAGCAGTGACAGTGACAATGACGTCGGCGAAAGCAAATAAAAGTGGTCGAATCAGGAGCTACTGTGGCCTAGCGTGGCTGTTGTGATTACACTTGAGAACTGAGATGTTAGTATTTAATTGTAATGTGAAGAAAACAAGAGAATACAGATTATTGAATCTTGATAACAACGCTCACTTGTTTACGTTTAATTCCTGAACTAAACCATCCATGCCAGGGTTACCACATGAACAGAAGGGGCACTGCCATTTTCATTTCTTTGGACACACGTTGTGATGTTAAGCTCCGCACAACTGCAGTGTTTGTCAGCTGATGTCGGTGTGGTTTGCTCCTCCCCCTTTGGGGACTGTAGCCTTTGTTGGCTGATGCTATGACCTGACACTTCCTCCAACTCAGAAAGCGTCTAAAGGAAGTTTTTGTACAATTACATCACAGTTGATACTGGGTCAGTAGTAGCCAAATTCAGGGATATTTATATGTGGGAAATTATTAATCTTAGAACTGATTAAACAACGTCAGGAGTTTAGGCTGCACAGCTGGGAAGATGAAGACTGGAAATAAATAGTGTAACTGAGGTACGTATGTATGCATTTCCATTATTTTTATAGAATAGCCCACAGCCTCCCACTAGGCTTGGGGCTTGCACGAGAGTTTCATCTCCCCCTTTCTCTCTGTGTGAGTGCTGGCACCTTCAGTTGTGCTGTACTTAAAGTGGCCTAAATGTATGTGATGACAAGAGGATTGAAGTGTCTTCTTGACATAATTGTGTATTGCTGGTAATCGAGTAGGTCGAGAACCTCTACTCCAGCCTCTCTCATGACTTGCAAGTGGTCTGGGAAGCAAACAGGAACTTGTGAGGTTTGCAGGAGCTTCACAAGGGTTTCTAGCGCGGGCTGCTTAGCTCATAATCTGATTGCCAGATTCACCCAGGCATCCCAGGAGTTCTCGGATGAGCAACTTCATCCTTACCCTGCCGGGGTTGCCATTTATGGGCTACTGTGTTGTACATGTGTCTGTAACATGTGCCTGTCCCCATCTCCATTTGGCTGTCCTCTGGCCAGGACCCAGTCAGTCATACATCCTCAGAAACCTAAGTATTGACTCATGTTTTCTCCTAGATCACCAGAATTTGACATCTAAGTGAGAGACGGAGGGCAGGGGAAATGACAGCAACTAGCTACTTAAGTATTCATGTGCATCGCCCCAGTAGCCCCTTGACATAGCAAATGAGCAAAAGGGATAGGTAGGGCAGATTAGCCTGTGATCTTGCCTTAAAACCTCCAAAGAGAACTTGGCTGCCTGGAAGCTTCTGTAAACTTGGCCCCTCCCTTTCCCTCTGGTTCATCAGCACCTGGAAATGGCTGATTCTTCTGGGCCGAGTATGCATTCAGCGCAATCCTTACAGATGCAGAACACTTACATTGCCGGGGAATCCCGCCAGAGAACAGTCCTCAGCATCGTGCTTTGCAGCTATGGCGTTGATGGGGGAAAGGTCCATCTGGGCTGATGGCACGTGAATTTGTAGTGGACTTTCCAAGTGGGTGATGTTGTGGCCATGTGGTCTTAACTCTGTGCTACAGACATTCCAGATTCCTATTCTGGGCAAAGTAACTGCTTCCAGCTTTTCAGAAAAAAATTAAGGAAGGCCTGTAGGATTGGCCTCCATTCTCTCTCTACCCTCTAATAGTATAAGGTGTTCTGTTTTTCTATGCCAAAGTTAATAACCTATCAATTTTGGTTTTGGTTCAATAGAACATTTGAGTACTCTTAATAAAATGGATTGTCTGACATCCTTCAAACTGCAGGGTTTGAAATCAGTTTTTGCAGAAGATGACTAGAATATTTTAATGAAATGGATTAGAAAATTAAGTACATTGTATATGTTCAAGTTGTGTGACATTCTTACAGCACCACAGATATATGCATATTGATAAACACATATAAGTGTACCTGATGGCGATGTAAATTATTTTACTGCTGGTAAAAGGACGTGCTGTAAGATGGCAGTCACCAGGAGTGTGGATGGGCAGGGCAAGGTTTACAGAATCACTTAGATTAGATCTCAGTGGTAGAGTGGCAGTTTACCCGAGAAATGGGCATACTTTATTCGGTTGATTAAGGCGGTGTGCTAGGACATGGAGTGAGCAAATGTAAGGTACACAAAGTGGGGGTGAAGGAGTCTCCAGCCTGGCCCAGGAAGGAGCCTAACCTGTAAAAGAATGTTGTCTGGGGCCTTTCCTGGACAAAGTAACCATCACCCATATGATCACCTTCAACATCAAGATACTGTCCTTGGACCTCCCTGGTGGCACAGTGGTTAAGAATCCGCCTGCCAATACAGGGGACATGGGTTCGAGCCCTGGTCCGGGAAGCTCCTACATGCTTCGGAGCAACTCGGCCCGTGTGCCACAAGTACTGAGCCCCGCGAGCCACAACTACTGAAGCCCACGCGCCTAGAGCCCATGTTCCACAACAAGAAGACACTGCAATAAGAAGCCCGTGCACCACAAGGAAGAGTAGCCCCCGCTCGCTGCAACTAGAGAAAGCCCGCGCGCAGCAACAAAGACCCAACGCAGCCAAAAATCAATAAGTAAAATAAATTTATTAAAAAAAAAAAGTTGTCTAGCCGACCTGCATAGCTGTGGACTTTATAGAAGATTTTAGAAGGAACACTGGAGATCAAACCCAAGTTTACAGAGCTCAGCAAGACTTTACTCTTGAAAACTGAGAACGTCCAAGAGAAGTGAAGGTCACAATAGAATTCATCCCCAGGAAAACCTAAGCTTTGCCAATGCCAGCGCCATCTTTTCCCACAACAGCAGCGCCTTTGCTGGCTTGTGCCCCACAGTCCCTCCAGAGCCCCTCCTCTTTCTTCCTGAGACCCCAGGGCAGCGTCCGTACAGCTAACCTGGACCAACCAGTGAAACCGTGGCACCACCCCCTGTGGAAAAGGGTGGCGTGCCCAGGCAAAGCCCCTCCTCCTCAATGCTCCCTCTGCTTTCTCAGATCCCCCAGCCCCTGAATGCATCCGCAGGGAGGAAACCAGGGGAGCTGAGCCGAGCCCTGCTTCAGGTACATGGTGCCCACTGGACCTGATGAGTGATTTGCCTGAAATGTAATCACTTCTTATTTCCTGTTTATGTTAAATTATCGTTTCTTCTGCACTGAGTTCAAATTACTTTAAAAGTCGTGGGACAACTAATTTGGGACTTGGAGACTGCTTTTATGCAGAACCTGTTAAGAAAGCAGAGGGTTTAAGTCAATACTAAGGAACACAGAAGTACCGTGCCTTAAAAAAGACTGCCTAATTTACATTTTACTTACTTTGCTGATTTAGAAACTTTAAACAACATTAAGGCAAATATCAGAGTTTTAATGATTCCACCTCCTTGAAGGTAGAACTGAGAACCCACATAAAGGCTCTTTAGGCCCAAGTGAAGGCCCTTTTCACCTAAGGGGTTGCTGAGTGACAGCTCAGGAAGATGTGAATCTTACTGGGCATGAGGAAGAAAAATCAGGGTCTGGACAAGCAGAGTCCCCTTTCAACATCATCTTGTTTCTCAATATGCAGTGAGGGTTGGGGAGGTTTGCTAAAGGAATACTAAAATTGAAAGCCAGTGGCTTTTGTTATTTGATTTAGAGAGCTGAAATAAACCGCTCAGTATTGCTTGCTTCCTGTGAGCTCAGATAATCACATCCGAAGGAAGTTATTCCTGGGCTCCTAGAGAAATTTACTTCCTTCTAATCTGTAATGTTTTACACATTTCCTGAGTAAAATAAAAATTATGAACACTTCTAACATGACAAATAAGTTAGTCAGCTTTGCAAGTTAATGTATTCTACAATTTCATGCTATTCCAAAGGGAAGAAAGGCTTAATTTAGAACAGCCTCATTATCTTCTAGTCAAAGCTTAATGGCCCACAGGTGCCGAGAGTACCTCTACCTGCAGAGATTAAGGACATCACACAAAGTGTGTGTTCCAGTCAGAAACTAGATGTGCTGAATTAAGAATCCACTTAGGAGGAACGTTAAGGACCGTTAATAACACCAAACGAACCACTGGGTCCCCAAATCAAAGGACAACGTCAGGCGCCATGCAGACCTGAATGTAACCATCAGGAGCCGGGACAGGCCTGCAGAAATACATAGACAACCCTTTTTCATGATTTCCAGATAAGCTGCTCAGATAAAAATGCCTCTCAATAATCTGTTTATGAACACATAAACCTCAACAAAAAGGACTTCCCTGGTGGCGCAGTGGTTAAGAATCCGCCTGCCAGTGCAGGGGACATGGGTTCGAGCCCTGGTCCGGGAAGATCCCACATGCCGTGGAGCAACTAAGCCCGTGCGCCACAGCTACTGAGCCTGCGCTCTAGAGCCCGCGAGCCACAACTACTGAGCCTGCGCTCTAGAGCCTGTGTGCCACAACTACTGAAGCCCACGCGCCTAGAGCCCATGCTCCGCAACAAGAGAACCCACTGCAATGAGAAGCCTGCACACTGCAACGAAGAGTAGCCCCCGTTCGCCCCAACTGGAGAAAAGCCCACGTGCAGCAACAAAGACCCAACGCAGCCAAAAATAAAATACGATAAATAAATTTATATTAAAAAAAACCTCAACAAAAAATCATGATTTTGAAAAAATATGTTGATGGTAACTTCATGAAGTAAAAAATGGAAGGTGAAACACTGGTTAATGTTTACCCAATATGGCAACTGTTCTAATCTTCAGAGAAGTGAACTATGTAAGCAAGTTCTCTGGGTTTTACAGCAATCCAGTTCAAATATACCACAAAATTATTGAACCCCTTTAAGATTCCAGGCTCACCACCCCCACTTCAATGGAGAGATTCACAGTCCACATACCAGAAAGGAGCAAGGTCAACTACCAGTGTTCCAGAACTGGGAGCCATGGACTTTTCTGAGGGCTGTGGAATTAATTTGTGGGTGGAGAAGACACCAACATTTTTCTAATGCCACAGACCAGAACACAGTACATCACAAGCAGAAAGGAGAAGCAATGGTTCCAGAAATCGTTTCATGTATACATTCATATAAGGGTGCGTGCGGGTGTACTGGATCCCAATATAAAATATTATTTTTCCCTGTGGTAGCAATCGAAGTTTGGGATACAGACTATTTCTTGTGCCTTTGAATCACTGGAATGACATATCTCCAATTATAAACATATTGGCATTTTGGCTTATATTTACATCACTCTTGAGTTTGACCAGCAGGAATCAGTTCACTAGGACCTTCAAAGCCAAGAACAGGCCTAGGGCTTCTGAAACCCGGTTCACAGCCTGGCAACTCTGAGCGCCCAGGAGTTGCTACTTCTGCTACTTCTGCTTCTCAAGGAAATTTTCCATATACACAACAAACTAGAAATGATACTTTTTGAAAAGGGATAAGCTGCTCAGTTTTCAATTTCTGTTTTATTCAGTTTGCTCCAAGGGCAAAACCAACAGTACAGTGACCACAAACATTATTTTGACTGGCTCACAAGCCTGATCAGTAAAACCTGAAAAACAGAAAATGTTACCCAAGTTGCAAATAAAGTGCTCCTGGAGTTGACTGACATGACAGCAAGAAGGAATAATATAAATGCAACAGGTGTTAACATTTAGAACAGTACCTGTCACCTGCTCATTTCCAGGCAGTGCTGAGACCTTGTTGCAAACCCTTCATATATTACTGCCAATTTCCTTTGACATGAGATGTGACTTTACAAGACTCTTCCTAGACCTTACTCTTGCTGCACTTGAGTGGTTCCTATTCCTACGGCGCTGGCGTATGCTGTCAGGATCTCCACTATCTGCTTAGTTTCTAGGGTCATTCGGGCTTCCTTCAGCCAGTCCTGTGCCACTCGTCTGGACTCCCCTTTCAGCTGATTGACAAACTTTGCCGCCAGCTCCAGGTCACCATGCTCAATGCAATAGGAGGCATATGACAGTAACTTAAATGTGTTTGTATCCTCGGGGCAGAGCTCTGCTGGTGGCTTCAGCTGCTTAGGTGGGAACAGCAGCAGGGACTGTAAGTAGGAGAGGAAGTACTGGTATAAGCTATTCCTGGTCTCATCGATCATGGCTACCCTGTGGGCCAGTTTTTGGATGGCATAGAAACGGACTCTAAGGGTCTCTTCGCTGTACACCCCACGGGTCAGGGACTCTGGAGGGAGGGCTGCGCTTAGAGCCTGGGCAAATTCACTATCGGAACAGCTGACTCTGATGGCCTCCACTGCGCTACCCAGGGGAACAGTGGGCAGGTCTGCAGATGCCGTCTTCATACGGTACTTTAACGCCTCCACAGAGAGCCAGAGCTGGTGGGCTTTTCTGGCCTCCTCTTCAGCAACTGCGTGACCTATTAAAAAAAAAAAAAAAAAAAGGCAAAGACAGACTTTTTTCTCCACCTGACTATGTCCTCATACACAGAGAGAACTGGTACACCTTCCACAGCAGTGGAAGTCGGGGCTGGAGAGAGCCTCTTCCAAGCCCATCCCACCACTTATTTATGGTGCGTTCTTTCCTAGCTGGCCTCTTCACATGAGGCAACAAGGCACGACATAATCTGCTGAGGACTTGTTTTTACTGTAGCCGTGGAGAAAGCTGAGAGGGTGGATGTGCACAGATGAGGCTCCCTTCTTTCTTCCTGTGACATCTAGGAGAATGCAGGGTATCTAATTCAGATACATTTATCTTCAGAAATATTTGAGAAAGAAATGTGATATTTAAATTAAGCCAAGACTTACATTAAGGCCATCAGAAACTTTACTTTCTACAAAGGAACGGACTACTGGATCTTGAAACTTCACGAGTACTTAGCTTATTGCTATGCTTATCTGACAAAAAAGATTCCATCACATCCCACAGAAACCCATTTTCTTAATAAAATTCTCACCGTCAGGACATTTCCCTTCCAGTGTGGCACATGGAGGCCTCAGCATAACTACCATCCATTTGGTGGGTGGAACAAGCAAGTCACCACCTCCAGGTCACCCTCCAGGTTACCTCCAGGTAACGGCAGAGCCTGGAGGGCGAACATGCAGCACACTGACCTTTTTCTCCACTCAGGGCACGTGAGACACCACCAAAGTGTGTTGGGTAAACTGCCTTGTAAATGGTGATCTCATGCCGGTCACATAAGGAGTAAAACTTCAAGTTACTTAGGTTTAATTTTTAGATCCTTTTAAATTTCTTCTCACAACCCTCTATACTACAAACTTACCAAATCCGGGGCTAATTTTCTAAGAAATGAATAAAATTTATTAGAGGGACTTTGGCATCTTTATTCCCTAATGTCAATGCATGTATACCATTATCCTCATAGCAAGAATTTACCCTGAGAAGTAGGGCTGATGAAATTAGCTGTAAGAGGTCCATGTGCTTACTCTGAACAGCCTGCTCGATTCCTCTCAGTCTGGCATAGGCAGTGTTTATATCCAGAGTATAGTTGTCAACTTGCTCTTGACTGAGCCGACGGAACTGTAATTCTTGTTCAGCGAGTTTCTCAGACAGGTCCTGAAATGGTAAACAGTGCAGAGAGAAAGTGATGCTACCTCAGGGCATGTCACTTACCGGCCACCAAGTCTTCCAGTAACTGCTGCCTCCCAAAGTAAAGAGGGCCTTTAACTAATCTCAAAACAGGTGTCATGAAACTCCTACATTATGTGTAAGGTTTCAAAAATTTCCTAAAGCACATGTGATGTTTCATCTTCTACAGATTTACTGGTGGAACCTAATATTAGAGGAAGAGGACCAGGAGGGGAAGAAAGAAGTCTATTAAAATGAGAAAATGACAACTTTAGAAAATACAGTAACTGTATGGCCACCCAGACATTAAATTGTATTCAATATCTTCCACTTTAAGAGTTCATTTTTCTCAAAATACTCATCAAAGAGAATTCAAAGTAATATACCTTTTCATGTTGGTATAAATTTCAATTTTCTGGAAGATTTCCTTACTTGGAAAACTTCATTCCCTTCTTGTGAGACAAAATAATAAGTTAATATATTATAAATGACTTGCTGAGTAGAAACTAAGTATGATTAAAGGTATCCTGATGGTTTGCTGTGGTTTCCAAACTTAACCTCTCCGGGATGTTTCCTCAAATATAAAAATCTCAGAACTACCACATAATCCACAAGGGTTTGTGGAGATAAAGCAGGCATACATGTGTCAAGTATTATTACCTGCTTTCCTGAAACCCCCTGTACCAACCCTCCTTCAAGCTTAAAGGCTCCAAATGACTAGGACATAAATACAAAACACATCTGATCAGTAACACATAGGTACACCTTTATGTACAAAGGAGCAGATGTGAAATATACAAAGGTCCCCCTCCAGCAAGGACAGGCACCACTAGAAATCTCTCCCCATCCTTCCACACTCTCAGACTGAATGACATGGAGCACATTAGAAGGAAAGCAGAGACTGTTTATAGTGTAAACGGGAAAAGGAGGTTGAAGGGAGACGATGCTTTACGACAGGTCCTCACCTGCTCAAACTCGTATTTCAGTTCCTGTTCTTGGACCCTAAGGACATCTCGTAAGTGATCGGTGTGGGCAGCAGCCTGGCGGCGAAGCTGGGTCCTCATTTCATTCTCCATGGCATCCCTGACTTCCTCCACCTGTGAAGCCAAGCACAGTGATGAGGAATTCTCAATTCTCCACATACGCTTTTAGCAAAAGAGAAAGACCAGTAACCACGATGATGGCAGCCTCCACGTCCAGAACCCCTTACGATGAGCCATGCACGGGAACACATTCTTATTTCAAATTCTCGTAGGAATCAGTTGAATGTTGGAAGGTGACTCAAACAATGTCGCATGGCTGTGGCGAAATCAGATTTCAAACAGAGGTCTCTCTAACCCCCAGACTTGAGTTTCTTCCATATCACCAGGCTGCCTCCTGTACAAAGCAAACACTGTCATTTCCTGCATCACATACTCCCCTGAGAATCAAGAAATCCGAGACCACAGAAATAACTACAAAGACTTGGGATCAAACACAGCTTCACCGCAACCATCTGTGTGGCCTTAGGGAGATTATTCATCTTCGAAGTCTCCATTTTCTTGTCTGTGAATAATAATGCCTACCATGCAGAACTGTTAAGAAAAGTAACAAATGTCTGACAGTTACCGAACACAGTTTCTCTCAACAAAGAAAGCTCCTCTGAAACTGCTTATTTTAGTATGAATTCAGACTCAACACAGGCCAAATCAAGCCCAAACTATGAAAAGCCTACAATGTCTGGCCTAACAATTAGCCGTGGGTCATATTACAAATTATTTAATACTAATTACCTGGAAATCATAACTTCCTTTTTCTCAGAAACAATACAGTTAATAAATGAATCCATTCGGTCAGTGCATAAATATTTACGCAGTGCCAGCCCTGTGCCAGGCAGTGCCTACTGTAAGCTTGGATGCGATGGTGCTCAAGGCAGACAAACTCCTTGCTGTTTTGCAGTATACATTTCAAGAGAGGAATCAGTGACAGGCAAAACGGACATCTCAGACTGTGATACTTGTTTTTAAGAAAATAAATAGGGCAATATGAGGGAAAGTAATACAGAGACTCTATTTTAGATTGAAGGGAACAGGACGGGGCTACCCCAGGGCAAAAGACGTAGTCAAGGCACCAACACAACAGCAAGAAAGCCCAAAGTACCTGGTACACTAGGGAAATAGGGAAGTAAGGGAAGCCTGGCTCACAGCAACAGGAATGAGATCAAGGGGCTTCTCTGGTATAAGTTAAGAATTTGGATTTTATATTAAATACAGTCGGCAGTCAGTGGAGGCTTTTCAGCAGCATAGTGTCTGATGAGAACACATTTTCTAAGGACCACTTGCCTGTGTAAATAGACATAGAAAGATGGGCATGCAAACAGGGACCCTGTTAAGACGATACTCTGAACTAAGGTGGTGGTGACTGAAGGAGAGAAAAGTGGAGCGTTTAGGGATTTATTCTGAATGCAGAGCTGGTAGACTCTGTCAATGGTCTGGATGCAAAAACTGATGGAGGAACAACTGAGCATGATTTCTAGTTTGATCAATGAGTGGATGGAGGTTTATTTAGAGAGAAGCAGCTGAGGGGCTGGGAGACAGTTTGGAGAGAATCAAGAAATTTGTTTTGAACATGTTGAGTTTGAAATGACTACTGAAAATCCAGCTGAAGACATCAAGTCAGCTGCTGGACAGCCCTTGAAGCCAAGGCAGAGGTCAGAGCCAGCAATATAAGTGTCAGTAATAGACGGTATTTGAACTTCAAGGCCACAGGACTAGCAAAGAGCACCTGGAGGCAGCTTAGATGGATAAAGGGTTTCAGAACAATGCCAGTGCACGCCGCTATTTGAAGGCTGAGCAAAGGAAGCCAAGGAGCGTCAGCAAGGCAGGGGGAAAGGCCAGCAAGTGTGGGGTCTGGCAGCCTAGGGAAGAAAGAGCTTCAAGGAGGAGGAAGTGGACTTCCCTGGTGGCGCAGTGGTTAGGAATCTGCCTGCCAGTGCAGGGGACATGGGTTCAATCCCCGGTCCGGGAAGATCCCACATGCCGCAGAGAACTACAACCGTGCGCCACAACTACTGAGCCCGCGTGCCTAGAGCCCATGCTCCGCAACAAGAGAAGCTCGCAATGAGAAGCCCACGCACCGCAACAAAGACCCAACGCAACCAAAAATAATAAATAATTTTTTTTAAAAAGGAGGAGGGAATGGTCAACTGTGCAGCTGAGAAAATGCGAAGGTAGGATGAGTAGTCAGGTTCCCAAATCAGCCTGTAGACACCTATTTAATACATGATGTGCTCAGACAGAAGACTACAGCTATTTCATCCATGCTTCACCACTAACTACTTAGAAACGCTTGCAGAGAGGGGTCCAGCGGTTGGGGCTCAGCACTTCCACCGTAGGCGGCACGGGTTCAATTCCTGGTCAGGGAACTAGATCCTGCAGGCCATGTGTTGCAGCCAAAGAAACCCCAAATAAACAAACAAAGAAACAAAAAACAACCCTTGAGGAGAAAAATATACTCGGAATCCAACAGACTCGGCACTGCTTAAGGGGAGAGAGGCTCCACTGGGAAAAGGCAAGCTAGATAATCCTGGATGACAGCAGCTCGTTACTTTCTGACACTCCTGCATCAGCTCAACGTAAAGGCTCTCTGCTAGACCAATCCTTCCCTAGAAGTTCTGACTAGAACAAGGGCCAAAGTTCCATTCAAGAGGGGGGTTGGCCTGACTTAACAGCTAGTATTTTAAAGTCAGTGACTGCTGGTATTATCTCTAGAAGCAAACAAGTTAGATTCACTTTAAACATTAGGCAGTTTTGCTCATTTCTTTACCTTTCTGTCCTGTTCAGCCTGTATCTCACTTCTGTGATGTTCTAATGCTTTTGCCACTGCAGAGTCAAACGCCCGCTTTTCCTCCAGCTTCTGTTTCTCCAAGGCTAAGGCAATGTGCTGCTTCTCCGTGGCTTTCTGTTCGGCCAGCGCTCTGTTCAGCTGGTCGATGCGGCGATGCGCGTGAGCAATCAGGGAGTTTAGGTCGTCGGGGGACAGCCTGTCGGCTAAACAAAACCACATGAAAATGTTAATGATTTCACCAAAATCATACATCTACGAGGTAACTTGCCTCAACTGATTGTAACTTAAACAGCTAGGAAGAAAAGCCAAGAGGAAGGAGCTGACATTTAAAAAGAGATATAGAGGCTGCCGTGTAATCAGAAATTCACAGCTCACGGCCAGCAACTAAGCATTTTCAATCCCAAGCAAAATAATTCAGGGAGGCCTCCAAGTATAGAATCAGTTTTTTTCCAGGAACCCAAATGAGCAGTACTTCCAGTGTGAACTGATTATACATTGGCTTTATAACTCACCATAATTCTGCCTCTAAGGACAAAGCTTACAATTAAATATAAAGCTTACAAACGTACTCACTTCTACATTTTCTGCTAAAACGTGAATCAAATCCAAGTTCTCTCAGACTTTTCCCTAATAAGAGTTTTCTACTTTTTCTTACACAGATAATATGATCCAGGACAGGGATCTGCAGCCAGAGCTGTCCATCAGAATCACTGGTAGAGCTTTTAAAAATAATCATACCCAAGGATTCTGATTCTGATTTTTTTTTTTTCTTTCCCCAATCTCACACTCCAGAAGTGTTCTGATATATTACCACAGGTTAGGAATTATGGCTCTAACAGCAAAATAAAGAATATGAGAAATACTATGATAAACAACTCAATTCCACGATACGTAGATTGAAAAGCAAAAAACGAAGTGAGGATGAGAGATTTATTGACCAAATTCACCATGTGTAGCTCCTCTGGATACTGATTTGAACAAAACAACTAAAAACACTCATTCTATAAAGTGATTAGGGATATTTGAACACTTAAGAGATATCTTTGATGACATTAAGGAATTATTGTTGACTGGGACAATGGTATGGTCATCACATTTTTTTAAAAACATACTGAAAGTTTTTACAAGCTGAAGAATATAATGTTTGGGATCTGCTTCAACATAAGTTGGGGGAATAAAGGAGACAAAACCAGCCATGTGTTGGTAACAGCTAAAGTTGGGTGATGGGTAAACAGGAGTTCATTATAGTTTTCTTACTTTTTAATGTTTCAAATTTTACAAAATAAAAACTTAAATATATATATTTATATAGATATATATCTATACCTTTATAAAAGATATATATCTTATATATATCTTTTATAAAGATATATATAAATATATCATATCTACAGGTTTCCAATCACATAGTGAAAACATTTTTGTTCCTGAGAGCACATGGATGACAAAAATATACAAATCAGATTTATCACATGCAACATAATTCTACTTTAGATTAATTTAGACGGTTTAGTATAAGAATCATAGGCAAAACGAAAAGACTTGAGTCTTTTAACACTCAAAACAGAAGCCTTTAAACATAAAATACACATAATTACTCACCTAGGTCAGAAATACCTACAAAGAAAAAGTTTGAAAAAAAGTAAGTACATGTTTCAGTTATTAATCATTAAATAGGAATATCCAAAAGAAAGCAAGAAGGAACCAGAAGCTAGTAGTAGAAAAAGCATATTTTGGTACAGGAAAGTAAAATGATGAGTTTATTTCCTAAAAATTTTTTAAAGGATCAGAAGACATTATATAAATCAAGGTAAATTCTAACATTTCAGAAAATAAGAGAGTCAATGATATTAAAGTAGTCTTGGTTTCTGGGACTCAGATGAGTAGTTAGACTCATCTCTAACTACTGTTGTAAAGCAATCAACTTGGTTAGTTTTTACATGGAAACTACAATTCTTGTTTATCCTATTTGCATTAGTTCGTAGACTATTTCACGAAGGCACAGTCCTGACTGTATTCTCAATACCACGCCTCTCCTAACATTGCAAATACTTATAAAATTAATTTTTCTTCTTTGGAAATTTGAAAACAGTGAACTCACATTAAATTTGTGCTTAATGGGTGCAAATTAAACTAAGAACTATGACTGCCTGACGTGGCGGAAAGGAAAAAAAAATAACATTCTGAAGAGTTCGGATGATGCTCCCCGCCACAATCACAAGTGCCACTGCGTGAAGCCCTGACAGGAGAGGACCCGCAGCCAGTCTCCTGCCTCTCAGAATAAGCTTCTTAATATCCTGGGTATGACCCTTGGATTCAACAAGTTCAAAGACAAGTATTTTTCATCCAAAATGGCTCTAAAAGTTCAACTACTTAATCTGGTATACAACCAGAGACACAGGGATCTGTCCCAATGCTGCAGGAAAAACCGGCAAAAGATGGACAAGGTTAAGAGATAATAGGTCAGTGTCAACGTGGCACGCAAGTATGGCTACATATACTAGTCTACTAGCAATAAAGGAAATGTCCCTTGGGAATACTGACAACCTACAAATTGCACCTCATTCTCTCATCCTGGCAACACCCATGCGCACACCTCCTAGTGGCTCCTCCTCCCTCCTCCCACAGTGGTATCCGCTATCTGAATATAGTGTTTCTCACTCATTTTGTTATACTTCACATACGCATGCAACCTTAAACAATATAGAGTTTCATTTTACATGTTCTTAAGCTTCATGTAAGCGGTATCCTATTTTACATATTCTTCTGCAACTTTTTGCTTTTCCTTAACATTTATGTTCAAGAGAAATGGTCTGGGTCATTCATTTGCACTGCCATATGTGTGGTATTTAACTGTCTTTGATTTTTCTGCTCTTACAAACAGTGCTGCTATAAACATTTTAATGAATCTTCCTGAGCACCTGTGTGAGTCTTCCTGAGCTCATACCTAGGAACTGAACTGTTGGATCGGGAGTATATACACTGTCAACTTCACTAGATACAAGTTATGGTTCAACAGACCAGTTGCTGGGAATTCCCTGGCAGTCCAGTGGTTAGGACTCAGCGCTTTCACTGACAGGGGCCTGGATTCGATCCCTGGTTGGGGAGCTAAGCTCCCACAAGACGCACCGGTGCAGCCAAAAACAAAACAAAACAATTGGTGAATGACCACTTCTAAGTCTCTTTCCTATTCCTCATTTTCAGTGCCCTTGGCATACACACTGGGTGACCCATATCACTTCGCCCTCAGATTACTCCAGCAGCTTTGAATAGCTTCCTTACCCTGAAGCATCCCTCCCTACGTCAAACTCACCCTCAAGCTCATAAAAATGAATCTTCCTACTTATGATAATCACATCATCCCTCTTCTCAAAAGCTCAAAAGGGGGTCCTGTGCTGCCAATACGAGTCAATCAGCCAGAGAACAGTGAGGCTAGTAGGTAAGAATGAGATCCTGGCACTAGCCCCAAACGTGGACAAACTACTTAAGCCCTCTGTGTCTCAGTTTTCTCATCTATAAAACGGGCATAATGATAAAACTCACCTCAAAGGATTGTTATGAACTTTAAAAAAGTTAACTACATGTGAAGCACTCAGAACACAGTGCTAGAAATAAAATAATGCTCAACAATGTTAGCTAAATATTGTTATGTTTGCCACTGTGCCCAGCTATGGAGAACACAGAAAAAGTACTAGACAGATAAGTATCATCAGGATACTTATAACTTAGGGAAATAAGACTAATAAGAGAAAAATAACTGGTAACACAAATCAGTACTAATGAGCTTAGTATAGGTCTTAAAAGAGTTCAGATTTCAGAAGCGAGAACATATATTGAGGGCTGAGGGAATCATGGAATAAGTCACTATCCCCAGAGGGACACAAGCAATCAGCAGCACTGGCAGGAAAACTCTGCAGCTGTAGGCATGGCTGGAAGGGAAAAACTTCAGCAGGTGCCATTTGTACCTTTCAATCTATTTAAAAAATAAGAAATTAAATGGAGGTTGCCTTCCTCCCTCTAAAAAATAATCCAAAGATTACACTGCAGAAGATTTTCCCTTTCTATACGATACGTTTCTTTCATGCTGGGTCTTTCAACCTTGGTACTACTGACTTTCTGGGCCAGACAGTTAGTTGGAGGGGCTGTTCTGTGCACTGGAGGGTGCTGAGCAGCACCTCTGTCCTCTACCCTACATGACAGCAGAACCCCCCAATGTGACAAGTCTGTCTCCAGACATTGCCAAATATTCTCTGGGGGCAAAAATGCTGAGCTGAGAATGCCTGCTTTAATGTTTTCATGCTTTACAATGGGCAATTTTCTAATCGGCCAAAAAAAAAAATGTTTATTTTATTTATTTTTATCTTGGCCGCACCACACAGCTTGCAGGATCTTAGTTCCCTGACTAGGGATGGAACCTGCACCCTCGGCAGTGAAAACACTGAGTCCTAACCACAGGACCACCAACGAATTCCCCCCGACCCAGGTCCCCAAATTTTTTAAGCTAAAAACTTCACAGGCTGGCATGGAAAAATTAGTAGGATTTAGCCTACTGGGAAGACCAAAGACAAGTATTTTAGATGAGAGAATGCAAATTTCTAGGGATGGCACTCATAACTAACTCTCTATAGGCAAAGCCTGACCTGCCCTTTCAACCTTATTTAATTTACTGCAGCCAACCTAGACTCCCTACTGTCTACCAACGTCAGGTTTAAGCCAAGGAGCTTACATCCAACGGACAGAGATACACACACAACAAACAAAAACCAGTGAGTAAGTATTTCAGAAGGATTAAAAAAAGGTAACGTGGTAGAGTGACTTGTGGAGGAGGATGTCTCTGGGATAATCACATCTGTCTCAGTTGTAACCTCAGTGAAGCCCAGCCCTTGAAAGAGTCTGGTGAGGGAAACAGTACAGATGTGGCTGAAGCAGGCCTGCTCAAGGACACACTGTCCACACTGTCCCCTCTGCTGCTAGTCAGTTCAAACAAGTTTAACCAACAATGTTCAAATAAGACTGACTCACTGTTCCCACACTAAACTTTGTGTGATTCTCCATTTAATCCTCTCTTACAAATCCTGCTTTTATTTTTTGCTTTGACAAGAATCTGGTATCTATCTCCCTCTTAAGTGAGTCAACTACATTAAAAAAAACTAACTACATATCTGAGTTAATAACAGCCTTGACTCCACTTCTTGCCATGACATCTCCTTGGTTGGCTATGATGCTGTGAAAATTCCTGCACTGTCTTTATTACCTGAGCTCCTTAGACCAGCCACGGTTCTGTGATGCAGCCTTGACATCTTCACCCCAGAGAGGTCTATAATGCCAGTTCTTCAGGTGCTACCTGATGTTCAGTTTCTAACAGACGCTGGCATTTAAGAAGTACTGTTTTGATTTTGTTGAGCCTGGTAATCTCCGTGATTCTTATTACTCTCACAGAGCTTCAAGGAAATGTGACTATTCCCTGCAGTTACAACGTGTAATTGTTGAGCCATCAAAGTTCCATGCAGTCTGAGCTATTTGCAAGTTGAAGGCCACACAGCAGATTTCCTTTCCACCAGCACCCCTGGGTGAGTTCTCAACCACAGTGTTGTCACAAAGCAGTCATAAGGTGTGCCTTAAGTAATTCATTATGAATATTTTTAAAGTCACGAAGGTTTTGAATAATTTTACATATATATAATATGCTAACAGAGTCAAGGTTATGTCACTTCACTCACTTAGATTCCAGATTACACTGGCTGGAACTTGTGTCCACCACGGCTAAACCAGGTGTGTCACCTGTCACAGGTGTGACTGAAATAAAATGTGGAAAACACGATACTGCGTATCAGATGAGATGTGCATGCCAGAGGGGTTTAGACTAGAGAATGGAGCTGAAGCAAGTTTAGATCAGTTGATCAGTTGTTAAAAAAAAAAAAAAGGGAAGGTACCAACACTTCAGTTGTACTTACTCATCCCTTTCCACCCTGGCAAGACTTCCGGAGTAATACTGTCCAGTTCTCGTTTAAAGTCATCCCGGGCTTGGACTACCAGCTCATGATACTGAGACACAACCTTAGCCTCAGACTGAGCTGCCTTAACCTGAACAGATACAAGGGGTATGTGGTTAAAGTGAACAAAAAGTACCATGAACATTCCAAAATACTCTAAGTCATAGTCATTTATTTATTTACATTTGGTTGTGAATATATAAGCAATATACAGAAAGAAATCTCAAGCTCAGAAAAAGGAACGTAATTCTTGTCTTTGTTTCCTTCTAATTCTATTCAAATGCCATGGACAGGCCCTGTCCCATCTCACTGTGCCCCTGTCCCTCTTTCTCTGGGTCACGGGAAATTACCCATACACATCACAAATGCAGACTTGTGAAATTTCCATAAATGGTAATGACCAAGAGCAAATGTCTACCTATTATAAAAAGTATCAACAATACTGAAGAATCCACTTTGTGTCCAAAGCAAGTTTTTAAAATTAGTTACAACTAATATTCTTTTCAAGGGAAAAGAGAGAAAGATGATAGGAATCTTACTACATTCCGGAATTCTTAAAAATCCTCTGACAAAACAATTACATTTAAAAATAAAAAATACTTGTACAAGATCTAAGAAACACACCTTTTGGACCACATTATCCAGATCAACTATCATGTTGTGAAGTTTCCCCTCTGCAGCAGTTATATAAGATTTGGCCCCAGCAACCTCTTCTTTCTTTGCATTTTCAATTACACTTTTCATCTTCTCTAACTCTTCTCTGGAAACCAATAAAACAAAACAAAGGTTTAGTATTAGTCCTTATCAACTTTATTAAAGAATATGACAAACAATTTGTTAAGTCTATGAAAAATTTAATTTGGAAAAAACTACTCAATGCTTTTTCAGTCAACAGGCAGAGAACCTTTCCTCACCAACAACTGAAAACACCTTGGTGAGAAGCTAGATTTATAGAGTGAACCAGACGAGTAGCATGGTGTACAGGAGAACACACAGGCTTCAGAACCAGAGAGACTTGGATTCAGCTCCCAGACCGGCCTCTCCTTTGCTGCTCACCCTTATACAGGGAGTAGAGGTAATTCATGCTAAGTAACTTGCACAGTGCCTGCTACATCAGGAGCACTCAATAAATGGCAGCTTTTGCAAGGATGAGGTTGACTCCCCTGCCAATGAGAGCTTGAGGAAAGCAAAGGCAAGGGAGGAGGCCTAAGAGCTCACTAAGCAAATAGCTGGGTCTTCAGGAGCCCTCACGATTCAGGCTGGATGGACTATGGTCTACCCAACCACAAAACACAGAACTCAGAGCCCTGACTCATGGTCTACTGATGTGAGCATAATGCCTTCAATCTCCTAAAAGATATGCTGGCTTTATGAGAAGGCTTCTCTTTCTCTAAATATTTTGTTAAGACAGCAAAATTTTGAATGACAAATATTGATTAGGTGGGCCAAAAGGTTTGTTCAGTTTTTTCCATAAGGTGGCTTTAGTAGCACTTAAACAATTTTGTTAGATTGTATGTGACAGCTGTCGTATCAGCACGCATTAAAAAAAAGAATTATCAGGGCTTCCCTGGTGGCGCAGTGGTTGGGAGTCCGCCTGCCGATGCAGGGGACGCAGGTTCGTGCCCCGGTCCGGGAGGATCCCACATGCCACGGAGCGGCTGGGCCCGTGAGCCATGGCTGCTGGGCCTGCGCATCCGGAGCCTGTGCTCCGCAACGAGAGAGGCCACAACAGTGAGAGGCCCGCGCAAAAAAAAAGATATATCAAAATTGGTGAAATTTTTGTGTGGCCATTTTAATATTGAAGGTGGAAGAAAAAAAGCAACATTTTCGGCATATTACACTTTATTTCAAGAAAGGTAAAAAAGCAACTGAAACGCACAAAAAGATTTGTGCAGTGTATGGAGAAGGCGCTGTGACTGATCGAACGTGTCAAAAGTGGTTTGCGAAGTTTCGTGCTGGAGATTTCTTCCTGGACGATGCTCCATGGTCAGGTAGACCAGCTGAAGTCGATAGCGATCAAATCGAAACGATAACTGAGAACAATCTATGTTACACCACACGGGAGATAGCCGACATACTCAAAATATCCAAATCAAGCACTGAAAACCATTTGCCCCAGCCTGGTCATGTGAATCGCTTTGATGTTTGTGTTCCACGTAAGTAAAGCGGAAAAAAACCTTCGTGACCATATTTCCGCCTGCGATTCTCTACTTAAATGTAATGAAAACGTTCCATTTTTAAAACAAATTTGTAATGGGCAATGAAAAGTGGATACTGTACAATAATGTGGAACGGAAGAGATCATGGGGCAAGAGAAATACACCACCACCAACCACACCAAAGGCTGGTCTTCATCCAAAGAAGGTGATGTGTTTATGGTGGGACTGGAAGGGACTCCTCTATTATGAGCTCCTTCCAGAAAACCAAACGATTAATTCCAACAAGTATTGCTGCAAATCAGACCAACTGAAAGCGGCACTCGACGAAAAGCATCCAGAATTAGTCAAAAGAAAACGCGTAATCTTCCATCAGGATAACCCAAGACTGCATGTTTGATGCCCAGGCAAAAACTGTTACAGCTTGGCTGGGAAGTTCTGATTCATCCACCGTATACACCACACATTGACTGCACCTTCGGATTTTCATTTATTTTGGTCTTTACATAATTCTTTTTTTTTTTTTTTTTTTGCGGTATGCGGGCCTCTCACTGTTGTGGTCTCTCCCGTTGCGGAGCACAGGCTCCGGACGCACAGGCTCAGCGGCCATGGCTCACGGGCCCAGCCGCTCCGCGGCATCTGGGATCTTCCCGGACGGGGGCACGAACCCGCGTCCCCTGCATCGACAGGTGGACTCTCAACCACTGCGCCACCAGGGAAGCCCTACGTAATTCTTTTAATGGAAAAAATTTCAATTCCCGGGAAGACTGTAAAAGGCACCTGGAACAGCTCTTTGCT
Organism: Stenella coeruleoalba; assembly: GCF_951394435.1. NCBI lineage: Eukaryota > Metazoa > Chordata > Mammalia > Artiodactyla > Delphinidae > Stenella > Stenella coeruleoalba. The sequence goes on along the minus strand of NC_137159.1, from coordinate 14,312,438 downwards.
CAAGAAGATAAAAAGTTTTGGGAAGATGGAATTATGAAGTTGCCTGAAAAATGGCAGAAGGCAGTGGAACAAAAGGGTGAAAACACTGTTCAATAAAGTTCTTGGAGACAATGAAAAATATGTTTTTCATTTTTACTTGAAAAACCGAAGGCACTTCTTGGCCCCCCCAATAATAATTCCATCATGTTGATGAGAGCCCTTTATTCAAATGTAGGTTCCCATTGTCAGAGGTTGATCTTGTACCTGGTTTGCTTGCTTGATCCTAGTTTTAGCCAACTTCCAGGAAAGGTCAAGGTGGCATAAAACTAGACTCATTATACGCTAACTACTTTGGTAGTTAAGGCAAAGAGACTGTGACATACTCTTTAATCTCTGATAAAACTGCTCAAGCCATCCCAGAAAAATCTTGAAATGATGGCAGAGCCTTGGTAAGTCTGTAGAACACGTATCACCTAAATAATAACCCAAAGAAAAACTTGATTTTTATACAAGATCTTTTATATAGGCTTCTGCCAAGTTTATTTTGGCTGGGTTATATATCAATATTTTATTCCCTCTCTCCCTTTTAAGCTTCCGTGCTCCTATCACCAATACAGTACAGGCGGAGAGGGGAGGGAAGGGTTTCTCTGCCTCCTCTTTCTATGCAGACAGTACAAAGAAAGCCACCAGGAGGCCCTAATTACTTGTTAAAGTCCATGAGTAATTACTTGGCTTTGAGAAGGGCATCGGCAGCCTCATCTACTGCCTTTCTGCGTTCCTTCAATGCACCCTCCACTGTGCGCCACTGAGCTGACTTCTTGTCACCTGCAATCTAAACAAAAAGTTTTAATTATGTAAACAAGAATAACTGCTATTATTGCCACAATAACATGACTAAATGCATAAAGTAGTGACATGAAAGTCAAAGGTAAAAAGTTATATACACTATTTCTCCGGAAGAGGAACTCTTAATCTAATGTTCACGGACAGGCTCAAAGAAATCCATGAACCGTCTCCCGTCAACCACCCGCACCAAAACTGTAAAAGACCGTGCTCCAGCGCACATGATATTTTTTATCAGAGTCTCAAAAGGAGATATGAAGCAGAAAAGATCAGTAAGAACAATAACTTGTCATGAATTGTTTGTTGATTAAATCATTCTTCAATGAAGCACCGGTGCTTAAAATTTTCTTATTTGCAGGTCTACTGAAATCACAGTAAGAATAAGTAGAAAGTTTACCCATTTGTAGGGTCCTTACTCCTCCAAAAACATTACCCTAAAGAATGACCCTCCATAATTTTTAAGGAGAAAATCAACTACTGTCAAGAACCCCACTCCACTCTGACCTGACTTCTACAGAATGTGTATTTTTATATATATATATATATATATATATATATATATATATATATATATATATATATATATCTCCCTTGCAAATTCCTTAGGCAGGTCTAACATGTTTTGCTCCAGCACTGGAACCGACTGCCACTTCTTCAACTGAGCAGAATTGGCTAATACTTAGGCGATCCATCATACCAAAACCAAAACCACCTCTAACACTATAATCACACTCAGTGCAGCAAGATGCTCACACAAGAGAGGTGTAAGAAAGCCAATCACTGAAGGCGTGGCATAGGCAAGTCCAGCTTGCATCCCCCTCTCACTTTGCATCATATAAACAATGAGCAGAATGTTATTTGGAACTGTTTCAACTCTTTAAAACTATTTTTAAAATTAGTTATTAACTATTTTAAATGACATTTTCCCCTCCCTTTTCTTTTGCCAAGTACATACAGTTTAAAGTAGTATATTATGTGTAGATATGAAGCAAAAACCACCTTATGGCTTCTCTTCAAAGTACAGTTGACCTTTTAACAACACAGGTTTAAACTGCATGGGTCCGCTTATACAAAGATTCCTTTCAACACAGTACTACACAGTCTGCAGTTGGCTGAATCCACAGATGCAGGAGGGCCAACTACGGGACTTGAGCATCCGTGAATTTTGGTATCCGTGGCGGGTCCTGAAACCAATCCCCTGCAGATACTGAGGGGTAACTATATACTATGCTAGGACCTTAGAGAGGAATAGGAACATGCTAAATTACCAAAGAATGAAATATTTTTTATCAAAGAAAAAAATGACTGAATTGGTTCAATAATTATATTTCAAGTTGCCCAAAGAGGGCCACTACAGGGGCTGCTGCACACTTAAAACATGAGTGCAATCTCAGTGCGGTGTCCTGGGCCTTGGATGCCCAACCCGTATCTTCCCTTGTTAGAAACAGAAGTGGTTTTGCCTCTGCAGCCCTAAGCCTGCTACTTTAAGGGGAATAGGGCTCAGCAAAAGTAATGCCTCTGGTCTGGGTCATTCACAAGCAATTCTCCACATTATGTTCCTACTGACATCTAGTGTGATCTCAATTTTAAAGGTACATCCATTATCAATGGAAAGTTTAAACAACCAAGTTCCTTAAGGCAGGATTAACCCTGCCACCGGACCACTGTGGCAGTCTGAGGAAGCCTCTCCGGGTAACATTTTTAAATGCTTACAATGAAACTATTAGATTGCAGAGAAGCCCAATTACATTGAAATATGGTCACAAAATATACATTTTTTTAATTTTATGAAATAGAAACCAAGATCTAGTAGTAGAACTAATAAACACCCTAATCCAGAAGTAGTGATGGGCATAAATGATATTTCAAGAGATCTGCAAGTACCATAACGTAATATGAAAATACCTATGCTTTCTCTTGGTAATAAAGTTATGGATACTACTATACTAACACTACTGCTTTTGTTGTCACTATTCGTAATTGAAGAAAAGCTTTTGAGGCCAGGGAAAATAAAGATGTTTTCCATCCAAGTTCAGCGAGCCCCTGAATTCTATCCACAGACCCAACTCTAGATTAAGAACCCCTGCTTTTAGAAGAAATACTTGGTACTTCTTTTCTATCTTTGTATCTCACTTTTCTAATTTTTATGTTCTACATAGATTGTTGCAAAGTGACAAAACCAATTAATTTCATGGTGTGGATAATCAAGTTGAAGATTCAGTGAACTGCCACTTTAGCCATCTTGCAAAATAAAATACATCAAAAAAGTTGCTGGTTTGGGCCATATCAGTATCCTGTATAAAAAATTTTCCAAGACTTTATCATATGCTGTTACAAGACCCTGGTATTGTATTAAGATAACTCTTCATAACGAACCCAAACAGACTCATGAATCAGGTAAATGTCAATGACATATCTGGGGGCCAAAATGTGTCTCCCTCTGTTAAAGGTATTCCTGTTTACAGAGGTCCAAGGATAAGCTGTCCTGTGAAACAGACAGCGGATTCCCCCACGATCAAGCCTGGTCCAACTGTTTACAAACAATGCTTTGAGAAATTAACTCAGTATATATTATAGAACAGCCCATGTGCACCTACAGCTTCTTTTACTACAAGAAACAGGGTTGGGATCAATTTTTAACACTTCAAAACTTGTGTTCAATACGTTTTTCTGATTATTTTGTTAACACCAGCTAGTATTCCCTAATCTGGTTAACTGTGCTACTATAAAGTATCCTTTAGTTGTAACATCTTTATTGTAAACGATCTCATACTGTCTAATCCACATGCACTACGTTATGTGTTCAGTGGGAAGAGGAAATACCCTCTTATGCAGCCTTCCACCAAAGCAGTACCATGGACATCTAAAGCTTCTAATCACTGTCCTTCTGAAAGAACCTACTTGGGTTTGAACTCAACTTCCTGATATCATGCAACTTCCAGCCTTCTCTATACATGTGTCTAACCAGCATAGTAAATATTTCCTGTGTGGTTTCTACTTTCCTGACTGAACTCTGACTAAGATTTAAATTTTTCTCGTGGATTTTGAACAAAACAGAATTTTCTTTTAATTTTTCAAAGGCTGTAGCTTCTTGACTGTTTGCATCAGAGGTCTAATTTAACTCCTTTGTGATGCACGTACATACAACTAAAGCAATCTGAAGTGTATTTAAATTTTTTAAAAACCACAGTCATGGTGGCAAAGTAACTTTACGGATCATGCATGATCCTGATTCCTGAGATCTATAGGTTCTCTATTTCATTTTATTCTTTAAATGACTTGGTGTCAAGATACATTTTTATATACTGAATAACTGAATGTAATTATAAAGGAAATTTATTGAGTCCCAGTATTACATTTTTTAAAATATATTTATCTATTTATTTTTGGCTGTACTGGGCCCTCGCTGCTGTGCACAGTCTTTCTCTAGTTGCGGCGAGTGGGGGCTACTCTTTGTTGTGGTGTGCAGGCTTCTCGCTGTGGTGGATTCTTTCGTTGGGAGCACGGGCTCTAGGCGGATGGGTTTCAGTAGTTGTGGCACACGGGCTCAGTAGTTGTGGCTCACGGGCTCTAGAGTGCAGGCTCAGTAGTTGTTGCGCATGGGCTTAGTTGCTCCATGGCATGTGGGATCTTCCCGGACCAGGGCTCGAACCCGGGTCTCCTGAACTAGCAGGCAGGTTCTTAACCACTGCGCCACCAGGGAAGCCCTAAGTCCCAGTATTAGATTTTAATTAGTGTAATTACTTTATTCTGTGAAGTGTCCAATGTAAGTTAAATAATCAACATATAAGCATTTAAAGTAGCTGGTGTTTTGGGGTACCTGGGATCTCTGTATTATTCTTTTAACTGTGTGTCAATCTAAAAGTATCTCACACAAAAAAGTTTATTTTAAAAAATGGCTGGCGATTTTAAAGCAAAAGAAAACAGGCAAACAACAAATACATTCAAGCACTATTAAGATATGAAAGCAAATCTGAACTAATTCTTATATCATATCACCGTTGTGAGATAAAGCACCATTTATAAAATTCATTAAAAAGAACACCTGAAATTTTTTTTTTCATTTTTGTTTGTTTTTCTAAAAAGACAATCATTCTAGTTCGTTTTCGCTTAGTGAGAGAAAGCCCAACTTAGAAGGAAGAAATCGTGTCTAACATTCTTTGGCCCACCTCAGAATCGTCCATGGCTGTTTTCAGTATGTTGGCATGGGCAGTGACAGCCTGGACCGCAGCATTCTGAGCCACAATAGCCTGCTGAGTAATGTAAGCAGTCTGGCTCAGAGCATCTTCTAAGCTCTTGGCTAGTGCTGAAGTTAAAAAAAAAAAAAAAAAAAAAGTTAAAAACTAGATCCCTCCTGCCAAATGACTTTAATCTTTCCCTCTTCACCTGTTGAGTCTTACACTGCATTTCCCCCTCAAAACAAACAAAATACAGATTTAGCGAATCAAAATTTCACTTAAAAGTATGATAAAATATTAATAATTACTGAATCCAGATGGTGAATCTATGTGGGTTCATTACACTATTTTTACTTTTATGTATATCTGAATTTTTTCAAAATAAGACATGTTTTGGGTTTTCTATATGAAAGGGAAAATCGCAATAGGAAAGGCAAATATATAAAAAGATTGAAGATCACTTAAATAAGCCAGCATATAGTTTAAGAAACAATCAGAAAAATTTTGTGAAAGCGATTATAACTACAGTGAACAGCAAAAGGATAAACATGAAGATATAAAATAGGACATCAAAATCACAAAATGTGGAGGAGGGGAATAAGAAAATGTAGATCTTTTACAATGTGTCTGAGCTTATATGACTACCAGTCTAAAGCAAGCAGATATAGCAACGGGTTAACACACTTGAAAACAAGGGTAACCACAAATCAAAACACGCTACAGATTCACAAAAACCGAAAAGAAAGGAATTCAAACATAATACAAATGAAAACCATCAAACCCCAAAAGGAAGAACAAAAAGAAGAAGAAAGGAACAAAGAAGACATTCACTGGATAACAAGACTTTAAATGGCAAAAAATACATACCTATCAATAATTACCTTAAATGCCAATAGACTAAATGCTCCAATCAAAAGACACAGAGTGGCAGATTAGATAATAAAACAAGAACCTACAATATGCTGCCTACAAAAGACCCACATTAGGGCGAAAGACACACACAGACTGAAAGTGAGGGGATGGAAAAAGATATTTCATGCAAATGGAAGCAATAAAAAAGCAGGGGCAGCAATACTCAGACCAGAAAAAATACATTTTAAAATAAAGGCCATGGAGAAAGACAAAGAAGAAAGACAAAGATGGACACTATATAATGATAAAAGGATCAATACAAGAAGAGGATATTATACTCATTAACTTATGTGCACTCAATATAGGAGCATCTAAACACATAAAACAAATACTAACAGACATAAAGGGAGAAACTGATAGGAATACATTAATAGTAGGAGACTAACATCCCACTGACATCAACAGACAGATCTTTCAGACAAAACATCAACAAGGCAAAAGAGATCCCAAATGGCACAATAAAACAGTTAGACTTAATTGCTATCTACAGCGACACTACATCCAAAAAACCAGAATACACATTCTTTTCAAGCGTGCATGGAACATTCTCTAGGACAGACCACATACTAGGACACAAAACAAGCCTGAGAAATTGAGGATAAGTAATTAAAGATAGTAATTATTTCAAGCATCTTTTCTGACCATAAAGGCATGAAACTAGAAATCAAACACAGAAAGAAAAATGAGGAAAAACCTATTACATAGGGACTAAACAACATGCTACTAAAAATCCAATAATAGGTCAACAAGGAAATCAAAGAGAAATCAAAAAATACCTCGAGACAAACAACAATGAAAACACAACCATACAAAAATCTATGGGAGGCAACAAAAGCAGTCCTAAGAGGGACATTCATAGCAATAAAGGCCTTCCTCAAAAACAAACAAATAAAACTCAAATAAATAACCTAACCTACCACCTAAAAGAATTAGAAAAAGAAGAACAAAACCTAAATTCAGCAGGAGGAAGGATATAATAAAGATTAGAGATGAAATAAATAACACAGAGATTAAAAAAATAGAAAAAAAAAACAAAGCAGGAGCTGGTTTTTTGAAAGGGTAAACAAAATCGACAAACCTCTATCCAGGCTCACCAAGAAGAAGAGAGGACCCAAATAAACAAAATAAGAAAGAGGAGAAATAACATCTAATACCACAGAAATACAAAAGAAATCATTAAGAAGAAAATACTATGAACAGTTATATGCCAACAAAGTGGACAACCTTGAAGAAATGGACAACTTTCTAGAAACATACATCCTGCCAAAACTGAATCAAGAAGAAACATAATTTGTACAGACTAATCACTAGAAATGAAATAGAATCTATAATTTTAAAAAATTCCCTGCAAACAAAAATCCAGGATCAGATGGCTTCAATGGGGAATTCTACAACAATATACAAAGAACTTATACCTATCCTTCTCAAATTCTTCCAAAAGACTGAAGAGGAGGGAACACTCCCAAGGTCAATCTATAAGCCAATATCACCCTGATACCAAAACCAGACAAATACACTACAAAAAAAACCCGAAAATTACAGGCCAATATCTTTGATGAATGGAGATGTCAAAATCATCAACAAAATATTAGCAAACTGAATACAACAACATATAAAAAGGATCATATACCATGATCAAGTTGGATTCATTCCAGGGTCACAAGGATGGTTCAACATATGCAAATCTGTCCCTGTGATACACCACAGCGACAAAAACCACATGATCATCTCGATAGATGCAGAAAAAGCATTTGATAAAATTCGACACCGCTTCATGATAAAAACTCTCACCAATGTGGGAGAACATAATAAAAGCCATTTATGGCAAACCCACAGCCAATATAATACTCAACAGTGAAAAGCTGAAAGCCTTCCCACTAAATTGTGGAACAAGACAAGGATGCCCACTCTCACCACTTCTATTCAACATAGTACTGGATAGTCCTAGCCACAGGAATCAGACATGAAAAAGAAATAAAAAGGATCCAAATTGGAAGGGAAGAGGTAAAATTGTCATTATATGCAGATGACATGACATTCTATATAGAAAACCCTAAAGATTCCACACAAAAACTAGTAGAACTGATAAATGAATTCAACAAGGTGACAGGATACAAGATTAATATAAAAAAATCTGTTGCATTTCTTTACACTAACAATGAAACATCAGAGAGAAAGTAAAGAAACAATTCCCATTTAAAGTCACACTAAAAAATAAAATAAAATACCTACAAATAAACCTAACCAAGGAGGTGAAAGACCGATACACTGATAAAGGAAACTGAAGATGATTCTAAGAAATAGAAAGATATCCCATGTTCTTAAACTGGAAGAATTAACATTGTTAAAATGTCCACAGTACTCAAAGCAATCTACAGATTTAATGCAATCCCTACCAAAATACCCATGACATTATACACAGAACTACAACAAATAATCCTAAAATTTATATGGAACCAGAAAAGACCCAGAATTGCCAAAACAATCCTGAGGAAAAAGAACAAAGTTGGAAAGATATCCCTCCCAGACTTCAGGCAACACTACAAAGCTCAGTAATCAAAACAGTGTGGTACTGAAAGAAAAAGAGACATATGGATCAATGGAACAGAATAAAGAGCCCCAAAATAAACCCACACAGCTAAGACCAAAAACCAAATGCAAGTAATCAAACGAATGCCCTACATCTGCGCTCATTCTGGCCCTTCTACTCTGTACACAATTCTAACAAACTTGCCTCCTAGGAGTAGGACAGAGCCAGCAAGTTGAAGGAAAACAAGAACCACTCAAGACAAAAAAAAAAAAAAAAACCAGAAAAACGTGATGGAGACAAAAAACAAAAAAACCGAAAAACTATAAACAGCTGTCCTAAGAATTTAAAACTAACATCTCTTGGTCCAGCAAAAAGCTACATGCACACTACCTCCAGGGACATCAATATATTGTAGCACAGTACAATAAATTATGTTCCAGGTACCTCGTTTAAGACAGGAAAATACATTTTTAGGTAACTTATATCCGTGTTTTATTTGGCCCTGTGGCAGGCGGGCTCTTAGTTCCCCGACCAGGGATCACACCTGGGCCCTTGGCGCAGAGTCCTAACCACTGGACCGCCAGGAAGTCCCACTAACATCTTTCTTTAAGCCATCAAAAAACCTAATGTAAAACTGAAACTTAAAAAGGAATATGCTTCGGTTAGGTGGAAACTAGCAATGTGTGGAACATTCCATCCCCCAATGATGTCAGATAAGGGGGCGGCCAGACTGAGCCCAGAGGCCAGGTAATAAACCAGAGTAGGAGCCATTCCAACCTGCACAAATAAATGTGTAACAGTTAGAAGTGTAACAGTTAGAAGACTCTTAAGCAAGTGGCCAAAACATAAATAATTTGTGTTCCGCAGAGTATAAGGAATCTTCAGCACTAACCATGATAAAAACAAAAGGACAAAGTACGTGAATCACTTGAATTTATGCGTATTAGAATAGCCCTTGTCACCTGGGTAAAAGTTTAGATGGAAAGAACACAAATGATGAAATAAAGATGGTGAACAGAGCAACACCACTGAAGGAACCACAAAGAGCTGACGGATGAGAAACTTGTGTGACAGCTAAAGAAAAGAGCAACCGAGAGAGATGACCCAAGTACTTAAGAAGCATCAGGTTTACATACACTCAATCTTAACTTGTTCTTGCTTCTCCTGTTGCGCAAGCCGAGCTGCAACTTCTTCAGGTGGCCGCTCCCTTACAGAAGTTGAGGACGCTTCCTCTTGCAGTAAAACTAAATGAAAGGCAATCAAATTTCAGCACAGAATTTCAACAGCTAATGGGGACATAAAAACACCATCATTTGTGCTTGCCAGATGTATCAACTTGAGGGCATTTTTGTGATAAAGATTCTAAAACCACATCATCACTCAACGATTCCAACATGAAGAAATAAAGGGTCAGCTCTCAGCAATCCCATTATTGGGCATATACCCTGAGAAAACCATAATTCAAAAAGCGTCATGTACCAAAATGTTCATTGCAGCTCTATTTACGATAGCCCAGAGATGGAGACGACATAAAGTGCCCATCATCGGATGAATGGATAAAGAAGATGTGGCACATATATACAACGGAATATTACTCAGCCATAAAAAGAAACGAAATTGAGCTATTTGTAATGAGGTGGATAGACCCAGAGTCTGTCATACAGAGTGAAGTAAGTCAGAAAGAGAAAGACAAATACCGTATGCTAACACATATATATGGAATTTAAGAAAAAAAAATGTCATGAAGAACCTAGGGGTAAGACAGAAATAGAGACACAGACCTACTGGAGAACGGACTTGAGGATATGGGGAGGGGGAAGGGTGAGCTGTGACAAAGCGAGAGAGAGGCATGGACATATATACACTACCAAACGTAACATAGATAGCTAGTGGGAAGCAGCTGCCTAGCACAGGGATATCAGCTCGGTGCTTTGTGACCGCCCGGAGGGGTGGGATAGAGAGGGTGGGAGGGAGGGAGACGCAAGAGGGAAGAGATATGGGAACATATGTATATGTATAACTGATTCACTTTGTTATAAAGCAGAAACTAACACACCATTGTAAAGCAATTATACCCCAATAAAGATATTTAAAAAAATAAATAAATAAAGGGTCAGCTCTTAAACCCCTTGTTTTCAAAGATTTATTCAGACTTTGAAATTTAGGGAATGCCTAGACATTGCATAGTTCTGATGAGCATATCATTTACATAACCACAAATACAGATAATTTAACTACCTGAAGTTGCAGGCTTGGGTTTTCCTTCACCAGTTTCAGGGTGATCAGTTTCTGTAGATTCCTCATGCTGAACCAAAGGCGCTGGGACGGACAGTGTGTCACCTGCCGCAGAAATAATTTGAGCTGCCTCTGTAGGTGCTATAAATATATGTTACACATGGTATTTACAGTTTCCTGGGTTAACAGAGAAACACACAGGAATCCACTGCTACTACCTCCCACTTCACATCTGACTCCTTAAAGACACAAACACATGTGCTGCCACTACTCAAACACACAGTCAGGGGCGCTGTCCACTGCACAAACCCACACACAATGAGCAATGGCTGGGAAAGCACAAGAGAAGAGTCTGGTCAGCATCCACCTGCATTTCAACCATTATTCTCAGGCAAGCCTTCTAATAACAGTACTAAATGGTACTAAATCTTGACATGAGAAGGGGACGTAAGATTTACATAACATGGAAAAATAATAACAAATGAGAAAAGAGCCTGTAATGAAGAAGGTAGATAAAAGAAAGTAACCAAAAACTATTTTTTAATTGCTCTGAAGAGTGGCAGAGGTGAAAGAGGTGTGGGCAAGAACAGCACGGCAATTTTAAACACAAAGAAGACAAGTTCACAGTTTAGATGGTGAGTGAGTAAAGGACAGGACTCGGTTAAAGAAATTACTTCACAGACATATTTTTAAAGAAGGTTGAAAAATCAAGAGCTTATAAATTATAAATAAAAGTGTTGATGGAAGAGAAATGAGTAATTCTGAAGGTGGAATAGATGGTGGGGTGGGGAGCAACTAAATGGAGAAAAAAAAATTTAAATAAACTGAAGGTCCCATTTAAGAGTTAAAGTTGGATTATCACAAGGCCCATTAACTGGTCTCCTTGCTGCGTCCGTGGTTCCTTTATCTATTCTCCACAATAGCCAGTAATCTTATTAAAAGTCAGCTATCAAAAAAAAAAAAAAATGTCAGCTATCAACCCCGGCTCATAATCCTCCCAACAACTTCCCATCCTACTCAGACTAGAAAACAAAACTCTTATGATGGCCTCCAACGACTGCCACTATAGGCTTTCTGCTCCCTCTCTATTATTGCTATTATTCTCCTCTTACTCTACCCCGGTTTCATTTGCTCCTTGCTAGAATACGCCAAGCCTTTGCACTAGCTAATCCTGCCTGGATGCTCTTCCCCACCAGCCCTTTACATGACTGACTCCCTCATCTCTTTCTAGTGTCTGCCCAAATGACACCTTCCAGAGGAAACTTTTCTTACCCACTCCATTTAAAATTGCAATATTCCCTCCCACACTTATCACTGTATGACATCCTAGACATAATTTACTTGTATATTTATATGCGACTTCCCTCCCCTCATCCCACTAAGGAATCGTCACAGCATTTGTGTGTTTGTTTTTACTGTTTTGTTCACTGCTATAACCCCAGTGCCTAAAAGACACCCAGCACTTGGCACACAGTAGATACTCAGTATTTACTGAGTGAAAGTCAGGTGATTTAATCAAGGACAGAAGTGAAAGGAGAAACATAATAAATTCAAATGCATGCAGACCAGGTTAGGACTAGGCACTGCTATAAATTAGTGTGGGATTACAATCATCAAGGGGAAAAAATCTGCAGATCAAAACTAGATGAAGACACTTCATCACTAAGAAAGAAGAGAGAAGAAAGAGCTGGTGAACAGGCAGAAAAAAGAGGTGTGGAAAGAGAACAAATCTTAAAATCTAAAGAGAGGGAAAGCTAGGAGTCAGAGAAAAGGAAAAAGAAACAGAAAAATAAGTGTGTTGCAGGCAAGACAATTCTTGTTACCATTACTTAGTAGCTGTTCACAATAAAGCCCAATTTCATATCCCACTCAACCCTTAAAAGGAGGGCCAAGATGACAGGTGAGAATACTCCCTCCCCAAGGTGAGGGAAGAGTCCTTCATGGGGACGGGCCCCCCTCTTGACCATGGGTACAAATACATTAAAACAATTCATTTACCTATACTTTTAAAAGAATGATTCTAAATATAGGTACCTGTTGTTGAAGTTGAAGCGTCTCCCTTTTGTTTCTGGAGCTGTGAAGCAGGCTGTTTAGATTCTTTCATTGTCTCAGATACACTAGAGGTTTTTAGTGGACCAGACTGAATCTTGGAAATGAAAAACATTTAACATTTCAGATATGACAGTGTTCTTAAAAACAGGCAGCACAAAGTATCTTGTATTATTTTAAAAGTCAAGTTTTTCAGGCTTTTAACATAAAGGTATCAACAATTTACAACAATGTATTTTATTTTTTAATTTTTTTTAAGCTTCTTTATTGGAGTATAATTGCTTTACAACGGTGTGTTAGTTTTGGCTGTATGACAAAGTGAATCAGCTACATATATACATATATCCCCATATCCCCTCCCTCTTGCGTCTCCCTCCCACCCTCCCTATCCCACCCCTCTAGGTGGTCACAAAGCACCGAGCTGATCTCCCTGTGCTATGCGGCTGCTTCCCACTAGCTATCTATTTTACATTTGGTAGTGTATATATGTCCATGCCACTCTCTCACTTCGTCCCAGCTTCGTCTCACTCCCCGGGTTCTCAAGTCCATTCTCTACGTCTGCGTCTTTATTGCTGTCCTGCCCCTAGGTTGATCAGAACCATTTTTTTTTTAAGATTCCATGTATATGTGTTAGCATACGGTATTTGTTTCTCTCTTTCTGACTTACTTCACCATGTATGACAGACTCTAGGTCCATCCACTTCACTACAAATAACTCAATTTCGTTTCTTTTTATGGCTGAGTAATATTCCATTGTATATATGTGCCAAAACAATGTATTTTATTAACCATAGTAAGAGAAGCCATCGTACTAGAAAAACGCAGTCCAAAAATGTCATTCCAAATGACTAGTCTATATTTTAATAGTAACAAAGACTTCTCTTAGGGCAACTAATAAAGTACATGATATATGACCTTCCCTTTAAACACCATTCCTTTTATATATACAACACTGAGAAGGCTATTTCCATTCGCATTCTAAATCCAGTTATGGTGTCTTCTAAATAAATTCAGTTAAAAACAAATGTTTTTTTAGAAGGCTCTGAGTAAAAATGAAAATTCATCTTTTTTCTCTCTAATCTCCAAGATTCCCATACCTGCACACTAAGATATATGATCTAATTGTGAGTAATGCCTGTTTTTCTCTTTCTCAATAACCACCTGCCTTAAGTTTAAGGCACCACTCATTAACAGGACTGCCAGGTGATGTGCCACAGAAAATTACTGAGTAACAGAAATATTTTCATTCACCACCTATGCTGTCCCCTTTTTTGCCAGAACTTGGCAGTGGGACTCAGATATCCCTAAGATGTCTACTCAAACATAATAGAAATGGTTCTGAATTTTGTCACTACCAGAAATCAGAAATATATCCATTTTCGGGCTTCCCCGGTGGCGCAGTGGTTAAGAGTCCGCCTGCCGATGCAGGGGACACGGGTTCGTGCCCCGGTCCGGGAAGATCCCACATGCTGCGGAGCGGCTGGGCCCATGAGCCATGGCTGCTAAGCCTGCGCGTCCAGAGCCTATGCTCCGCAACGGGAGAGGCCACAACAGTGAGAGGCCCGCATACCGCGCAAAAAAAAAAAAAAAAAAAAAAAAAAAAAAGAAATATATCCATTTTCTTATTATTAAAATTTTGTTATTTTTTAACTCATGAAATGCATGCTCACTATATAACAAGCAAAATAACATACATCAAGATACATCATTGTTTTAGTTTGCCCCTTCATTGCTCCTTCCAGCACTCTCAGGGAGCCACTGCTAATGCCCTGAAATCTATCCTTCCACCCATGAGCTCAGGTATATATACATATACAATTTTTCATTTCTTTAAACAAACTAAAATAGTTAATTTTATATTATACAAATTATCATGTAACCCTTTTTTCATTTAACAACATATTATGGACATTTGCTTCTGGTCAAGAAATTCTTTTTAGTTGAATAATATTCTAATTTAATTGTGTATCCTAATGGAGTGGCAAATCCCATAATTTGGTCAATTACTCCCCTACTTATGGACATTCAAGTTGTTTCCTGATTTTTGTTAAGCATTCTTGTCCACAGACAACTGAAAAGCACTAGAGTGTGCTGTCTGCAGGACAGTTGCCAGAAGAGGGAGTGCTGGGTCAGAGGGTTTGTATATTTTTAAGACATTACCACTTTCACATAAGGTTCTGGCAACTCACACTTCTCACAACAAATGTGTGTGTATGTGTTTGTGTATAAATACGGCCTATTTCCAGACTCCGTTGTTCTGTTCCTCTAATTTCTATTCCTATGTCAAAACCTTATTGTTTGATGAAAGTAGGATTGTAACAGTCAGTATCTGGAAAAGCAAGTGACCTCTGACCCCCTACCCCAACATTTAAAAATGTCCTTGACTAGTCTTATACATTACTTATTCCTCCACATGAACTTTAAAATCATCTTGTCTGGTTCTTCACCCTCTGGAAAAATCAATTAGAATTCATATCAGATGTCTGTGTGTGTACTTATGTACATATACACACATATCATAAAAACATTATTTCTCTCAAATATATACATATTTAAGAGAGATTTGAGAGAAATGCATATATTTAAGAGAAATGACATTTTTATATTACATCCCATCCAGGAACATAACATTTGTCACCATTTAGACAGGTCTTATTCTATGTCCATCAAAAAGATTTTAGGTTTATCTTCTCTCAGTATTTACTGTCTATGCATAAATAACCATGTTGACACTAAAAGGGTTACCATGAAATAAAATGCATAGTTTCTAAAAGAAACAAGTTTGTAAGAAAGCACAACCGTATAGAGTGCTGAATAAATGGTACAAATTAAAAAATAAAAACAATAATTGCTATTGGAATTCAGCTGTGTAGTGAAAGATGCAGGCCTTGAAGAGAACACTGAAAGACAAAAGAAAGGAAGTCACTCTGAGTAGAAGACAAACATGAGAAGAGTTGTACATATGGAAAGGATCACTCTTTAGTTCTCTAGTTTACCAAGGACCTTGGAAGAATGCCTGGTACATAATAAGCACTTGATTGACATTTGAGTAAATGAATGAATGAAAAGCACAAGGCATATTTGTAAGGTAAACAAGTATGAAACTAAGTATTTATGAGCAGGACCATACAGAGATAAGACTGGAAATGTAAATGAGAGCCAGAATGCCAAGGGTACTAAATGTCAACCTAAGAACCAGCAAAAGTCATAAACTACAGAAATAAAGGAACCAACAGCCAGCTCCTAGGTTAACATTTAACCTCCTGGCTTCACTTTCCTTATTCAGAACATGAGACAATCTCTCTTCTGTCTTTAAAGCAATAGGAATCAAAGTTCTTGATTAAGTGATATGATGAAAATATCATGAAAACATCACAGCACTTATTCTAGAAGATTCTCTGATACTGATATAAGGATGGCCTAGATCATGTTAGGAAGAGAGACTGGGGGTTGGAGACTGGGAGGAAGTGGGAAAGGCTGTGTGTCAGGGGAGAGGAACAGGACTAATTTAAATACAAAGTGATAAAGGTCAGAAATGAGATAAAGATGGTGGAAAGAAAACAATAAACATTAGAGATCTAACAAGATAGGATAGCTAGGACTTCCCTGGTGGCCCACTGGTTGAGAACCCGCCTGCCAACGCAGGGGACACAGGTTTGAGCCCTGGTCCAGGAAGATCCCACATGCCGCGGAGCAACTAAGCCCGTGCGCCACAACTACTGAGCCTGCGCTCTACAGCCCGCGAGCCACAACTACTGAAGCCCACGCACCTACAGCCCGTGCTCCACGACAAGAGAAGCCACTGCAATGAGAAGCCCGCACCACAACGAAGAGTAGCCTCCACCTGCCGCAAGCAGAGAAAGCCCACGCGCAGCTACGAAGACCCAATGCAGCCAAAAATAAATTAAATAAATAAATGAATGAATTAAAAAAAAAAGAAATGAATGACATTAAAAAAAAAGATAGGATAGCTACAAAATATGGGCAGCTGTGAGGATGAATCCAAGAATTCTAACTGAGCTACTTGACAGCGTGGTACAATCTTTAATACATAAAAAGCAAATCAGGAAGCGCGCAAGTTTTGAGGTGGTGGAGTACAGACATGCAAAGTTCACAAGTGGCAATGTTCAGCAGGGTAGGGAAAGTGGGGCAAGAAGAGGCCAAGGCTATTGAGAATGACACCTGAAGTCATGTCAAGGGCAAAAAGAACACTACTCTGAACTGTTCAGCCTGACTGTATGCTCCTGAAATTGCTTCCAGTTCTTTCTCCCAGGTCATGGAGCTTAAAATAGGCCCAGGACTTTAGAATGAAGCCATAGGATTCTGCTCCTCGACTACTGAAGCTGCAACACTACCTCCCTCAGCCCACGTGGACATTTTAAAGTTCAGATGGAAGAATAAATGCTGTAGAAGACCAAGAACATGTTGAGTCATTTGGGGTGGAGGTGAGAGAAGTCAGAGGACACCTGCTTTTCCACATAGTAACTCTGTCATAGGATTGGTCTCGAGA
Organism: Stenella coeruleoalba; assembly: GCF_951394435.1. Lineage (NCBI taxonomy): Eukaryota > Metazoa > Chordata > Mammalia > Artiodactyla > Delphinidae > Stenella > Stenella coeruleoalba. Next base: position 14,295,202 of record NC_137159.1, on the reverse strand, counting down.
CCATGTTAGATACTGCAGAACAGACGTCTACCCAGTTTCTAATAAAGAACTGGTCAGCCATGTCCAGCCTCACAGCATAAAGAAATATCCAATACCAAAGCAGCAAAAATTCATGCTCTCTTTTATACATTTTTTTCAAGCACCCGTTTGAAAGAGGAAATACGTTAACATGTTTAAAAAAATTTGTAAGCCTAATGGGGGAAAAAGAAGAATATGAAGAATATGCACAAAGTTCCAGGAATACTAGAAGGTATTCCCGTCACAGAATCGGTACGTAGCTGAAAATTCTGCGGCTGTTTTGAGGTCTAAAAGGAGCCATTACTAACTATGACACGTGGGTCCTGTGTCATGGCCATTCTACGTTTATGTTTTTAGTCTTCTAAGTCAGAGTTTGAGGGCTGCAATGCTGTAGGCTGACACAGAACCCCCTCCATCCACAGGGCAGCTGGGGTTACTTCTGCCCGAGCTGCCCCTTCCATTTAGCCTTGTGTGCCACATAATTATTTTCTATACGATGTGGACTAAAGGAGAGCACTTATGGGACTCCAAAGGGATAAAAATCCAGCTCCACGTAATATTACTTCAATTTTTTAAAAAATGAAAACATATACCCGGCAAAATATTTTCAAGATGAAAACAACCTGCTTTTCAAAGTATTCTCTAGGATAAGCTGAAATTGTGCTTAAAACTCTTACCGGCTTCTTTGGCAATGGAACAGTATACGGTGGGGAACCAAGAACCATCTCAAAGAGCTTGTCTGAGTAAGGTATGGTTTTCTCTACATTTTTCCGGAAATGGGAATCCCATTTGGCATACAGGATAGTGCCACCGATACCGCCACCAACAAACAAGATGCCAGCTCCAGCAATTTTGCTAGGAGACAACCTAAGTGAAAGAAACAGGAAATACATTTTTATTTTTTGGCTCTCCTAAACCTACTTCCCTAGACTAATGCAAGAGTCTCAAAGACCTCAAGCCTCTATTTCTCTACCACTGATTCAGATCACAGCAGCCCAGTTTATCACCACAGCTGCACATCACCTTTCCTCCTATGTTCACAACACAAAATAATATTTCTTTATGGATAATTTTTTAACACAGTAATATCTAGGATAGGAAGAATGAAGCAATCTTCCCTCTAACACTTAACACTTAGCATGTTCAGGGACTTCCCTGGCGGTCCAGTGGTTAAGAATCCGCCTGCCAATGCAGGGGGTGCAGGTTTGATCCCTGGTCAGGGAGCTAAGATCCCACATGCCTCCTAGACTTTAAAAATGGTCCACATCAAAAAAAAAAAACAAACCTTGGCATGTTCACAATCACGAGGTTTCCTTTGAACCCAAAAAACAAGTATGACTAATTTTCAACAGTCCTCTCCCTTAAACATTTCCATAAATACAATAAAACAAATGTCAAGTAGAACAAATACTTCTAAAGTTCCAACGTGCTGAGTTCTGGATGTATATCTATTTGCCATAAAGGGGTGGGGGGGTCTACCTTGGATGCCATCCAGTCACCAAAGAACCAAAAGGAGCACCCTGACAAATTTTCGCCTACAAATAAATAATGCTCCAAAGATATTATGGCAAAGCTCCAGTGTTTGTACCCCTTAAAAAAAAAGATTTTATGCAGATATTCTCATATCCAAAGAACGAACACACACACACGCCCCTCAGCACACAGTTAAAAGCCTGTTTATTTACAGGGAGACATGCTACATACCGAGAACCGCCTGGAGTGGAGTATCTACGGCATGGTCGCAATGGACGGAGTACAAACTTCCCACAAAGACAACTCTAGAGAAGAAGGAAAAAACACCACAACCAATAGAGTTATAAGAATCTGGGAGGACTTTAGGGTTGGGAACTCAGTAGCAGTACTTTTATTACCAATACAAACGTCTTCATTAAACAAAAATTTATTTTACTTTCAGAAACCAACTTACCTTACCATGAAACATATTTACAAACCCTTAAAAACAGTGATGCTTCCTACGCCCCAAAGGCTCATATAAAACGACTTTTAAGATTTCAAAAAACAGGGACTATGAGACCATGATCAATTAGCATTTTTTTATACTGAGGTACAGTTGATGTATGGTATAAGTTTCAGGTGCACAACATAGTGATTCACAATTTTTAAAGGTTATATTCTATTTATAGTTATTATAAAATACTGGCTATACTTCCTGTGTTGTACAATATAGCCTCGTAGCTTATTTATTTTACAAATGGCAGCTTGTATCTCTTAATCCCCTACCCCTGTCTTGCCTCTCCCCACTTCCCTCTCCCCACTGATAAGCACTGATTTGTTCTCTATATCTGTGAGTCTGTTTCTGTTATATTCACTAGTTTGTTGTATTTTTTAGATTCCACGTATAAGTGATATCATACAGTACTTGTCTTTGTCTAATTTATTTCACTTACCATAATGTCCTCTGAGTCCATCCATGTGGCTCAAATGGCAAAATTTCATTCCTGTTTATGGCTGAGTAGTATTCCATTTTATACACTCACACACACAGACACACACACACCTTCTTCATCTGCTGATGGACACTTAGGTTGCTTCCATCTCTTGGCTATTGTAAATACTGCTGCTATAACACTGGGGTGCCAATTAGCACTTTTAATGTTATATATGCTAATTATTTCTTAGAGACGATTTGCCATGTTTTCTTTTTTATAAATTTATTTATTCATCTAAATCTAAAAGTTCATTTTGGTTTCTCCTAATATATAATTAGACTAAAAGTCAATAGTTTTAAGAAAAAAAACTAAGTTTACTAATGTCATAAATGTTCATGTAAATACTTATCTTCATATAAGTTGTCTATCTTTACACAAAAGCAAATGATCAAGACAATGCTGTGTGATTTGTTTTAATCAAAGTAAAGCACATAACATCAAACGTTTCTTAACAAAATGTAGATCCCTTAAATAAAACAAATAAATGGGCATCTAAATACTATTTGGGGAGGGTTTTGATAAACCTAAGGCCATGTATAGCTATCAATTAGAAATTTCAAACTTATTGTGTCCAGAAATAAAATCTTTCTTTATACCAAGTAGGAAATCAAACAGCAGCAAGGGGAAAAAAAATGCTTTCTCTAGGTTCCTTGATGAAACTGCATCTAAGGAGTAACAGAAAAACACAAACTTCCTTTTAAAAGTATCTTAAATTTTAAGAAAAAATATCACATGATCAGAGAGCACATGAAATTACTCTAGAATTATAGTTGCATTTACATTCTATTTGCCAAAGCCTAGAGGTAAACATCAAATTAACATATTAATACATTTGGGGGAGGAAAAACTGTATGTTTTACAATGTGTAAAGCAGCTATAATTGGTATTTTAAAAGTATTTCAATTATTACCTTTAGTGTAGAATTCTCAACTGAAATTACAAGAAAAGGGTGTTTTCCTACTATTCTATAAAGCAGGTAGCATGAAATTTCAAACAGAATTGCATCTACTTTCATATATCAACAACTCCATTTTGTTCACTTAGGGATGAAATATTAGGAAACCATTAAAGTTGTGTTTTGTTTAAGAAAGCATTTTTTTTACCTCAATGGGTATAAAAAGGTATTTGAGTCAAAAATTAAGGCACCGTTAACGGCGGACAATTAGCTAATTGGAACGTCAAGCAGCAAACATAATAATGGATCCTTGATTCTGTGTAATACAGAGCCAGATTCAACACTAGAGTCTGAGAACACCCTAATTCACAGCAATGTATACTTTTTAACCTGCTCCTTTATCCATCTTCTACTTTTACCCTGCCCCTCTTCCCTCCCTTTGACAGATATATTTGATGTGATTGTAAGTTTACAGTTCCTAGCATTAAGTAAATTTAAAATCTGAAATTCAAAATCAAAATGTTTAGTTACATACAGAGTGAAGTCTCCCTCATGCTTCTGTCTTCCAGCCACTTAGATTCTCTCTCCATAGGCAACCAATGCTATCTGTTTCTTATATATTCAGATAGTTTGTGACGGAGAATTCCGGGCACACCCCCTTTACACAAATGATACCATAACATACACCCAGTCCTGTACTAAAGTTCACTCAACAATATACACCTGAGCTCATTCTATATCAGCACATGAAAATCTTCCTACTGGATTTGAGTGATTCAGTACTCCACTGTATGGTTGGGTGTACGGCTGTTAGCATAACTGATGCCATCTTAGGCCCATACAGTTCCTCCTGTCCTTCCACAGACCCTGCCCAGGATGGTACTGTGTGGTAAATCGCTTCTCTGTCATCAAAGGCTTTGTAGTTAATAGATATTGTTTAATAATCATTAGGACCAGGGGGCCTCTACGCTCTGTTAGTCCCCAAACATTGAAGACCTTTGCTGACGTATTCCCCTACCCATGAGACCCGTTACCCACTCAATCATCTTGACTTAGGAATGCACGTCCTGTTCGCAAGCACGTACCCCTGTACTCTAGGTTAACTATAAAATCTTCCCAACAGCCCCTCAGACATGCAGAGTGCAGTTGTGAATGCTTCTGGATCATTGCCTGCCGGATCCCACCCTGAAAGTTACCCTATAATAAACTGATCTGTTGATTATGTGGAGCTGCCTGCCTTGTGTTTTGGTCTCAAGACGCTCTCAGTTTGGTGGGTACATTTCATTCTCTCTGGCCTCCAACAGTTGTCACTTAATATATTTAACCAGCCTCTTTTTGATGGTGACTGAGGTTTTGTTTAAATTTTTATTATAATAAACAATGAGAAACATACATCATTTGGGGTCAATTCCTAAAAGTAAAATCTGAAATGTTGGTAAATATTGCTGTATTAGGGGCGTCCCTAGTGGCACAGTGGTTAAGAGTCCGCCTGCCAGTGCAGGGGATGGGGGTTCCCACAGCCTCTCCAACAGCCTTGCAGTGCAGTTTTAATCACAGTTTCCTTTGTTATGACTGTGCATCTTCTAATATATTTATTATCTATTTTAGTTCCTTTTCTATGAACTGTCAGTGTATCCTTTGACCACTTTTAAATAAGATTGATCATCTTCATGTTCTAAGTGTTCTTTACATACAAAGAAAAATTAGCCATGTCCCTGCTACTTGCAAATGGTTTTATCCAGTTTGTGATACTTTTATAGCCAAAAGTGTCCATCTTTTATGATTTCCGGGTTTTCTCCTATTCTTCGAAAGTCACCCTCTGATGATAAAATAAGTCTTCCATGGTATTACTCTCATGGTTTCATCTTTTTTATGTTTAAATCTTTGAATCCAGTGTAAAGTATATGGCATGGATTCAACTTTATTTTTTCTTAAATGTCTATTCAGTTGTCCCTAAATCGTAGACTGAATAATCCATTTTTTCCCCAACAATTTGAAATGCCACCTTAAAATATACTCAATTCCTTGATGCACTTAGATTTCCTAATTTGTTCCACTGTTCCACCTATTCACACACTTCTATTCATAGACTAACCCCACAATGTTTTAACTACTGCATCTTAGAATTAGGTTTTAACCTGGTAGAGCTAGTCCTCTCTTCTAGTACTATTCTTTTTCAGAATTTTTCTGGATATTCTTGCTTTTGCTTTTGTTTTTGAAAGCTGAGCTTTGAATTAAACAATTGTAAAAATGCACCAACTGTAATATGCACCCTGATTTAAGAAGGGATAAAACGTGAAAAAATTTATCTTTTATGACCAAAACATAGTAGCAATAAAAGGTTTCACACTTGGGACTTCCCTGGTGGCGCAGTGGTTAAGAATCCGCCTGCCAATGCAAGGGACATGGGTCTGATCCCTGGTCCAGAAAGATCCCACATGCGGCGGAGCAACTAAGCCCATGTGCCACAACTACTGAGCCTGTGCTCTAGAGCCCGTGAGCCACAACTACTGAGCCCACGCGCTGCAACTACTGAAGCCCGCACACCTAGAGCCCACGCTCCGCAACAAGAGAAGGCACCACAATGAGAAGCCTGTGCACCACAACAAAGAGTAGCCTCCGCTCGCCGCAACTAGAGAAAGCCCACGCACAGCAATGAAGACCCGACGTAGCCGAAAAATTAATTTAAAAAAAGTTTCATACTTCTGTACAAAAAAAAGAAAATTGATTGTATCCTGAGGCAAATAAACAGGTTTTTTATCTGAAATAGTGGCTCCTGGTTTAAAAAATTTAAGTATCCTATTCATTAGGCTACCATCATAGTCTATGTTGCATTTCATATTCCAAACAGAGCTTTAAGAGTCAAAATACTTAAGTTTTTCATGGTTTTATCACCCAAGTATGAATCCCTAGATACAAAGTTTAGTCTTGCCTATTAAAAAAATATGGATATCTTCTAAGTCTATTAATCTATAGGTCTTTTACTCTATAGGTGTTCCCTCCAGTAATTATTCTGTTGAAGAAATCTGCTTGTTCAACCTGCAGAATTTTCCACAGACTGGATTTTGTTCAAGGTGCAATTTAACACGTTCCTGTCCTCTGTATTTCCTGCAAGCTGGAGCTGGAACCAGACACTTGATCAGACTCAGGTTTACTCTCTTTGGCAAGACTTTAGGGGGTGGTGTTTTCTTTCATCGGGAGGTACACAACATCTGCTTGCCTCTCTTTTTGTGCTGTTATCAATTGTGCTAATGTACAATGTCTAGATCCATTAATTTATTGGAAGTTGCAAAAAGTGGTCTCTAATTCTATTTTTCATTTATAATTTGACGTATTTTATAGAGATGCTTCCCCTCATCTACAATTTGATTACTCAGTAGTACAGTTCACAGAGGAAAGGAGGATAAATGGTTGATTCTTTTTATCCTTTTATCCAGTTATCCTCTGATGATGAACAATTGTGCGGTTTTTTGGTTTTCATTTATTAATTGTGACAGATTGTATTTTCCAAAAACTGCTATAGTTCACAGCTCACATGCTTTTCTAGAACCTTGCCACTTCCCCAGAACCTTGCAAGCTCATGAGACCCCAAGAACCTCCTAATGGAACCTCCTTAGAAATGAAAGATATTTACTTATATGTTATTTCCTTATAAGTATATACAATACAATATAATTTTTATCTGTATAATAATAAATATTATTTACCATAAAAGAATAAATAAAGACTAGGTTTGGGGTGATCTGTTTTACAGCTATAACCAAACAGATGCTTGTACCTGGAAATAGGCTGCTACTATAAAACATAAAGCACGTGTTAATGACTTTGGGACTGGGGGGTGGGGAGTGAAAGTTGGAAGGGCCTTGAGGAGACTGTTAGCAGAAGCCTAATGGCCTTCACAGAAGCTGTCTTGGTGAGGGTTTAAGAAAAGTGAGAAAAATATTTTTGGAACCTGGAGGAAAAAGGGATCTTTGTATGTAGTGGCAGAAGTTTATCAAAATTGTCACCCATGGTAAGACGTGGAAAATAGAAAATTAGGTATAGCTATACCTAATGAACTGATGGATTTAGCTAAAGACAGTACTAAGCAGAACGTTCACAAGTGCCAACTGCTTCCTTTTAGCAGAGTATGATAAGGATAGCGCCAAGCTTCTGAAAGACAAACAAACCGAAAAAAACTGTTTAGCTTTCAAGCAAAATTTGAAGGAAATATAAAGGAGCTAGTAAAAAAAAAAAAAAAAGGAGCTAGTACTTGGTGGGTTAAAAAATAAGACTGTTTCTCATTCTCAGCCTCTCCAGTTAGCAACGATCCTTTAAGACCTCAGAAAGATCTCAGGAGGTGCTCCTCACAGAACTTTTTATACTGAGAAAAGGCCCACTAAGGACCTTAAGAGTATGCATTCCACATTCTTTTTATTAAGCAACAGGGCAACTGAGAATCTTAGGGGTTTGAGACCACAGCAGCCTCACAGGGAGCCCAAAATTGGAGAAGAGCTTATTCTGATCAGATTTGTGGGTGTGGCTCTTGTCTAATGGAGAACACCCCAGTAAGACCCACAAGAAACCCACAGAGTCATTAAGATGAAAAACAGGCTGGCCTGGATTTAAAAGTGAAGAGTATAAAACAAATAGAGGTTTTGGGCCTCTAGAACCTCTACAGACAGAAAGCAGTCTGAGAAAACGATTCAGCTGCCAACAGGCGACACATCTGGAAAAGGAAGGATGGGGCTTCCCTGGTAGCGCAGTGGTTAAGAATCCACCTGCCAATGCAGGAGACATGGGCTCGAGCCCTGGTCTGGGAAGATCCCACATGCCGTGGAGCAACTAAGCCCGTGCACCACAACTACTGAGCCTGCGCTCTAGAGCCCGCGAGCCACAACTACTGAGCCCACGTGCTGCAACTACTGAGCCCACGCGCCTAGAGCCCGTGCTCCGCAACAAGAGAAGCCACCACAATGAGAAGCCCGCGCACAGCAACCAAGATCCAGCGCAGCCAAAAATAAATAAATTAATTAATAAACAGAAAAGGAAGGATGATTCAAAGGGTGAAACCTGAAGCCCAGAGGGTAGAACCAAGAGCTATGGAGAGGGACTTCCCTGGCGGAGCAGTGGTTAATACTAAGCGCTTCCACGGCAGGGGGCTCGGGTTTGGGGAACTAAGATCCTACATGCTGCGCAGTGCAGCCAAAAAAAAAAAGAGCTATGGAGAAACATTCCCAAGCAAGAAGACTAAGTCCTAATTAAGCAAGCAGCAACATGTGTCAGTTGGATTTGACATTTGTTATGAACAGTGACTGCTGTGTGCCTCTTTGGATGGGAGTGTCACACTATATTGTGTGTAGGGTATATGGGGAACAGATAACTTGTCTCTTTAGTTCACAGGTCTTTAGACTGAAAGGAAAAGCACTTAAGGAACTGTACCCAACAGACCACATTCAAGATGTCTTACCTGCAAAGGGATCTGACTTGATGGCAAGATCCTGGTCCGTTAGTCTAAGCCTGATGCTGTGATGGGATGAGGTTTTGGAGGGTTATGAGGAAGGCTGTGAATGTATTTACATGTGGGAGGAATGCAAGTTGTCATGGCTACAAGGCAGACTGTATTGTCCAAAACTGACTACAACAATATTTCCTGTAACACATGCTCTTCCAGAAACTTGCTACTCCTCCAGCAAACTGAGCCCTTCCCTGGAACAAGGGCATGCCTTAGTTACTAATTTACTAATGGAGGGCAGTGAAAGTGAGGCTCTGTGACTTCTGAGACCAAGACATAAAGGGGATACAGTTTCTGCCTGGCTCTGCCCCTCATCACACTTGCTCTTGGAACACAGCCGCCAAACTGGGAGGAAACCCAGACACACATGTAGGTGTTCCAGCCAACAGACCCACTGAGGTCTCAGCTGCAGCCAGTATCAGCTGTCAGACACGGGAGTGAGGAAGCCTTTGAGATGACTCTAGCCCCAGCCACGGCCTGACTACAACCTCACGAGGGACACAAAATGCCCAGCTGAGGCCAGAAACCCCCAGAACTGAGGGAGGCAGTCAATAAATCTTTTACCCCAAGCTCAAGGTGCCTTAGCAAACCAAAACAGGTTCTTTATCAACTCATGGATTTAAACACTTCTGATGAACTTAAACGAGTTGCAACTGTTATCCTTTTGAAAACTCAAATTGTCCCATTTCTGGCTAATGGATGCTACTTCAAGTTTATTATATATTATTTTATATTACTTTAATTATATATATATATTTAAGTCTAGCTCTGTATATATCAGGCCATCTGCAACTGCCTGGTGTTGAGTGTTTTGTTTTGTTTTTTTCTCTGTGTGGTAAAAATCGCTTATAAAATTCACCATTTTAAAGTGTACGTTTCAGAGGCATTTAGTACATCCACAATGCTGTACAACCATCAGCGTTACCTAGCTCTGGAACAGTTTCATCACTCCAAAAGTAAACTCCTGTACCAACTAGGCAGTCTCCCCATTTTCCCTTCTCCCCAGCTCCTGTCAGCCACTATCTACTTTCTGGCTCTACATTGGCAGGTGGATTCTTAACCACTGCACCACCAGGGAAGCCCCAAAACATTTTTTAATTTTGTGAAATCCAATTTATCTTGTGTCTTTTGGTGTCACGTGTAAGAAACCACTTCCAAATCCAAAGTCTACCTTCAGAACCCTCTTTCTTAAGCACCAAACTAAACTCTCTTTATTTATATAAACTAAACGTCCTAACTTTAACACACAAAATACTGGACACTTCTTAGTTCTGGAATACCTTTTTATTAATAATAACCAACAATGTAGAAAAGATAATACTGTTTCAAAACAATTTGCCTTGACATATAGCCTTGTAATAAATGTTATAAGCTTAGCATTGCTGCTTCCAACCTATAGAAACATGATTTTAACAAACAAAACCCCAAAAAGCAAGTTAAAACACACAATTCCCATGTAATGTTCTTGCAAAGACCACTTATTCCTTAGCTCTTCCAAATTAAAGTGAACATATAAAAAGAAACCACAATCCTGGAAACAGAGACTATAATACAAGTCCCCTCATGTGAACCCTATCTGGAGGTTGCAGGTTTCCCTTCTAGATGTGGCCGTTTGGTGTAACTGACATTTCGGTTTTGAGATTTGTAATAAGGATTCCTCCCACACAAACAAAAGGTATCCCGAAGTTAATGGCAAGTTCTACATTTAAATTACAGATCAATATCCAACAACTCTTTCTATAGTTGACTAAAAATATTTTATAGGAATCATGCATTAAGGTTAAAAATATATCACATACACAAATCCAATTAAGTTTGGCATGAAAGCAGTATTATTTCCCAGTAAAAACATATTCTATAGGAGAAAAAGTGCTTTTCAGTTATGACAAGGAAATAGCAGACATTCATCAGTATGGCAAAAGCAGGAAGGTGATATTTCTCTAGTTTTCTCTGCATATATGTGTGAAAATATATATTACCTATATACTCTCAATCTTCTGTTCTAAGTTATGATGTAAAATGTATTTCAAAATGGTTTGAAAGCAATTGGTCCAGAGAAATGAAAATGAAGAATAATAAAAAAGGATTCTAGACTTCCCTGGTGGCGCAGTGGTTAAGAATCTGCCTGCCAATTCAAGAGATATGGGTTCCAGCCCTGGCTGGGAAGATCCCACATGCCGCAGAGTAATTAAGCCCCCGAGTCACAACTACTGAGCCCGCATGCCACAAATACTGAAGCCCAAGCACCTAGAGCCTGTGCTCCGTAACAAGAGAAGCCACTGTAATGACAAGCCCACGCACCACAACGAAGAGTAGCCCCTGCTCGCTGCAACTAGAGAAAAGCCTGTGCGCAGCAATGAAGACCCAACACAGTCAAAAATTAAAACAATAAATTTATTAAAAAAAAAAAGGATTCTAATATGCATAGAAGCAAACAGGCTGCATCATATACTAAACTACTTTCTACCACGTGTGCCTCACTACCTACATCTATTATTGAGTAACAGTGTTTTATAACCCTAATGAAAAGAAAGAATTCCAGAAGATGACAGTTAAAAATGTCCACACACAAGTTCAGTCCTAAATTAGCCCTGATGTCAAACTTGGTCTTAGTTAAATAAGCTAGCTTGGTCAACCCTCAAAAATAATGTTTCTTTCGCTTTTTCAAAATTATAAGCAGATAAGATCAATGCACGTGCAGATGACCACTCCCAAATTTGTAGTCTGGGAGAGGGCCAGGCTAGGCTGAAAGCCCAGGTCCTCCAAACCCAAGGCCCACCTCAAAAAAGGCTGGGCCTGGCCATGCAGTCCTGGGACTAAAAGAAGACAGATGGTGTTAGGTCTGGGAAGTAAAGTGAGGAAGAATCAGAGCTCTGAAGCTCATTTCTGGGAAAGAAAGAAAGAGCAATTCATTTCTGCTGAATACCCACATGTAAGGAATTTAAGGATGATTAAGTCCACACATTGAGGATAAGCTAGATGCCAGCCGTGACGGTAAATTTTTTATGTCAACTTGGAGGATGTTTTTGGATGAAATTAACATTTGAATCAATGAACTATGAATAAAACAGGTTGCCTTCCATAATATGGGTGGGCCTCAGACAGTCAATGGAAGACCTGAATAGAACAAAAAGACCAGTCTCCCCAAGCCAAGAGGGAATTCTCCGGCAGAATGCCTTCAGACTGGAACTGCACCATCGGCTCTCCTGGGTCTCCAGTTTGCCAGCCTTCAGACTGAAAATGCACCACAAGCTCCTCTGGGACTGTGCATATCAAGCCTGCCAGCCTCCACTGCATGGGCCAATTCCTTATAGTAAATCTTTCTATCTACATGCACATCCTATCGGTTCTGTTTCTCTGGAGAGCTTCTAAAACCTATGGAGGTTTAAGTTTAAGGGAGGTCACATCCACTTGCAGAAATTAAGAAAAATTCACAGAACACATTTATTCTTTCATTCAAACATGTCATTCTTTCATTCAAACAGGTCACAAATGACACATCTTTATTTACTGAGCACCTATTAGGAGCTGGGACTGGATACAGTCCCTTTGAGGAGCTTCCATTTTAATGTGGAAAATACACAATAAATACACAGTATGTCAGGTGGTGGTAGGGGCTACAAAGTAAAACCAAGTAGGGTAAGGGTAAGTTCAGTGTGATGCAAAGGAGAGAGTGGTCAGAGGTCTGTTTTAGATAGGGAAGGCCTCTCTGAAGGGAAGGTGATAGCTGAGAAAATATCTGAAGGGAGTGAGAGCTAAGCAAAGATGTGTGGGAGAACTTCAGGGTAAACAGCAAATGAAAAGGCAGTGAGAAGAAGAGAATGAGGCCGAGTAGAAAAATAAGACATGCAAAGAGCCAGATCATGAAGGGCCCAGGGGTCACGGTAAAGACTTTAGATTTTACTCTGATGAGATGGGCTGTCACGGGAGGGCATGACATGGTCTGTATGCTTTTTTAAAGCCCTTTGTTAACAACTAGGTGAAGAACTGACTCTAGGAGGGCAACAGTAAAAGCCAGAAGACATTTAAGAAGATGGTGTGTGGTGTGGGGCTTCCCTGGTGGCGCAGTGGTTGGGAGTCCGCCTGCCGATGCAGGGGACACGAGTTCATACCCCGGTCCAGGAAGACCCCACATGCCGCGGAGCGGCTGGGTCCGTGAGCCATGGCTGCTGAACCTGTGTGTCCAGAGCCTGTGCTCCACAACGGGAGAGGCCGCGGCAGTGAGAGAGGCCCGTGTACAGCAAAAAAAAAAAAAAGAAGATGGTGTGATGGAGTGGAAAGGATTTTGACAAAATCAAACAAGAATTTAGAAATTTGAGTACAAAGTTCAAAAGCAGAGGCTAGACAATCATCTGCTTAGGGATTAAAATTCTGAGAACTGATGTAATCCCAGTAAGAGAGCATATAAAGAGATGGGACAGTATCATTACATGCCTCTTAGAATGGCCAAAATCCCCAACACTGACCACAACCAAATGCTGGTGAGGCTGTGGAGCAACAAGAACTCTCATTCACTGCTGCTGGGAATGCAAAACGGTACAGCCATTTTGGAAGATAGAGGGGCAGTTTCTTACAAAACAAAGCATATTCTCACCATATGATCCAGCATATGTGCTCCCTGGTATTTACACAAAGGAGCTGAAAATGTATGTCCACATAAAAACGTGCACTGAAAAGTTTACTGCATCTTTATTCTTAACTGCCGAACCTTGGAGGCAACCAAGATGTCTTTCAGTAGGTGAATGGATAAATAAACTGTGGTACAGCCAGACAATGGAATATTTTTCAGCACTAAAAAAATGATCCATCAAGCCATAAAAAGACATGGAGGAACCTGAAGTATACTAAGTGAAAGAAACCAATCTGAAAAGGCTACATTCTGTATGATTCCATCTATATGACATTCTGAAAAAAGCAAAACTATGGAGACGGTAAAGAGACTGGTGGTTGCCAGGAGGTGGGGCTAGGCAAGTGATGAATTGGTGGAGCACAGAGGATTTCTAGGACAGTGAAAATACTCTATATGATACCATAGTGATGCATACATACCATCATACATGTGTCTTAATCCACAGAACGTACAACATCAAAAGAGAACGCTAGTGTCAACAACGGATGTTGGGTGATTATGATATGTCAATGTAGGTTCATCAATTGTAACAAATGTAACACTCCGGTGGCAGACGTTAATACAGGGGGAGGCTATGCATCCCTCAGGCACAGGGTATATGGGGAATGCCCTCTAGTTTGCTGTGAATCTAAAACTGCTCTGAAATAATGTCTTAAAAGAAAAGAGAAAGAGGGAGAGGGGGAAAGTTCATTGGGGTACCAGAGTTCCTAGAGGGACAAGAAGAAGTCGACTCAACAAAGGAAAATAAAAGAGATGAAGGGTAAAATGGGACCCAAGATACTACATGAGAAGAGCAAAAAGAGTTTCACAACGCAACAGGAGCAAATACTATAGAATGAATGAGGAGATAAGAAGAATAAACCAATGAATTTTTCAAGATAGCAGCTTTAGGAAGGTAAGAAATCTTGGTTGCAGGCTAGAAAAGGGTTCATATTTTAATATGAAGTTTTAACCAGTTTTCTCCTAATTTCCTAATTGGGATCCCATTAAGTGGAAAATATTTTGATAAAGGCAAGGAAGGAAAAAGTAGTTTTGGACTTCAGGGCAGACAGAGACAGATCAGTGACAACCATGATGTAACAAGACTGGGCCTGAAAGGAGAGCTCCGAAAACATACCTCACCAGTTCTGCCCTGAAAGGCAGTTACGCTTCCTCCAACCTCCTAGCCCCACTTGGGCAGTATGATAGGCCAGATTCTAAGCCGGCTTCCATGATCTCTGCCCCCTGCAGTTAAGCCCATGATTAGAGTAGTATGGCAAAAGGGATTTTGCAGATGTAATTAGGTTTCTAATCAGTTGACTTGAACTAATCAAAAGGGAGTTACCCAGGTGGGCCTGGCCTAATCACATAAGCCGTTTAAATCTGGGTCTGGAGATCAGAAACAGGGAAGTTAAGAGAAATTTTGAAGTCTAAGAGACAAGCTCCTGGTAGCCTGCAAGAAAGTAAACATCTGTGTTACAAACTGCCTCGGAGCAGACAGCCCCCAGGAAGGGTGAGGTGACAGCTAGCAAGAAAACAGGGACTTCAGCCCTACAGCTGCAAGGGACTGAATTCTGCCAACAAACTGAAGGAGCTTAGAAGAGAAGCTCCAAATGAGAACCACAGCAGGGAAAACACTTTGCATCCTTGTGTGACAACGAGCAGAGAACCCCGACCATTCATGTCCAGAAACACTAAGATAATAAATGTGTTGTTTTAAGCTACTCAATCTGTGGCACCTGTTATAAAGCAACAGAAAACTAACACTACCCCGCACTTTCCTACAGAAGAGACTACTTCTCCTACCCTGGAAACGAAAGGGGAGATAAGCAAACTTGAAAAAAAAAAAGCTTGACTTTTATTTCTAACTCGCTGTGCCCAGGGAGTTTGCTCAATTGCTTGAGTCACAGTACCTGTTTTGCAAATACCACATTTTGCCAAAATACCAATTTTCTTTACATTGTGAGCAATGGGAATAGGTTTCCTTTTTTAATTTCAGAAAATTACTTTAATAATTATGCAGAAATAAAAATAACTGGGTGTCTGGGCTCCTTGAATGTCTGCCAAAGTCGTCCCAGCACCTGAAGACACAGATCCTCAGGCTAATCTCAGAAATGAGCACAAGGTCATGACGC
Source organism: Stenella coeruleoalba (assembly GCF_951394435.1). Classification (NCBI taxonomy): domain Eukaryota; kingdom Metazoa; phylum Chordata; class Mammalia; order Artiodactyla; family Delphinidae; genus Stenella; species Stenella coeruleoalba. The sequence goes on along the minus strand of NC_137159.1, from coordinate 14,279,601 downwards.
CTAACCTTCCTCGAGTACCAGGTGTTCGAGCTCCATAAATTACAATCTTTCATTAGCTCAAGAAGTGTTCTCCGCTACGAAAAGAAAGGCAGCCCCTCCTGATTAATTACAATCTTGACACCCCCCCCCCCCCAAAATGCGGACTCTAGCAGTCCAGGCACCTCCTTATTAAGATGCAACAAGCCAAGGCTATGCATGTCCTGCTGGGAACTGCAGTTTTCCGTCGACCTTCAACCACTGGCTGCGCGAAACCTATCAAGCGCCCAACCGGCGACCCGGGCGCCAGCAGCCTCAATTGGTCCTAGACTGGGGCAGCGCGGGGCTGATTGGATGGCATGTCCCCGAAGCCGTGCCTCCCGTCCTACGCCCGCCTCCCCGCCACCTTCTCTTCTCCACGCCCCATCCCTATTCAGCAATAACCCTCAAGTCATTCCAGTCCATCGAACTGCCGAATTGACTGCCTCGAGGGCTCACCCCGGACTCTCGCGATAAGGGCGGCCCTGAGACACGCCTCTGTCCCCAGGCCTAGGCAGAGCCAAAGCCTCCCTTATTTTCCGCCGGCTGCCGGGAGTCAGTTTCACCACGCGCTCTCTCCCGGCGCCCGCGTCCTCACCTGGGCGGTGGAGGTCACGCCGGATAACTGACAGGCTCGCAGCATCTCTGCGGGGCTGACCGCGCTGCAGGTGTAAGTGGGAGCTAGGGCGGCGGCGCAAGTAGGGAAACCTTGCGTCCGTGCGTGCTTGCGTCCGTGCCGCCTCTCCGCGCCGGGCGTACCGGAAGGGCAGCCAACGCCACTGCGCACGCGCAGCTCCCTCTCGCCCGTGTCCAGGCCGCTGGGAGAGGGTGGGCCCTGCTTAGACGGAAGGGGCGATTTCTCCTTCCGGGTCGCGCTCGGGGCTCTTGGCTGTTACCCCAAGCTCGGGTTACTGGGTGATTGAGGTGGGTAGCAGTGCGTCTGGACCTCGGGCTCTGGTCCGCGCGGAAACCGGGCAGGTGTGACTCCGGAGAATTCAAACAAGAAAGCATCTCAGCTGTTTCTGTCAGCTGGATATTTCGTAGAAAGGAATGGATTTGCCCAAAGTTACGTAAACAGTGGTGTTGTCTCGGTTTGCGCGTTCTGTTCGTTTGGCAGCCCTTCTTCCGGGAGTCATCCTGCTTGTGGGAGACTGGGTGAAAGAACACTGGGGAGATCTTTGTGCAGAATGTGTCGTTCAGGAATCTAATAAATAGCACAGCAGGAATAGAAACCCTGATTCTTCGGGTTCCACAGCTTCTACTCCTTCATATTAAACCACACGGCTTTCTTCACCAAGTTTTTATTTTAGAAAGATAATTTTGGTCGCAATCTGTGGGATGGATGGGAAGATGAGGTCAGTGCAGAAACACTGTTCAAAGTATTCCACTGAGCCTGTAATCAAGGTAACACACGTTAAATACTGAACACCGTATTCAATGCTATTAGTACTAATTATGATCTTACCGTCAATATATCGTAGAAACTAAATAACTTGTGTGTCTCTTGCGTTTGCAAAGTACTTTTGAGGGGACTGCGTTCTACTTTGGTGGGAATAAGACTGAATTGACGCCCTGCACTCAGTCTGTGCTTTTCCTGGAGTTTCTTTTCTGAGAAGGGCCGAAAAAGGGCCCTTCCAGGGCGCGGCGCTGGGTTGCCACATTTGGGAGCGTCGCCTGGAGTTGGGCGCACAGCCTCCCGCCGCCCTGCCGTTGGGCTGGTGGAGGCCGCAGCGCTGTTAGGGTTGCATCAGTTTTCCTGTTTGCACTATTTCTTTTTGTAACCAAGGCCCTGTCTTAAGTATTTCCAACTGAGAAACGAAACCTCAGGAAACCGAAACTTAACCAGCCGCTCTCGCTTCTGTAACTACGCTTGCTGACCCCCCTTGTAATCATCCAACCAATCAGACGGCGTGTCTTTGTTTAAAGGTTAACCAATCAGTACTCCCCACCCCTGGAAAGTCTCGAACTTGATTGTACCTATCTGTAAAAGAGCTGAACTAAACTCCATCGGGACCTCTTAGCGCCACCGGCAACGAGTGCGCAGAGGTCCAGGTTCGAACCTGCGATAAATGACCCTTGCCGCTTGGCTTTGACTCTCGACTCTGGTGGTCTTGTGGAGGGGTCTCGCGACCGTGGGCATTTCATTTGGGGGCTCGTCCGGGATGCCCCCGAGCCCACCAGACATCAGGTCAACGGGTCATCGCTGAAAACCGATCGGTAAGTAAGCCGGCTCAGGGTACTTTCTGTTTTGGGGACTAGGACAGTCCTGGCGGACGCGCTATAGGACACCTAGTCGGGTGTGGTTGGAGACGGCCACCACGACACATCTGGGGCTGATAGCCCATCTGAAGCGCGCACGCGATAACCTCCCCTTCCTCCTTTTACAGGCTCCGCTACTGGGACGGCTCTTAATCACTTTCGTTTTCAGAGTAACCTTCTCTAACCAATCTCTTCCAGGACCCAGACATGGGCCAAGCACAGAGTACCCCCCTCTCCCTCCTTCTCGCTAATTTCGGGGATGTAAAGTCCCGAGGACACAACCTCAGTCTGGACATCCGGAGAAAAAAACTAATTACCTTCTGCCGCTCTGAATGGCCAACTTTCGGGGTTGGCTGGCCCACCGAGGGTACCTTTTGTCTTCCTATAATCCTAAAAGTTAAATCTAGAGTTTTCTTGCCAGGAAAAGAAGGCCATCCAGACCAGATCCCCTACATCCTGGTATGGCAGGACCTGACAGAAAAGCCACCTCCCTGGATGACCCCCTTTTTGTCATCAGGGTCATGTAAGATCCTTGCGGCCCGACCAACTAAACCTCCCAAGCCTCAGGCCCCAACTGCACCCATACTCTCTGATAGCCAAGACCTCCTTCTCTTAGACGCCCCCCCATATCAACCTCCTCCTTTGGCCCCACAACCGGTCCCCCTTCCTGCTCCTGGCCCTGCTCCTCTCCCCTTGGTAGAACCTCCTGCGGCCCCTCCCGAGGGGCCACCCAGGTCAGAACCGGAGAACCGAGAGGCAGAAGCACTACCGGTCCTCCTGCCCAATGAAAATAACTCCCATGGGCCGGCTGGACGCACCCGTGGACGCAATCAGCGCGACCCAGGGTTCCGCCATCCGGATTCCACCATAGCCCTACCCCTGCGAGAAATAGGCCCTCCCGATGAGACAGGGAACCCCCGACTCCAGTATTGGCCATTCTCTACCAGTGACTTATATAATTGGAAAACCCAGAATGCCCGCTTCTCTGATAATCCTAAAGACTTGACAGCTCTTCTAGATAGCGTTATGTTCATTCATCAGCCCACCTGGGATGACTGCCAACAGCTCCTCCGGATCCTATTCACTACCGAAGAACGAGAGCGAATCCAGCTGGAGGCGAGAAAACTGGTTCCTGGAGATGATGGTCAACCCACCGCTAACCCTGACCTCATCAATGCAGCCTTTCCCTTAACTCGCCCCCCCGCAGGATGAATGGGACTATAACACCGGAGAAGGTAGGGGACGACTGCTCATTTATCGCCAGACTCTAATGGCGGGTCTCCGGGCTGCCGCGCGCAAGCCCACTAATTTGGCCAAGGTATATTCAATTATACACGGTAAAACAGAAAGTCCCTCCTCTTACTTAGAAAGATTAATGGAAGCCTTTAGGCAGTATACCCCTATGGATCCAGAGGCCCCCGAAAATCAGGCTGCCACTGTAATGTCCTTCGTTAACTAGGCAGCCCCTGATATTAAAAAGAAACTCCAGAAGTTAGAAGATCTGGAGGGCAAACAGATACAGTATCTACTCCGTATCGCCCAGTGCGTCTTTAATAACCGAGACGCCCCAGAGGATAAACAACTTAAAGCCACTGAGAAAATGACTAAGGTCCTGGCCGCCATTGTTCAGAAAGATCAAGAGGGCCCCCCAGCCACTCGGCCTCCCAGGCGACCATTGGACAGAGATCAATGTGCCTATTGCAAGGAAAAGGGCCACTGGGCTCGGGAATGCCCCAAGAAAAGGCAGCCGCGCCCCAACCAGAGGCAATGGCAACCGAAGGCCACCCCAGTCCTATTTACACATGATGCAGAGTAGGGGGGATGGGGTTCGGACCCCCTCCCCGAACCCAGGGTAACCCTACAAGTGGAGGGGAAACCAGTCCAATTCCTGGTGGATACGGGGGCACAGCATTCGGTCTTGGTTAAGCCCCACGGGAAAGTTTCTAACAAATCCTCCTGGGTCCAGGGAGCTACGGGAGTCAAACATTACCCCTGGACCACTCAGAGAACTGTGGACTTGGGCACGGGAAGAGTAACCCATTCCTTTCTGGTCATTCCCGATAGCCCGTGCCCCTTACTGGGGAGAGACTTGCTCACTAAAATGGGAGCACAAATTCATTTTCGGCCAGAGGGGCCAATCGTAACAGACCCTCACGACCAACCCATATCTGTGCTCACCCTGAACTTAGAAGATGAGTACCGACTTCACCAGGAACCACCCTCCCAAAATCAAGATATAGAGTCATGGCTTCAGCAGTTCCCCGAAGCATGGGCAGAAACAGGTGGGATGGGACTAGCCAAACATCGCCCAGCCCTATTCATAGAGATCAAACCAGGAGCAGATCCTGCACGTGTCCGACAGTATCCCATGCCCCTAGAGGCCAAGACTGGTATCACTCCTCATATTCGCCGGCTTCTTGACCTGGGGATACTGCGTCCCTGCCAGTCGGCCTGGAATACACCCCTGCTGCCAGTCCGCAAACCTAACAGTAAAGACTACCGCCCAGTGCAGGACCTGAGGGAAGTTAACAGACGGGTCATAGACATCCATCCTACTGTGCCCAATGCATATACTCTTTTGAGCGCCCTTAGTCCAGGAAAACAATGGTATACTGTGCTGGACCTCAAAGATGCCTTTTTTAGTTTACCCTTGGCGCCCAAAAGTCAAGAACTCTTTGCCTTCGAATGGTCGGATCCCTAGAGAGGCATAAACGGACAACTCACCTGGACCAGACTTCCCCAAGGATTCAAAAATTCGCCCACCTTGTTTGATGAGGCCCTACACGAGGATCTCAGTGAGTACCGGAGACAAAACCCCAATGTAACCCTCCTGCAGTATGTTGATGATCTCTTAATAGCTGCTGAGACCGCTGAAGCCTGCCTGCAGGGAACCAGAAACCTCCTACAGACTCTTGGCACCCTGGGATACCGGGCCTCTGCCAAGAAAGCGCAGATCTGCAGGCCTGAGGTAACTTACCTGGGGTACCTATTGAAAGGGGGGCAACGATGGCTCACAGATGCACGGAAGGAAACCGTCCTCCGCATCCCCAGACCCACCACGCCTCGACAGGTGAGGGAATTTTTGGGGTCAGCGGGGTTCTGCCGTTTATGGATACCCAAATTTGCTGAAATGGCCAAACCGCTATACTTAGCCACCAAAGAGCAGACGCCCTTTAAATGGACAGAGGAGGCTGAGCAATCATTTCAGCAGATCAAAACTGCCTTGCTATCCGCACCCGCCCTGGGTCTCCCTGATGTCTCCAAACCCTTCCACCTCTTTGTGGATGAAAGCAAAGGCATAGCTAAGGCCGTGTTGACCCAGCCCCTCGGTCCTTGGCCCAGGCCTGTCGCTTACCTATCAAAGAAATTGGACCCAGTGGCTGCCGGCTGGCCTCCTTGCCTCCAGATGATCGTCGCCACGGCCCTAATGGTAAAGGATGCTGACAAACAATGGGGCAGAGTTGCATGTCACCACCCCCCACGCCATCGACGGGGTTCTCAAACAGCCTCCCGACCGATGGATGAGCAATGCTCGACTGGTCCACTACCAGGGTCTACTGTTAAATCCCCTCAGAATCAGCTACACTCCGCCGCGGGCATTAAACCCTGCCTCCCTATTACCTGACCCAGATTTGGACTCCCCACTCCATGACTGTGCAGAGGTACTGGCCCAGATCCATGGGGTTCGGGAAGACCTACGTGACCAGCCCCTACCGGATGCACAAGTCACATGGTTCACTGACGGCAGCAGCTTTGTCCAGCAAGATCAGAGGTATGCGGGGGCAGCGGTAACATCAGAAACTGAGGTGATATGGGCAGAGACTCTCCCCCCGGGGACCTCAGCCCAAAAAGCTGAATTAATTGCGACCCAAGCTCTCAAGATGAGCAAAGGCCAAAAAGCCACCATATACACAGATAGCCAGTATGCTTTCGCTACCGCACATATACATGGGGCAATATACCGAGAGCGGGGACTACTCACAGCAGAGGGCAAAGACATCAAGAACAAAGAGGAAATCCTGGCCTTGCTAGCGGCCATATGGGAACCCAAAAAGCTAGCCATTGTACACTGCCCGGGGCATCAAAAACCCACGAATCCAGTCGCCCGAGGCAACAATTTGGCAGACCAGACGGCTCGAAAGGCGGCACACACTCCAATACCATTACTTCCCCTGCAACTGCCGGATCCAGGGCCCCGGGAACTACCGCCCCAACCCGACTACTCGGAGGATGACATCAGATGGATGAGCAAGCTCCCTCTAACCCAGGTTAGAGACGGATGGTGGCGGGACGCTAAGAACAATATCCTCCTTCCTGAGAAACTAGGAACCCTGGTCCTTGAATGGATCCACCGTAGCACCCACTTGGGCGCCCGACGGCTACAGGATCTTATCAGGCAGACTGGACTTAAAATTAAAAATGTCTCCGAGAAGACTGAACGACTGGTTGCTGACTGTGCAGTCTGCCAACTCCATAATGCCAGCACCCACCCGTCAACCACTGGCATCCGGGAAAGAGGAAACCAGCCCGGAGCCTACTGGGAAGTGGACTTCACGGAGGTAAAGCCTGGCAAATATGGGTATAAATATTTACTGGTGTTTATAGATACCTTTTCAGGTTGGGCTGAGGCATTCCCAACCAAGAAAGAGACTGCACAAATAGTAGCTAAGAAACTACTAGAAGAGATCCTGCCCAGGTATGGCTTTCCAGTTATGATAGGGTCCGACAACGGGCCAGCCTTCGTTTCTAAGGTAAGTCAAGATCTGGCTTCCATACTTGGGGCTAATTGGAAATTACATTGTGCATACCGCCCCCAGAGTTCAGGACAGGTAGAAAGAATGAATAGAACTCTAAAAGAGACCTTGACTAAATTGACCATGGAGACTGGCGCTAACTGGGTAGTCCTACTCCCCTACGCTCTGTTTAGGGTGCGAAATTCCCCCTATAAGCTAGGATTTACTCCCTACGAAATAATGCATGGTAGGCCTCCTCCTATCATCCCTAACCTAAAGACTAACCTTATCCAATTGGACCCAGAAAATAATCTCCTGTCTTCCCTCCAAGCCTTACAGTGGACACACGAGACAATCTGGCCCAAACTAAAAGAGCTATATGCAACAGGACCCCCGCCTACTCCACACCAGCTCCGGCCAGGTGACTGGGTCCTTGTCAAACGCCATCGACAAGAGACCCTAGAACCCAGGTGGAAAGGACCTTACCAGATCATCCTGACAACGCCGACGGCCATCAAGGTGGACAGCATAGCTGCCTGGATCCATTACACCCACGTCAAGCCGGTGGACCCATTTTCTGACCTCATCAAGTCCACTAAAGCTGACGTCACCTGGACGGTTGACCGGAATAAGGACAATCCCTTCAAACTGACCTTGCGCCGTACCCTCCCCCATGATGACCAAGGTACTGCTGATAGCCCTAATGATAGTCCTAACCCTCAACCCTCGGGCCACGAGGGGAGGACTCGGCCCTTCCCCCGATAAGAATACTTTAATACAACAACTATATGGTGCACCGTGCGAGTGCAGGGGAGGTACTATGGAGGCTCCTGTTGTTCCTCGAGGGTATACTCATATGCAGGACTGCGGGGGCATAACTGCATACCTTGTTCAGGAATATAAGGGCACCGGGGCCTCTCAAAGCTGGCAATGCTACCATAAGCCTAAGCCACTCCCCCCTCGAGCCACTTGCCCCTGTTCTACCTTCCAGGAATCAATGCACAGCATGTGCTATTCCTCTTACCAGCAATGTATAGGGGCCAATAACAAGACTTATTTCACAGCCATACTACAGAATAATAAAAGCCCCACCATTAGTGAGGGTAATAAATACCTTCAGGCTGGATGCACTGGCACCCCCGGGACCCCGGTATGCTGGAATACCAGGGCCCCCACACATATGTCAGACGGTGGGGGGCCCCAGGATGCAGTGCGCCAGATAGAAACCCGAAGACAAATAGAAGAGGTCTATCGGCATCTGTACCCACAGCTCAACTACCACCCCTAATTCTCCATAAGGTCAATCCCTCTGAATTGGACCCCCAGACCATGACTATACTAGAAGCTACCTTTACACTTTTGAATGCCACCAACCCCAACTTAGCACAGGATTGCTGGCTCTGCCTTCCTCAAGGACCGCCCCGCCCTATAGCCATCCCCACCTTCGCCAATTTAAACATCAGCGAACGATGTAACCCTACTTTACTCCCCGAGCCGTTCCCCATACAATTTTCAAAATTTTCAACCACCTTTAATACCTCATGCTTTGTTAAGAACGATTCCCTCTCTAACGCCAGTATTGACTTGGGAATCCTTTCATCCACTGGATGTAGTCAGTATATCCCCGTGAACTCCTCCCTCTGTAGTCCTAACACCACTGTTTTTGTCTGTGGAAATAACCTAGCATACACCTATTTACCCCCGAATTGGACAGGGGTCTGCAACCTAGCCACCCTCCTCCCCAATGTAGACCTAATCTCGGGAGACACCCCATTGCCCATTCCCAGCTTTGACCTTTGGGCAGGGAGAACCAAACGAGCCATTACAGTCATACCCCTCCTGGTAGGATTAGGAATTACAGGAGCTGTGGCCACAGGAAGTACGGGTCTTGGGGTCTCCCTTCACTCCTATAATCAGCTGTCTAGGCAATTAATAGAAGATGTAGAAGCCCTCTCTGGTACCATTCAGGACTTACAGGACCAATTAGATTCATTGGCCAAGGTAGTCCTACAGAATAGGAGGGGCTTAGACTTGCTGACAGCTGAACAGGGTGGGATATGCCTCGCCCTAAAAGAAAAATGTTGTTTCTATGCAAATAAATCAGGCATTGTAAGAACCAAGATCCACCAGCTCCAGGAAGAACTAGCTCGCTGCGGCAGGAATTAGCCGATAATCCCCTTTGGTCAGGATTTCATGGGATGCTTCCCTTCCTCCTCCCCATCCTGGGCCCTCTGCTATGCCTCCTTCTCCTCTTCACTATAGGCCCCTGTATACTCAGTAGAGTCATAGATCTTGTCCGAGAAAAAATAAACGCAGTTCAGCTAATGGTATTAAGAACACAATATCAGCCCTACGAGGCCTTAGAAATTAAAGAAACTGAGCCTTAAGGACCCAAGATTGGCTCCTCTGGTTCATGAGAAAGGGGGGAATGAGGGGACTGCGTTTTACTTTGGTGGGAATAAGACTGAATTGACGCCCTGCATTCAGTCTGTGCTTTTCCTGGAGTTTCTTTTCTGAGGAGAAGGGCCGAGAAAGGGCCCTTCCAGGGCGCGGCGCCTGGAGTTGGGCGCACAGCCTCCCGCCGCCCTGCCGTTGGGCTGGTGGAGGCCGCAGCGCTGTTAGGGTTGCATCAGTTTTCCTGTTTGCACTATTTCTTTTTGTAACCATGGCCCCGTCTTAAGTATTTCCAATTGAGAAACGAAACCTCAGGAAACCGAAACTTAACCAGCCGCTCTCGCTTCTGTAACTACGCTTGCTGACCCCCCCTTGTAATCATCCAACCAATCAGACGGCGACTAGTGTCTTTGTTTAAAGGTTAACCAATCAGTACTCCCCACCCCTGGAAAGTCTCGAACTTGATTGTACCTATCTGTAAAAGAGCTGAACTAAACTCCATCGGGACCTCTTAGCGCCACCGGCAACGAGTGCGCAGAGGTCCAGGTTCGAACCTGCAATAAATGACCGTTGCCGTTTGGCTTTGACTCTCGACTCTGGTGGTCTTGTGGAGGGGTCTCGCGACCGTGGGCATTTCACTTTCAAGTCTAACTAGGTACTCTATTGTAGTATGGTGTTCTCCCTAGAGGTACACAATGCTACTAAATCCCATTTGTAAAGTAGAGATATAGGTTTGAAAATTACCTAAAATGAAATAATGACATGTTTATATAGGTTCAGTGCTTTTCAGGGTACTTTTGTAATTACATTACACTCTGTATTTCATATCGCCATCACTTAATAGCCTCCAGAGCAGTCTTCCATCTTTTTTAGTAATTTTAATTATTGAACTGCTGTCCCCCTGCCCCCCATCTCATCCCTGCCCACTGCTGTCATGCTGGGTGATGACTTTTCAAAAACCTTGGCCATAAACCTTTCAAGGCCAGTGAACATTTTCCGTCTCTTCCAGCCATGTATGCCTTGAGCCTGAACATCATTAGCAACTTCTCCAGCTTCAAGATTTCAAACTCCAAAATTAATTTCTGTAGTCTCCTGACCTCTCGTTTAACCAAGTCGTTAATCCTCATCTTCCACGTGCGCTTGTTCAAAAACATGCCACATGGCAGTGACTCCCACTGCCAATTCAAAGACCCTTAAGAAATGTCTCAGAGTACTTTTCCAGCCTGTGTGCATGTTCTATGGCTCAAAGTGGCCACCATAGATGGGAGCTCAAGATAGCAACAATAGCGGTTCAAGCTCATCACCCACTTGTCTACCCAAAAACTCGGAGAAACTGAAATATAACCAACTCAGTGGTTCTCAAAGTGTGGTATGGGAGGCCCTGGTCTGCGCGGAAGGCCCTGGTCCCTGGTGAGCCTGAGACCCTTTCAGAGGGTCCATAAAATCAAAACAATATGGGACTTCCCTGGTGGTCCAGTGGTTAAGAATCCTCCTTCCAATGCAAGGGACGTGAATTTGATCCCTGGTTGGGGCACTAAGATCCCACATGACACGGGGCAACTGAACCCATGTGCACTCTAGAGCCCGCACGCCACAACTAGAGAGCCCACGGGCCGCAGCTAAAAGATCCTGCTTGCCACAAAGAACATACAGCGTGCTGCAACTAAGACCCGACACAGCCAAATAAATAAATAAATATATTTTTAAAAAATCAAAACAGGGCTTCCGTGGTGGCGCAGTGGTTGAGAGTCCGCCTGCCGATGCAGGGGACATGGGTTCGTGCCCCGACCCGGGAAGATCCCACATGCCGCGGAGCCTGCGCGTCCGGAGCCTGTGCTCTGCAACGGGAGAGGCCACAACAGTGAGAGGCCCGCGTACCATAAAAAAAAAATCAAAACAACCTTTGTAATATTAAGATATTATTTGCTGGTTTTACTCATTATACATAATTGTAGCGTTTTCCCAGAGACTACATGACAAGTGATACCACAACAAATTGAATGCATAAGCAAATTTCAGAATCCAGCTTTCTATTAAGCCAGACCTTACAGAGATTTGCAAAAAGGTTAAACAATGCCACTCTTCTTGCTAATTTTTTAAAAAATTTTGAAATAGTTATTTTTCATAAAAATATCTGTGTCAATATGTAATAGGTCTTTTGGGGTTTTTTTGCTGCACCACGCCAGCATGCGGGATCTTAGTTCCCCTATCAGGGATCAAACCTGTGCCCCTGCAGTGGAAGCACAGATTCTTAACCACTGGACTGCCAGAGAAGTCCTTATAATTGTTGTTTTAAAATGAATTAATAAGTGCAATGGCAGAATACTTATTGCCCAGTAGGTCCACATTCTCCTAATCCCTGGAACCTGTGACTGTTACCTTACATGACAAAAAAGAACTTTGCAGGTGTGATTAAGAATCTTGAGATGGGGAGACTATTCTGAATTATCTGTGTGGACCCAACGTAATCACAAGTGACGGGGGAAGCAGGAGGGTCAGAATCAGAAAAGGAGGTGTGACAATGGAAGCAGAAGTCAGAGTGATGTGATTCTTGGCTTTGAAGATGGAAGGAGGCAAGAAGCCTCTAAAAGCTGGAAAACACAATGAAACAAACTCTCCTCTAGAGCCTCCAGAAGGAACACAGCCCTGGATACCTTGATTTTAGCCTTGTGAAACCCATTTTGGACTTCTGACCTACAGAACTGTACGATAATGAACTTGTGTTGTTTTAAGCCACCTAATTTGAGTTAATTTGTTATAGCAGCAATAGGAAACTAGTACAATACGTATTTAAATTTTTTCTCAATTTTACTTTCCAATATAATACATTCTTACAGATATAATCCATGTAATTACAAGCTCTTTGGGATCCACAATTTTTAAGCATGTAAAGAGGTCCCAAGACCAAAAAGTTTGAAAACCACTGCTCTAAATAAATCCTGTGTCTCTCTGTCTTGGCTTCCTCTCTTCTCACCTTAGCTCTTGATGCTCTTACTGCCAACAGTGACCTTGCCCTCGTTAAAAAATCCTCCCCATTCTTTAAGATCCGTGTTATACTCTATCTCCTTGTCCCTGATCACCCCAACCAGAAGCCTTCCCTCCTTATCTTTGAACTGCCCCATCAGTCATTTATCTGCCTGTTATGGTCTGTAGTTGTCTCCTTATTAAATGTGAACTCCTTGAGACTCAGTGTTTGACCCTTACCCATTTCAACCAGTAAATAGTGCCATATACTGTATATGCGTCAAGTATCTTAGACTACAAGGATGGGAGAGAGGTTTGCTGTTTATTTTCTGTTTAAATGAACATTGTTTAAAAATGTATGATCACTAATTTTCAGGAATAAGATAAGGTATGTAGATTGTTCAGGAAGAGTTGAGGTGCTGTTCTACCAAATAGCAGTCTTATTGATTAGAGAGAGAAAAAAAAAAAGTGTGTGTGTGTATCTGATGTCCTCGGGATACTTACATTTATTTGATTAGAGTTGGCATTCAATTTTTTAAAAAAATTCTAATAATGTTGCTATTTCCTGTCAATTTAGCCCAACATATCCCAGCTTTGGAAGGATACATTTTATTCTTTCAAACTAATTTAATGAAATGAGCAAAAAGAAATTGTTTCAAATATGCTGGTACTTAAATATATCTTTCAATCAAATGCTCAGTAAGAATTTATTGAGAGCCTACTATAGCCAGGCACCATTCTATAGGCACTTGTTTTACAGCGGTGAAGGACAGCCTGGCATAAAGAAGATATTCAATAAAGGTAGACTTCAACGTTCCTTTATTCATGTTTTTAACTCCCTTCCCCCGACTCCGCCCAGGTTACTTTTCCTTAGTGCCCTCTTGCTCTGAAGTTTTTAGATCCAATTCGGCTGCCGTAAGGCAAGGCGGCAAGATGGCGGCCTCCGCTTTTGCGTGTACTGTGAGAGCAGCCTCAGGTCAGTGGGCGGCGAGGAGCTCGATTCACGCCTTCTGTGGGGGGACTGGCGCGGGATGGAGTGGGCGTTTAGCGTGGAGGTTAACAGGAAAAAAAAAAAGAAAGAAAGGAGGGGGATCGTTATATGAGGCCAGAGGTTTGTTCCGAATTTTCTCCGGGGCGGCCTGTGTTCGGCCGCCAGCACCGGAGATCTCCGAGATTCTTGGACCCTCGCGAACCGGAGTGTCCCGCAGTTTTGGCTTCCTTACCGGTTCCTAGCCATTCCGCCTTCCCTAGAAAACAAACCAGAAGGGCGCGGGTGGGGGGCGAGAAAGACAGAAAAGTCCCACCGAGGCGAGGATCCGCCACTCACGAGCTTTGACCTTGAAAAGTTATTTAATATCTCTGAACTTCAGATTCTACGGCTCTAAAATAGGGTTAACACTATCCACCTGAGGACTAAATGAGCTCGAGCACGTAAAGCGCCGCGTGTAGTACCCGGCGTATGGTAAGCGTGGCTGGGTGAAATGCACACAACGTGCAGGGAGTGCGGCTGCTTGCTTCACTCAGTGGCGGCCCTAGGGCAGCCTTAAGGACTTCTTGACAGAGAGAGAGGACGGAAGTGAAGGGTTGCCTTCACTGTAGGGACTCTTGCAAAAGTTAAAGATCGTTCAAATAAGATACGGTGATCGGTAAATTACGTTCACACAAAATAGGATAAAATTCTGTGGAACAAGACTAGAAAGGGAAAAGTGTAAAGTTTCCAACTGTTACAGAAGAGCTGGTTTATGTGGGGTATTTTTCAATTGTGAAATATATAAAGAAAAATGTATATAGCATACATGACTACCTTAACAAATAACTCTGGCAAACATGGGGTATAACTAACACCCAGGCCAGGACAGAACAGTACCAGGAGCCTTCACCTCTGTGTGCCTCTTCAACCAAAATTGCCCGTTTCCACCAAACATAAACACTGCCCTCACTTTTATTATTACCTTGTCTTTTTTTCTGTAATAGTTTTAAGAGCTATATGTGCATCTCTAAGCAATATATTGTTTAGTTTTGCCTGTTTTTTTACATTCCATGAACGGAATCACATAGTATGTACTCTTGTGTCTTCTTTTTCTTTGTGAAATTCATTCATTTTACAAGTAGCTGTCATGCTTTCTCATTGCTATAGAATGGTCTCTTATGGGACTACCCTACAATTCTGCATTTTACTATTGATGGGCATTTGGGTGTTCCCACTTTGGGGCGGTTAGGTACAAAGCTGATTGGCCTTGTGTCATGGTGCATGAGTGCCAGAGTTTCTCTATGGGGGGTGTGTGTGTGTTTATACATATAAAACTAGCTATGGAATTGCTGAATCAGAGAATATGTATATATTCTGTATTGCCTGATGCTGCCAAAGTGATGTGCTTATTTAAAGTCACCCAGCACGGGCTTCCCTGGTGGCGCAGTGGTTGAGAGTCCGCCTGCCGATGCAGGGGACACGGGTTCGTGCCCTGGTCTGCGAAGATCCCACATGCTGCGGAGCGGCTGGGCCCGTGAGCCATGGCCGCTGAGCCTGCGCGTCCGGAGCCTGTGCTCCGCAACGGGAGAGGCCACGGCAGTGAGAGGCCCGCGTACCGCAAAAAAAAAAAAAAAAAAAAAAAGTCACCCATCACTGTATGCGCCATATCCTCATCAACAGTTGGTATTGTTAGACCTGTACATTTTTTCTATCTGGTGAGTATTTAGTGGTGTCTCGTTGTGGTTTGAGTAGCATTTCCCTGATAAGTAATGAGCCTGAATACCTTTCTACATGTGTGTTAACCATTTGAATTTCTTTTGTGAAATACTCAAATATTTTGCCCATTTTTCTATTGAATTGTCTTACTGATTTATAGTAGTTCTTTATGTGTGTTGGATGTGTGTCTTTTCTCATTTAAATGTGTTTCCAATATATTCTCCCACTCTGGCTTGCCTTTTTAGTTTGTTTAACGTATCTTTTGATGAAAAGTTCTTATTTTCATCAATTTGGATTTATTGTCCTTGTTTTTTAACAATTGATGATGTAGGCGGGTATTAACTCACTATGGTATTTAGATTCCATTGAAAACATTTAAAAGAGTGGTGCGACAGCTTATTTTTAAATGTCAGTTTTAGAAATATACTGGAAATTATATCCTTTTTAAACTATTTAAAATTTTAGATACTGAAATTTTGTGAAAGGGTACATAATTTTTCAAAATTCATTTAGAGAATATGGGATCAAAAAAAAACCTTGAAGACCACTAGTTTAGACACTGTCACACTCACCTCCCCCTACCCCTACGTTCCTTTGATTCCTGCCACAGGGGTATATTTGTAATTCCCCAAACAGAGCTCCCCAAACGTACTACGTACCACGTATTCCATTTTTGGCCTCCTGTTTCCACTACCTCCTCTCTTACTCCTTCGAAACTGGTTTTGTGTCACCTCCTTCATGAAAACATCAGTGTTCTCCATACAAGAGGGTGTTTAAGAGAAAGCCTGTCTGTACTAAAATTCCCAAAGAGGGCAGAAGACTGAAGGAGCAGTTAAACACTGCCCTTGATTTGTGAGCTGCCCTTGGTTAACACAGTCTAAGCTGGACTTTGGTTTTTACAAGCTAAATCACAGTGTTGGTCCAGGAGACGGTATGGTGGCTAAAGCCCCCCAAGTCATTTTCCCAGAAACTGCTCTCAAGCCACAATCACCCTTCCTGTTGTTCCAGGAACCATTTTTTTCTAACCTCAGTTGGTTTATCCCTGGTTTCATTTTGTTAATTTTGGTCTGTTTTTCCTTTTACTGAGATCACTTTGAGTCTAGACAGTCTATCTTTTCACAAATATGTTGATAAGCCATGGTTCCCAGCTTGTTTTTTATGCAGATTTGCTAAACATGCCTTGTACAGCTTCAGGACCTTCATATAAATTGGGGAAAAATAAGAGTCAATTAGGGAGCCAGGAAGACACTTCCACCAGGAGAACAGCAATCAACTAGTTTGAGTACAGTTTCCAATCAGCTTGGAATTTACCTAATTTATTGTCCTGCCCACATTTCTATATTTATTTAGAATATAAGAAACCTTTTCACATGCCTTCCTAAAGTCAGGATACACTGTCTAGATATTCTCATGATTTCTCAGGCTGGTGACTACATCAAAAAGTGAAATGAAGTTCTTTTCAAGTAACAGTTCACTCCCGGTTGACGAGAAAAAAAAATTTTTTTCTGTGCATTTCTATTTATCCATTCTAACATTTTTTTTTCCTACAGATAAGCCTGTAGTTTGCCCAGTTATTTCTGGACTCCCATCTGCTCACCTCCTTCAGGGGCAGTTTCCAAGAACTTCTGAGAGTTTTGTTGTGTTTTTTAATTGAGATATATCAAGCTCCGGTGGTCTGTGAAAATTGGGACATTTTGTTGTCTACAATCCTCCTATTCACTTAATCTTTCAAAGTTTACCTCCTGGCTTGTAATCATGTCTGCAAATAGTTTCAGTTCTTTGAGATATAAATTATTTATACTTGGAGATTTGAAGGGATTGAACCTGGGCCACATCAGTGGAAGCCCAGAATCCTACCCACTAGGTCACCAGGTGACTGGAAATTGTTATCTCTGATGGAGAAGAGAAAGGCAAAATAAGGGTTTAAGTATTCCATCTTCCTTCTGCCACCTATTAACATTATACCATCTTTGTTAAGCATTCCTCAGCTCTTTTCTGTTGTCTGCTTTTAGCATTTATTAAATGTTTTCTCTATGCCAGGCATTCTTCCCAGTACTTTACATATTTTATCTTATTTAATTCTCATTACCTGCCCATGGTTGACCTCATTTATTTTTTTCAATAAATTTATTTATTTAGTTATTTTTGGCTGCGTTGGGTCTTCATTGCTGCATGCAGGCTTTCTTTAGTTGCGGCAAGCGGAAGCTACTCTTTGTTGTGGTGCGTGGGCTCTAGGCGTGCAGGCTTCAGTAGTTGTGGTGCATGGGCTTAGTAGTTGTGGCTTGCGGGCTCTAGAGCACAGGCTCAGTAGTTGTGGTGCACAGGCTTAGTTGCTCCGCGGCATGTGGGATCTTCCTGGACAAGAGCTCGAACTTATGTTCCCTGCCTTGGCAGGTGGATTCTTAACCACTGTGCCACCAGGAAAGCCCATAATTAACCTCATTTAAATTTGAGGAAACTGAAGCACAGAAAGGTTAACTAACTGGCCCATTGGCACACAGCTAGTAAGTAGTAGAGCAAGAATATGAACCCAGTCTGCCTCAAACACTGGCATTTCACTTCTCTACACTGCCCCTCATTTGTCATGTGAAATCAGTGCAGTGGACAATAAGAAAGTGGTTCCAAGCCCTCACTTAGTATCAGACTCACCTGTGGAGCTTTTTTTTAAATAAATAAATTTAGTATTTATTTATTTATCTATGGCTGCGTTGATGCGTGTGGGTTTTCTCTAGTTGCGGTGAGTGGGGGCTACTCTTCGTTGCTGTGCGCGGGCTTCTGATTGTGGTGGTTTCTCTTGTTGCGGAGCACAGGCTCTAGGTGCGCAGGCTTCAGTAGTTGTGGCTCGCAGGCTTAGCTGCTCCACAACATGTGGGATCTTCCCGGACCAGGGCTTGAACCGGTGTCCCCTGCATTGGCAGGCGAATTCTCAACCGCTGCGCCACCAGGGAAGTCCTGTGGAGCTTTTTTTTAACCAACTATTGAGGTATAATTTACATACCATGAAATTACCTGTTTTGTACATACAGGTTTTTTTTTAATTTATTTTGTTTTTGGCTGCGTTGGGTCTTCGTTGCTGTGCGCGGGCTTTCTTAGTTGCAGGGAGCAGGGGCTACTCTTCTTTGCAGTGCCCGGGCTTCTCATTGCAGTGGCTTCTCTTGTTGCGGAGCACGGGCTCTAGGCATGTGGGCTCAGTAGTTGTGGCGCACAGGCTTAGTTGCTCCGTGGCATGTGGGATCTTCCCAGACCAGGGTTCGAACCCGTGTCCCCTGCACTGGCAGGCGGATTCCCAAGTACTGCGCCACCAGGGAGGCTCTGTGTGTACAGTTTGATGTAGTGAGTTGTGCAACTATTACCACAATCCTCTTTTCAGACATTTCCATCATCCTGTGGAGTTTTATCAACGTGCACATTCTTTTTTTATTATTACTTTTAAAATTTTTATTGGAGTATAGTTGATTTACAATGTTGTGTTATTTTCTGCTGTACAGCAAAGTGAATCAGTTATACATATACATATATACACGCTGTTTTAGATTCTTTTCCCATATAGGTTTTTACAGAATATTGAGTAGAGCTCCCTGTGCTATGCAGTAGGCTCTTGTTGATTATTTATATATAGTAGTGTGTATATGTCAATCCCAATCTCCCAGTTTATCCCTCCCCCCCTTCCCCCCGATAACCATAGATTGTTTTCTATATCTGTGACTCTGTTTCTGTTAACATGCACATTCTTTTTTTTTTTTTTTTTTTTTTTTGCTATACGCGGGCCTCTCACTGTTGTGGCCTCTCCCGTTGTGGAGCACAGGCTCAGCGGCCATGGCTCACAGGCCCAGCCGCTCCGCGGCATATGGGATCTTCCCGGACCGGGGCACGAACCCGTTTTCCCCTGCATCGGCAGGCGGACTCTCAACCACTGTGCCACCAGGGAAGCCCAACATGCACATTCTTGAGTCCCACACTAGCCTCACTCAGAATTTACAAGTGCAGTCAGAGCTCTGTGAGTGATTCTGCTTTGCAGCCGTGGACTCTGAATCTGGTGATAGTGTGAAGGATTGATAAAGAGGACTGCGTTCAGTCCACACATCTAGGCCTTCCAGGATCTGCCTTCTGAGCTGCCCACCTTGTTACCCACTACTCCCCAGGCATCTCCGATAGTCAGGCAAACAGTGCTCAGCCTCTGTGGCAGGTCCAGTCCCTGCTCCCGACATGGATTTGTTTCGGCTTCCTTGCCTTTGCGTACGTTGTTCATGCTACCTGGACTCTGTGCGTCCTCTCATGGCCTGTTCATTTTCTAGAGGGAAGCTCAAGTACCTCTTCTGTTTTCTTTATGAATCCTCCTCCTGCCACTTGCAGTCTCTCTGTGGAGCCGAGGAGCTGTTGTGTTTCTGCCTTGCCGTTCCCTACACGCAGGAGTTCTGTGTATTCACAGTGTAAGGTCTGGTGGTGGGAATTAACATTGCATGTCTTTTGTCCCCTACTGTTGAATGTAGAGCTAGGACACATCAGACTGGACTGTGATGATGGTTGCACAACTCTCTAAATTTACTAAAAAGCATTGAATTGTACATAAATGGGTAATTTTGTGATGTGTAAGCTATACCTCAATAAGA
Source organism: Stenella coeruleoalba (assembly GCF_951394435.1). Lineage (NCBI taxonomy): Eukaryota > Metazoa > Chordata > Mammalia > Artiodactyla > Delphinidae > Stenella > Stenella coeruleoalba. Next base: position 14,259,940 of record NC_137159.1, on the reverse strand, counting down.
ATAAAAAGCTCCACATGTGAGTCTGATGCTCAGGACCCATTAATTACGTATAATACTTGGTCACTTAGGTACATTACTTTGTTTTAAATATCTGGATGCATGATTTTGTTTTTGTTTTGGCCACGCCCGCAGCTTGCAGGATCTTAATTTCCCGACCAGGGATCAAACCCAGGCCCCGGCTGTGAAAGCGCCAAGTTCTAACCACTGGACTGCCAGGGAATTCCCTGCACGTGTATTTGGGAGTGTCATATTAAGTATATATGCTTCTCTCTCTCTCCCCAGGAATCTTACGGCCCCTGAGTATTTTGGCATCTTCAGCCTATCGAAACTGCTCCAAGAATGCCTGTCTTAGTTCTGCACTGTCTTCCCGACATTTCAGTCATATTCAGACACTGGTTGTGTCCTCTGCTCCCAGACTGATCACATCTGTCAGAAACCTGACATGTGGGCAGACTGCCACAGTCCTCAATAGGTTGAGTATATTTCAGTAAACATGATGCTTGGACAAAAATTCTAAAACCTTCATGCCTACAACATCTTAGAAGTAGATGATATTCTTTGCCGGTTTATTATATAGACTTTGCCTGAAGGATGGGAGAATATACATGCCAGCATCAGGGATGACTACACAGGGCCCACTTCTGATGTTCTAAGATGTGGTTTCCTGGGTGGAAGCTGTCAGCCGAAGTGGGAGGGTGAACAAGATGCTCAACTTACAAGGCTCGGCTGCGTGTGGCGCTTATTCAGTCAGCAGATACTTAGTTAAGCGCTCCTGGGTGCCCAGCACCATACTGGGCAAAAACGATACGAAGCTAAAGATAAGTTAAAGTCCTCAAGGAGTTTATAATCTAGTGGCAGATGGATAAGGAATCAGGTGATTAAAATACAGCAGAATAAATTCTCTCCTAGGGATTGAGGGGGTAGATTATGGAGGACTTGCAAATTGATGAGAGTTGCCATTCTTACGTGTAGTGTCACGGATCATCTGGAGTAACAATGGTTATTGAAAGTGAGCTCTATTCCAGTGGAGCTGCTGCTTTCATTTCTAAGTACAGAAGTGGATTTTATCCTTTAATGTCTTATTGCTGAGTTAAAAAATTTTCAATATATTTTAGAGTGGTCCCCTTGCTCCCAAACGTCCTGAAGCCACCAGTCAGAACTGTAACATACTACAGTTCAAGAAAAGGCAAGAGAAAGACTGTGAAAGCTGCCATCTATAGGTTTCTTCGACTTCATTCTGGCCTGTGGCTAAGGAGAAAGGTGAGTCTTCACACGGTTACTTGCTTAGAAAAGGAGCGTGAGGTTAGATTAAGCTGAAGCAGAAGTCAGCCTATTCCTTGACACATCTTCCCCCCATCCTACCAGCAGCTTTTACAGTGCTGTGCTTAAGTCCCGGCTTGGCAGGTATCTCTCATGTCAGTGAATACATGTAAAGAAAACATTTTTAACTATTCATATAACAAAATACTATTCACAATGGCGAAAGTCTTCCCTGCAGGACAGGTTCATCCCAGGTCTCTTACATGTCTGTCTTGTCTGATGATTACGGGAATCCCTTTGAAGCCCCCGATATGTAAATAACCTGTGGGGAGGCTCTGTTTAAGCCCAGAGCGTTAAAACAGCGGAGCGGACTTCAGCAAGGACTTAGTCCCGTGGTGTAGATTTGGGACCGAATAGCTTCCAGCCTACCTTGGATTGGGTTCTCCAGGTGGCTTACTCTTTATGGCGGAACATTAACCCCTCATATACTTGTTTTAAATTTGACTTTGTAAGTTTTTCTCTGGTGGTGTGTATGATTGGTGATCATATCAGACAGAACTCCAATATTTATTCTGGCCAGGGACCATGGCCTCTAGAGGGGGACTCTGACAGAGTATTCCTACTCTGTCTTCTCCCACAGCAGCAGGTCTTTCCCATTCATGTCCTTATTATTCATGGAAACAGAGTAGGTGATAATTAGAAAGCAGCTGAAGACCAGAGTTTTGCAAAACACCTTTGAGTTTTGATAATTTCAAATCCTAATTCCCTTTTACTACTTGGGAGTTAACAAACAAATAATTCTTTAAAGATTAAAATTTGTTTCCCTGTGAAAATAAGATAATTGGTAGCATTTTCTCACTATTTGAAAGGTACTCTGTTATAAACAGTCCTAAATTTGTAGACAAATAAGTTAATTGGAACTCTGAGCTCACTTCTCCATTGGAACAATACTGTGGTCGTTAGTTTCCTACACTAGTCAGTAGAAGCTCATGTAATCCATAAGTAGCTGAACTAAGTAATTCAGCACATGGTTATGAATTTTGGACCATTGGAAACATTTCCTCCCCTTTGTTATGCTAACTATTTCCAGGTCCTCATCTGGCCCTAGATAAAATAAAATGGGTGGTTTTCCCTGCCTTCCTTTCCACATCCCTTTTACTGGGCCCTGAAACCCTCACACTGTTATAAATGACCTGATCGAAGTCTCCAGTCATAATACCTAGTCCCTGCTCAAGGCCCCCAAAAGTACTCCATATGCAGAATGGCCTGCTGTATCAAAATCTAATTTTAAGAAGAAAACAAAAATCTGGGTGGGTTAATTTACACTAATGTATAAAAACAGAAAGTATTTTCTGCAGCACAGTTTCATCCAGGTGTCCCTAATTTTTATTGCTTATTCCCTCCTTCCATTTCTGAACTTGTAGATTGTCCAAAAAGTCTCAAGCATTTTCACAGTGGTTACATTCCACAGAATAATCTTCAAAGGAGATATTCTGCTGTTGATGGGCAGGACAGCAAACTAGCTGTTTGTATGTCAGAGATCCACAGGGACCCAGATTGGCTTGCAAACTAGAAAATTGTTAAACAAATATGGGGATTTTTCTTTGACTCTTTCAACTTAGAATTGTAAGTAATGAGAAGTAACCATCTAATCTCTGGCATTTTACTGGCCAGAACTCTGAAATGACCCTTCCTTATTTCTAAGCATCACTGTACTATAGAAGTTGCTGGTCACAGTGATGACACTAAGTCATGTCAGAAACCCCAAGGCACCTTCTCAGCAAAGAGCTGTGGTTTTGTTCAGTTAGTGTGCTGCCCTAAAGAGCCCTTGGTTTGAAAGGACCCAAATGCTCTTACCAATAGCTGCGTTTCTAGTCTCACCTCTCCTATAAATTACTGTAGCCAAGCATTAACCTGGGTGGCAACTAAGGTCTCTTCTAGTTTAAACAGGCTATGATTGGGAATTCCCTGGTGGTCCAGTGGTTAGGACTCCACGCTTTCACTGCTGAGGACCTGGGTTCAATCCCTCGTTGGGGAACTAAGATCCCACAAGCTGTGCAGAACGGCCGAAAGAAAAAAAATGAAACAGGCTATGATTATAGTTTTATATTCGATCTAATTATCTATTTCTTCAGAAATTAATTCTTCAAAATTAATAATGCATGGATTATTCCTTCACCACTCCCAATAATAGTTTTCCTGCGGTCATTATTCCTTAAAAAAGTACTTACTGTAGAAACTGGTCCCCCCAGTGTGTGAAAAGAATAAATGACACAGTATACTTGAGAACTCTGCTTCTCAGCCTTTGTCATACTTAGGCCCCCTTAACTGAACATAAGTGTCACCAACTAGCCAGTACTCCCTTCATCATCCTCCACTTTAGGAAGATAGCAGTGTAGTGGTTAAGAGCTCTTATTAATTCTCTGACCTCAGTGTGCTGCTTAACTGCTCTAATTGTTTCTCTTTTATCTGTAAAATGAGAATAATAGTATGCTATTGTTGAAGAGATAATGAGGTAATGCATATAAATTTAGCTGTTACAATTATATATCATTACCCTGTACTTCACCAGCACAACGATTTATTTAGCTTTATTTGCTGTGGCTTTAAATAATCTTTTTAAAACTCTTAAATTATTAACATTCCTTTTTCAAACTACACACGATTTCTCTGTCTACCCCCACACTGAGAATCACATTTTTCCGAAAAACATACCAGCCCCTATGAAAGTTTAGTCTTTGTTTCCAGCGAGTCTATGAACCATGAGTGGTTAACATAGCTGTTGTTTCCTATATAATATAATGTTTTAAATTGTCTTTGTAATATTATCTAACAGGCTGGTTATAAGAAAAAATTATGGAAGAAGACGGTTGCAAGAAAAAGACGCTTGAGGGAATTTGTCTTCTGCAATAAAACCCAAAGTAAGCTCTTAGATAAAATGACAACATCTTTCTGGAAGAGGCGAAACTGGTATGCTGATGACCTTTATCAGAAGTATCATGACCGAACAAACTTGAAAGTATAGATCAGAAGTTTTATGATTTCCCAGTTATTGAATGTGTATCTTTGTGTATATGATGTCTTTGCAAAGATGAAATAGTATAAGACATGATGTAAGTTGTACCAACTGATATGGAAACATGTAGTACCAACATTAAACTTACCAATGTTTTAAAACTTAATGGATTAAACATTCCCAGATTTGTTCAGAGAAATAGAAATTTTAAATTCTGATTATTTTTAACAAATGGTAATGGCTTAAACAGTTGTTCCAATTAGGCTTATTTAGTTGCAAGGAATCTCCAGTTAGGACAAACGTAAGAAGACTGTAAAGCTAACAAGTTAGCTCAAGCAGTGTGACATTATTAAGGATATGTGCCTGGGAACGCAGGAACACCTCACACCCCCATCTCCCACCCAGAACTAACCCCCAGGCCTCAGGAAGAGCAGAAATTACATGGCGATGCTGGATCTGAGGCACCTCCAGGGGCCTCAGCAGCAGAAGTGGTGGATCTTTAGGCTTGGGGTCTGCCATGCACGGGGCTCAGTTCTTTTTACATCACTGGCTCCATTCTCTTTCCTCACCACCTTCTCTGATTCACAGCTTTTGTTTACTCTTAGTGTCTGCTTCCCATAGTAACGCTAGCATGCACCTTTGAGGTACTTTTCTACATCGTGACCCTCAGCTCCTATCTCCAGTCTCTAACAAACTGCAAAGAGACTCTAACTGGGTCAGTTTGTCCTTTTACGCCAGGTCTCATCAGGGGTCACCGACCAGTGTGGGGACTGGCTGTTCTGAGGTCAGGAGCCCACCGTGGCCCATTTGATTGGGCTAGCAGGTCCACGTGGAGCAAAAAATAGTTATGTGAGCAGTTTTGTCTCAGAGGTGGGCCTGGGGTGCTAACACGTCTGGTCTACTAGGTTCACTGCATTCATAGCAGTTCTCACTTAGTTTATTGGAACAGGATTTTCATTGAGAGAAGAGTAAATGAAATAGCCTTTCAGTGTGCCCATTCGTGAAGCTAAAGAGGCTGTATAAGTGGAGACAAAAACTTTTTAACCAAGAATTAAAAGATACTATATTTTATAAAAGTTCATTTATCCACTTGAGATTTCATACTTTTAATTGTGAGGGTAAACTTTTTCCAAAATTTTCCAAAGACACATTGTAGAATCTAAAGGGGAAAAGTAATCTCAGTCATGTTTAGAAACGATGCAGAAGTTAAGCATTGCTCACATGAAGAGGGTCAGGTAAGCGGCGCTGAGGAAAATTCAGCTTTTCAGGATGCTTACAGTCTAGGGCAGTGGTTCTCCGCTCTCCCGTCAGAATCTCTGGGAAGCATTTTCAAAGAGCAGAGCATTTTGATGGGTTGAAAAACCATTATTAAATACAATTATGCCTCAATTACTGCTTCAGATCCTTTAATATAATAGTTGGTGATGATAAGATGCAGTTCCTCTATTAACAGATTAAGAAAAAGATAACCAAATTGGAATTCTGTGGCATGTCAGACTAGGATTATTGGAGGAACTCCTTGAAACCAGTGTGTGTTCACTAAAAGGAAAAAGGGTGACAAGAGAGTGTTCTAAAACTCCAAGGCCAAGTGTGTGTCTGTTTATGGGACCAGTTAATAAAGAACACACATTTGATTCGAGACGAGAATCTCAAGAACCTGACGCATGGAATGGCTTTCTGTTTTGATGGGTTTTCATTTCCTCCTGCTTCTGGGGTAGCAGAAGCCAGTCCCTCACAAGGCCTCCACATCATTTCTCACCTGCCTGGCTCCTCACCTCTTCCATTCACCCTTGGAAGCGGGGTGGGTCTGGCGCCCGAAGAAGCTGAGGAGGAGCCTTTTCTACCACCTCCGTGACTTCTTAGTGCAACGCGGACAACAGGGTCTGTGGGCCTCAGAGCACCTTGGTTTCCCCTCTAGGCCAGGGGCAGGAGAGGTAGAGACAAGGGCTGGCTAAGGCCCCAGCAGCCAGAGATGGACTGAAGTGGAGAGCTGACAGGCACATGATTTAGGGGAAAGGGAATTTTCATACATGTAATTTTTGTTTTATGGGTAGCAGGGCTTATCATCTACAGTGATTTTATAGTTTGACAACAGAACATCTTATTACATTAAAGGGTCTATCTAAATGACATTCAAGTATATGTAAAAGTGGAATTTATTTAACACCTACTACATCCCAGCATGGATCCACAAGACGGCTAACCCTCATACCAACCTTGCAAGGGAGATATTATCTGTCCCTAGTTTAGATTTGCAGAAACTGAAGCTCACAGAAGGTTAAATACGTTACCCAAAATACAACTAGTAAGTCACAGAACCCGGGTCCCATCTCCTTGGAATCCTGTGTATTTCCCCAAGCCTTCTAACAACATATGAAAATTCACATCAAAATCAACAAGTGACTGTAATCTAGCACCAGAAATACTAAATACTTCTTTATGACACTGAACCAAGTCAGCTTTTAAATTTTATAACTTTGCTTTTCTGTTATTTGTCAGCTCTTAACCTGGTTAATATCAGTTCTGTTGACATTGGCCTTGGCTCAGGAAATGATTAACGAGTGGGTTTTCAGCCTGCCTTTGCATCTCTTCTTTCTTTCAGTCCTCTATCGTCTTCTTCACCTGCTGCTGCTATGCCTTACAGTCCTCGCATCAAACACATAGGACTATAAAGGCAAAGAAAATGAGGGTTTCATTGTGACGTTTCAGATTTTGAGTTTCCAAGTCTTTGGGGGGTTTTTTGTTTTTGTTTTTGTTTTTTTGGCCGCACCACACGGCATGTGGGACCTTCCCCAACCAGGGATCAAACCCGCGCCCCCTGCAGTGGAAGCGCGGAGTCTTAACCCCCAGACCGCCAGGGAAGTCCATGTACCCGTTTATATCTTAAAGGCAAGGGCTGCAGTGGCATTAAGGGCATCCATAACTCCCAGTGCATCTCCATGTGCCCCGCCCTCTTCTGACCTGCATCCCTTCTCCCGCATTTGCAGATGAGGACACAGGTTCCTAGAAGGAAAGCAACAGACCAAAGGTCTGTTTGCAGAATTAAAACTGCCTTGCAGATGAACTACCCTGTTTTCACAGCTACCTGGTTTCCACTGGCGACCTTTAAAAATGTAAGACAGACATAGTACCAGATTTATATTTATGTGATCAACTGGTTTTCAAAGCACAGATATCAATTAATTTTTTTCTCTTTGCAACAATTCTGTGCAGTAGGCACGGAGCCAAGTCACCAGGCACCAGGCCAGTTAGTGGCTGAGTACTCAGCTTCTAATCCTTGCTGACGAATACATTTTTTTTAAAGTATTTTCTCTTTCCTCAAAAGCCCAACATTACAAAGATGTCTTTTAAAAGAAAAAGGTTAAGACTTTATTCAAGATATATATCAGGCATTATAACAAAACAGCAGAACTTCAACCTTTGGAGTACTGTAACTTTACATCCCTTTGATGCACAGTTCAGTATACTATTTGATTACAGATCATTCTATGGGGATTACAGAAGTAAACCAAGGGCAAGTGTACACAGTCACCGTCCAGAATGCCAGCTCTCTGAGTGTGTGCCGTTTGTGAATGAAACACACATCCTTTACCATTTCCGATACTGTGCAAGGTGAACAACTAGGAAGGTACTCGGTGGTGGTCGTGGTTGACAAGCACTGTTATCACAGACACATGGACAGTATACTACAGAGAACATACATTTCAGAGGCCAGCGAAGTGAGCAAGCTATTCACATAAAGCCAGGAGGGATTATGCCTAACTCTCCAGTTTATAAGTACAATACCACGTCTCATCTTCTCAGAAACAGAACAGGTGCTCAATAGCAAAGAACCGAAAATTACTACATGAAAAGTACAGACTTTCCAGCTAGCATTTTGTAAACAGCCTGTGTCTGTAAATCAGCCAATTAAAAACATTCAGTTTTATCCTCTAGACAGAACTCCACATCACTACTTGTACATGTTGAGGCATTCACATTTTACGTCAGTCCACACAAATACACAGCTTGTTGGATAAGTAAACATGTTTTGCCAGAAATACGACAGCTGCTCTCAGTTGTACAGTGGGTGTTTTTAAGAGAGAATCCAACTCCCTAACCAACACTTGAAGGAAAAATAGTTACATTAAGACAGCAGTTTGGATACCTTTATATTTTTTAAATCTTAAATGAGAACTAATACAGCATGTCTGAGAGTAGAGTGCTTCAAACTTGTTTTTGGCATAGTTGAGTGCAAACTTCGTAGCCCGTATGTTAAAACTCTCCATTGTAAAATGGTGAAAATATAGCTTGTTCACAATAGGATTTTAATCTCTGCTGCTAAAGGCATTTATTACTTTGGCAAAAAAAAAAATTGCTAAAAAGCTGCTTAATGAGTTAAGCTTTTTTTGCTTTTGTTTCTGATAATTCTGGGTACTCCCAATGACAGGTAAATACATTTTAAAGCATATATTTTTCCTCTGTCTGAAACTATTCAGTGAGCTTGAAGAAAACAGGTTTTGTCTTCCCTCGGGGGTTTAGGTATTGGTGGGTGTGGGGCACAGACAATGAACAGACAGCCTCTGTTTGCCCTCTGAACCACAAATTTGCTTTTAGGTTTATTTTCCTAAATCCTTTTGTAAATTACAAAGTCACCTTCAGAGGCATTGTGGGGAAAAGGGATTTAAATATGCACATCTGGTAACAAGCAACTTCAAGTAAAACCCTCTCGGAGGTGGCTAAGATCCAGCCAATGTGTCACCAGCAAAGACTGATGTGTGTTTGCGTAGCTCAGTCTTTAACTGGGCCTGTTTATAGCTGATTGACAGTAGGTTCTATGTGGTACATAACACTCTCTAGTGTTCAGGGCCTATCTATGAACAAACACAATCCAAGTATTACAAGTAACTGGGTTGTGACCACTGCATGCATCACACCGAAAGGAAACACCAACTCTAAGCGTTAAGTATATGAGTCCTACATTTAGGCTCAGCTCTACCAGAGCAGCTGCCTCAGACCAAAATGCTATTTAAACCAGATTCTTCTTTTCACATAAAATTCTCAGTCTAAGCAGGGAGTCCCCTCAGACAGTGATTTGTTCTCTTCCTAAGCGATGTGGGCTTGTATGAAGTACGAGTGCCCATGAGCGTGCGACATCTCTCTGGTTCACATTCTGCACAGGCCAGGAGAGGAACAGAGGGCATGAGCCAGAGCTGCCCGTGAGCTGGGGAGCCAGTCACATCCATGAAGGTCTCGACCTCTGAAACCTTTCTAGAACCCAGCGTTTGGACTGTTACCCAGGTGTCTCAGATGTACTTCACCGCGTATCTGAAACAAAGCATGATCGTAGGGTTGCTTTTGTTTGGGTGGATGGGTTGGTTTTCGCTTACTGTTTCCTGAAACGAGCTCCCACTGTGGGCTCCTCTACCTGGGGAAATCAGTCACAGCACTGGGTCCTATTATAGAGACACAGTCATCGTCAAGCACTTTTGAACCACTCAAGATGATTCCTTACAACAGCTCTGTAAGTCTACACGCCCGAGAGGAGTTTTACCAAGGGCGAGGCTCCTGCCTAAGACAATGATAAATCCCCTGTAAGGATTCAGAAGCTCCTAATCCTGGATCCATGGGAGAGACAAGCTTCCTGTGACTTTCCTCTTATTCTAGCTGTTCCCCTGTCTTCGTTACACTCACACCTGTCACTGAAATGTTGCCTCTCTTCATTCTAAACTTCACTCTGGTCTGTTGACTGTCTGAAGGATATGGACCATCGCCCTGCAGGAAGAGGGATGCTGTACTCGAGGTGTATTTGGAAGCTTCGTAAGCACATCTGAGACATCCTCTAGAATCAAGAGAATTTTTTACACTTCTGCTTTTGCAGTTTTCTTCCACATCAGAACCTCTGGCAGCCCTTGCAAGTCCACTGTCTTAAGCCAAAAGCCATAAATATGTACATTGTAGTCCAAAGTACTAGTACCAAGAACAAAAAGAAGTTAAAAAGCAAATTGCCTTGTTTGCATATACAGGACTAAAAACGAAGTATGCGACCAAGAAATGACAAATGTGCATCCCAGCAGTGGGGGCGATTCTCTTCTATTTCTAAAACACTGCTGTCTGTACGCCGGTCCAGTTGTGGAAAACTGCTGACCCCCGGCACACTACCTTTCCCTTTAGCCTCTCCCCAGCAAAAGAAAGAAAAGGAGGGGGGAAGAGAAACTCTTCCAAATGGAACAGGGGAGAGAGGAAAGGCCGTGTCCGAGGCTGCACGCTCAGCACACCAGCCTGCGGGTTTCTATGTTATTAGTGAATAAATAGCTCTTTAAGGCAGAGAAGAAACATTCTGTGGATCCAGTGCTGTTGGCTCATCTCACTCACGTGGTTTCAGTGGCCGAGGATGAGGTACTTTTCTTCCTGAAGCGAGATCGAAGGATTCTAGGCGGTGCCTGGTAGAGGAAACAGAAAAAGGACCCCTCAATTTGGCATAGCATGGAAGCTTTCGAGGACAGCACCCGGCTGGGTTTGTGTTGAGACTCCAGCTCCTTTGGTCAAATGCACGCGTGTGTCAAGAGGCTGGAGCGGCTGGGGGCCCACTCGGAGTGTCCACAGTAGGAATCGGAGTCACAGCCCAAGCATCGCCATGAAGCTGAGCCAGTTGAGCCCGGCGCCTCCCTCTTCATGTTCTCCTAAGTCCCTGGATCTCCCAAGTGAATGGCTACACAGAAGGATGACACATCTTGTTTCTGCCTTGAGAGCAAAATGATCTTACCAAGTGACTCAGCAGAAAGACCTCCCCATCTCTTCCCTTGGGAACCAGCCTCGTGTTACTTGGTACGTGCTTCAAATTTCCATCACCAAATTTCCAGTCCTCTTTCTGGAGGTGAAATCCCTTCATGCACAGCAAACCACACAACAGAGGAAACACTGCCTTTAAGTATGAAGGGTTCCACTTCATCTTCCCTACAAATGGCTATCAAGGGACCCCTCCTTCCATGGGACACACAAATCACAGGGGATCACAATAAAAGAAAAGGGAAATATTTTCTAGCATGGCACTCAAGGGGCTTCACAACGGGCCCCAACTCTCTGTACTCAGCTTCGTTTTCTGCACTGCCCTTTCATACCTCCATCCCTTCTGACCAGAGGTCCTTCCTCCCTTCTCCATCCAAAGTCACTCCTGAGCCCCACCCGCGTGGCCCACTCACAGCCAGGATCGGCTCCTTGGTTCTCACATTGTTTAGCACGTGACAGGGCGTCAGAGGACTTTGCGCCCACGCGGGAGCGTGCCTGCTCTGTGCACTGTGTCCCCTGCCACACTGTGACTTCCTGGGAGCAGGGCCGAGTTCACCACCGTTTCCCAGCAAGGAGCTTGGTGCCCAGCGGGCACACGGAAGGGAGGCAGAAGAGAAAGAAGCAGGAACGGAAGGTTCTGGCCTTCCACATCCTGAGTCCTCACGCTACACCTCTGCGACTAGGAAATGTTTACCAGCCACCTCTGGACATAGTAAGAAAAGAATGGGTGAAACCTGTTTTAGGGATCTGCCTCAAGCAGATTAACCATAAACAGTAAAGCAGCTTGCGCAGCTGTACAAAAACAAAAGCAAAAAGGCACAAAGCCTCAGGACCTAGAATGGTTCTGGCACCTTCCCTGCCCTCCGGGAAGGAGGTCAGCCTTTCCATGCACTGCCTCACCTGAGGCTCACAAGGGGTCTCTGCTCTGTGGGCAGGGGGACTCCCAACTTGCCTCAGATGGACTCTCAGGCCGCAGTGTTCAGGGGAAGGGGAAGGGGGGGAGATGTGACGGGACAGAGAGGAAGACTCTGGGGTCCCCCGATTCTGCGGGCCCTGCACCCGAGCCCAAGGCTGGTGACCCTGCACAGAGCAAGGCCCTGAGGCTCTAGGCTTGGCCCTCCTGCTGCCAAAACTCCATCTGCATCTACAACTGGCAAGAGTACACACATCAAGTGTATTGTCTTGGTCATTTTGAAGGGCTGTGCCCCTTGTATAACATTTTATGAACATCTGTGCTGTACCAGGCACTACGCTGTGTCATGGAGATACAGGGATGAACACGCTTTATTTATAAAGACTTGTCATATGACACATTCTGAGTTTTTCTTCCTCCAAAACACTCATTTGGTTGCTTTTCATTCACACATCACCTTAGGTTGGTAGTTGGGTTTTTTGTTTGTTTTTTTAATCCCTAGGCACTATCTCACCTCTCCTATTTCCAAATAAAAGTAGTAGGGTCTTTTTTACCCCTTGGCAAGTAGCTGGACGCTACCTAGTGGCTTGTCCTGCCTGTTTGATGCAGGGAGGTCTCCCCGCTCCAGGCACTCCGGAGGCGTTGGGTGCCCGAAGAGATGCTGCCCCCGGGAGCCCCAGTTCTCCAGGGCAGAGCCCTTTGTGCAAACACACGCTCCACCCCGCAGCCCCCAACACCGTGTACCTCCAGGGGGAACTCCGTCCTTCGAGGCGCTTTATACTTGTACATGAAATCCAGCAGGTCTTCCTCATCATCATCGGAAAACGCCAATGGGTTTTGGACCTGGTGAGGCTCCCATGCCTTCACACCACCCTCATTCACATCCCCCTCAACCACTGAATGTCCATTTACAATCTACGCAGAGGAGACAAAGTACAGCGAGGTGGGATCAGTGTAGAAAGGAGCGAAGAAGGGCACGCAAGGTCAAAGTTAGGCACACAGCACGGCAAGCCAGGCCGGTTAGGAGAGCCGAGGCCCCGGTATCCTCCAGCGATACTGCAGAGGATCCAGGATCATTGCAATTGTGAGACTGGTCAGGTGCCGTGCATGGGAACGGGCACAGGCTTCAGAATCTACTGATAAGCTACCAGGGGAGGTGGGGACAGCGCTGCCTTAACTGAGACATGTCTAACCCTGCAGCTTAGAGCTGTGAGGCCATACCAGAAGAATGCTCCGGGAAAGAATCTCTAGGAAAGATGGTGGCAGTGACCTCTGGAGAGGAACAGCACAGTTTTCTATAATACAAACCAGCGATGCTGACAGTGCCTTCATTACACTTGCACATTCAGCTCCGAGCATTCTTTAAGCGACAGGAAGCCTTCAAAGAGAACCTTAAGCAAAGCTATGTAGATTTTTCATTTCAAAGGCCAAGTCCTAGAGGAGCAGAGGAGCCTCGTGGAAGGAGAATCTAGCAGCAGTCTTCCCCTCCAGAACGACAGCAGGATTCCTGTTTTGGTCTGCCGTGACTAATCCCCAGGGAGAGCACCAGAATGGACTCATGTCACTGAGTGCACGGTATTTTTGCAATGTTCAACGCTGAGCATATTCCATGTCATCTGGCCATGCGGTCCTATCTCAGTCGAGACATAAAATACTTCCTGCCCACACCCAGTTTATCTGACACCCAGAGACACATCTTCCTAGGCTTCGTATATTGTTTTTAATGCACAGCCAGGGGGCACTCAGATCACCTGGTCCGACCACCCCAAGGCCTGCAGATAAAAACCAGAGCTCTTTCTGGGACACCCTGCTACTTCTCCCCAAAACATTTTCAGCCACCAAATGTGTTCTCTCTACCAAAAGGGGAATAACAGCACCCGGTGTGGGCTTAGTAAAACTAACAGCGGAAGCCTAATCTTGAGCCGCTTTCCGGGTCATTGCTGCTATACTCCCAATAGCCGGCAGGGGGCAGCACGAGAGCAGAGCTGCCTTAACCACGGATTTCAAAGCTGAATCGTAGGCTGGGAGCAACCTGCTCAGACAGCACCTGAGTAAGAGCCCGAGATCATTAAACTTCCTTTGCGTTTTTTGCTCCAGTGCATCCCCCAGCCTGTCTCCTCCGGGTTTAGGTTCCCTCTGGTCCCTTCCCCTGGCCAAATCAGCTGCATCCTTAGGACCAAGGAACATGAAGGCTGGCAACTCCAGGGAGCCCTCCCTGAATGCTCCGGTCCTGCCTGCCTCTCTACTCCCAGCGGGGCTTGGGATGTGTACCACATGGCTTGTGCTCCGCACCCTGGTTCTCCTGTCCGTCCGTCTCACTGCCTCAGCCCCACAGAAAGCATCCTGAGCTATGGCTGATCCTCCTGGGCCCCTCGGAGCACCTGACCCCGGGGTTGTACCCACAGTGGCTGCTGGTCCACTAACCGAGGTGGAGACCTGACATCATCTCAGAGGGCTTGGCTCCTGTCCCAAATCAGAACTCGACACCTATCACAAGGACATTCCTTCTGGACACCTGACAGGAGGAAAAAGAGACAGGCCAGCCCAGGCCCGAAAGCTCTCAGGCCAGGCCAGAAACTGCAGAAGCAGCCTGGCCAGCTCCGTCCGCACCAGCACAGAACCCCACATCCTGAGAACGGGTAGGGGACTGGTTTGAGTCTGTGCCTCTGCACACGTGGTTCCCTCTAAATCCGGGGCCAGGGCTTTCTCTGTACCGATCACTCTGGGGTTCAGAGGGCAGCCCAGAGTCACCAAAACATCCTCAGGCATCGAACAACTCCGCCTGCTCACGTGGTCTGGATTCTGAGCCATGAACCCACACGTTACCAAAATAATAAGAGTAATAATAACAACAACAACAACGACTATCTCAGGACTGAAACAAAAATGGCTTCGAGTTTGTTCTCCTCTGCATCCTTGAGCATGGACTAAAGGGTAGAAAAGAAGTGACCCTCTGGCCCACTAGGAGTGACGGATCAAGGGGAACCCAGATATCCAGGCAGGAGTAGAAAACAATCATTCGACTCAGCAGAGGTGGGGAACAAAGGAGGTTAGTGTGGGCAACTTGGGGGCTGGAAGTAGCTTCGGATGGAAGCCACAGAGAGAACCTGCTAAAAAGAGAAGAATCCTACTGCTTACTGTGTTCATGGAGGGGTTTTGCCAAGAATGTTGTTTGTAATGTTCTGCCTGACTCTCGGGACCCGTGAGAATAACCACTGTGGACAAGCTGAGCCTCTGAGCCTCCGGCTGGCTACCGTGTTGGGACACTGAATCTCTGAACTGCGTTTCCCTCTTTGCACTGGCTGCCAGGAAGCCCAGCATCTTGGACAGTCTGTGACTTTGTGACATGCACTTAAACTTTTCTTCTCACTCTGACTCCATCTTACCTGCCTATTCCCTTTCTCTCAAGCTTCATTTTTCTTAGTTGGTCCAATTTATCATCTGTATTTCCACAACCAGACTTAAATCCTTTGTGGAACAGGGAGGCGTATAAATGAAGATATAAACCCCACAGAACCTGGTCCCACCAAGATGGGCACCAGGACGAAGGTGAGTGGCTGGGCGGAAAATTCGATGGTGGGCCTCAGCACTCCTCTCCCTCTAGATCCAAATAGAATTTGTGACTGAACAGGTTCTCACCCAGAAGGGTACTGCTGCCCACATCTTAATACTCTGACGGCTCCTGAAGACAACTTGTATGAGGAACATCTCATGCAAGGTCATGGCCACAACCACCTCCAAAGCTCAAGGAACCGGCAGCCAAGGCCTTGAGCCCGCAGAGCTGACCATGGTGCCCGAGGCTGCGCGGCCTCTAGGAAAGGACAGGGGTCGCCCTTACTTTCCACAGCAGGGGAGTGAGTGTGTGGCCTTGACGACGTTCTGTATTAGCAAACGTGTCTACAGCAGGCTAGGAAGCAGCTGCACCTCTTCTCTCTGTGGAGAGGCCAGGGAGGGAGAAACTCCCAGCACTCCAAGGCCGAGCTGATCCTTCTGCAGGAGCCCCGGGCCCCCCAACATCCCACCAGTGCAGCAAACACCCCGGGTTAGCAAACACTCCCCCGCAGCACACGTTAGTGGGAGCCGTTCACGAAAGTCAGCAAAGGCATCTGGAGGAGAGCACGCCCATCTGGAACACTCACATCAGCGTCCCCGACAGCCACCGAGGAGAAAGAAGAGAATATTCTGTTAGGGAAGGACCTCTGGGGATGAAACTCACACACACGTGTGAGTGTTCGTGCACACACACAGGTATACACACACGGACACACGCTCACTCTCTGCCCGCGCTCCAAACCTCTGACGGCTCCGGCTGCTGCGGAAAGAAACTCCCGCGGGGCCACCCTCAAGAAAGATGCAATTCTCTCTTTCTTTTAATAGAGAGGATAAAGAGATGACTCTGCTTTTTATATGTCCCATACACTTGATTTTTTTTTAAAAAAGGAAAAAAAACCCCACCTCTATGACTAATTTCAAGCAGTAATAGAATTCAGTTTTCAGCTCTATGTAACATTAAGGCAGGTAGAGAGAAAAGAGAGGAGAAAGGGCGGTAGGTATGAGCGGGAGAGAGAGAGAGAGAGAATAACAGAAGCACAGAAAAAGAGAGACAGATGTGCAGGAGACAACAGGAAACGATTAACAGATGGGCGGGAATGGAGCAGAATGTTCTCCTGGGGCCCGAGACGCACAGATGGAAATCATTTCAGGGGACCAGGAGGGCCCCTCCGACCAAAGCGTCTGTGACCCCCTGAAATCCTCTCTCCCAGCATCACTGCCCCAGCCCCGGGCGTGAGACCAACCTCCCCCGACACCGTCTGCTGACACTTCACACTCAGCACCCTTCACCCACAGAAAACGGGTCAGAGCTGGAAGGGCCCCCAGGGGCATCGAGCTCAAACCACCCCCACCCCACCCCCACTTTACAGAGGAGGAGACTGAGGCCTGGAGAGCCAAGGGGTTTTCCCACCATCACAGAGGGAAATGGGGTGGACAAATCACTAGCTGTTTCCTCGCAAGAAGACCTTAGGGAGACGGGGAAGAACTCCAGGGCCCTGGGTGTCAAGAGGGCCAAGAAAAGGCAGGGCTGGGGCAAAGGCTCCCAGATCACAGCCCTGAGCAGGGCCACCCCAGCCGGAGGCCTCCACCGAGCCCCATCTGCTGTCCAGTCCCCAAGAAGCCCCCATCCCCGCAGCTCCCAGGAAGACCCAACTCTACTCAGTTCCCACAATCCGCTGTAATTCTATTTAAACGTACTGGAAAGGCAGCCTCTGATTATGAAACCACCAGGGGTCATGGGGAGGGCGAGGGCTTCCCCATGCAGACAGCAGCACGGAACAGGCCCGCGAGGCAAGAACGGAGGAGAAGGCAGCTCTCCTCTCCCCGGTCCCCCAAGTGACAAGATCCCGGAAGGAGAGGCGTTCTGAACGGCTCATGGAATTTACAGACTCAAAATTGTAAAGGGTGACTAGACAGAAATAACCGTAATTGCCCGGGACGCTGTGGTTGTTTCCCACAAACTAGTACGTCCACCAGGCCCGAGTCTTGGCCGCTAGCGCTGGAAGCAGCTGCGTGCAGCCCCTCCGTTTCTTTTATCCTTGCTGAGCATATATACACTCCTCCGTTCCAGCACGATGCTGGTCTCCGCAGCCCTGCTCAGGACTCCTTGGACCATCTGTTCTCGTTAGGTTTATGGCCTCCCAAACCCCCATGTCTTCTACAGACCTTTGAAAACCTTAGCATTGAAAAGTCTTAAAACTGAAGAACTAAAGGGAAAACAGGACCCCTCTCCCGCCACCGATATGGGAGGCGCGAGCCACGTCTCAGTGGCACCGGGGCAGGGGGCACAGGCAACAAGGGCGCCAGACGTGCTTCTCTCCTCCCCTCACACCAGCCAGCAGCTGCAGGCCAGGGGCGGCCCCTCTCGCCTTCTGAGCCAAAGGCACCTCCTTGGTGCGGGGGGAGCCAAGGGGGCTGGGTTAGCCCAGCACCATTTCTGGTCCCTCGTGTGTCTAGTTAAGGTCAGGGAAAGCGCGGGAGCAGGTCAGGAGAGAACCACGTGGCTAAGCTATCACCCACACCCAGGGAGGGTGGCAGCAGGGGCCGGCCGGGCTCCCTGAGGTCCCCTGGCTCTAACAGTAATCACCATCACCACCCTTCACAAAGTCCTTCCACAGACATTTTCACAACAGCACAGTGAAGTGGGGAAGCGGGGATCTTTCTCTCTATTTGAAGCAAATCAAGGCTTAGGGTGGTTAGGTGATTCGCACATACTTACACAGCTGGTTAAGTGGCAAAGCAGGACCAGGGCTCCCTTGGCTGCACAAGGACCGAAACCCCTGGGGCTCCAGCACTTCAGAGGAGCTGGGTAAGTGCCTATGTCACCATCACCCAGAGCACAAGGAACTATGACCCTGGGATGGTTTTAAAATAGCTCCACACATCCTTTGACGCTCCTCCCTTCAAGAGGTGGAGATGAATTCCCCTCCCCTTGAGTGTGGGCTGGACTTAATGACTCACTTCCAGCAAACAGAATAAGGCAGAAGTGGTGGTGTGTGACTTCTGACCAGGTCCTAAAAGGTACTGTGGCTTCCCGCTTGCGCTCTCTCTCCTGCATCACTCACTCTGGGTGAAGCCAGCTGCCATGTCGTAAGGATGCGCAGGCAGCCCCAGAGAGGCCCACGTGGTGAGGACCTGAGGCCTCCAGCCAACAGTCACAAGACAGCCATCTTCAGTCAAGCCTTCAGATGGCTGCAGCCCTGGCCGACATCCTGACCGGAACTCCTGAGAGTCCCTGAGCCAGACCACCCAGTTAAGCCGCTCCCAAACGTCTAGCCTGGCTTCGCTGTAGGGTAATACATGTTTGCTGTTTGGAGGAGGTAACCTCCTGACTCCACCCCCCCAGACCCTGCAGCTGAAAGGGAGCCCCCAGGTCTGACACCAGCTCATGGTTAGAGCCTCGTCCCGAGGCGAGTCCCGCACGCTGCAGAGATGCTGGCTATCTACTCACCTTTCCAGGTCCTGCAGGTGAAGCAGCAGGTACACACTGTGGGAATGGGGGCACCATCAGTGATAGCCCCCAGGCAAACCGGGAGGTCCCAGGGAGGTGTGGGGATCCCAGTGTGTTCAATACAGGGGTCCCAGGAATGTGGGTCTCTGTAGAGATACCGAGGTGGCGGAGGGGATCATTCCAGATCCAGCTTCCTCTCGGGTGCTAGAAAATGACCTTGCCTGGCCCACGGAGCTCAGTCCTTGTGTCCAGCAGCCCAAGGGAAGGCAGAGGGTGACGTCAAAGTTTCCTCTGAGAAATAACTCCAACTGTGCCTGCCCAGATGCCCTTCCTCTGTCTGTCTCCCAGTTCAGAATGACCTGCAGGAAACTGACCGCTGAACCCTCAAAGTGCTCAAACAGCTAATTGGCTGCTACCTTACACAGTCCATTGGTCTTGGTGCACATCTGGGCCTTGGTATGCAGTAGGTGCTCACTAAATACAGGCTGTCTCCAAGTTCATGGAAAGCAAGGATCATTTTTTCAACTCCCTTGTACCCTTCCTGGGGTTCAGTGCCAGACTTTCAATAAATGGCGTCTGACAAAACGCCTCCCAGTCCATTCTGCAGGGTGGGCGATGCAAACTGCATAGTGTTATTTTACACCATTGGGCCTATATTTTTATTTTACATAAATTGTTATATAATATCTTGTTCCGTTTTGTACTTTTTTCACTAGGCCTCGTGTTTTCAAACTCTACCTATATGTACTTTGAAACTGTTGCTTCCAACGCTGCACACAACTCCGCGGGGGGGCAGCCACCGCGTCTTGCCCATCCTCTCCCAGCCCGCCCGCAACAGGTGCTACCTGCCAGGGCTTGCACATGAGCCCTGTGCCTTGTGACTGCTCTCCTCACAAGCCTAAGATGTAGGAGGGGTAGGGATTCTTGCGCCTCTTCTCCAGAGGAAACCTGAAGGCAACGGAGCTCGTTTTCTGTGCCAAGGTCAAATCCTCTGATAGCAGCCGCCTGGGGTATCATTCTGAGGAAGGTTCTGACTGAATCCAGGCCCAGAGGGAACAAGTGTGGCGACTGCTTGTTGACGTCTGCCTCGCTGTGTTGCATTTACCGTCTCTGCGCAGGCCCGGGGTCACTCAGCCCAGACTGGGGGCCGTTTCCCCGACCCGACCACGCCTGGCGTCCGAGGCTGGGTGCTGGGAGGGTGCACAAAGCTGGGCCTCCTTCGGCTGACTCCCTCCCAGGCACCCGCACCCTCCACTCTGGGGTTACGACAGCCCCAGAGCCTCTGATCTGGGTGCTTTTGCCCCACGCCCAGACCCTGGGCCATCTTTCACTGGTCTTTCTTTCTGAGATGACTTTTATTTTAGGCCCAGAACAGCCAGGGCGAGGGCCAATGGTCCCTGCCCTCCCTGCTAGGTCAGCACCTCCCTTGCCCGCCCCCTGAAGTCACAGGCGCCACGGCCAAGGGCAGGCCGTGAGGAGAGCAGGTCGTGTGGTAGCACAGCGGGCTCTCTGGTTCTCTGCAAACTCCACCCGCTTGGCCTGCACACCTGCAACCAGAGCGCTGCCCCTGCCCCACGGGGCACAGCAGAGGACGGAGGGCAGCAGGGTCAGAACCAAACAAATCAGCCCAAATCTGCTTCCATCTAGTGACTGTCTGGGAAGATGTTCAAAGCCCAGGGGACGCCTCCCATCGCCTTTTTCTTTTTTTTTTTCCCGTATTGAAGTATAGATGACTTACAATATTATATTAGTTTCAGGTGTACAGATGCAGTAATTCAATATTTTTATAGATCGTACTCCGTATGCAGACACTATAAATCATGATGGCTATATTCCTGTGCTGTGCATTGCATCCTTGTAGCCCATCTATTTGATATCTGGTAGTTTGTAGCTCTTAATCCTCTCCACCCATTTTACGCCTCCCGGCCACCACTCTCCCCTCTGGCAACCACCGGTCTGTTCTCAGTATCTCTGAGTCTGTTTCTGTTTTGTTATATTCATTTGTTTGTTTCATTGTGTAGATTCCACATATAAATGAAAACATACAGTATTTGTCTTTCTCTGTCTGACTTATTTCACTAAGCGTAATACCGTCAGGTCCATCCATGTTGTCACAAATGGCAAAATTTCATTCCTTTTTACGGCTGAGTAATATATCCATCGCCTTTTAGATCCTACCAAACCTCTCTCCTTCCTAGTTCTGAAGCTGTCACGAATCATCCGCCAAGGGCAGGTGTAGGCAGGAGGCCTGGCTTCCAGTCCTGTGTGGCCTTGGCACAGCGTGTGACCTCTCTGAGCCTACTTCCTCTGCTTCGTTCACCTCTATAATGACAATATAGACTCTAAGAGGGAAAGGGACTGTAGGGCCACCTAGGCCCACTTCCTAGCCAAAGCAGGAATCCCTCCCTAGAGCTTTGGTATATGACTAGTTGACTTTGGTTTGGGCCCTTGCAATGTCAGGAATCTCACTATCTCACAAGGCAGCCCATTTCTGTCCCGGATACTTTCATATTATAAAGTGCTTTCGTAGGTGAGTTAGATATCAACAAGAAGAACAAAACTGGCAGCAGCTACGACCTCGAGTGCCAGGCATGACCGTAAGCACCTTTACATGGATTATTTTGGTTGAATCCTCACGACAACCCTACAAATGGGGCTCGTCATTCCCTGTGTTTCGATAAAGAATCTGCAGTGCAGAGAGGATAAACAGCTTGCCCGGGCCACACAGCTGGTAAGTGGCTACCCCCTTGGAACTGGACCCCACTGGTTCTAGCTCTGCCCACTGAGCCTCAGAGAACTGGGGCCCTTTTTCTTCCAATGACAGCTTTCATTTGAGGCTTCGTAGCCGGGAAGCTGACCGAGGGTGGAGGCGATATCTAATTGCATTTCGCATCCCTATTTCTGCGACGGTGCCCAGGAGGTCAGAAGCTGTAGATGCTCAGGGAAACCTGACGGCCAGCAGGTGAGTGGAGAGAAGGCCCTGGCCTAGGAGTCAGGGGGCCACAGGAGAATGCCACCGGCGGGCAACCCTGGTGACAGCTCCCTTCCCTGGGCCTTTGTCTCTTCATTGGCAAAATCAGAGGATTAGACTGAGTGATCCCCGAGGTCCCCTCCTGCCTGGCCTTTTGGGATTCCATGCTAAGCTCCCCTGGCACAGGGACAGGGTTCCCCTACCTGAGGTAGACCTCACCCCCATGGCCAAGCCTCCACCTCCCCAGCCCTGCTAGGGTTAAAATCTCTCCCTTCCAACAGAAAAGCCACATTCTTCAATCCTGGGGCCGGGGGTAGAGAGGCCATTCCTGAAAGGGTTGGAACGTGGCAGACGCTGGGCCGGGCCCTGAGCTGTTCTCCTTTCCCTGGAGGGGAGCATGGGTTGTCATTCCCAGGGCAGTGGTGAGGCTCCCTCTTTCCCATCCATGTCTTAGACCCTCAAGTCAGGTGGGGCCTGGAAGGACCCCAGGTGCAGGACTGAGATGCCCCTGTAGGCTGCACCTCACAGCACACAGTCTAGGTCTAGGTGGCCTGGAGGTCCCTGTTTACACATTTAAGGGCAGGCTAACCACCTGCACATGTCACAGCCAGAGATTCCAATAGTGGCCCAATTTCAGTCCCCAGGCTCAATTTCCCAGCAAGGTGGAGGGGCGGAGGTGATGATCCAGAACGATCCCTGCAGCCCCTTCCCCATCAACCTTCTGCTGGCAGCAGCAGTGCTCAGCTCCCAAAAGCCAAGCCCCGTAATCTTCCCAAGGAACAGTCTGGGAAACCGAGTCCCGGTCCAACTCCGTAGCCCTCTAATCCCTGCCCCTACCTTCCACAAGCCCAAAACCCACTGAGGGATCAGACGTCAGTGAGTCCCAAATGTGGCTGCAACCTCGACAGCATCACACACCAGGGGCTCACCCTAGACCTACTGAATCCCCCGGTGGGGGGGGGGCCCAGGACTCTGCACTTTTAAACGAAGTTCCAGGCCAATCCTGGCCCAGGTACCCCTCTACCAGGGGTAGACATCGAGGTAGAGGTGTGGTTTCCGTAAAGCCCTGGCCTCCACAGGAATTAGACCTCAGAGCTAGTGTGGCGTTTGCATGTGGTGGCCGAGGTTATGCATGGGGCATGGTGGCTCAGGGAGGGGAGGAGATGGTAGAGTGAGAGACAGGACAGGAAATACCGTGCAGGGAAAAGGGATACTGTGCTGTAAGCCCTGGCTGGGTGGGAGGAGACACTCAGGTGCTCACGACAGGTAAGCCCTCCTGGGAGTGTGGGGTCAGAGAAGAAGAACACAGAGAAAGCTGCCTTGGCCCAGGTCCAGCTGGGCCTGTCGCCTCTAGGCTTGGTCCAGGTACTACTACTCAACACCCCCACCCCCACATAATCAGATGGAGGAGATGGGGCCCTTTGGTGCAGGTGACCCAACCCTGCCCCTGATCAGAGTCCCCAAGGCCAGCCCTCTGCCCTGGCCCAAGTGGTGCTCTGCCCCTTGGCTGGCCTGGCACGGTCTGATGGACGTCTGTATGGGTGGCGAGTCCTTGGGGCAAGGGCCCTAGGGGGGCCTGGGTCTCCCTTCACGAAAGCAAGGCCTACGAGGTGGAAAAGAGGGGAAGGGAAGTGACACCTACCTGAGCTGCCAGCGCTCTCGGAAGCACTCCTGGACATCTTAGGCTGGCCGTGTTTGCCGCTGGCCCGCCCGGGCCCCGGTGGCGGGGGGCCGGAGGGAGCAGGGGCGCCGTCTCCCCTGATGGTGGAGAGATCCTGCATGCTGAAGCTCCGGAGTCTCTCTGATAAGGCACCCTGTCCCTGGACACAACACAGGACGGGGCACACGTCAGAGGCCTGCCCCACAGACCGGGGCAGCTGTGGCGGGCGAACGCAACCGAGGGGGGCTCTGATGGTCAGCCAGGTGGAGGCCAGTCCCCTGGAATACTCTGCAGAGGGGCAGCTGCCTGGTGTACTTGCAGGGGACACTGAGGGGATCCAGGCCCAGAATGTTCTAGGGCCTCCTGTGGGCTCAGGAATTGTTCTTCTGGCTCCAGGCTCCTTCCTCTCCTTCAGACGCCCCCCACAATAAGCCCGAGCCTCGGCCAGACTCAGGGCCGAGGAAACGACTGCTGCCTTCGGTTCCTACTCTACAGGGCTTGTCTGCGGCTTCTCGGGCTTTACATAAATCAAAATCCTTATAGAGCTACATTTTGCTCCGTTCCCAGGACACAAGGATCTGGCTAGAATATCAGAACTTCATAATCTATGTGCTCAGTCCTTACTCTTTTCAAAGGAAATAAAATGCAGACAGTATTTTTTAAACGTATGACAACAGCCATTTCTTTTATCTGTTCACACGACTGTCCGTGAGTCACACTGACTGCCACTGTCACCTTTGAGCTCCATAAAATACCCAAAGTAACGCACCAGGAAGGAAAAAGATGATATTAAAAAAAGACACACACGCGACAAAACACTGTTGACCGTAACCATTTCTCATTCTCAAGGAGCCACAGAAGCTGTCTCAGGGGGAAAGTGTTCTTTTGTTTAGGAAAAGCAAGATCAATCCATTATACTTATGAAAGGGAAGGGCCTCGCTGTCTGGATGAGAGAATCTGTCAAAGTGAGAAGAGTATAAGGAAGGCACAGGGATGACAGCATTGCTTGAGGTGTGCCTCAGGGGCTGGAGGGGGAGAGCTGTGTTCGGGGGAGAAGGAAACCCGAGGGCGGAGGGGCTGGTAAGGAGACGTGGATTATTGAGAACTGGGCTGGGATTCGGAGCAAGAGGTGACAGGCAAGTAACCACTAGGCAAATTGATAAACTTGGGTATCTTCAGAAACACTCACGGGCATGCAGACTTCCCATAGGTACATGGCATGCATGGATCGGGGGCGGAGGTATTTTATTTGAATAATGAAGGAAAGAGTAGTCCTAGAGGGCTAGAGGACGTGGGGACCATAGGCACCGCAGATAGAACAGAACCAGCAAATCAGCACAAAATCAGCGAGAGCAGCTAACAAGGGCTCTGGGCTGGGGGGTGGGATTGACGAAACCAACAAGGGCCATGACAGCATTAGTTAAGAGGCTTTCAGAGATGGCAGAAGGGTTTGGAGATTTTTTTTTTCACTTTACTTAAATAGTAATGAAAATGAGCCAACAAAGCACAGTAATTCACTGAAGTAACTTTAGCAAAAGAGTCAGTTAGCTAAAGGAGCAAACGCAGAATGAGTTCATTAGAGGCAACGGGGGAAGACAAAGGAGCTTGCAGACAGTTTTAGAAAAAATGTCAGAATGAAACAAAGATGCATTAAAATATGAAAATGATAAGTTCTCAGCCTACAAAGATATTTAAAAACCACGTCTCCAGGAAACTAACAACAGCAGAAAGAAAACTATTTAAATAATCAAATATACATACAGGACTTCCCTGGTGGCACAGTGGTTAAGAATCCATCTGCCAATGCCGGGGACATGGGTTCGATCCCTGGTCCGGGAAGATCCCACATGTCGCAGAGCAACTAAGCCTGTGTGCCACAACTACTGAGCCCACACACAACTACGGAAGCCTGTGCGCCCTAGAGCCCACGTGCCGCAACTACTGAGCTTGCGTGCTGCAACAACTGAAGCCTGTGCGCCTACAGCCTGTGCTCCGCAACAAGAGAAGCCGCCGCAATGAGAAGCCCGCGCACCGCAACGAAGAGTAGCCCCCCCCTCGCCGCAGCTAGAGAAAGCCCACGTGCAGCAACGAAGACCCAACGCAGCCAAAAATAAAAATAGATTTAAAAATAAATAAATAAAATAAAATAAAAAATATATACAACTAGAATTCTAAATCCAGGCAAAGGGGTGTTTGGAGGGCATTATGTGAGAAAGGCAGAAATCTCCCTGGTTGCCTCAGATACAGCTCCTGGACGATGGTGGGCAAGGGGTTTGAGGCTTCACCTTCTAGACATGACAGCTGGGTGGTCTTTGGCAAGAAAATGAGGGGGGAGACCCGCTCCCCAGTATAATCCCCTCCAAATCCATCAGCCAATGACCCATGATTATTCTACTCAGAAACGTTCCAGATGACATCTAGGAACTTCCCTGGAGGTCCAGTGATTAAGATTCCGTGCTTCCACTACAGGGGGCACGTGTTCAATCCCTGGTTGGGGAGCTAAGATCCCACATGCTGTGGGGAGCAGCCAAAAAAAAAAAAAAAAAAGGATCACTTCTGGGAAAAAAACTAGGAGGGGCTTCATGATTCTAAGTCCAAATAAATGGTGGCGGACTAACTCCTTCCCTGGGTCTGCCAGCTCTTACAAAGGCTCAGCAATGTATCTGAGGGAAAGAGGCAGCAGGCATGTCCATGACCATTTCAGCAAAGCACTCAGTTCCAGTCCCAGAAGCCAGCTGGCCTGCTCCAGTATCACTAGCATCATGAAGACAGGAAGTGGCAAAGGTTAGGAAAGAAAAGGAGATAATAACAGCTCAGTATCGACTGAGTCCTGTCTCAGAAGAAACCACGGCAGCATGGATACAGGCTCTTGAAAACAAATTAGCCCGTACCCATCAGAACAATCTGAGACGGTTCAAATCAATATAGCCCTCTCAGCTGTAAACCTCTCAGCCCTGCTCAGTCTCTACTCCAAACCTCATCTCCATTCACTTTCCACAGACCTTATTCCACCGGCCGATTCAGCTCTGCTCTGAGAACCTTCGTTTTCTTATTCTGGGAACAGCCCAAGAGTGGTTCTCTGGTATACTGCAAAACTGGGTTCCTTATTTTTGGGAAAATAAATTTGGACTCCCTAAATTTGGAAAAGCTTAAAAACATATTCTATAATTCAATGAGCCACATACGAAAAGCTTTGAGAAGTCGTAGTGTTTTGGGTTGTTTGACTCAGCATATCCCAAATGTATTTGACCACAGTGGGACAGACTGTTAGTTGACCATCCAAAAGTCATTCCCAATTCCATTCTCGAAATGGTGAGAAAAAAAAAACAGATTTCCCAAACTCCCTCCTAGCTATTATGCATGGCCATGTGATGCAGTTCTGGCCAATGGGAGGTAAGGGGAAATCTGCTAAGGGATTTCTGGGAAAGATATTTTCTCTCTCTCACATGCAGAAGGAGAAAGGCCTGACCCTGCTCCCTGCCTTCTGCCTTTGAGTATGGGAACTGCCACCTTGTGACGAGGAGACTTGCAGAGACATCCACCCGGAGCCTTGACATCACTGGCATCACTAAGTCACTGGAATACCGACGGTGCCCATTTACTCCTAGACTTCTCGTGGATAACTATCGTCCATTACAAGACATACATTTTTTCACCTCTGAAAACTGGGGAGGGTCTTACGATTGCTGTTATCTTGTCTTTGTTGTCACTGCCTACACATGAATGCACTTAGTTGTTATTCCCAAAGGCATGACCAGACAATGGAAACTCCTGACTGTTCACTGTTAACAAACCATTTAAGACCCAACTGGGACTTCCCCGGTGGCCCAGTGGTTAAGACTCCACCCTTCCAATGCAGGGGGCTTGGGTTTAATCCCTGGTCAGGGAACTAAGATCCCACATGCCGTGCGGTGCAGCCAAAAGATTTTTTAAAAAAAGACCCACTTGAAGAAGGAATCTGAGTCTTGGTTGCCTAGAACACGTTCTACTGACACCTTCTAGTAAGATGAAGAAAGTGGCAACATCAGAACTGGCAGAATGGGCATCAGCAGCATGGATGAAAATCTCAGAGATGAAAGCTCTGCATCACCAACGCTCTAGAAAGCACAGAGAGTGATGCGGCCTCATCCTAAACGGATACTGAGGAGTGGAGTTGAAAAGTGATTCAGAAGAATCAGATTCTGAAAGTGAAGGTTAGAAAGACTTCAATCAGTTTATGGTGCCTGTATCCTTTATTGCATATACAAAAGTGACGCACAGAAAAATCTATGTCTAAAGACTCCAAAAGAGTCTTTTTAATAAGTAGAAGTAGATGGGACTTCCCTGGTGGTCCAGTGGTTAAGAATCTACCTTCCAATGCAGGGGATACAAACTTGATCCCTGGTTGGGGAACTAAGATCCCACATGCCACGGGGCAGCTGAGCCCATGTGCACTCTAGAGCCCAGCCTCTAGAACAGACCAGAAAGGAACACATCCACAGCCTTCCATGAAAACTAATCTCCTACTTGTATTGTCATACTTTGACCTCTTTATTCCCCACGGTATTATAAGCAGGGTCTACCCAGTTTTCTTGTGGCTGCGTGCTTACATGCTGTTTGTTTTAACAGACTCACCTTGCTTTTTTCTGGGTACGTCAACAACATATGGCCCAGTGGCTCTCTCAGCTGGGCTCCTAGAGCCCCAGAAATCCCACAGAAGTATCTTGGGGGCAAGGGAGGGGAATCTATTCCTGATTACTTTAATCTTTTCTTTTTCCTGGCTAAAACTCTTAGAAAATTGGACTTTAAGAAGTAAACTGTGGGGACTTTCCTGGTGGCACAGTGGTTAAGAATCCACCTGCCAATGCAGGGGACACGGGTTCAAGCCCTGGTCTGGGAAGATCCCACATGCTGCAGAGCAACTAAGCCCATGCACCACAACTACTGAGCCTGCGCTCTAGTGCCTGCGTGCCGCAACTACTGAGCCCACGTGCTGCAACTACTGAAGCCCATGCACTTAGAGCCTGTGCTCCGCAACAAGAGAAGCCACCACAACGAGAAGCCCACGCACCGCAACAAAGAGTAGCCCCTGCTCACCGCAACCAGAGAAAGCCTGTGTGCAGGAACAAAGACCCAACGCAGCCAAAAATAAATAAATAAAAGTAAATTTAAAAAAGTAAACTGTGTCACTGAATTTTCTATTAATCTGAGATCTTTTTTGTATTTCAATTTTATTGATGTAGTTTTTCATTTGTATTTAATTACTACATTTTTCTAATTTTATAGATGGATTCAAGATATAAACCTTAGGGACTTATATGTACTTTTATGTACAAATTTATATGTATAGGTACTGTAAATTTTTTTTAATTTTTACAATTAATTTTTATTGGAGTACAGTTGATTTACAATGTTGTGAATCTGGGAACTTTAATTCCTCATCCTTCCCCCAATTTGTAAGGAATAAGAAATCCATGTAGCTAACACACAGCAAATTTTCTATATTTTGATGCTTTTCTTAGTCAGAGGAGGGAGTGTGTTCCTGGGAAAACCCAGACCTTTAAAAAGCTGATATTCTAAGTAAAACAATTTACCACTAATAGAATACCTGCCATTAGGGCCCACAGAACCCTGAGTCAACAGTTACTAAGTTTGGTTGCAAGCCCTCGACGAGGTCCTCTTTTCCAGAGGGACACACAGGGGAAGGGACACCAGTGACAGGGACACAAGTGACAGGAGGGAGCTCCAGCAGAGCACAAAGTTTAGCCCACCTCACCTCACATGGTTTCTACTGCCTTCAACTGAGGACAATGAGAATAAAGACAAAAGGCTTTAGTGAGTCAGGCAGTTGATAACAAAGCCACCAGCATAAGCACATTTCCCACTGGCGATTCAAATATTTGAAAAAAAGAGTTAGTACTTCCTTCTAAATTCCCACAGGGTTTCCACCTCGCTAAAACAGTTAACCTCTACAGCTATACATGCTCCACATCGAGGCCAAGCAGGCTCCTTCCCAACATGCTGCACGAAGGCAAGGGCCTCGTTCGTGACATAGAATTGGATTAACAAACAAAAGAGAGAGAAAGGATTCTTCCCACCGTAGCATCAATCGTCAAATTCAATTCATTCTCCAGGCATGAAACAAACAAACCAAAAAACCAAATAAGTTAATTGCATGTTAGATGCTACCAAATCAACACAATAAGAGGCTCTGGGAGGAGGCTGACAGGGCCTCGGCTCTGGGATTAACGCACATGTACACACACAGCTGTCGGGAGGAGAGACACCTGGCTCCGATCCAGACCATGGGCCAGTGGGCACAGGTGGCTGCTGGCTTCCATCCCCGAAGGGTTCAGTTTGGAGTTAGTCACATCTCTCAGCGGGGTTACCTGCCCTTCTCTGAGGTCCAAAGAGGAGACAAAAGGAAAGAGTCGAACCACCTGATAAAAGGGAAAAGAAAAAAAAAAGCCATGGGCACCAAACCTACAAAATGGGTTGAAGGGAGCCATGCTGCCCTGGCCTCCTACAAGTCACTCATTCACTCACTCACTTCTTCGTTCCTTCCTTCGCAGCCAACGCTGCTGGAGAGTTCCTGAAGCGCTCAGTGAAGCCCCGCAGGGGAAACAAACACAGATAGGAAACAGGACACGGTTCCTACTCCAAGGTTCTCCCAGTCTGGCTGAGGCATCGAGACACAAACGCGTGCAAGACAGCAAATGACAGACGACAAAACATACGACAGAAGCTCAGGGGACGGAGAGAGAGTACTGTTGGCTAGAATACCCGGGGAGGCCTCGTCCAAGAGCTCAGACTTGAGCGAGGCAAGGGCTGTACCATCAGAAAGAGAGGGGAAGGACATTGTGGCCAGACAGTGGTCGGAGCCAAGGTGTGAGAGTGGAAAACCCGGGTGCATTTGGGAAACTGAGATTGAACCAGTCTGAGGAGAAGAGGCTCAGGTGCTGGTGACGAGTGGGAGATCAGTCTGGAAAAACTGTATTTTGCCTGAACCTGGACTTCGATGAGAGCTCCACTGAAGGTTTCTGGGTAGTGAGCAAAGTGAAGACAGTGGGATTTTAGAGTCATGAGAACATTCTGGACACACTGCGTGGCACACATGGAGAACGGCCCCTGGTATCTGCCCTGCCTTCCTTCCTCAGGTTGGAGCTGGGCACATGGATGTCTGCAATAAAGTGCCCTTAATGGGAGATGAAGCGCAAAAAGGAACATTAACTGGTGAGGGAAGGCCGGTTGGGAACACTGGCCAACACCTCAGGCCAGGCTGGATCTGAGGTGCTGACAGCAGCTGCTGAGGAGATGAAGACCTGGATCTGGGAAGCGAGACAGGGCTGTGCAGGACAGTGACAGCACACAGATGAGCAGAGTCCCTGTAAAGCAGAGCAGGGCCTGGTCATCTGAGCCAGGCCAGCACCCAGGTGATGGGGTTTGGGGGTCACCGGGAAGGGCTCCACACGCAGCAGCTGTCCAGCCCTCGTGTGTAGAAGGCCACCAGTGAGACCCAGCTGGAAGCTCTGCTTGGTCCAGGCTTCCTCCTTGGAGAGGCCAGGCCCTGAGGGGAGGTTAAAGTTGTGGCAGATCTCTCTTCAAGGAGTAGGAGTCGGGTAGGGGCATCCACAAGACAAGTTTGCTCAGTGAAAAGCAGAGCTACGATTACGACTTCCCACTTTATCACAGTGATACGCTTTGTTTATTTGTTTTGCTTTTCAATATCCTCATTTCTTTTTACTGAAGTACAGTTGAGGTACCATGTTATGTTAGGACACAGTGATAAAGCTTTAAAGAAACTATCTTTAGTCTCTTAAGGTAACTTGCGACCCACCACCTGCATTTAAGTGTGGCCCCAGCCTTGCCTCAAGGCAAAGTGGGAGCCTGCCTTGGGGGCAGCTGCTGGCTGTCTCTTGCATCTGAATGTGCCTTCCTGACTCCTAGCGGTGTTCCAGATAAAACGGTCAGAAGCGCAGGCAGACAACCTCAAAAGTACCCTGGGCTGGGACTCGCTCTAGAATTCTCAGGGGCAGACAGGCATCCCTCAGGCTCAGCCATGGGGGCTCAGGGCCTGGGGGTGTGATCCAAGCAGAATGTGGTCAGGAGTTGTCAGTTCAGTGTGTGTGGAGGGGAGGGGCCGTGGGGGTGTCTGGAGTGATGCAGGAACACAGGACTGGGAACTGGAGTATCGCTCTCAGCCCAGCAGCATGACCTTGGGCACTGGGATCTCGGTGTCCTCCCCTGTGAAGTAAGTGGCTCCTTCCTGTCCTAACAACCCACAGGTTGACATTCCTCGCTCTCTCTCTCTCTCTCTCTCTCTCTCTCTCTCTCTCTCTCTCTCGGTGGGGTTTGGGGCAGGGGCTCACGTGTTATATAGACGCTGCCACTCGGACACTGCTCACCTCAAGGCTGAACGAGGAGACGGAAGTCGGGCCCAGAGCAATGAGGGACCTGAAGCCCAGGGTGGGAGAGTGGCTTGCCCAGGGCCACACAGCACAGGCAAGGTGGACAGGGAGGGACAAGGGCGCAGGCAACGCCCCAACTGTGCCCAAGCTACCGCACCACAGAGAAAAGACGGGAAGAGATCCGCACAAGCAGGAGACAGCCTCCTCTCCACAAGAGTCTGGACTGTAAATAACTTCCCAATGCCAGCATCGGACTTGTTTCTCTTATTGGTTCAATAGTGAGTGAAGATCATGGTCAACCTTAGAGAGCAAACTGACACAGGAGAAGTGACCAACAGGTGGCCTCAGCATGAGCTCTGCCTCCTGGGAAATCTCTATGGACATCGACTCATGACTGTTTTGTGGCAAAAACCATTATCATGCCCATTTTGCAGGTGGAGAGGCTGAGGCTCATAGAGGTGCAACAGCAAGTGGGGGAGGTGGGGTTTTTTTGGTTTGTTTTTTTGGCTAGGCCGCGTGGCATCTTAATTCCCCGACCAGGGATCGAACCTGCACCCCCTTCACTGGAAGCACAGAATCTTAACCACTGGACCGCCTGGGAAGTCCTGGAGCTGGGATTTTTTTAACCTGGGTCTGCATATTTCCAAAGCCCATACTTGTTGCTAAGCATTGCTCTCCTGGCTGTGACAGCTAAAAATATGAACAGCCATCCTTCATCCCTTTACCATTTACTGTGCACCTAGTAGGGGTACAGGTAAGACATGGATATAAATGACCACAAGAGGGCCACTGGGGTGCCATGAAGTGAGAGACCAGTTCCCCCAGGAATCTAAGGAGGCTGCTGTGAAGGAGCTGGCTCTTGACCTTGAAGGGTGGACAGGATTTCAAACAGGTGGGAACAGGGGCAGATGAACTAGCATCAGTAGAGGCAGGAAAGAGAAAATTCTAGAAACAGCAGAGTTGCTATTTCTAGAACAGCACTGAAGGTGGTGCTGTAAGTACAGTATACAAGAACCAGAAAGGTCAGGAGAGACTAGACAGGAAGGTTGGGATCAGGGCCAAATGCACAGGCCTCAAACAGGAAAGGAGAGTGGCAGTGACCCCCTGAGTGGCTACTGCAATAGTCCAAGCTAGAAGGGAGGGTGCCTGGAAGAGGGCGTGGATGGAAGGAAGGAAGGAAGGGGTATCAAATGGGCAGGACTTGAAGAGCCAATCAGAGGAAGGAGGAACTCAAAGATGACTGAAATTTGGAGCTTGGGGTCCAGAGAGGATGGTGATTTTGTCATCATCAGAGATTTGGGACACAAGAGGAGGGACACATTTGGAGTTAGAGAGATGCTGACTGAAGGTACCAGGAGACAGGGAGGAGATGTTCAGAGGACCAGAAATGCTGGACTTGAGACCTGGGGAGAGGAGCCTATCTGGGAACCAGGAGCAACAGGTGGTGACAGCTGAAGGTGAGGGAAAGGATGAGTGGCTCTGCGATGGAGAGGAGAGCAAGGCGGGGCCCTGGAGAATTCCCCCCAACACTGAGGGAGTGAGGGCAGGAGACAGGAGTCGGGGGGAGGAGGGGACCAGGAAGGAAGGCGCATCACCACAGCCAAGTGCTTTCTCAGACCTCCTAGGTTCAACCAGGCTCTTCTCAGAGGTCAGGCAGGCAGGTGGGCTTCTCTCTTTCCGCTGGGACCCTCGATGCCTCCAGCTACATATGATCTCCACAGGCAAACTCGGAACAGAGATTTGGCAAGTAATATCAGACCGGCAACTCCGCCTTCTGCTGACTTGTGAGACTGAGTCTCTTGTTTGTTTCAATCCACCTCACCATCTATGGAGTGGAGTAAGGTGAGGTAACATTCCAAGTAGAAACATCGGGAGGAAGACAGGGTGTCGAGGAACAAAGGCGAGTGTGGTGGAACCACAGTGGACAAGGCTTCAGGTGCTGCTTCAGGTTTTGGAAATAGGCTCCAGGGCAAGCTGATTTGTCTGGGAGGGAAGTATTCCCTACCCTCTACCTAAATTTTTTCAGCAGGTTGTCCATAACAGTTTATGTAATCTTGGTGTTTAAATGGTTGCCATGGTGAACTCTAAATATTAATTTTATGTTACACAGTCCTTGGCTTCAACAGAAGAAAGAGGGCTAACTTGACATAAGCTAGCGCAGAGGCTGGGAAATGTTCCTCTGAGGGGGTGAAGGGACGAGCATGAAACTTCCTAGAGTCCTCAGCCACTTAGATTCAGCAGACACAAGTGTGCGAAGCCAGACAAGGGAGACACGGGGATCCAAAAGGGACAGCAGTCTTCTCTTCTTCCTTGGAAATACATTCAAAGCATGAGTGGATACAGGGAGGTTTTAGAAAAAGAAAATGAACACCTGCCCTCTGATTAATCGTAAACAGGTAGTTTTTGCTTTTGTCTATTGTGGGGGGTTTTGGCAAGAAAAAAAACAAAGGCAAAGGCAAACAACTCCAGTCTGGTCAGAAGCCCCAAATCACTAGGCTTATGAACTTTCCAGAATGAGCTTCTGGTTCCAAGAATAAAGTTCCATGTCGTTTGAAAGCAGTATTTTTATTCAAGCAAGAGGTTTAGATAAAGCAGTGATGGATAAAAAATAAGGATCAGAGGGAGAGGACATTTTTAAAACTATTTCTGCTGAACTGTTTAAAGAGTTTGTTTTTAAAGCAAAATTGAGTGGAATTTTTTTTTTTTTTATGAGTGGAAAAACACTATAATTTATCTCTCTGTGATTGTGCCTAGGTGTTCAGATGCTAGGGCTACAACCAAGGCTTGGCTATACCCTGGTGGCCACTGACCATAACTGCAGGCAAAGTACCTGAGCTTTGGCTGGCAAGTCAGCAAAGTGGAGGTCACGGTGTGAAAGCAGAGCCGGACCAGGAGAGAAGATGAAGAAACGGAAAGATCGACCATGGGCAATGCCGCAGGCTGAGTCTCCATCTGCCCATTTTCCTCGTGAACCTCATATACAGAGGCCCCAAAGGGCTAAGTGGGTAAGGGAGGGGCCCTTGTCAAAGCAGAGCACTGCAGGCGAGAAGATGGAAATAAGGCAAAGGAGAACCCAAGAGGCTTAACAGAAGGCTTGGGACAGTGCTGCCTAAGAGAACTTTCTGCGATGGTGGGAACGTTCTATCCCTGTGTCAGCCACCAGCCACACTGGCTGCTGAGGACTTGAAAGCGGGTGAGTAAAGACTGAGGAATTGAATATTAAAATTTACTTCATTTCAATTAATTTAAATAGCCACACATGGCAAGTGGCTACCATTTCGGGCAGAGCAGGAGTGGAGGCATCAAAAAGTTTATTCTTCAGATCCATCAACGAGGTTTAATGAGTGCAAAACACCAGACAAGTTAGCAAAGTTTGGTTTTGGGTTTTGGGTTTTTGCTAAGCAAGAAACAAAGGAAAAGAATCCAGAGTCACTCATGGCCAGAAGCTCACAATCTAACAGGAAATACTAGATTCTAGGGGGGAAAAACCCCACACGCAGTCTGGGGAAGAAGCATCCCTAATTCACAGAACGCCAGCTTTACTTAGACCGGCTGTCTTAAACAGGTGACTTTAATAACACTATTGTCAGCACTGGAACTGTTCTAGGGATAGGATCTCCAGGGAAAGTAAAAGGGCATTATTTTTCAAGTTATGAGACAGGTCAAAAGCAAGATTGGTTTACCAGGCCTGAGAAGTGGGCAGGTGGAAGAGGCCTAGGATATGGTTCAAATGGCAAGGGGAATAAGGTAGCCTGGATACCTCACAGTTTGGGGGGATTTTTTTGAAGATTTTTTTTATGTGGACCATTTTTCAAGTCCTTATTGAAGTTATTACAATATTGCTTCTGGTTTTTTTTTTATGTTTTTAATTTTTGGCCACGAGGCATGTGGGATCTTAGTTCCCCGACCAGGGATCGAACCCACACCCCCTGCATTGGAAGGCGTAGTCTTAACCACCTCACCGCCAGGGAAGTCAGTTTTAAAACTACCTGACAGTTTTAAAACTCTTGATCAATTGGTTTTTCTCACTATTGTTTCTCTTCCCGTGGGAATGTGTTTTGCTTAACTAATGAGTTTCTAGAGCATTAATTTTAAAAAGCGAGAGATTTCCAATTCTAGTCTTAAAAAGACGTGGCACTCAATTTTCCCTCTGGGTGGAATTACTGGCTGGGAAACAGCTAATATCTAAGCTCAGAGCCAGTCAAGAGACTAGGGACACTTAGAAAGAAGGTACTACCGAGGTGTGTCCCTAGGAAGGAGACAGAGCAGCTTTTGCTGAAAGAAAAAATGCATCACTACTTCCCGGGGACAAGGATTAGACCTTGGGGAAAACTGGGGGGTGGGCTGGGGGTTAATAGGCCTGGGGAGAAATTTCCAACGTGTAATTTTGTTTGTTTGTTTTAGCTTTTCTATTCTAAGATAAAACATTAACATTAATAACAACTTATATTTGTACAATGATATGGTTTACAAAGCTTCTTCACACTTCATGATGATCCAAAAACCCTGCAAACATTCATTTTTTTAGAGAAAGGGCTCAGGGTTCAAAGTTATAAGGAAAAAAAGGATTAACTAAAAGTGGAGGCAGAAGATCTTTCATTCTTCTGGTTAAGTTCTGCAGTTTCCTCCTGGGGAGCCACCAAAGGATGGAAAATAGAGCAGATGAGGAAGGAGTGACCGCCCTCATCCGGTCCCCTGGTCCCAGCCTCCCTTCAATCTGTCTGAGCTCAGAGGGAGGCTCTCAGTCACCTCACCCTCTCTCCTGCAACTGTTTGGCTAAATGCAGCGGATGTTTACAGTGAGAACTGATTTGTAGGCTGAGGGTGTTTTCTGGGAGGAGACAGGCAGGGTCCAAGAGACGTAAAATGGAGCCATGAGGAGGGCGACCATAAACCCCGGTTTGCTTGGAACAGACCTAGTTTCTACCTGTTGTCCCAGCATAATAATTACAGCACCGTTTCACTCTCAGATGTGTCCTGTTTGAACAGCATATGGTCACCCTAGCCACCGTGACTGGGCAGAGTGTCTTTTTTTCACAAAATTGCTTTGATTGTTCCCCTGGGGGTGATCGACAAGGTTGTTCCGGACTCAGCTTTCTCATTCTCAAGGTTAATGCTTCTAAGCAGCTAAATCTGCATCCCAGGAATGTTAAAAAAGTTAACTGTTTTAACACTCATCACCTGTGGTGTATGGTTCTGGATGGGCCCTCAGGCAGGGACCTGTAAAGACGTGGCTGTTTACTTTATTTACTTATTTTTTAAAACATATTTATTTATTTTGTTTATTTATTTTTGGCTGCGTTGGGTCTTTGTTGCTGCACGCAGGCTTTCTCTCGTTGCGGTGAGCGGGGACTTCTCTTCGTTGCAGTGCAAGGGCTTCTCATCGAGTTGGCTTCTCTTTGTTGGGGAGCAAGGGCTCTAGGCGCAGGAGCTTCAGTAGTTGTGGCACACAGGCTCAGTAGTTGTGGCTTGCTGGCTCTAGAGCGCAGGCTCAGTAGTTGTGGCGCACAGGCTTAGTTGCTCCGTGGCATGTGGGATCTGCCTGGACCAGGGCTCGAACCTGTGTCCCCTGCATTAGGCAGGCAGATTCTTAACCACTGAGCCACCAGGGGAGTCCGAGTTGGCTGTTTAAAAATCATCTGGGGAACTTGTTAAAAAGAGAGATTCAAGGGCTCACTGCCTGAGATTCTGATTCAGCACATCTGAGAATCTGTTTAAAAATGAAAAACAAAGCTTCCCAGGTGGTTTGGATACTAAAGCCAGATTTGAACCCAGTGGTGACCTATCATCCTTTGGCCGCGGCCTGGAGTGGTCCATTGCTACTATGGAAACCACTGATCGATCCCTCAGCCAGGTTGAATTTTACTTCTTCTTTTTCTTTTCTTTTCTTTTTTAAAGTACACATCTGTTTCAAAAACAGAGGGCATTATTTTGGGGAAAGAAGAGTGTTTTCTCTCTCAAGATATTTAGAGAGGAAAAGCAAAGCCCCCACAAGGCAGAAAATTTTCTTGTCTGAAACCAAATTCAG
Organism: Stenella coeruleoalba; assembly: GCF_951394435.1. Taxonomy (NCBI): domain Eukaryota; kingdom Metazoa; phylum Chordata; class Mammalia; order Artiodactyla; family Delphinidae; genus Stenella; species Stenella coeruleoalba. The sequence continues at coordinate 14,221,935 of NC_137159.1, read as the reverse complement.
CAGGAAGCAGGCGTCCCTCACTACTTTTTAGCCCAACTAGAAAGAACTAATGAGCAGTTATTTTCTGAGGCAAGTTTCAGACTATCTAGAGCTTCCTTCAGGTTAGTTGTAAGGTGCCCGGCTGGAGGCCTAGGCTCACGGGCTTCCCCGGTGGTCAGAGGGACTGGCGGTGACTGGCCAAGATTCAGGAGGCTCCAGCTTGAGGCAGACCTGGAAGAGGATGGCCCTACAGAATTACCAGAAGAATATAATTTACACACACGGCTGAGTGGCCTGATGACCGGTACTGAGTCACCCTGATAAATATACCACACTGATGCTCTACAACTGAGCTGAGAAAAGAGCACTAACCTATATTCCTTCAGGTGCAGAAGCAAAGACGGGGTGGGGAGAGGGCCTGGGAGGCCTCTGTAGCTTTATGTGGCAAAGTTAGCCTGATGAATTCAGAATTTAGCAATTCTGAGTTCTCTTTTCTGTCAGTTTAAACACAAAAGTCTAAAACGATTGCATCTCAAACAGAAGGATCTTAGAATTCACTGCTCTTTGCAAATCCTGATACATCTCCTCCAGATACCAAAGCGGAATTTCCCCTCCGATGATACTCATTGGGATTCACCACTTTGCCAGCTACTATTGTACCTAAGGTGGAGGGGGACCCTCCAGGTACCAGCGGAACACTTCACTATGGTTCTGTGTTACAGAAGCATCTGGTCCTTCTCTGAAATAGGAATCACTCCCCTTTGGTTCTCCTGTCTCCCCGCCAGCCTTTGTCTGCAGAACTCCTTGACTTTATGTGGAAGGTGCTTTTCAAACTCCCAGCCCTGTGTGCTAAGTTTTCCTCCCAGAAATGCTCCTAAAGTGCCTCTCCCTGGTTCAGGGCCCAGAAAACCCAGCTCAGTCCCCTGACCCAACTGGCTATCAACACCCTCCATCCCACCATCCACTGGGAGCCCATGGAGCACGAAGATCTGTATTAATTGTCCTCTTCCAAACACTTTCACAGCTCTACCCTCTCTTTCCCCCAAACCCTCACATGGCCACCCAGGATTCATAGCTTCCCTTTGCTAATACAGCTCACCTCCCAACCATTGTATCTCTCCAGACATAAGCATAACTGCCTTTCCTCCACCCTCAGCCAACTGTAGACCCCTGCTCTACCTTTGGATTTGGAGGAAGGTGTTGTCACCAGGAAACACTAGGGCAATCTGCTGAATTTGCTCTGAGAGTAAACATCTACCAATTTAATTTTTTCAGGGCTGAGCACATAACGAGAAACTGACAAAGCGACAAGGAGAATGTAATGGGAGAGGAAGCTGGGAAGGAACACAGAGGGCCTTTGAACAGGGCTGGGTGGAAAAAAGAAGGAAGTAATTGCTTATATCACAATATCCCACAAGACCAGTATTTATTTCAAACCTCCTCTACCTCTAGTTACTGTTGCTACACATATCATTGTCCTCCACGTTTGAACCACTCAACTTATTCTAGGACCCTGGGTTCCTTCCCCTGGATCTGTGGGGCCACGTGAGCATGGAGTGCACCCACTCACTCAGGTAATAAGTCTCTGCACCTGTCTATTTAGGTGACTCTCCCAGTGCACCCTAGGAAATTGCAGAGAAGAGCTCCCTCTCCTCCCCTTCTCTCTTCTCTGCGTCCAAGGATTACACTCCAAGTACTTTAGAGGTCCTTGAGACCCACAGATGAGCTTCAGGGGCTCGGGGAACCTCTCAATATTGCATAAATCATTTGTGTGTGGGGGTGTGCAGTCTTCTGGGGGCAAGATTCACCCTTTTTCCCCTCAGATTTTCAATGGGACCCCAAAAAGGATGAGGAACCTGATCGGTCCTTAGCCTGTCTCTGGGCAAGTTACAGCCATGGCGGTCAGGTCCCAGCATGGTACCTTGGAAGCGGCCATCACCGCCGCCGTGGCCGCCACGTTCAAGCCTCGCTTCCCAAAGTGCACGAGGGCATCATAACTTCGGTCTTTTGCTTGGACCAGGCAATCGTCGATTTCCTGTCAAAGGAAAACAGAGGCACACTGAGTTGGAAAGCTCAAGTAAATCTCTGTTCTTTCTCCCTTCTCCTGAGCGCTGAGCCTGGGGGCTTGTGCCCAACCACTCATTCTCTCTGGCATTGCCACTAACTGGCTGTCAGACCTGGGCAAGTACTTAGCCTCTATTCACGGTTCTGTCTTCTGAAAAATGAGGACCCTGGTAGCACCTAACTTGTGGAGCAAGGTGAGGATTACATGCCATCATTCCAGGAAAGCACCTGACACAGTGGCTGGTTTCAATAACCAAGAACCATTGTCATCTTCCTTATCTCAAGGAGGTCAGGCCCCGGCAGCTCTGAAATTCTGTTATTCCACAGCTATTTCATACGATATCCATATCCCTCCCCGTGTATATATCGATGGGAGGGATTAGGACATAGAAAGAAATAGGTGTTATTTTTGTTGATAGAGAAGATCATTGTACAGATAAAAAAATAAAAGCATAAATTAGAAGTCATCCAGCATCATACCACAAGGTAAAGGTGAGGTGGGAAAGAGGATTGACATCTACTTCAGGGACCGAGACCAAGTAAGATATTGGTTTAGTCCGAATTTGAATCAACGTTGGCTCATTCTTTTTGTTTGTTTGGTTTGGGTGGTGGTTGTCACTGTTTGAAGAAAACCGTTATTTTGGAATCACAGGAGCTCATTGCAGAGTTCAGTCAATGACACTTGGTCTCCGTTTCATTTGAAGTTCAGCACATCGGTGCACTTCCTTGACTTTGGGGTATTCAGGTGGGCGGTCAACCCCCTGCCTTGTCCTTGTTTAAGCTTCTTCAAGAAGTCACCACACTAAGTCTCCATTGCAACCCCTGGCCGACTCCAGAAGTGATTCCTGGCAGCTCTTAAGAGTCAGTCACCTTCATTTCCATGGAAATTACACTGGCAGCTTCAGGGTAAGTCCAGCGTTTGGAGAAAGGGAAGCAGGAAGAATAGAGATTTGAAAACCAGGTCGAGACAGGGATTACCGTTCCTCAAAATCCACCCTCTGAGACGGGAAGTGTGTCCTAGTTCCTAAACGGATTCTCAGAAACGTCTACAGTAGCATGCTCATCCAACCGATATACTCAAAGGCTTCCCCTGGAAGTCCAAAGTATCCAACTTTCAGAAGCAATAGAAATGAATATATCAAGCCACCATCAGTGCTCCTAATTCATGCCGTAGGATCCTACCACACAATCAGTTTAGAAAGTCATATAATATCATTAATGAGTTATACAATGTTGGACCCAGTAATCCCAGTCCTGAGAATTTATTCTAAGATAAGAAGTCAACAGAAGGAACTGTATACTATGTGTGGTGATTGTCGTGGGTCACTAGGAAGACCAAGTGAGAAAGGATGCTATGCCGTCATGTCTAAGATCTCAGAAGATAAATATTGCATCTGCTCAGTGTTTTTGTTGTTGCCTCTTGGTTTGGAGTGGCTTTTTTTGTTTTAATGTACGCTTAAAATTTTATTTTAAAGAAACGTTTCACAGACTGGATTGAACTTAAAAAAGGAGCTACCAAACAAATTAATAAGACAGAGGTCATGTTTATTTTAGTGGTCTCAGCATCTATTACTGTATGAAATCTTAAGAAAACAATGGAATAATCCATTGAAAGCAAATCCGGCAGATTAGGTTCAGTGGAGATGTTAAACAAAAAATAATTTTATAGACAGTGACATTATCTTATAAGTAGCTTAAATTTCTTTTCAAGAGGTGTAAGTTGTAATTCCCCCTTGAATCCTTAGTTATTGTTGACCCCTTCCTGCAATCTCTCCCTATCTTATTTTTTCCATCTCTGACAATAGACACACCTGCATTTTCATTTCAAGGATGTATGTGAAGTACTTTGAAGCGAAACAAACACAAAAGATAAATAGCGTGAAACAAATTATTATGACTATTCTCATTAATACTTATTGACTGATAATTACTAAAGTAGCAGGTATTTCATTGGTAGCATACGTTTTATCATTGAACAATAAAGCAAACATACTAGAAATGTATTATATTCCAGTCTCTGTTAGTAGCTATCTGGGTACAAGTTCAAATCATTTAATCTCTCTAGGCTTCAACGTTCCTGTTTATGTTAAGTTTTTAAAGTATTTTAATAGTCTATGTAAAAATCCTATCTGCAAAAGGATAGGGGCTGAGCCTGATGAAAGGAAGGAAATTCAGTTTGGGGAGTTGAATTATGAGTGAATCTCTTCTGCTTTTTGTTTCAATGTATGGAAATGTCTTACAATAAATAATGATGAATAACATCCTTTGGAGAATTTTACCACTATTTCTAAACAGGTCATAAAAATAGACTTAAAAAAGAAAGATTAGAAGGAACGAATGTTGGAGGGGGGAAATAAGAGTCAATTAAGAGCCTCCTGCAATAAAACAACCTGCCTTTTTTTTTTTTAATCACTTTTTAAAATCTTTTCACTCGCTGGAAGGAGTGCAGGCAGAGCAACATAAATTACCTTTTCTTTTGAGGACAGCGTGGGATGTACAAACTTCCTATAGAGGAGGCTGGAGCCTTTTGTGTAGGGAGACAGCAGCCAGGCTACAAATGCTATTTTTAGTTCATAATAGAATGGAAACCTGGAGAGAGATGAGAAAATACACATTCCATTAGGTTCTCAGCAACTCCGCCCTGAGCCTTTGAAACATGAGGCCTGGGGGCACAGACACCTCTCCTGCCTGCGCACGGCCGCCTGGCCCCCAGATTCCCATGAAGGTGTATGCACACACAAGCACATCCAAGGCACAAGCCCAAGGCCTCTTGAAAGCCAGTTCATTTTTTTTTTTTTTCCTCTTTGGCCATACGGCTCAGCTTGTGGGATCTTAGTTCCCCAACCAGGGATTGAACCTGGACCCTCAACAGTGAAAGCACTGAGTCCTAACCTACTGGACCGCCAGGGAATTCCCAAAGCCGGTTCGTGTTTTCTTTCCTTGTCAAGCAAGCCAGGGAGCTGGGGTCTCTCCAGCAATCACCCTATGACCGTGCTTGACAACAGCTGGAGCTTCCGTCCGAGCTCTGCTCATTTCGGTTGGAGCCGGGGTTCCTGTAGGCCCAGATGCCACAACCAGCCGTGCCCAATTTCCCGGTCATTCACTCTTCACTGGAGGCCACGAAGGCACAGACACAGGATTTACCGTAGGGCGGAGCTGACAAAGAATCGCCAGACTGAGAGTAAAGCCTCCCCTCCTCGGCTATCTTCTTAGTCCCCCAAAAAGGCAGGGACGGGAGCCCGATGCTTGCCAGGAAAGAGGATGCTACTCACCCTATTCAAACCAACAGCAGGCTGGCGGGGAGGAGGGGAGGCATCAATTAGGAGTTTGGGGTTAACATATACACACTACTATATATAAAATAGATACCAACAATGACCTACTGTATAACACAGGGAACTATACTTAACATTTTGTAATAACCCATTAGAGAAAAGAATCTGAAAAAAATATATAACTGAATCACTTTGCTTACACCTGAAACAAACACATCATTGTAAATCAACTCTACTTCAATTTAAAAAATTAAATTTAATTAAAAAAACCAACAGCAGGCAAAAAGGTCTTGATCTTTTTGGTGCCGAAAGAAAGAAGAGTTCAGGGTACAGATAACATACGATTCTGAAGTTTAAAGTCCTGCGTGCCGTGTGTTTATGCATCCCATAAACACCCGGCACCCATATGTGGCAGCCGGTGCTGAGCACCAAGGAGACAGTGGGAAGCAAACAAGACCTGACCCCTGCTCTCTTGGAGCTTCCAGTCTAGCGGGAAACATAGACAAGGTTCTGGCGTCTTTGGAACTGGTAGTCCAGTCAAGGAAACAGAGATTGCTCAAATCATCACGATTAATATAGAATAGCAACCTGAGACGAGTGCCATCACGGGCCTCTGCTGACCCACGTGGTGCCTCTGCACGTGTGAGAAAAAGCCAAGTCCTTCAGCTGGATGCAGTCCTGGGAGCACATGGCTTGCAAACAGGGCTTCATCCGAATTTCAGCTCCGCTTGCCTCCTTGGCCAGATATCTTGTGCTATGAACAACCTGTGCAACCATACTTGGCAGGCCGGATGTGTATTAACCATATTTTAAAATTTTCTGTCCTCTGATGCTTTGACATCTTGGGACCTCACTGACTCTGGAGAGACTGCCTCTCCCATGGAAACCACAATACAGTCTCTTGCCCACACTTCCTGCCTCGGCTTCCTGATCAGCCCCGTGCTTCCCCATGTGGCTCTGCGCAGCGGGCTGTACCTCTAGGGATCTGTGAATATAACGAACTTATTCCTTCATGATAGTCATTTCTGTGACTGCATGTCTTACCAGACCTGAAAACAAAGTCTGGGTACCATTAAAACAGAGGCGATGAGGGAAAGTGACACCTGGGCTAGTCTGAGGAATCAGAAAAGTAAACCCCTCCCAGGCATCCTCCCTGATAAGAGAGCCAAAACAAAGAGCAATTTCTAGCAAGTCATTTCAGAGCCCTTTAACTCTCACGTCACTCCAATCAGCGGCCCCACCCCCTCCTCCTTTCCTCATCCTAGTTCACTGCCTTCTGCTTCCGGCAGGCCCTTCCTGAATATTCCCTTAGCACCTGAAGGACACTTTCATGTCAAGATTGCTTAATGTTTCACAGCCAGAAAAGAGAAGGAGCTGAAGGAACAGAGGTGTGATTCTCCCGTAATTGAACACTCTGGTGATGAACAGTGAAGGAAGTTTGGTCTGGAAAACAAGTATTTGTCAGCCCCAAGGGACAAAGGAACCTGCGAAGCTCAGGCACCAACCCAAGATTCGCGGATAATCCCAGGGGTTCTGTCACACTGCTGCTCTTTTGTTTATTACGTAAAAGACGGGTTTTGTAAAAAATAGGTCATGCGTGCACAGAGTTTAAAAAATTCTAGAAGTCCAAAAGAGTATATAGCAGAGTCTCCTTCCCATCCTGGATGCTTTTCCAAAGGCATAAGCATCATCAGTGTCTTGTGCGTCCTTCCACAAGTGGACTAGGGCTAAGATACGCAATTGTGTGGGTACATATGACTCCCGTAATGTCCCCCATGCTCACCTAGTGGCATTCTCTGCACCCCCTCCTACACCTTGCTTCCCCCTGCTGCACACACACGATTAACAGTACACTTTGGGGATTTCTTTTTTTTTGGCTGTACCATATGGCTTGTGGGATCTTAGTTCCCCAACCAGGGATCGAACTCCGTGAAAGCACGGAGTCCTAACCACTGGACCGCCAGGGAATTCCCCAGGCCTCACTCTTCTTTTTTTTTTTTTGAATTTCATTTCATTTATTTTTTTATACAGCAGGTTCTTATCATTCACTCTTCTTAATGGCTGTGTGTGGGGGCGTGAGCATCTACCCAGACCCCCAAGAATGGATATTTACAAAAGGTTACAGTCTTTGGCTACTACGAGAGGGCTGCAGTGAACCTCCTGGAGCATGCTTTATGTACCTATGCTAACATGCCTTTAGGAAAACGCCCAGAAGTGGAATTTCTGCGGGCATCTAATTTACAGAGAGAGGTTGTACTTCTGTGCAAACACAGGTACAAGAGGCTGATGGCCCACAGTCACACCCTCACAGCGTAGGACCAACCGTAAGAGCCTGCCCCAGGCTGGATGGGGGTGTGGGGGGGAGAACGTTAGATCCTGAGCAATCCTTCTGGGCTGCCAGAGACCCTTTATTCTCTGGCCAGCCTGCTCCTGAGCCTCCTGTTCTTCAGGATCTTTCCCGTGTGCCCCATCCATGCTGACGCAGCCTTTGAAAACCTTCCTGCCTCCTAACCTTCTGGCTTCACCTCCCAAATCTTCTCTTGTCAGGCTGGCAAAGCATCTCCAATGACCAATTGCGGTAGCAGACTTCACTTGGTGGTCTTCAGACCACCAAGATACCGCCCTCCCTGGCATCTCTGGACCAGGACACAGAGGGCTCCTCTGTATTCCCCTGTCCACCTTGGGGGATGGAGCTTCCTTTGAAGCGAAATCAACTAGTTATAGAAGAATCACAGTGGAATGGGTTTGTTCCTTGGGCAGAAAGCTGACATGGATATCCACAGAAGAAAAGAGGAAGAGGTTACAGCCTGCTAATTCTCCACCTTTCCAGGACTTTGGTTAACAGTAGGCTCCTTTAGAGTCTTAGTAGCAAAACTCGAGTCTCAAGACTGCCTCCTACTGTTAGCAATCACTACGTTTTCTTTCAATCTCTCTCCTCAAGCTTTTTTCCTGCCCCACTTTCTACTCAAAGATAACAACTAGCTTATTGATTGATTCATTCAGTTGGGAAAATTCTATTGAAAAGCTATGAGGTGAAAGGTCTGTGCTGAGCAGTAGAGGGAAACCAAAGCTAGGTTAGGCATGTCCTCGCCCTTAGGGGTTCATCGTCTAGCAGGAGAGCGGAAACCAACAGGTGACCCCATAATGTGCAATGTGATGTGGAACAATGTCTTAGTGAGGATCAAGAGCCTTGCTTCTCTCCAAATCTCCATCCGCCGCCCACACACATCCACTTCGTAATTCTTACTATGTACCTGGCATCAGCTCAACCTTGGTAGACCCAGAGCACATCTCTCAGAAGTCTCTACACATTACTCTCTGGTGGGTGAGGGCCCTCTCCCCTTTGCAGATTCAAGTGAGGAAATGAGCTTAGGACTGAGTGGGCCTCAAGTTTTAGTCTAAGTTGCCAGTGACTGTCGGTAAGGCCTGCAGGCCACCTGAGAAGGTCCCTGGGGATGCCAGCTGCCCCGTGGTATCAAAAGAAGCTGAGAGCTCCTGCTGAAATCTAAAGCCTCACGCCACAGAACGTAAGTGGGAAACCTCCCTACCTCCCTACCTCCCTACTGTGGAACGAGATATCCTGGGTAGGAGTAAAGGCTGTGTATCTTAGCCAGGACAGGAAAGGAAGGGAAGAGCGTGGACGGAGGGAGGCTAGACAAACAGAGAGACAGACAGACAGACAGACAGACAGACAGACACACACACACACACACACACACACACACACACACACACTACAGCGGAAAAAAGAATCCTGCCCTTAAGCCACCGACATAGAAGAATAGAGGACAAGAAGAGGCACCTACTTACTTTTTAGTGTATTGTTTCAATTTTATTTTGTCATGTGTATGTATTATTTTATAGTTTTTAAAAAATTAAATGAAATCACTTATACAAATTGTGAAAAAAGCCACCATCCTATCTCTCTCTCTTTTTTTTTTTTTTTGCGGTACGCGGGCCTCTCACCGTTGTGGCCTCTCCCGCCGCGGAGCACAGGCTCCGGATGCGCAGGCTCAGCGGCCATGGCCCACGGGCCCAGCCGCTCCGCGGCACACGGGATCCTCCCGGACCCGGCACGAACCCACGTCCCCTGCATCGGCAGGCGGACTGTCAACCACTGTGCCACCAGGGAAGCCCCCATCCTATCTCTTCTGTGACCATACACAATTGCTGTTTTCATCAACACAGAAAGTTTTTAAAAGTTACCAATGAAGAGGGAACTGCCCTGGTGGAGGGGTGGAGAGAGCAGGATGGGGATGAGTGAAGAGTGACGGGAAGAGTATACACATGAGGCGTGATCTCCAGGCCTGGAAGTAAACAAAAGTTAAAGATGCTTCTAGGAAGCCAGAAGGTGCAGGACTACCCCGCCCCCCTTTCAATTATAAACAGAGCTTAGAGCAGCTGAGTTGGTGTCCATTCTCTGGAAGGGAAAGGGGGCCCTGTGTCTGATGGGTCTATCCCATGTCCATTCCCAGGGCAAGAGGCAGGATGGAGAGGAAGGACTCTCCCAGAAGGAGACCATGATCTGTAATACCTGGAGGTTGGCAGGAAAAGAGAAAGCAGACTGAGGGTATGTCCAGGCTGTGAGCTGAGGCAGGCAGGGAAGGGCCCCAACGAACCATTCCCTGCAGAAGCAGAGCCCACGGTGCCAGGAGAGAGGCAAGGGACCCTCACTTTCCACCCACAAACTGCATGGACAGCGCCAGTTCAGAGGGACTAACGAGGGACCAGATGAGGCCTCCACATGGGTCAGAAAGAGAGGGGGATTCTACCCATACCTGTGCACATGCTCCAAATACCCTAGTTATCAGATGCCTTCCTGTGGCATGCAGCACATGACCTTGATCCTATGGCCTTCCTCCCCATGTTACCCACAAATATGTTACCTTATGTAGCAAAGGGATTCTACAGATGTAATTAGGGTAATTACTCAGCTGATTTTTTTTTTTTTTTGCGGTACGCGGGCCTCTCACTGTTGTGGCCTCTCCCGTTGCGGAGCACAGGCTCCGGACGCACAGGCTCAGCGGCCATGGCTCACGGGCCCAGCCGCTCCGCGGCATGTGGGATCTTCCCGGACCGGGGCACGAACCCGTGTCCCCTGCATCGGCAGGCGGACTCTCAACCACTGCGCCACCAGGGAAGCCCTCAGCTGATTTTAAGATAGGGAGATTATACTTGATTACTGAGGTGGGTCTAATCTAATCACCTGAGACTTTAAAAGCAAATGCAGAGCTCTTTCTCTGGCTGGTAACAGAAGAAGATGGAGATGACGTGCCATTGTTGGCTTGAAGATGACAGGGTGGCACACGTCAAGGAAATGGGGACCTCAGTCCTACAGCCACAAGGAACTGAATTCTGCCAACAACCTGAATGAGGCTGGAAGTGGAATCTCCCCAGACTCCAGGTAAGAGCCTAGGCTGACCCACACCCTGGTTTTGGCCTTGTGAGTTCCTCAGCAGAGTTCTCAGTTGACTCTACCTGGACTTCTAACTCACAGAAACTGTGAAATAATAAATTTGTATTGTTTTAAGCTGCTAAATTTGTGGTAATCTGTTACTGCAGCAACAGAAAAGTAAATACACTGGGACTTCCCTGGTGGTCCAGTGGTTAAGAATCCACCTTCCAATGCAGGGGATGTGGCTTCGATCCCTGGTCGGGGAATTAAGATCCCACATGCCGCGGGGCAACGAAGCCCGCGCACCACAACTACTGAGCCCACGCACCACAAACTACAGAGCCCACACACCACAACTAGAGAGAAGCTCACACGCCGCGGTGAAAGATCCCACGTGCTGCAATGAAGATCCCATAACCAAGACCCGACGCAGCCAAAAATAAATAAATAAACAAAAGTTTAATTAAAAAAAAAGAAAAGTAATACATCTCCCCAAATCAAAATCAAATCCATCCCAGAAACAGTTGTTGAGCACTTATTAGGCATGAGACTAAAATTCCAGGGCCATGGGTAAAACATATTCCAGCTACCAGGGAGCAGCATATCCATCATCAGGCAGGATTTCCACCCAGGCAAGAGCAGCAAGGCTGAAATGCCCGAAACCCCCGGGAAAGAGCTCATGAGACGAACGCTCTCCCCGCTTTGTTCATGATAAGGGACAGGAGGACAGCAGGAGGCCACCTGGCACCAGACAGAAGGAGGGCATCATTAAGAAGGCTGCACGACATGAAGTGCTGGCCATGCTCTTTAATCGACTACACAATCCTCACTGGGTCTGGCCTGTTCTCATCTCTGCAGGACAGACAGGAACCTCCCCACTGTAGCTCTGCACAAAATGAGGTCCACCTCCTAGTGCCAGCCTCTGGGGTCTGGGGAAGATGAAAAAATGGCTCAGCAGAGTTCCATCTCCAGCCCTGGAGACTCAGCCCCGTCTTCAGTCTGTTGTTTATCTGGGCACAGGACAGGGCAGAGTGGCACAAGCATATTGAATTAGGTAATCCAGATTCCTTCCTTCCAGCTTAAGGCCATAAGAGCTGAGACATCTATCTCTCCCAGTAGAGATGAAAGCCAGGCTCCTTCAGGGGAAAAACTACACACTGAGGTCATTAAGGCCACTGACCCAAGACAGGATTCAGTGAAGTGGTGTTCAGAGAAGTGGATGTCTTTGATCTAGGACATCCCAGAGGGTAAGTCCAGGCTAATCCTTTCTGGGGTAAGAACTTTTTTTTTCCCAGAATGGAAATATCTTTATTATCTTCCCTGATGAAACCTGATCATGATAAAACATTCACACAACACAGCAAATGTGAAACTGACCCCATGATCCCAAGTTGCGGAAATAACCTTTGCTAACAGACAAGTATTTTCCACACTATTTTTAGTACACATTCACATGTGCACAAACTCAGACCCTTTAGATACAAACAGGATACTGTATATTATTCACAGCCTCTTTCAGCTAAGACACAATATATGAATACAAACACCTAGCTTATGATTTTCACTTGGGCCATTGCTGTAATAGCTGCATTGTTTATGAGAGAGAAAAAGCTGTCCATCGAAAGGGGACTGATTAAATAAATTATGATCCATCTATACCATGAAATTCTATGTGGCCTTTAAAAAAGTAGGTAGATCTATTTATGCTTACGTCAAAGTATTTCAAAAATAAATTTAAGAAACAAAGTGAGAATTGTTTATACTACAGTACTATTGTTTTTTAAAAAAGGAAAAGTATGTGTATATGTGTGTACGTATACACACGCATACATATTTTAAAAGTATATACAATTGTGAAAAGCAGTAACGGTGAGAGTGAATGGTGTAGGGGAGAAACTTCGTTTTATGAGAGAAACTTAGTTTTATTGCACACTTTTGTGTACCGTTTTTCTCCTTTTTATTTTTTTTAACATAAGAATGCTTCTTTACCAGCTCCATTCATTGAGGAATTGTGTTTATCTTGCCCATCATTATATCACTGTAAGAACAATACCTGCTCTTACATGGTCATTCAATAAATATTTACTTGAAGAACAATTTTACAGACTAATTGATTTGAAATGTTCCAGTTAGCATTCCTGCACCTGCTTCTCTGTGCTAATAAGGTTTGAGACGGCTTTCAGACCTTCCCACCTCTCCCTGACACTTGGCAACATCTTTCCTGGAAAAGTCCCAATTCCTGCAGTACTTACCAACAAAGGAAGATGTCGGTGAATGTCTCTGCTGTGGTGAAAAGTGCAAATATAATCCAGTACATCATCCATTTGACCTGTTGAAGGAGAAAGCAACAAAGCTAGCAGAAAAGGTCAAGGATGAATGGTTGCCAACTTGAAGAGAACAGGCCCCGACAGTGGATGCTGAGACGTGTCCAGGCAGAGTGGCCTGCACTTGTAACCCCTTTTCCTATCTTTCCCCAGGTTCGTCCAGTTCTACTCCAGACCTTGGGGCTGGGGGCAAACAGGCTGTTTCCACAACTGACCCAGGCTCAGGCTCTAAGTAGACTTTAGGTGGCCTTCAATAGCCCTCGGGTGAGCCAGGGAGACCTGAAGACCAGCAGTGACTCAGGTTTCAGTCAGCTCATTTGCCCAGGACTAAAACACCAGGTGAATAAAGTTTTCAATCCTCCACAGAGACACACCCTGGAATAAACTTTAACCTGGCCAGACTCTCTGATATGGAATGATGGTACTCCTCACTGGTCATTTAAAAAACCCTTCCAGGGACTTCCCTGGCGGTCCAGTGGTTAGGACTCCATGCTTCCACTGCAGGGGGCGTGGGTTCAATCCCTAGTCGGGGAACTAAGATCCCGCATGCCATGGTGTGGCAAAAAAACAAAAACAAAAACAAAGAAAAAAACCCTTCCATGTGGGAAATCCCCACAGTCCCTCCCAGAAACTGGATCTTTTCTTTTAATCTCCCCCATGTGACCATACTTTTCCATTTCTACTGTCTCTCTTTCCCAATTGAGGCCTTGGTCCCCTCTCTCCTGAACTACTGCAGGGGTCTCCCGACTGCTTCCCTGTCTCTTGGCTTTCCCCTCACCAATCCAGTCTACAAACTATCCCCATACTAATCTCCCCCAAAGCATGAACTCAACCTATTAATCCTCCATTTAAAATCTTCTAGCCTGCAGCATAAAGTCCAAATTCCTTAGTCTGCTCCTTCTGGCTTTCGGAAATGGTGGGGTAGTTTGTATTGGTCTAATCCTCTTGCCAATAACGATAATAAACTCTGAACAAAATATTTTATTTTATTGATTGATTGACTGATTGATTGCCTGCCGTGCCGCGCCACATGGCTTATAGGATCTTACTTTCCCGACCAGGGGTCGAACCCGCACCCTCAGCAGTGAAAGCGCAGAGTCCTAACCACTGGGTCGCCAGGGAATTCCCTGAACAAAATGTGTTAAAACAACTGTTTGAAGGCTAGAAAAGCTATCAAAAGCTGGCAGAAACTGGAAAGGATCCAACTCTTGAAATAAGGGGACCACACCAGAGTAAATCCATGTTGATGTAGTTAAGGAAACTCCCTAGCTGGCAAATCATGGGGCAGATAGAACTCCAGAAGAAATCCATAGTCTTATTTGCCTGAGGAAGTGGAAAATAGAGTTTGAGACTGCCAATGATGCTGCAAACTGAAAAGGAAAAATCCCCAGTAAGAGGGAAGCCATAAGGGTGTAGGCCCCCAAATCCACATATAAATTCCTTTCAATTTCTTGGCTGGCTCCTGAATTGCACAGAATCAGGTAATATTCCAAGGTGACTGAGTAACATACAGCTGGAAAACTGAGAGTTGAACAGAGATTCCGTTTCTGCCCACTGGAGGAGAAATAGAGCTTGGAGTTCAAGTTCTGCCAAATTAGAGGAGCTTGGTAAACATTTGGGAATTTCCAGTGAAACACCTAAAAGGCCATACCTTAGGAATAAAAATTATGCTCTAGGACTAAGAGATTAGCTCTAGGACTAAGAGCAAAACTGAAATACACCTGCCCCAATAAAACGTAAAACCTAGCTGCCACAAGGTCAAGATGATCTGTCAGAATTTAACTGCCTGTGAGAACAAAAATTAACGTTCTTCACAAGAAGGCAATGCAGGTCTAGAGTTCCTATGATGTATTATACATAACAGTCCAACAAACAAGAAAAGCTATATATATGAAGAAACAGGAAAACATACTCCATGGTTAAGAGAAAAACTGGTCAATAGAAACAGATCCATATCTGACCTAGATTTTATAATTAGCAAAGACTTTAAAAAGTATAAATGTGTGTTAAGACAACTAGATATTCACATGTGAAAGAATGAAGATGGACTTCTACCTCACACCATATACAAAAAATGAACTTAAAATGGATTACAGACCTAAATGTAAGAACTCTTACAAGAAAACACAGGAGTAAATTTTTGTCACCTTGGATTAAACAATGTTTTCTTAGATGTGACATCAAAAACACAAGCAATGAAGGAAGAAAATAGACAAATTAGACTTTGTCAAAATTTAAAACTTTTGTACTTCAAAGGATACCATCAAGAAAGTGAAAAGACAACCCACAAAATGGGAAAAAAATATTTGCAAATCAATATCTGATATGGTATTTGTATCCAAATAATAAAGAACTCATACAACTCAATAATAAAAAGACAAAACCCAACTTAAAATGTGCCAAGGGCCCATATCTTTTAGAAAATGAATCAATAATTAATAAATCCAATACCCATTTATGATAAAAACTCTCAGCAAAGGAATAGAGGGGAACCTCTTCAACTTGACAAAGAACATCTACAAAAAACACTACAGCTAACATCACACTTAATGGTGTGAAATTAGATGCTTTCCCACTAAGATCAGAAACAAGATAAAGAGGTCCCCTCTTAACACTCCTATTCACTATCATACTGGGAGTCCTAGCTAATGCAATAAGACAAGAAATGAAATAAAAAGTATACAGACTGTGAAGAAAGGCATAAAACTGTCTTTTTTTTCAGATGGCATGACTGTCTATATAGAAAACCTAAAAGGACTGACAAAAACAAAACCAAAAAACCTGGAATAATGAGCAATTATAGCAAGGTTTGAGGACACACGGTTAATATATAAAATAATCATATAAAAAATATAAAAACCAATTGCTTTCCTATATGCCAACAAAGAACAACTGGAACTTGAAATTTAAAAGAAAAATACCATTTATATTAGCACCAAAAAATTTAATTACTTAGGAATATACCTAACAAAATATGCAAAAGCTCTGTATGAGGAAAACCACAGTACTCCGATGAAAGAAATCAAAGAAGATTTAAATAAATGGAGAGATGTTATATGTTCATGGATAGGAAGACTCAGTATTATCAAAATGTCAGTTCTTCCCAACTTGATCTATACATTCAATGTAATCCCAATTGAAATGCCAGCAAATTGTTTCGTGGACATCGACAGATTAATTTTAAAGTTTATATGGAAGGGCAAAAGATCTGAATAGCCAATATGATACTGAAGAAGAAGAACAAAGTTAGAGAATGGACACTATGTAACTTCAAGACACAAGCTACAATAATCAAGACAGTGTGGTATTAGTGAAACTACAGATAAATATATCAGATAGACTAGACAAATAGAATAGAGCTCCAAAACAGACCACATAAATATAGTCAACTGATCTTTGACAAAGGAGCAAAGGCAAATCGATGGAGAAAAGATAGTCTTTTCAATAAATGGTGCTGGGAACAACTGGATATTTGCATTAAAAAAAATGGATAGATATAGGTGTTGATCTTACATCTTCCACAAAAATTACTCAAAATGGATCACAGACCTAAATGATAGATGCAAAATTATAAAATTTCTATAAGATAACACAGGAGAAAATGTAGGTGACCTGGAGCTTGTCAATGAATCTTAATACATCACCAAGAGTGTGACCCATGGAAGAAAAAAACTGATAAGTTAGACTTCATTAAAATAAAAAACTTCTGCTCTGCAAAAGACATTGTTAAGAGAATGAAAAGACAAGCCACAGACTGGGAGAAAATACTTGCAATACATATATCTGAAAAAGGACTTGTATCCAAAATATACAAAGAATACTTAAAACTAAACAACAACAAAAATAACCCAATTTTTAAAATGGCAAAAGATCTGAAAGACACCTCACCAAAGAAGATATACAGCAACTTATTAACAAATATTTTGTTATAAAGCTAAATTTTTCTTCTGTCACCACTTAACAAGACACTTATCCTAGGAGAAAAAGGGTGGGTTCAATATTATTTTCTTTAAAAAGTAGAAATATGTTAAAGAATCTATAGGGAAGGGTAGATATAATGAGTGAAGAGATGGGAGATTTCAAGAGAAAGAAGGAAAATTTTTAAAAAGAACTAAACGATATCCTAGAACTGAAAACTACAATATCTGAAAAAAAAATTTTTTAATTATTGAATGGAATTTATAGCAGCTTGGACACAAAAAAAGATTTGTGAACTTGAAGACAAGACAATAGAGTCAACCAGGCTAAAGTCTAGATTGGAGGAGGGCAGGTGCGGAATGAAGAGTCTCAATACCTGTAGAACAGCATCAAGCAGTCTAACACATATGGAATAGGAATTCTAGAGGAGAGGAAAAAGAGAATTGGACAGAAAAATTATCTGAAGAAATATCGACTCAAAATTTCCAAAATTTGACCAAAATATCAAACCCACAAGACCATGGAATCCAATGAATTGAAGCAAGATAAATATGAGGAAAACCACACCTAGCCACATCATAGTAAAACTGCTAAGAAGCAAAGAGAAAATCTTAAACAAGGGAAAAAAGACGTTACATACAGGGGAATGACAATAAGAATTATAACTGACTTTTTATCAGAAACAATGAATACCAGAAGAAAATGGAATAACATCTTTAAAGTGCTAAAAGAAAAAAAAAGTGTCAACCTATAATTCTATACCCAGCAAAAATATCTTTCAAACATGAAGACAGTTCTGGTGAACCTCCATTGTCTTTGTGACTCTGAAACATGTGGCACAATAGATTAATTAGAGGACTTCTCTATTTAGAAAAACAAGACAGTCCCCTGGAAACAAGGCTGGCTTAGTCCATCAAAAGAAACTACTATCGGGGCTTCCCTGGTGGCGCAGTGGTTGAGAGTCTGCCTGCCGATGCAGGGGACACGGGTTCGTGCCCCGGTCCAGGAAGATCCCACATGCCGCGGAGTGGCTAGGCCTGTAAGCCATGGCCGCTGAGCCTGCGCGTCTGGAGCCTGTGCTCCACAACGGGAGAGGCCACAACAGTGAGAGGCCCGCGTACCACAAAAAAAAAAAAAAAGAAAGAAAGAAACTACTATCTAAGATGCTACACGCTACCAAGGTTATCTGCAGCAGAACGGGCTCCTTATCAGGGAGCAAACAAGATCTAGTCCAGCTGTAAAGTCCATGGCATACTGGGGCCCAAGATCCAGGAATTCCCAACACTGGTATGCAGATACACTGCCAGGAGCCTGAATTCCCTCTCTGGAGGCTTTTTCCTTTTAGTGTTCAAACCACACTCTAGTATCTTTGGTTAAAAACAAAGGAAAATGATAACAACAATAAAATAAATATTTTTCCTTGACACAACGCTTAGATACAAACTTCTCCAGTGGGTCACCTACACTTGCAGTGTCTACTTCCTCATTCCTCACTTACTCAGTGCACTGCATCCATTACATCAAAATTGCCCTCACTGGGGTCTTTGTAATATATTTCAAGGGGGTGTAAGGGACCCTTTTTCAGTTTTTCACTTGACTTGCTTGACTTTTCAGCTAGACGTGAAACTATCACTTACTGAAAAGCTCTCGCAACACTACCTGATTTCCCTCTTAACTTTCTGGCTACTTCTCAGGCTCATCAATTCCTCCCCAGGGCTTTGTTCTTGACATCCTCTTCTAACCCTAGACTAGACATTCTCCCTGAAGGAAGTTCTGCATTCTTCACCTAACACAGCCAATGAATCAAGTTCTGTCACTTCCACCCTCTTATTTCTCTTGAACTTATCTTTTCTCCATCCCTCTACCATTACTTCAGACCACCACCATCTCCTGCCTAGAACAAAACTACAGCCTTTTGATTGGTTTTTATACCTCTACCCCCTTCCCAATCCGTCCTCCATATTCCAGTCAGAATGACCCAAATTTGATGATTCTCCTTCCTAGCTTAAAGCCTTCAATAGCTCCTTATTGTTGTTACAATAAGGCCCCAGTTCCTTAAATTGGCTTACAAGTCCTTGCATAAACTGGACATTGATTACCTCCACCAAAAGCTCTCCTCCTCACACATACCTTCTCGAATTTTCCACTCCAATTATAACGAACCTCTTTCAGTTTCCTAATAGAGCATCTTCTTTTGCCTCCAGATTTCAGCCCTCAGATATCAACTTAACTGTCATTTCCTCCAGGAAGTGCCCAAAGTTTACGTATCCTCTCCTTTCTTCCTCCCATGGTACCATACATGTTCCCTGTCATAACACTTACCACTCTGCTTTGAAAGTATCTGTTTATTCTGATGTTTCTCTTCCTACATTGTAAGTTCCCTGAGAGTAGAGACCAGTTCTTCTTGCACATCATTCTATCTTTTGTACCCAAAACAGTTCTTGGCACATAGTAGGTTCTAGGTGAATATGTTTTAAATGCCTGGATTAGAATGTTGGGTGTTGTGAATGGAAAAGAAAGAATGGTCTCAAAAAGGTTGAGATGGAATATACTTTGGAAAATACTGGTCTAGGTGGCTTTTTGAGAAGACAAAATTAGATAGCTTGCAAAGCAACAGATGCTCCCCATGAGATGGATGGCTAGGTATACATGGGATGAAAGGGTCCTGGTGAAGCCAGGGCATGAGTGACTGATAGTTATGGAGCCTCTCACACTAGCAAGAAAGTAAAGAAAGAGCCAATTTAGGGAGAAGAAGCTAAGCTCCATGAGGCAGAGGACAGTCTGAGGGTCCCAGAGGACATCCAAGAAGAATGCCCAACAGGCCTCTGGAAAGGCAAAACTAAATCTCAGGAGGGGGGTTGGGGCTGAAGACAAAGGTGAGGGAGCCAAGGCAGAGAGGAGGCTGGAAGTGTTAGCCTAAAAGAAGTTCCCATCATGTACTCCTCCACTTTAAAACACTTTCGTGCAGAAGGAAGGGTCTGAGAATGACTCACTGAGCTTCACAGGTAAATGAAATACTGGTGACTCACTCACGGAAACCATAAATAAATTACCTGGAAAATGGTTTTCCCCATTAGGTCTCAGAGAAACCAAATGTAAGGTATTTTTCCAAGATTTGAAATAGAACTTGCCAGGTTTGAGGGATTCTACCCAAAATTCCCTGCAAGATGAGGGGGAGCTTGGGTGGGCCAGCATCCAAAAAAGAGACAGAAAGTTATTGCTGATTTGCAAGGTTATCACTGGGGGCAACTCTGGAGTGGAGAGTTGACAGCATAACTGGGAACTCCCCCTGCACTGGTCAAGCACAGGAATGAGAAGATAGGAGAGCAGTGGTAACCCTAGGCCATAATAAAGGGTGGGAAGCAGAGCTTGTTGACCTTCCATGAGCCACAGAGGTGGGCTGAGACCCCACAGCCCATCAGACCCTGCTCCCAGGGCTCCTGGGAGCCTGCAAAAGGCCTCCCCCATGAGCTGTGGAGACAGCAAAGTCAGCCACCTCTTAGCTTCGCCTCACCTTTAGCCTCCCCGATGCAGTCACACTAATATTTCTTGAGCCTCTCACATTTCCTCCTGCATCCGGGCCCTGCTTCTGCCTCACGGGGAATTCCCTGTGCCAAATGACTGAGAAAGGACAAATGTGAGGCTGGTTGACAGATGAGTCTGCACCATCTGCTGGCACGAGCTCACAGTGGACAACTGTATAGTCAGGGGTGACCTGGAGGGAGTGGGGAAGGTAATTCCCTGCAGGCAGAACTTTGAGCAGCACAGTTAGCCTGGAAGAAGAAATGTCCTGAAGTAATACATTTATACTGTCACCAGGTTTATTAACTGTATTTTCTTATTTTCTGTAGTCTTGATGCTGTGACATCTGGGGTCCTGCTGACCGGAGAGACTGCCCCCTCTAGGACTAGCTAATTCTTGAGACATTCTTGCCCCAGAGCAAACATGCAAACTGCCCAATCCAGGATCCATACTCCAAACTACCTCCTTTACGGAGCTCTCGTAGGTTGAGCCAATACTTCCCAGCCCTAATCACCCCAGGACCTGGTACCAGATACCTAGAGGCAGCCCCCACACCCCAGAGCCTGCTGAAATTATTCCAACTAGCCAGTTCTAAGCTTGCTTACTCTGCCTTGCTTTGCCTTTCCCACAGAAACCGTGATAAAGGTCATTGCCCGCATTTCCCTCTCACTGACCCTGGTGCTTCTCCACGTGGCCCTGCATGGTGTGTTGTGCCTCCTACTTCCAGGGAACAGTGAGTAAAAGCTTCTGCCTCCATGAGCCCTTTCTGTGTCTGCATGCCTTACCATACCTGATTAAAACAAATCTGGGATACATTTTAAAACACCAGGTAAGAATTTGGATAGGTGATGAGGTACTTGGAAGGGACAAGACTGAGCGATTGGTGTTGAGGTGGTTTGGAAATTATACGAATGGGCCCACAGAACGCAAATATTTGTGGTCCTTGCTAATGCTCATCAAAAGGTCCTGATGGCAGAGGAGGCTCTTGGTAATCAGGTGGATGAGATGACCAGCCCTTTGCATGTCTATGAGCCTTTTACCTCAGCATGATATTACATGTTCAATGGGCTCATGGACCAGTGGTCATGTAGACAGAGGGAAAACATGAGCTCAGCAATGTTCATCCCTCTCACCAAGGGCGACCTGGCCATGACCCTGCTCAGACACCAAGTTGCCAGCAGTAGTGACTAAGTATCTCTAGGACAGTCCCATATCTTAAGGCACCAGCCAGCATCCTGGGAGCAGGCTCATCATAACAAGCCCCTTCCTTCATAGAAAGGGCAGCATAGACTCTTTTCTGGAATATTCCTTTATTGGGTATGTGGACTGGCTTTTCCCACTGCCATGTTTCTGGCAGCCATACAGCAAGCTGTGGACTCAGTGAGTGCCCTGTTCATTTTGATGTATCCCAACATTGCTTCTGACCAAGGGCCCTCTTTTACAGCAAAAGAAGTATGACAGTAGGCTGATGTTTTGGGGAATCACTGATCTAATCATGTACCCCAATGCCCTGAGGCAGCTGGCCTTATACAATGCTACAAGAGCTTTGGAGAGTTCCAGAAAAGAACCAGATGGGAGTCAGCATTCTGTGAGGTGATATGCTGTCCTAGAGGATGCAGTTTCCTCTCTGAACTAGTGACCAACACAAGGTACTGCATCTTAGCCAGAATCTAAAGGTTCAGGAACCAAGGAAATGAGGGTGGTGTTTCTTATGATGAAGCCTAAGGCTAGCTCCTTGTAACTCAAAGTGTGGTTCATGGGCTGTGGTTCCAGTTCACTGGAAACTCCTAGGAGCTTGTAGAATCTCAGGCCCTACTCCAGAGCTAATGGATCAGAATCTGCATTTTAGTAAAACTCTCTATTTATTCATATGCATGTTAAAGTTTGAGAATCACTGGTCTAACCCACTCACAACACTTCTGCTTCTCATCCTCAAACCTCTGAGCTCTGCTTTTCAATAATTTTAGTACTCGAAAGATGGATGCTTCCGTGAGGGATATAAAATGGTTCTGATGAAGTGGAAGCAGAGACTAGAAGGTCACCTGGCCATTTCAAGACCACCATGCCACTGCAAAAAAAAAAAAATCATCTTTTAACAAAAGACATAAATACCAACTATGAACTCATGACCACTTGCCTAAATAAGGACTGTGCCTTCTATCCATTTTCTTCCTTTCTGTGTTATGTATAGATTTAAATATTTTAACTAATTTTATTTTTACTTATTCTCCTTCTCCCCCTAATATAGTATATACGGTGTATCAGTGACGGTTCACTTGACAATTTAATTTTTAGAGTGTTGAATATTAAGGTTAGATCCTGTCAGAGCCGGAGGATACTGGATCTGGAGCTGGACTCAGATGAAGAATTGGATTTAGCAAGCATCAATAAATGAGTGGTAGAGAATTCTTGTTGGAAGGTTTTTTTTCTTTTTCTTTTTGGCTGAGTTGGGTCTTCGTTGCTGCGCGCCTGCTTTCTCTAGTTGCGGCAAGTGGGGGCTACTCTTTTTTTTTTTTTTTTTTTTTTGCGGTACGTGGGCCTCTCACTGTTGTGGCCTCTCCCGTTGCGGAGCACAGGCTCCGGACGTGCAGGCTCAGCGGCCATGGCTCACAGGCTCAGCCACTCCGCGGCATGTGGGATCCTCCCGGACCGGGGCATGGACCCGTGTCCCCTGCATCGGCAGGCAGACTCTCAACCACTGCACCACCAGGGAAGCCCGGGGGGGTCTACTATTCATTGCGGTGCGCGGGCTTCTCATTGCGGAGGCTTCTCTTGTTGCGGAACACGGGCTCTAGGCGCGTGGGCTTAAGTAGTTGTGACTCGCGGGCTCTAGAGCATTGGCTCAGTAGTTGTGGCTCACGGGCTCTAGAGCGCAGGCTCAGTAGCTGTGGCGCACGGGCTTAGTTGCTCCGCGGTATGTGGGATCTTCCCGGACCAGGGCTCGAACCCGTGTCCTCTGCATTGGCAGGCGGATTCTTAACCACTGCGCCACCAGGGAAGTCCCTGGAAGGTTTTTTTAAAAGCCAAAACCTGGGTAAAAAAGTGGATGTGGATGTTGTGCAGCCCAAGAAGTAACGGTAATTTAGATCATTATACTATATATTTTCATATATATAATATACAGGCATACCTCGTTTTACTGTGCTTTTTTTAATGCACTTTGCAGATATTGTGGTTTTTTGGGGTTTTTTTGTTTTTACAAACTGAAGGTTTGTGGTTAAGCAAGTCTATGGGTGCCATTTTCCCCAAAGCATTACCTTTTAATAAAGGTGTGTATAGCGTTTTTTTAGACATAATGCTATCGCACACTTAACAGACTACAGCATAATGTAAACAACTTTTATATGCAGTAGGAAACCAAAAAGTCTGTGTGACTCACTTTTTGGTGATATTCATTTCATTGTTGTGGTCTGAAACCAAACGTGCAGTATCTCTGAGGGGGGCTGTGTGTGCGTGTGTGTGTGTGTGTGCACGTGTGTGTACGTATTTTTGTTAAACTACCCGCATCCAAAGCCTTCTCATTTGGAGGGCGTCTCCCAGCATGCAGGTCTTTATGGGAGGCAAGGCCTATGATCCAGGCTTGGAAAAATCAAATGCCCCTATCCAGGGTTTTGAATCTTCATGAAATGTTCCAAAGCCATGGGCAGCTGGCAGACAGTTCCATGGTGGTGACCTGGGCAGCAGCTTCCTAACCAGACCCTTCCTGAGGTATAAGCTTGGCTGCCACCCAGCCTTCTCAGATCTTCCCCAATTTCTGAATATCTTTCCCCCGGCTTCTAGTTAATCCTGCAAATTCCCGTAAATTCCGTTCTGTTTAAGTTTTTGTCTCAAATCTTTGACTACTGCAGTAAGTTTGGAAAGACATAAAAAGCTATGAACGTCAAGAGCGGTGTTTCTCAAATTGAGGATCTTGTTAAAAATGCCAATTTTTATTCAGGAGGTCTGGGTAGGGCTTGAAACTCTGCATTTCTAACTAGCTCCCGGGTGATGTTGATAATGCCGGTCCACAGACCACACTTTGGGTGTTGAGAACAACAGCACTGAACGTGGGCCTTCCCTGGTGGTCCAGTGGTAAAGAATCTGCCTTCCAATGCAGGGGATGCGGGTTCGATCCCCGGTCAGAGAGCTAAGATCCCACATGCTGAAGGGCAACTAAGCCTGTGCGCCACAAGTACTGAGCCCGCACGCCTCAACTAGAGAGCCCTTGTGCCACCAACTACAGAGCCCATGTGCTCTGGAGCCCTCGCACCACAACTAGAGAGAAGCCCGCCCACCGCAACAAAAAATCCCATGTGCCGCAACTAAGACCCAACACGGCCAAAAAAATAAAGAAAATAAATAAATATCTTTTTTAGAAAAAGAAGCACTGAATGCTTGTAGAGAAGTGGCTGGAAAGTAGAGAGAGAAAGATCAAGAAGGTTCAACGCTGTCTAATGGAGTTTGGACTTCATCCTGCAGGTAATAAGCAGCCACGAAAGGATCCGGGGGAGTAAAATGAATAGATTTCCATTTTTCAAAGCTTTGTCGAAGTGATGTAGACAACAGAGCATGAGATGAAGGACGGGAGGTGGAGAAACCAGTTAGCAGTATGGCAGGCAGCATAACAGCCCCTGCCCCCAAAATGTCCTCGCCCTAATCCCCAGAACCTGTGAGTACATTGCATTATAAGACAAATGGGACTTTGCAGTTATTAAGTTAAGGACTTTCAGATGGGAAGATTATCCTGGATTATCCAGGCAGCCCCGATGTATTCACATGATCCTTACAAGTGGAGAACCTTTCCTGGCTGCGGTCAGAGGGAGACAGGATTACCGAAGAACGGTGGGAGACGCAATGCTGCTGGTTCTGAAGATGGAGAAGGAGGCTCGAGCCGAGGAATGCAGGGGGCCTCCAGGAACTGGAAAGGGCGAGGAAATGGACTCTCCCCTACAGCCTCCAAAAGGAGGCTTGATTCCAACCCAGTGAGACCCATCCAACCTCTGACCTCCAGAACTGTGAGATAATACATGTGTGGGTTTTTTGTGTTTTTTGGGGGGGCTGCATCGTGCAGCTTGTGGGATCTTAGATCCCCGACCAGGGAATGAACCTGTGTCTCCTGCAGTGGAAGCCTGGAGTTCTAACCACTGGACCACCAGGGAAGTCCCGCATTTGTGTTCTTTTAAGCCACTAAATTCATGGTAATTTGTTACCGTGGCAATAAAAGAATCGAATACAGGAGGCCACTGTGACATTCCAGGGAACGACGATGACAGCCTCATTGAAGAGACAGGCAGCACAGAAGGAGAGACCTGGTTTGAAAGATTTTAAGGAGGATACAGAGGAAGGGTCATGGTCACCACCTGGGCATCTGGGTGGGGATGGGTGGTGAGGAAAGGACAGGATTTAAAGGAAGTTTCCAGGTTTTTCTCTTGGACAAATGGGTCTGTTGGTCAAAAGGAGGGAAAGAAGTGAGTGCGAATGCGTGTGGGAGAAAGCATGTGAGCATGCATGCGAGTGTGTGAGTTGAGCGCATGTGAAAAAGTGCAGGAAAAGGAGGCAGGTCTCCCGTAATACCACTGGGTGCCTTGCTTCCAGTTCCATTTTTACTGAGAAACTGTCTAATCTTAGCTCTCAAGCTTTCCCTCCTGGGCAAAGCACGTGCTCACCGCCAACACAAACAGCTGCTCTGCTCGTCAGTTATATTTTTCAGTTTAAATTAATGATTGCCGTTCTAGGCATAAACCAGGCTCCTGTTGAGTTTAGATAGAGCAAAACAATTCACCAGGGTTTGCTCTCTCCCGGATGAGCGGACAGCGTTGAGTTTCTACCCCTGCAAAGCCGAGGATCAGACCTTGAACTGCGGTGACCCCTGCTTTGCTTCCTTTCCTGGCACAGCATCCCCCCTCCCCAGGCTGGAAGCAGTCGGGGAAAGGGAGACCTGGAGGAGGCTGCCCAGTGCTTTCCCCTGGGCCGAGTCCATTAGGAATCATGAGGTTCTGTGCTTGCAACTTAACAGCTATTTATAGTTCACACTCTGAGATGCGTTCACAGACACATGCTGGGGACCCAGCCTCCACAGGAGAACACGCCCCGTCTGGATCCTCTGGATATCCTGCTTCGTAGCAAACGCAAGCCGGGCAAGCAGTTCTAGGAAACTCAGAGAGTGGGTGTAGGCAGCTCTGGTTGAGCTGACCTGGAGGTGGCTGGTTTCATCCTAAGGACATCCTGGGAAAGCTGAGAACTTGAAAGCCTGCTTTGAATGATGTCTTTGCCTGTGCCTAACTTGCCAAGTGACCTCCTCTGAGTAAAAGCGGAGCAAAGACCCTTTGTCCCTCACAACACTAGGCGCTAGGATTGCTGATATCCACCCACTGCTCAGATGAGGAAACTGAGGCTCCTGGAAGTTAAGATTCTTGTCAAGCATGGTGCCGATCCGACGTCAGAGCCAGGACTTGACTTCAGTCTCTTGATGACAAAATCTATATCTTTTGTACTTCGACCTGGGATACTGTCCCCCCTGGGGAGGGACACTCCTCCCTCCCCAGCCACCCCCCACAGGTCTTCATCAATCAAGGTGTGGTCTGATGGTTCTCCTGCCCAGAGGTGCCCAGCACATTTAGGGCTGTGACTGGGGCACCCAGATCACCCAACAGTAATACAATCCTCCAACCAGTAAGTACTCCTAATCCCCTGCCCGTGTGTTCAGCCCTCTGCGAGGTGCAGTGGGAAACAGTCACAGGACGATGGTGACTCCTGCCCTCTAAAAGCTTATAAAGCAACAGGGCTTACACAGTGGGGTGTTCAAATCACAGAACCGGCATGGGGATCAGAATTGCTAGGCAGGGTCTGCTGGACTTCAGGACCTGTGCTCCTGCCTCCAGTGCCAGACTGTCTCCCAGTAACGCTGCTTTCCAGTCCAGACAAGGAAACTGAGGCTCAGAGAGGTGAAGTCACTCTTCCAAGGCCACAGAGCGGCCTGTGGCCACTGGGGGCCTCCGATTCCAGGTGCCATTTCCTCTTGCCAAGCCCCCCCGCTGTGCTCACTTCCACACTCTAGTTCTAAAGAGGAGGTCTAGCCGGGAGAGGACGCCTGGGTCACACCCAGCAGGTCGCCGTACTGCCCTGCTTCCCAGTACCCACCAAAGAGGGCATCTGCGCCACCCCCCCGCACTTCACGCCCAGCTTCCCCCATCTAACCCCATCACCACCACCACCCCGCCCCCCAAAAGTGCTACTTACATATTCTTTAATGTCCTTCGATTTCACAGCCTTGTAGGAAGAATATGCAGGGTAAAGGGTGCCAAATATTAGCCTGGAGGGGAGAGAGAGGGGAAAAAAGAGCAACGTGATTTTCATTCATCCTATTTGATGGAAAATGTCATCTTCGATGCAAGGAGCATCCTCCACGCTACAGAAAATGCTGCTGTGAGGCTTGGTTAATTTTTCTGAATGCCCTGAAGGCTTTCTGCTCATGGCTGGGACGTGCTTAGGAACCTCTATGTCCTGCTACAGATCCACACCGACCTCCTTCAATCTGTCACTTGGCAACACAGCAGGGTGGTTTGAGGTCATGAAGCCAAAAATGGGGCCATCCTCTGGAAAGGCCGAAATTATATCTGGGGAACAAGATAAGACAGCTAAGGGGACAAACGAGTAGTCTGAAAGGAAGCAAGAAATTTAAGAAAGAGAGGGATGGCCACAGCGCCAAAGATACAGGCAGCTTGGGGAAGCCCACTGGATTCCGTCACAAGCCAGCTCAGAGAGGGGGGTCTCCCCAACACCCCCGTGCTGTCCCGCCCCCTAAGCAGTATTCTCAGATACCAGGGAGAATCTTCCTTCCTCTGTGAGCCTTTCCTGACCTCAGCACCCCCTGAAGATTAGGTTCCTCTCCCGTTCCTTACTGCCACTCCCTAGATAGTCCCCTTTCTTAGCCCTTATCCACACCACGTGCAATGGTTTATTCAATGTCTGTCTCTCCCACAAGCCTTTTAAGTTCCACAAAGTCGAGGATGGGGTCTATCTCGCTCACGGAACCACACCCCCTGGGCCTGGTAAGTGCTCAGGAAATATACGTTCATTCTGGGAAGTTTCAGTCAGTGGTGAAGCAAAGGCCAGAGCCACCCAGGGGACACTCGTGACCTTGGGACTGAGGTCTCAGCAGCAAGGGGATGCCAGACAGCACCGGTCTGATTCAGTAAAGCCTCGGGCACAACACCACAGGCTCCCGAGAAATAAACACACCGTCCTTTGGCACAGATGCCTTGCTTATTAGCCACATCTGCCAGGGTGGTGTCCAGCCCCTGCCCTGAGGCAGCGTGTGAGCAGCAGAAGAGACAGGTGGAAAATGCATCTCGACCCAATGGCCCGCGGATCTGCTCCTCTGTGAACCCCGATGGCCAATAACACCTCCTGAGCGGTCACAGAGGTGGCAAGCACGGGCACCCAGACAAGGGAGGCCAGTACTCCGTGCGTCTGCTGGCCTCGCATGTGAAGTGGCTGCCAGCATCCCCCCCACCTGGTTCCCTCTGGACAGCACAGGGACAGCAAGACGAATTTGCTTTCCAGTCTCTAAAAGCTCTGAAACACTGACATGTAAGGGAGCGGACTCAGTATTTCACTGCCCAGGGGAGGGAGAATGGGATGAAAATGGCGAGTTCTTCTAAATCTATTTTGGAGAAAAGAAGTAACAAATGAAGCAGGCCCAAGCCAAAGGGGCTTGGGACTTATGTCCATTCAGACTGAGTCCCCCTGACCAGGCCCTTCTCCTTCCTGGCCTCCCGGACCCTCCTCCCTCAGCTCCGGACCCTAAGGCCAGCAGCTGTCCCCCAGTGAGCCGGGCTCAGAAGCTCACAGTCTGTGACTTCCTGCCGTCTCCCTCTTCTGCCTGAATTTTAGTGCATGATCTTCCCACAACCCTTTTATTCCCCCTGATAAAGTCTCACTAATCCTTTAAGACCCATCTCAAAAGAGCCACTTCTGTGTGTCTTTGATCACTTGTCCCTCAGAATTTTCCTGACACTTGTTACGTCTATTACAGTCCTTATGTAGTAGTTGTAATTTAAAAAAAAATAAAAATAATGCTATTAATATCACTGAGTCCTCACTAATGCCAGGCACTGCTCTACAGCCTGTATATTCTCTCAACACCCCTACGGGATAAGAATTCTTACTACTCCATTTTACAGACCAGGTACTAGGACACTGAGGCCCAAAGAGACGCAACAGCCAGGAGCCGAGCTGGGATGCGACCTGGGTAGCCTGACGACAGGCTTACTGTCTTCTCCCAGGGCTGCCTGGGCTGGTTGAGCCAGACCATCCAGGCCTGGGTGATCAGTGGGGTCCCTAGCACCTCACACAGCCCTTGGCCAAGTGGGTGCCGGACACGTGTCTGATGAGTGAATAAATGTCAAACGATTGCAATCTCTCTCCAAGGAACCAGCCCACTTGAGAGATTCACATGACTCTCTCTACAAGCTCAAGAGGAAAGCTGGTAAAATTCTTAGAAAGATCTAATGCTGCTTAAGAGCTCAAGGTCGGCTCAGGAGCAGGAAGGGAAGGCTTGAGTGCCATTCTCTAGAGGGGAGACGGGGCTCTGTGCTAACACACTCCTCCCAGCTTTCTGTGAACAGAGCCTTGCCCGGCGCCTCAGAGCCGCAGAGCTCTGCACCCACCCTCCCTCTGCCCACTGCCATTTACTGCTACCCAGAAGGCCCCTCCCCAGCTTACTGCCTCCATCTATCTGCCTGCTGCGTTCCTCCTATCTGTGCCCTAATTCCTCCTCCTGCTCCAAATTAGGGGCCTTCAGCCGGGTTGCCTCTCCCACCTCCTCCACAGCTGCAGTGGAGGGACCATGAGCCTCATGTGAATTCTACCCTCTAAGGCAGTGGTTCCCAACTGGGGGTGATTCAGCTGCCTGGGGGACATCTGGGCAATGCCTGGAAACTGGTTGTCACAGCTGAGAGAAAGCTATTGGTATCTAGTGGGTGGAGGCCAGGGATGCTGCTAAACACACTACAACATACAGGACAGCCCCAGTAAAGCATGATTTAGTCCACAGCATCGGAAGTGCTGAGGCGGAGAAATCCTGGTCTAGTGTGATGTTTCCCGGTCCTTGGGTCCTGGACCCTTCACCCAACCATCACGGGCAACCTGCCCCAAGAGTTTGTTTTTTAATCTGGGGAATTTATTTTTTATACAATCAATTCACCTTTAGTTTTTTTTTTTTTTTTTTTCTTTGCGGTACGTGGGCCTCTCATTGTTGTGGCCTCTCCCGTTGCGGAGCACAGGCTCCAGACGTGCAGGCTCAGCGGCCATGGCTCACAGGCCCAGCCGCTCCGCAGCATGTGGGAGATTCCCGGACCGGGGCACGAACCCGCGTCCCCTGCATCGGCAGGCAGACTCTCAACCACTGCGCCACCAGGGAAGCCCAAACTACTTATCAACTTCTGACCAAGGAACAGAGGTACTGCTCACGGGAATTAACGGTTAACTGTGGCACCAGTTATAGTCACCGAGAAGGACTGCCCACCACTTCCCGGAGCCTGGAGTGACTGCAGGGGAGCAACTGGTGGCCTAGGGCTCGGCTACAAGCTGTGGCACCACCGTTACCAACTGGGGCCAAGGCTTTTGTAAACCATGAAACGACAGTATCTTCCACAGTCTTCTCAGGCATCTTAGTGTTGGGCCAACAATTCCCAATGCCAAGTTATCTTGAAAATTTAAAAAAATCAATACCAGTAATATTGTTTTTTCTGAAATTAATTTTTAAATGAAAACAACAGGCCTATTTGTACAGTTGTTCATGTTATGATAAACCAAATTGAATTTAAGAAGTGGTACACCGTAAGAGCAGAAAGTAAGATCTACCCCAGCTTGGAGAGGTCTCTGTAGTGTAGTGAATAGGGTATGGAGCTTCGAGGTTGTCTGACAGACTGAATTCAAATTACGGCTCAGGCTATGGCAACATGGTGATTTGGCATAGGTTTTAAGCTCTCTCAGTCTCAATCTCAATTTCTTTATGTGTAAAAAGGGGAAAAACAATAACTATATCATGGTTTGCTGTATGGATTAAATGAACCTGAAGAAAAAAAAAAGAAAAAAAAGAAATGGTACACCACATAGGGGCTTTCAGAATACTGAATTTCTTGACCTGGATGGTAGTTATGCAGAGTTTTGCTTTATAATCACAAATGTATATTAAACTGTACACAGGGCTTCCCTGGTGGCGCAGTGGTTGAGAGTCCGCCTGCCGATGCAGGGGACGCGGGTTCGTGCCCCGGTCCGGGAAGATCCCACATGCCGCGGAGCGGCTGTGCCTGTGAGCCATGGCCGCTGAGCCTGCGCGTCCGGAGCCTGTGCTCCTCAACGGGAGAGGCCACAACAGTGAGAGGCCCGCGTACCGCAAAACAAAACAAAACAAAACTGTACACATATGTTCTATGTACTTTTCTGTATGTACATGTTATATATAATTTTTATTAAATAATGTGCCATATTAAAAAAAAGAATTTTCTAACAAATGCTGGAGAGGGTGTGGAGGAAAGGGAGCCCTCCTGCACTGTTGGTGGGAATGTGAATTGGTACAGCCACTATGGAGAACAGTATAGAGGTTGCTCAAAAAACTAAAAATAGAGTTGCCATATGATCCAACAATCCCACTCCTATGCATGTATCTGGACAAAACTATAATTTGAAAAGTTACACACACGCCTATGTTCATAGCAGCACTATTTACAATAGCCAAGACATGGAAGCAACCTGAATGTCCATTGACAGATGAATGGATAAAGAAGATGTGGCACATATATGCAATGGAATACTACTCAGCCATAAAAAAGAATGAAATAATGCCATTTGCAACAGCATGGATGGACCTAAAGGTTATCATACTAAGTGAAGTAAGTCCGAAAAAGAAAAACAAATACCGTATTATATCACTTGTATGTGGAATCTAAAATAAGACACAAATGAACTTATTTACAAAACAGAAATGACTCACAGTCATAGAGAACAGACTTGTGGTTGCCAAGGAGGAGAGGAGGTAGGGGAGGGATGGACTGGGAGCTTAGGATTAGTAGATGCAAACTATTATAATATATATAGAACGGATAAACAACAAGGTCCTACTGCATAGCACAGGGCACTACGTTCAATATCCTGGGATAAACCATAATGGAAAAGAATATGAAAAAGTATATATATATATAATACACATATAATATATATATATGTATGTATCTGAGTCACTTTGCTGTTCACCAGAAACTAACACAACATTGTAAATCAACTATACTTCAATAAAAAATATTAAAAAAATGAATTTTCACAAAAGGTCTTCCAAGTCATGAAGGTTCATTGTTTCCTCTGAACATTAAAAGGTATTAAAATTTACACTGATTACATTTTGTGCTTTTTGTTCTTAATAACATAAAAATATAGAATTTCTTTTTTTTCTTTTTGAAGATGGTAAGGCAGACTTTATCATCGACGTAAGTATAGGGATCACTGTAAAGGGATTTTACAGGGGGGTGGGGAGAAAGACCAGGCTCAACTCCAAATACAGCATGGGCGAGTGGGAATTTATAGCCAAGGAGCACGGTGGGGGTCAGTGGATGGAAAATCATTAAGAGGAAACATCAGGGATGAGGGGTATTCTGGCTAAACCAATCTAACAGATTCTTGCTGAAGACAAGCCAGGGTGATCAGACATCACTGGGCGGGGAAGCGGGCTGGAGGATGAAGAACCTGACCAGACACCTTGGGTGATCAGATATGGGGGCAGGGGGGAGGTTCTTGCTAAAACCAGATTTTACAACAAACTACACGGATGGGCCTAGGAGACGGTTCAGGAACCTGACGGAAAGTTCGGTCAAGCAGAGAATTTTTGTCAGTCTCCCTTCTTGTTCAAGGAGAGAAAAGACGTTCTTCTTTCCTCTGAATAGTACAAGTCCATTTCCTCACTCAGTTGTCTTTTGTTCATTACAGACCGGCTGAATCCTCTACTTGGTAGTAGGGGATATTTGCTGGGTGGTGCTAGCAGTCAGGCACTTAATGAGGGGAGTTGTTATTCCTTTCCAAGTGAATAATATGGTCTTTTCTTTCAGCTTGAATGACATGATACCTGCTCTAAGTAGGGCCTAGGGGCTTCTCTTCATTCTCTAGTTGATCTCCAAGGAGTTACAATTTCATAAGAAGAGAGATGGGAGGTCTGTTGAAAGCCTGACCGAGCCCCACCTAGGGCTGGGCTCACCAAACCCAAGAAGAGCAGCCACTGGAAGTGGAGGGTCCCAGAGGGTGAGCCCGCACCCAATTCCATCTCAGCCGAGTCTACAGGTTCCCCTTAACACTCGGTCGCCCCTGCCTCTGCCAGCTCCACCATTTCCCAGCCCTGCTGGGGCCCCAGGGCTGGCAGCGATGCACGCTCAGCATTGACGCAAAAAATGTACAATTTCTAATTACTGTCCTCTGTAGGTTTTTTCCTCACAGTTTATGAATCAATTTTGATTTACTTCTCTGAGAATTAATTTCCAAGACCATTTTTACTCTCTAACAGAAGGGTACTCCTTGGTCCTTGAGCTCCTTTTGGCATTCCAATAAATATGCTACAATTTTTAATATGGGAAAACTTAAAACGTGAGAGATATATTTGAAGTCTCCCATATACTCTTTCCTCATACATTTCTCTCTCTCCTTCCCCCAAATAAGCACCATCTTGAATTTGGTGCTTATCATTCTCACCATGTTTTTATCAACTACATAAGCCATGCCTAAAAACAAAAAAAGTATTTATATCTATTTAAACATTATATAAATGGAATCACACTATATGTATTCCACTGAAATTTTTTCACTCAAACTTGTTTTTGAAATTTTTTAAAAGATACTTATTTATTTTATTTATTTTTTTGGCTGTGTCAGGTCTTAGTTGCAGCACGCAGGATCTTTCATTGTGGCGTGCGGGCTTCTCTCTAGTTGTGGCGCACGGGTTTTCTCTCTCTAGTTGTGGTGTGTGGGTTTCTCTCTAGTGTGGCGTGCGGGTTTTTCTTTCTCTAGCTGTGGTGCGCAGGCTCCAGAGCATGTGAGTCCTGTAGTTTGCAGCACGCAGGCTCTCTTGTTGAGGCACGCGAGCTCAGAAGTTGTGGCGCGCGAGCTCAGAAGTTGTGGCATGTGGGCTTAGTTGTCCCGTGGTACATGGGATCTTAGTTCCCCAACCAGGGATCGAACCCGTGTCCCCTGCATTGGCAGGCAGATTCTTAACCACTGCACCACCAGGGAACTCCAACAGTAATATTCTTAATACAGGATTGGAAACATTGTTACATTAAAAAAACCCACTTATCTGTGATGATAGGGTGATACACAATTTCTCCAATTATGAGAGAGAGGCATACTGCATGATAATGTAATTCTTTGAAAGCAAAGTTATAAAACAGTAAGAAAACTAACACATTATTAATTTATATTAAATATCATACCTTATTTGAGGATAGACTACTATCTACATATATTTTATGCGTTCATGACATACCTTTTTGTTAACTTTTTCAATATTTCTAGGCTACATGGTTTGTGAGTTTTTTCAAATTATTGCAAATCCCCCCAAATTTTCGAATATATTTATTGAAAACAATTTGCCTATAAGTGGACCTGTGCACTTCAAACCCATGTTGTTCAAGTGTCAACTGTAGTTCATATTTTTATATTAGAAGTGTGTATTAAATTTTTTTTTTTTTTTTTTACTGAAGGGGTGTGCTACAAAAAAAAGTTTGGGGATAATAGTCACAGTTCACTGAACCAGCCTTTCATTAATAGATGTTTAAGTTTTTTTCCTGTAATGATTTTAAAATACGTATACAAATTCTTTTTTTTTTTGACATTCGTTTCTTCGAAAGGTGAAGCTTAATTTAGGTCCCCTTGAATGTGGGCCAGACTTGGTGATTCACCTCCAAAGAACAGACTAAGGTGGAAATGGCAGTGTGTAACTTCTGAGACTATGCCATACAAGACACTGTGGCTTCACCCCTCTCAGATTACTTTCTGTGCAGGACGTCAGCTACCATGTTGCAAGGACACACAATCAGCCCTGGAGAGGAAGTGAATCTCTCATCAAAATCCAGCGCCAACACGCCTGTCAAGTGAGGGAGCCATCTGGGATGTGGATCCTTCAGCTCTAGTGAAGCCCTCAGATAACTGCAGACCCCATATAACTTAATCACAGCCTAATGAAAAAAGCTTGAGCTGAACCATCCTGTTCAAGTTTCCTCAAATTCCTGACCCACAGAAGCCATGTGAGATAATAAATGTTTACTGTAGGTGTAACCAGCTAACT
Source organism: Stenella coeruleoalba (assembly GCF_951394435.1). Classification (NCBI taxonomy): domain Eukaryota; kingdom Metazoa; phylum Chordata; class Mammalia; order Artiodactyla; family Delphinidae; genus Stenella; species Stenella coeruleoalba. Next base: position 14,186,151 of record NC_137159.1, on the reverse strand, counting down.
TTTTAGGTATTTTGCTGTGTAGCAATAGAGACCTAATATGCTTCTTAGTTTTTATTGTTATAAATACTGCTGTAAAGAAATCTGTGTGTGTGTTTGTGTGTATTTACACATTGGCACTCTCGTATGAATATATTTGTGGGATAAATTTCTGGATATAGAATTATTGAGTCAAGGGGTTTATGTCCTAAACATTTTGATATACTTTGACACATTTTCTCCCCCAAAGTGAATAATTTATGCCTCCTTTTGCCAGTTTTTGAAATTTTGATCCAGGTTGAGACTTGTCTTTCTAGATCTTTTTAACCTCTGTATACTATTTCATTATATGAATATATTACGGTTTATTAATTCATTCTATTGATGCATATTTCCAAAGTTGTCACTATTACAGACAGGGCTGGAACAAACATTCTTATACATGTCTCCCTGGGCACACGTGACACTTTCTCTAGGGTTTACACACAGTGTGGAACTGCTGGGTCACAGGGCATAGCATCTTCCTCTAGACAATGCAAAACCACTCCCCAGAGAGGTTGTAACCGTTTCTACTCTTTCCTGCAGTGTAAACGAGTTCTGATGCTCCCCATTCTTGCCAAATTAATATAGTCAGATTTAAAAATTTTTGCCAGTCTGATTGACGTGAAACAGTATATCATGTTTGCTTTAATTTGCATTTCCTTAATTACAAGTGAAGTTGAGCAACATTTTATGCCTTTTGGCCATTTGGCCCCCTTAACTGAATTATTTATATCCCTTCCGTCTCCCCCCCACCCCATTAGGTTATTCATCTTTTTCTTACTGATTTTTAGGACTACTTTGTGAATTCTGGGTATAAATTATGCCTTGGACATATGCAAAGCAAACATCTTTTCCCAATAAAAAGCTCTTTTAACTTTGCTGTGGTGTCTTCTGTTGTACAGAAGTTTTAAATTTTATATGATAAATGCATCAATCTTTTCTTTTATAGCTTGTTTTTTTATATATTGTTGAGGAAATCTGGTCACATACATCTTCTCATAAAAGTGTTTAATGTTTGCTTTTTCACTATTAGGTTTTAATTCATCTGGAACTTATCTTTATGTATGCTATGAGTTAGGGATTCAACTTTATTCTTTTCTGTACAGATCCCAACTGTCCCAATAACATTTACTGAATTCTTTCCTACTGATTTTTAATTCTACCATCACTTGTAACGTTTTCTAACATGTGTAGGTATTATTTCAGCTCTCCATTCTGTTACCCTGGTCTACGGACTAGCCGTGCACCTATACCACAGTGTATTAATTTCCATAGCTTTATAATAAATCATGATATTCTTAAAACTGTCTTGCCTATTCTTAGCCTTTGTTTTTCTATATGAATTTCATGACAGTTTGTCAAGTTCCATGAAAAACCTTATCTGCATTTTGATTGCGAGTACACTGAAGTTACAGATTTACTTGGGAAAAATCACCATCTTTATCAGGTTTCCTCTTTATGAACACGGTCTCTTCCACTGAGTCCTCTTTAATGTCTTTTCATGATATGCTATAAATTTCTCTATAAATATCTTGGGCATGTTTCACTTTCTTTACTCTTAAGTACCTCAGGGGGGTTTTGGTGGTATTGTGCATTTTTAAAATTAGATTTTCTTGGGACTTCCCTGGTGGTCCAGTGGTTAAGAATCCGCCTTCCAGTGCAGGGGATGTGGGTTTGATCCCTGGTCAGGGAACTAAGATCCCACATGCCGTGGGGCAACTAAGCCCACACGCCGCAAGTACTGAGCCCGCGCGCCACAACGAAAGATCTCACATGCTGCAACTAAGACCTGACGCAGCCATAAATAAATAAATAAAGAGTAAAAAATAAAAAAATAAATGAAAAAAAAAATCAGATTTTCTCTTGATTATTAATGGTATACAGGAATGCTCTTGGTTTTCCACGTTGATCTCAGAACCACTCAACTTGCTGCAATCAAAAGCATCTGGAGTCCCAAATGCATTACACTCCATGAAAGAAGCCAAACCCCAAAGCCAACATGCTGTATGATTCCATTTATATGTTATCCTGAAAAAGGAAAGTTTACAGGGACCAAAAACAGACCAGCGGTTGCCAGGACTAGAGACGGTGGGAGGGCTAACTACAAAGGAGAGTGAAAGAATTTTGGAAAATTATGGAAGTTTCCTGCATCTTGATTATGGTGGCTACATAACTGTGTGCATTTATCAAAACTCAGAATTCAAGCTCCCACTTAAAACACTCACACTGAAAAGGGTAAATTTTACTAATTACATCTCAATAAGCTTGACCTTAAAAAGAAAAAGCATTTGGAAGAATCCACACTCACAAGTATAAGCGTGTGTGTGTGTGTGTGTGTGTGTGTGTGTGTGTGTGTGTGTGTATAGTTGTCTCCAAAAATGCATACAGCTGACCAGGCATTAGCCTCCAAGCTCCGAGACAACTTCCTGATATCAGGGGTCCATGTGTGACAAAACAAGGGTTCACAAAAAACATAATACACCTCCTGTTAATACTATAGCTCTGAAAGGACTGTCTTAGATGCACTATGGGCCTGGGTTCTAAAAGCCTGATCTTGACTGTGCTGCTGCAGGGAGCATCTCTACTCACAGTCGTTATTCAGAAACTTAAGCTGGGCAGCTTCTCGGGCTGGGTGCACAGCTCAAGGTTCCCGTGGCACAGCAAGCCACCTAGGCTTTGGTTCCGTGGGTCCCAACCCTTGGGCCTCTGCTTCTGCTTACCCACAGTGACCTTCTAAAAGGCTAGAGGGGGGAAACAGCAAAACCGGCCCACTGTGCAGTTTGGCTCCGTGGAGATTATATTACTATGATTTATAAGCTACTATTTATTTATTGAGTGTTCATTATGTACAACGAACTGTGCAAACTTCTTTATAAGCGTCGTCACTTTTCATCGTCATATGGCCCCATGAGACAGAAATTGTTTTCCTTATAATATACATGAGGAAACTGGAGTTTAGTTAAATCGAATAATTGAGTTTCACAACTGTTCGGGGGAGAGGGTCAGACTCAAACCCAGATCTATCTGACTCTACTGCCCATGACATACTGCCTTCTTCATTGACCTCAGTGCATGGCTCAGAGCCTGCAGTGGCCCCTGAATGAATGAATGAATGAATGAGGACCAGGAGAGAGGGAGGAAGAATGTTGCCTGCTTCCTTGCCCAAGAGAATTCCACTCTGGCCCTGCATTATATATTTGCTGACACGAGGTGACAGTATAATTACAGGGTTCCAAGCACACAAACGAGCTTCTCTCTCCGCCCAAGCTGATCTCAGCAGAACAGAAACCAACGACGTCCTTCTTTCTCAGCCTGACACATGATTCTGCTGACCCCTGTCTGTAGACTCTTTCTTTTCAGTGTGTTTCAGGCCCTACTCCTCTCTGCAGACTTGGGACAACAATCACATACAAAACTCCTCCTGGGGGAACCGCCCTCACAAACATCTCATTCACTTATTTGCTCCTTTGATCCACACCACAACCCTCTGAGATAACTGGGGTTCTTTCCGCAGTTAATGAAAAACTGAGGCTCAGAGTGGTTCAGGGACCTGCCAAAGGCCCCTTCCCTATCCAACAAGACTCAAACCCAGGCCTCCTGCCCTCAAGTCCAGGACCATTCTACAGCCCACATCACCCTAGCACAGAGAGGGGTTTATTGCTTATGTAGGGCTGTGTGGACTGTGCGTGTGGCAAAAATCCGAATTTGAAATTCAGATTTACCCCTGAATCCAATTTAGAAAAGCACAAAACAGAACGTGCTGCAAAATTTCAATTCGTGCTGTTAAGCGTTAAACTCTGCAATCCAACCCACTTATATCCTGCTCAAGTATCAGTTTGAATATTTTTTTTTAAATCTAAATTGTAGAGATTTCTATTCTTAAGAAATCCAGAGGCTGAGCTTTGGCATTGGACCTGAGTCTGAATCCAGCTCCATCACTGACTAGCTATGGGACTGTGAGTGCTTATTAACTCCTCTGAGCCAGTTTCCTTGAGTATAAAAAAGAAAAACACCTACATTCAACAGCCACTGCACAGATTAAACAAGGAGACCATAGGTAAGGATCTAACATCCCAGACACACTGTAGAGGAATGACAAATCCTAGTTCCCTTTCCTTCTACAGAAATAGTCACCGCGAATGCCAATTCTTTTAGGCACAAAACAGTTTTCATCTAATCATTGAGTATTTGCTGAGCATCTACTATGTGCCCTGGGCCCTCTGGTAGGGAAGGCAGCCAGCAAACAGATAATTATACAAACAACTGATTAATGACAACTGATGTGTTGAGTCTTGCTGAGTGTGTTTGGAAGGCAAGAACAGATTTGCTTTACAATGACTGTCCCGTGGCCACCCATCTGCCAGCCTGTGTTGCCTCCCAGGATCTCAGAACCAGACACCTGACCCTCAGCCAGAGGGTCCCCTGGTACAGGGTTATGGCTTTCTCCTCCTGGTGGACTTTCTCTAAAGCCCCCTGCAAGGAATATACTTGGTGAGAGGAAAGGACTGATGGGCCTTCCTGTGTGTACCATGAAAGGGGAGGTGGGGGAATAAGCCTGAGGGGTGCTTTGAGCTGGACTTGGGGTGGTAGCTGGGGAGTACCTGTGGGATTTTCTGGGGACTTGTCTGCTCAGCTCATGCCCCTCCTGGCTCCCACGTGGCAGAGGCTGGTGTTACCCTGCCCAGCTCGGAGGTCTACACAAGGTGCACGCGTCCATCCGAGGAGGGTGTCAAAGGGCTCCAGGGGAGGGAGGGGAACAGCACAAACCTTTACTGATGCCCACCAGGTGCTGCACCAGGCACTGACCCCCACAGCAGTCAGGTGAAGTCGAGACTACTATACCCTTCTTCCACAGGCAGTACCTGGGACTTAAGAGGTTATATTCATTCATTCAACTGATATTCATTCAGTACACACTCTGTGCCAAATTCTGAGTCTAACACAAGGTCACACAGCTGCCAAGTGGGTGAGCTGGATTCAAAGAGTCTTCGTGGCTTCAAACCCCTTGCTCTTTCCAATCCAAGTGATACCTCAAGAAGGCAAGAGAGTTTATCCTCAGGGTGATCACAAAGTGGTTGGAGTGGCAGGTGTAGCAGAGTAAGATAGTTAGCAGGGCAAAGCTGTGTGTACTAAATACTGAAGGAAAAGCCTATGATGATGGGCCCAAGAGCCTCCTCCATTAGACTGTGAGCTCTCTGAGGGCGGGGACTGGGCCTTCCCCATCTCAGCATCTCCAGCGCTGGGCACAGAGTGGGTGAAACATGCAACAACATGGGTGAAATTCAAATGCATTATGCTAAGTGAAAGAAGCCAGACTCAGAAGGCTACCTGCTGCTTGTCTCCATTTATGTGACATTCTGAAAAAGACAAAACTATTAGAGATAGAAACAGATGTATTGCCAGAGGCTGGGGTTGGGGGGAGAAGTTGACTTCAAAGGGGCATGGGGAAATTTTTGGACGTGATGGAACTGTCCTATATTTATGCTGTGATAATGGTTACATAATTTCTTTTTTTCTTTTTAGTTGTAGCATGAGGACTCCTTAGCTGCGGCCTGCGGACTTTTAGTTGCGGCACGCATGAGGGATCCAGTTCCCCGACCAGGGATCGAACCTGGGCCCCCTGCATTGGGAGCGTGGAGTCTTACTCCCTGGACCACCAGGGGAGTCCCATGGTTACATGAGTGTATGCATTTGTCAAAGCTCATAGAGTTACACGGTAAAAAGGGTAAATATCACTGTATACAAATTATACTCTAATTTTTTTTAATGGGGAAAAAAGAGAAAAAGAGAATGAACATAAAAAGCAGAAGTAGGTTTACAGTGAAGCTAATGCAGCTTAAGTTTCAAGACCCCTCAACTGCATGGGTCCTGGAAGGGGTCCTAGCAATGTGTTCATCACATTTGTTATGACTCTTTCAGAGAAAGCGCCTTCCCTCCATTGTGAAAGCTTCACGCTCCATGAAACCTAGATCCACCCCTGAATAAAACTACAAGAACAGATTAAAAAAGAGAAGACTGGTGGGCTCTCAAGAAGTTGGACTCAAGTGGGACCCTAGAGAAAGGCAAGACCTGGTTCCGGCAGAGAGAGAGGTAGGGAAGACATCCCGTGGAACAGAACCAGCATGGACACAAGTGCAGGGCTTTCCCAAGGTTCCTCATGACCACACGAGCACCAGGAACCTAGTGGTCCTACACTTATGTTCACCACCCAAGTGCACGTGTCGTGGTGTGATCTCCTCAGCCACGCCAAGCCATTCAAGGCAGGTAGACAGTTGTGACCTAACAGGATGTGAAAATTCTAGATGCTGGTGAGCTGGTGTAACCAGCTTTTATCATTCTTCTGGCTCCCCACACAGCAAGGACCCCCACCGCCTAGTGGAGGGAAGCTTTCACAGTATATACCTGAAACTGAAACTGGTGGATATTCACTTTTTTTCTAGTCTCCCTTGCAGCAGGGATGTGGGCCTGTGGTAGACACACCTGCCCAGGTATGAATCCAGGTCTTTCCAACCCTCTCACTCAGCTAAACTGAGGCGGCACCCTTCATCCTGACGATCTGTGATACTAAGTGAACAAATACAGCCAAATGAGGCTGGTCTTGTGGGTGGAGTTACTGATTTCTTTACGGTTAAAGTCAGCCAAGTTAACAGGATAGAATGAAGCTCAGGGGCTTCCCTGGTGGCGCAGTGGTTAAGAATCCGCCTGCCAATGCAGGGGTCACGGGTTCGAGCCCTGGTCCGGGAAGATCCCACATGCCGCGGAGCAGCTGAGCTCATGCGCCACAACTACTGAGCCTGCGTGCCTAGAGCTCGTGCTCCACAATAAGAGAAGCCACCGTAATGAGAAGCCCACACACCACAACGAAGAGTAGGCCCTGCTCTCCGCAACTAGAGAAAGCTCACAGGCAGCAACAAGGACCCAACGCAGCCAAAAATAAATAAATAGATAAATAAGTTAAAAAAAAAAAAAAGAATGCAGCTCAGATTTTAAAATGGTGAATATACTTAAGATTACTGAACTTAAAACAACTTAAACATGGTTAAGATGGCAAATTTTGTTATGTGTTTCTTACCACAATTAAAATTAATAAATGTCTGATGTTTATGAATCCCCCCCAAAAACTCTTTACACACTTGAAAATTTTATAAAAACAGAATATACTGAGTATAGGCCATTGGCTCATTCAATCTGTCAATGGTTCATTCTAACAAATTTAGAAGAAAACAAAATTTATAATTTTTCAGGTTACATCCGTTCTGCTTCATGGTACAATGCTATTTATTTAATTTCCTGAAATTGTCAAACAAAATAAAATTTACCAATTTTAGAAGGCACTGTAAACCCGTCTCAATTCATTATAAAGGCTACAATGACATTTAAGATGGATGAAAATTAGCAAGCAAATCAAATATGCATTTTTGAAATGGTTCTGGTTGTAGAGGGGGGAAAAAAAGCCTGTATATTACATTCTAGCCAGAAGTTTCACTACTAAGTATGTTCCTGCTATCGATACCATATATATATATTTATACCTTGATTTACTCCAGAAAAGATCTGAGGTGACTTGGTTATAAACTGTGTGGCTCATAAGAAATTACCACGATTCCAGGCCACTGGGCTCGTCAGCAGGAAGGATCGAGCAGCTAACAAAATCACTGTTGTCATCTCACCCAAAGTGGGAGGAGCTACAGGAAGGCCAATCACAGCCAGGCCTGACTCACCTGCCCGTGGAAGAACAGAGATTGTCTGCAGCAGGGATGTTCGGCCGGTGCCCAGAATATCTCCCTAATGAGACCATAAAAGTCCAAGAAAAGAAAACAAAGTGGAAAACAGCCAGGTTTCCTCCAGTGAGTGAAATTTAAATTTTGAGAGGAGGCTCTCCAGCACATGTCTCAATGGTGAGGGAGTTATGTTAATTATGAGGGACGGTTAGGGCACAAAGGCAGCTGATGGCTGCTAAAGAATGGGTCTGGCTGGGCGCTCTGAACCCACTCCCGTCATCGGGAACACCTGTCCTACTGTCCTACAGCTGATGTAAGGAAGCCCACGGCTGCCCTGGGAGAAGGCCAGCGAGGGCCTTGCTGAGGGGCCGTGCTGGCTGCACGACTCCTGGGGACCCGGCCATCAGGTGCAAATGGGCCCTGAGAGAGGAAGGCGAGACCCTGGTGTGGGTTACAACATTTTAGTTTTGGCGCTTGGAAAGGTAATCCTTGGTACTGCTCTAAAAGGTGTGGTGGAACACTGCTTAAGAGATAATAAGTTGAAATACACTAAATAGTTTGCTTTGTTTAGAAAAGAAAGCTAAGTCCTCTCAACTACACAGAATGAGAACTACTTCTGACATCTGTCCCATTTGCTTTTGCAGATCCGAAGAGAATGGATAAAACTAGGTCACTAAGGAGAGAAAAATTCCAACACAAAATTACAGAAAGAGCTGGTTTTGAGGATCGTGATATAAGAAATTCTGTTCGATTCAGAATGAAAATAATACACTTTCTTTCCATTTGTTGTGAGCCCCAAATGGCCACGATCACAGGGCAGGCATAAGGGAAAGTTCTGGTGAGGGATGGCCTGTCCTCCAGGGAATCAACACCAAGAAGGACTGCTTCACATTTTGGAAAAGAGTTAACATCACATAATAAGCAGTGTCAATTACTGAGCATGGCTCTAAGGAAGTAGGCATGATTCTAATCTCCATTTCTCACACTGACTATGAGGATCAGAGAATTTAAGTAATCAGGCTAAGGTCACACAGCGAGTCCATGTCAGGGTTGAAACTAGAACGTGAGATGACAAAGCCTCGGTGCTAAACTGATATCCTGACATTTTGACGGCACAAAATCAGTAAAATATTTTGATCACATATTATCTGTATGATGAGGAATCCTCAGGCTTTGCTGAGGAAATCTTTTTAAGTCATCATGAGGGCTGGTTTATCTAGAATGAGAATATCTAATACATAAGCCCCACTTCCCAAGGCTCTTGCAAACGGTAATACGACTTGGGTTCTGCTGAAAGCAAAGGAGAGCGCGAGGGACCGTGTGGATCCCACCACATTGTGAGTCTACCCCTCCTCCTCAGGACCCCCACCCCCTATCCCGGGGAGCGTGTGCCACACGCGCTTCTGACATGCAGACCCAGTGCCTGCTCCGTGCCCAGCACTGCGCTGCAAACCACCCACCGGATCTCCTCCCATGCTCATGACATCTGGAGGATTTCCCTGTCCACGGAGCTGGTCAGCGCCTGTGAATGGGGGATGTGGCCTGGCTGTAAGTTGCTTGAACCCTTATCTGCCCATGGAAGGAGTGACAACCTTGGAGGCTTTGGGGCTCAGGGACCTCAGTGCTGGTCTGTGCTGCACCACATACCAGACGACGGTCCTTGGACAAGCACCCAGGAGACTCACTGGTTTTATCTCCTCTGCACAACAGGGTGTCCCCACAGGGGCTGGTAGTTCAGTCAAATGGTATGATACACAAGAAAATATTCTGAAAAGAAACGCTGCACAGATCTGTGAAAGGGAGCTCTGTGCAGAGGACCGTGGTGTCCCACTACCAAGAGGGATAAAGCAGAAGCCACCGTGGGAGTTATCCAGCCAGTCCTGGGTGAGGCTAGGTCAAGCCCTTGTGCCTGTAAGACCCAGGAATGCCCCACTGCTGGGAGACCAAGGACAGCACTTCCTGCAAGCCCCTCCCTGGGGCCTGGGTGGGGAAGTGGCCACTAACATTTCCGACACGTATTTTTTTGGGAGACGTGGGCAGAAAAGCCCCCTACCCTGACTTGTTGCTTCGTTCTGGCTGTGTGACACCAGGGAATTGCCTCTTCCCAGAAGGTTCTGGGGGTCTCAGAGGACACCTGAGGTCCAGCCTGCGCCCCTCCCAAAATAGAGAGGGAAAACGATGGACTACTTCACACCACTCCCTCTCCCTATGTGCATTTGACCAAGAAGGCTTCACTATAAACGGTACAGGTTGGCCCAAACTTCAGCACCAGTAGGATCTTACCTCGCACCCCTGCCCTGACTGGTCTGTGGAGAAATATGCCTGGACTGAGGCGTCCCTGGAGGTATCCCTGGGGGACAGTCTATCCTGGGAGGTATAACTAAAGGAACCGGAAGCCTCTGATGTAGTGTGGGATAGTTCTACAGCTCTTTTGCCATGGCAGCAGGTAGAGCAGGCAAGTTGCTTTTGAGGGTAGGCTGGTTGGTTGGTTGGTTGGTTGGTTACTTGGTTGTTACTTGGTTGGTTGGTTACTTGGTTGGTTGGTTGGTTGGTTACTTGGTTGGTTACTTGGTTGGTTGGTTGGTTGGTTGGTTACTTGGTTGGTTACTTGGTTGGTTGGTTGGTTACTTGGTTGGTTGGTTGGTTGGTTGGTAACTTGGTTGGTTACTTGGTTGGTTGGTTGGTTACTTGGTTGGTTGGTTGGTTGGTTACTTGGTTGGTTACTTGGTTGGTTGGTTGGTTACTTGGTTGGTTGGTTGGTTGGTTACTTGGTTCGTTGGTTGGTTACTTGGTTGGTTGGTTGGTTGGTTGGTTACTTGATTGGTTGGTTGGTTGGTTGGTTGGTTGGTTACTTGGTTGGTTGGTTGGTTACTTGGTTGGTTGGTTACTTGGTTGGTTACTTGGTTGGTTGGTTGGTTGGTTGGTTGGTTTGGGGAGCAGTGGAATCCTAGCAACAAGGAGGGGTTGGCAGCACACAGCGCCGGGTAGAGGTGGCTGGTCTGGGGGAAGATCCGTAACAGCCAGCGCCCAGGACGACATCTCTGGGTGCCTGTGGGCTGAAGCGGGATGCAGCACAGGGGGAGGGCTCCCAGCTGGGCTTCAGGAACCACGGCTCTAGGCTCGGCTCTGATCCCAACCAGAGGGGTGATCTTGGGCCATCACACCATCTCTCCCCGGACCTCGGTCTCCTCATTCGTCCATTCAGAAGTCACTGATCTACTGACCTGGTACCTATTGCATGACCTAGTACAGCAGGTGTCCAGCACCACTCTGCTGCTGATGAGCCAGCAGTGAACAGATGGGGAGAGCACCCTGTCGAGCTCTGGGGCAGCCCCCTCCCCCAGCTCAGGCATTCTTTCATCCCATGACTGCAGGCTGACCCAGCTCCAGCCCCGGCCTCTGCTCGCCGCTTGCATCTTGGGGACACCGCTGAGCATGAACTGTCCCCTTGTCACCACTCCCTGCTCCACTCTGCATCCCGAGATAGAGTGAGGATGTCAGCAAACCCCCAAACAGCGGTGGGTGATAAGCAAACGAGCAAAGCTGCTACAAGGCCGTCAGGACAGAGGTGGACAGTCACCCCTCGCCGTGGTAGATTCCTGGAAATTGCCGCGGGAAGTGAAGCGGTCAAAAGGGGATCGTGTTTTTTGCTGTATCCCTTTGTCACCAGCAGATGGGAATCATGGGCCAGCAAGGCAGAGTGCTGACACAGCTTTCCTTCGGATGCATGGAAAACAAAGAATGGACGGACTGGGGTGAAAAACAGGAAAACACAGGTGCGTTTTAGTCTGTGGATGTGCAGGTGAGCAAATGATGAGGCAAAGCTGGGCTGATGAGAAATGACACCTTTCTTGATGGGGCGATTCCGCTGCTCCAAAAACTGCCGTGGCTCCCTACTGCCCACGGAAAACTGCTTGCCTTGGCCTTGAGGGCCTCTACCATCCAGCCAGGCCCACCCCACCAGGCTCATGCGCCTCTGCTAACTCCTGTGCACACATCATGTGTTTCTGCCACCGTGCTCTGCCATCATTCTCTTTGCCTAGAAGGTTCTTCCCCATCTCTGTCTGCCAGAATCCTTTGCATTGCATTAGACACCTTGGAGCCAGGTAACTCTTTGTTCGGGGCGGGGGGCTGTCCTGGGCATTGGAGGATGTTTAGCAGTATCCCTGGGCTCTACCCACTAGATGCCAGTAGCATTCCCTCCATCCCGGGTGTGACGATCAAAAACATCTCTAGATACTGCCAAAGGTCCCCTGGGGGCAAAAGAGCCCCTGGTTGAGAACCACCATTTTACACCCAGATCCTGTGTTACTCTTTTCATGAAACCCTTCACTGAGCTTCTTAGAAGGAGGGTTATCTCATATATGTGTGCCTTCCACACCCTTTGTAATATTCTATTAGCATCTAACATAGCCTCCTTTTAGCTTGATTTACGTGTGCTTATATCACCCCTCCTTATTAGGCCATAAATTCCCTGAGGGCAAAGACCACCTTTTGTTCATCTTCTACAAGCCATTCGATACCTATTGGCCTAGTGAAACTCAACCACTGGGTTTAACTTGCTTACTGTTAACACAAACATAACTTGTTTACGTTACTTGTTTACGTTTGTTGTAGAAAAAAGAATTAAGACAGAAAAGAATAAAACAGGGACTTTCCTGGCAGCCCAGTGGTTAAGACTCTGAGCTTCCACTGCAGAGGGCACAGGTTCGATCCCTGGTCAGGGACCTAAGATCCCACAAAAAAAAAAAAAAAAAAAAAGTCAAAATCACCCAGAATCCCACCATCCAGCAATAACGGTAGTTAAAAAACTGCTATACTGAATATGTCCCTCCATTACTAGCATACCAATAAAATACTGGTACATGTCCCTCCAATCTTTTCTATGCAAGAAGAGTCCAGGGGAAGTATCTGCAAGCAGAGGCAGCATTTCACAGCCAGACTGTCATGGCCACAAGGGGCCCTTAAGGTCACATGGTCCACCCCCAGCAGACACCTGGATCTCTTAGGATGCTACTCCTGACTCTGTTTGAACCCCTGTATGTGTGGGAACTTGCAATCACCCAAAGCAGTCTGGTCTACCTTGGACCCCTCTAAGGAGCTCTTTCTTCCGCTGACCTGAAACCTGTTACCTGGGAGCGTCTATTCCTCGGTCCAGTCCAAATTCTACCTCTTTAGCCCAACTGATCTACTCACTCAGTTTTCCACTGACAGGGTATCGATCCAGCCCTCCTTCCTCCCCTCTGAGAATATCCCCTCTCAAACACTGGGGTGGGCCCCAGCGGCCAGGTTCATACTACACGACCTCCCTCTGACCCTGAACAGGCAGGGTCTAGCTCCCAGGGTTTGGCACCGGGACTGAGAAACGTGAGTTAGCAGTTTCTGCTGGATACTTAGACTAAAGAGATACAAACTCAGGAGTGGGGACTGTCATTGTAGGTGCCCACGTTTGGCCCTATATGGACGAAAAGTAGAAACCTGGAGAGAGAGACAGAGTCAGAAAGAGAGCAGCACAGATGTACACACAGACACAGACACACGCAGAGAAAATGAAGCAGATGTGGCCAGAGAAGCAGAGACGTGAGACCAGGGTCTGGGGGAGGGGGAGGAAGTGAGAACAGCAGGCTTCCCAAGAGCATCCAGCCCAGGTGCTTGGACCCTACAGAGTCCAGCTGTAACTCCCTGCCTCTGTACAATGAATTCCCCTTTTTGGATCATGCTAAGTCCGGTTGGTTTTCATTATTTATTTATTTTTTAAAACATTATTTATTTATTTATATTTTGTGGCTGCGGTGGGTCTTAGTTGCGGCATGTGGGATCTTTTGTTGCAGTGCGTGGGCTTCTCTCTAGCTGTGGCAGGGGCTCAGTAGTTGTGGTGCGAGGGCTTAGTTGTCCCGCAGCATGTGGGATCTTAGTTCCCCGACCAGGGATCGATCCCGCATCTCCTGCGTTGGAAGGCAGAGTCTTAACCACTGGACCACCAGGGAAGTCCCCCAGTTGGTTTTTATCTATCCTGGTTCATGCAAAAACAAAACCAAAAAAACAGAAAGGTAAAGCAACCTTGACTAAGACACAGCCTCTGACAACGGATGCCTGAAAGCTCAGGTCCCCTTAACCTTCTTCTCTCCAACATGAACTCACGTCCACTGGGGCTGACGGAGGCCTCTCTGGTGGGCTTTATGCGTCCATGGGCACAAAGCCCTTCATGCCCCAGTACCACCAACAAACCCAATTATGATGATACCAAAAGGTGAGGCTTTAGTTCCTGAGCTGAGAGAGGCAGAAATCCAGTCGAGCAGGACCTACCCAAAGTGTATGTTTGTGTAAGAATTCACATCACCCCAACGAAACACCGGCACCCACAGTGAGGGTCTAAGGCCGGAGAAGCTGGGAGCTGTCCAACTTCTCCCTCTGGTTCCCTTTGAAGCCGCTTCTAAGCACCTCTCAGAGCAGACCTCAGCCCCAGCAGAAAGTACAACAGACTTTCCTAGCAGCGCATAGCCCTGTCCTCCCCAGGAGCAGATAATGGCAGCTGGCTTACAGTGCCCTTTCTTCCAGCCCTTGCCAGAGCCAGGAGAAAAGCCACCCTCGAATACCGAGAAGGGCAGGGGCTCTGGATCAGACAGACAGATTCTCATCTCATCTCTACCACTTACTGGCTTAATGACTCTGATTAAGCTGTTTAACTTCTCTAAGTTTCAGTTCCCTCATCTACAAAAATAAGAAATAACAACAGTCCCCATTGCAAGGATTAAATGAAACGAGAATTTTAAAGGGACCAGAGTATTAAAACAAGAGGGTTTTAATACTCACCAGGTGTTAGCTTCCCATCTTCCTTCTTGTTCATATTCAACGGTTTAATTAATTTTTTCAGTTTCCTAAGTGACAATATAATGTCAGTTTAAAAACATAATCTATGAGAGATCATCCTCAGCTGGAAAATAAAAACGTGATTAGGACTCATTTTTTTTTTTTTAATTTATTATTTTTTTTTTGCGTTACACGGGCCTCTCACTGTTGTGGTCTCTCCCGTTGCGGAGCACAGGCTCCAGATGCGCAGGCTCAGTGGCCATGGCTCACGGGTACAGCCGCTCTGCGGCATGTGGGATCTTCCCGGACCGGGGCACGAACCCGTGTCCCCTGCATCGGCAGGCGGACTCTCAACCACTGCGCCACCAAGGAAGCCCCGGGACTCATTTTATTTTTTAAGTGGCTTCGAAATGGCACCAATTCCAAAAGTATGTCAGCAAAAATAAGCAATACCAGGGCTTCCCTGGTGGCTCAGTGGTTGAGAATCTGCCTGCTAATGCAGGGGACACAGGTTCGAGCCCCAGTCCGGGAAGATCCCACATGCCGCGGAGCAACTGGGCCCGTGAGCCACAACTACTGAGCCTGTGCGTCTGGAGCCTGTGCTCCGCAACAAGAGAGGCCGCGATAGTGAGAGGCCTGCGCACCGCGATGAAGAGTGGCCCCTGCTTGCCGCAACTAGAGAAAGCCCTCGCACAGAAACGAAGACCCAAGACAGCCAAAAAAATAAATAAATAAACAAATGTGGGGTTTAAAAAAAAAAAAGAATTAAAGAAAAGGAAAAAACTGAAATTATATAAAAAAATAAATAAATAGGCAATACCAGCAGAGTATACTTAATACTTCAACAGATGCACACGTGCAAGAGGCTGCAAGTTCAGTTTCCAGGCAGGTCCGATTTCCTATCAGGCAAACGAATGACTTCTTGGAACCCACCTTTGCTCCTGGGCTTAACTGGCCAGGAGGCCCCATGCGGATGAATGCATAGTAATAGAGACCTCCCCACACCGAGATGGCAACAAATGCTTCATCCTCACTCCATTTTCCTTTAATGTCCAGTAGGCTTTATAAAGCCGACAGGCTTCCTGAAGCTTGCGTTCCTCACTAGTGGATGTGCGGCCAATGCACTGCTGCCTGGAGATCCCTAACCACAGGTCAGCAAGCAGCTTCTTTCCCTGCTTCGGAAAGCTGTGCAGGAGGCTCTGGAGTCTTGGAAAGGGCAGCTGTGCTGATAGCGCAGGCCCCTGTCACTGAGGGCCGAAGTCCAGGCCGCGGGCTACAGAGCAACAGGCTTTTCTCCACACGGGGTCTCCTAACACAGGAAAAGTTGCCACTCCCTCCAGATGGAAGGCATAGCCAGTTAAGAGGCTATCAGTGCTTCATTTTTTTGCCTCCATCTTCTTTAAGAATTTACAAACCCAATCATCAAAAACCGCAGATGGGAGTAGAGACTGGGTCAATCTTTCTGGGAGGCAAGTTGCCCTTATCTCTCAAATCTTTACAGCTTTACTACCCTCTGACCTAGTAATTGTACTCCTGGGAATCCATCCAAAAGAAATCATCAGAGGCAAACAAAGATTAAGGCACAACTACATTCCATGGCTTTTGTTTATATAAGAAATTGAAAATAATATAGATGTCCAACAATTTAAAAAAAGGAATTAACTGTACAATTTTAAAAGGTCAGCAAAATCCTGTTTAGAAATCTTTTGGACACAAGGATATATTAATATATTAATGTTAATGGGAAAGGAAGATACACAGTGTAACTCCAACCACACAAAATTTTTGTATTCAGAAAGTCTTAAGGACTCCTCCAGATGCATCTCTGTAACGGAATTATGAGTGGTTTTAAACTGTCTTCTTTATCCTTTCCTTTTCTCCCTCATCCTATTGCCCAGAGTAGCATTTGATCCTTTATCCATCACTGTCATGATATAAAGATGAGTGGGACAGTCCCAGACATCACCAAGTTCAAGTCTAGCTGGATGACACTCAGTCAGATCATCACACCCACAACTGCGCTCTGTGATCCGAGGCTGGGCTACTACATTAGCAGAAGATGCTCCAGGAGATGTTAAAAGATGAGTAGGGGGTTGGTAAATTGGAGAGGAAGGAGGGGACATTCCAGGAGGGGAGAGAACATGAGCAAACCTCAGAAACAGGAGTGAACATTGTGGGTTTGGGGCTACAAGGTGCTCAGTGCAGCTGGGACCAGGCTAGCTGGGCATAGGCTGGGAGGGAGCTGTCACTCCTCAGAGCACCTTCTGCCAGGGTCACTCCAAAGGCTGAGGGGAGGAGGGAAAACTAAAGAGGAAAGTGGCAAGGCGTGTGATTGAAAATACGAAGTAGGATGAACTCTATCTCCTAACGCAGTGCTTGGCACCCAGAGGTATGAATAATTGAGTGAATGAATGAATAAATGAGTGAATGAATGAATGAATGAATGGCTCAGGGGCAGAGAGGAGGTTAAAGAAGGAATTTACAACCAAGACTGCTAGGAAACCAGTGAGTCGGCGTTCCCCCTCTTTGGAAGGTGGGTAACAGATCCATTCAGACATATGCCCTGTGGTCTCCCAGGACTCAAATAAATATTCCAGTAGAACGAAGGAACAATTCCTGTAAAACCATTAGAAACCAAGCCTTAGATTTCACGGGAAAGAAAGATGCATGTACCCAAATTCACCACAGCACCAGCCAGATGAAGGTGAATCTACTCCGGCCGAGAGGAAGAAACACAGAAGCCACTGCAATGCCCTTCTCTCCCCTCTGAGCCCAGAACCCATCCTCCAGGCTTGGAAGCCCAAACTCTGTTGCTTCATGTGTAATCACAGACTCTCAAGGGGAGCGGCTTTCAAGGCTACTGCCCCACCCCCAAAAGGAAAAAACGCACCGTGTCAATCCCTCTGCATCAACAAGCTCCTCCCCTCCCCCTGCCTCGGCCAACAAGGGTTCCTAATAATTAGTGCGCGCAAACCCTCAACGGGGCCCTGCAACGTTGCGGGACTGCTCCGTTAAGTTCATTATGAAAGAAAACAAAAGCCATTTTTCCCCCACGGATCACACCAGTAACGATGAAAACAGTGCACTCTGGAACAGACACTGGCACAGCCGCGCCGTGCGTTCGCCTCTCTCATAAGGACCACCCACCCTCACGGTACGTACCAAGGACCCTGCCTCCAGCCAGAACTGATTCAACCAGCGCTGGCTCCCAGCTGGGCCTCTCAGATTTCCTCCCCAGGAATTTAGAATCAGAGCTGAGAGGTCTGCGGGTTTCTGAAAATGAGCACTGTAAACTAGCAGCTCTGGGGTGGCCACGTCTGGCTAGATGCTCACCAGAGCAGAAATGGATGTCTGCAGAGACAAAAAGAAGGATGGAACACAGAGAAGCAGAGACAATATTTCATGCTAAGAGAGACAGACTTGCTGTATAAGGGCAGAGCTGAGTCTCTTTTTTTAGCTCATCATTGTTACCTAAAACAGGCACAGAGTAAGGAGGTGGCTAGATGCTGGTTCAGTGAATTAAGAGAGAGGCAGAGACAGAGGGAGCAGCTCTCGGGGTTCTCTCCATGCTCAGCTCCTGGTCTGGACTCTCGCACCTCATACTCCAGGTATGCTGTCCCAGCATCCTTCCCATAAATGTCCTCTCTTGCTTAAGCAGATCTAAGCAGATTTCCGTTACTTGCAACCAAAGAGTCTCACTGAGACACCCCAAGACTGCCTGGGAGCCCTGCCCCCTTCGTCCCGCAGTGCAGCCCTTACACTCCTGTGTGCACAGATCCGGCAAGCCCAGTGTCCACACCAGCCCCGCCACTCCCCTCCCCAGCCTCCTCCCCCTCCCCCAATCTCCAACAGCCTGTCAGCATTTCCTCCTGGATCAGATGCCCCCACTCAAACCCAATTTCCCTATTAAACGTGAGGGTGCATCAGAATTCCTCAGTGGGCTTGTTAAAGCACACATTGCTGGGCCACCCCCAGAGCGTCTTGAGTCTGTAGGTCTGAGGTAGGGCCCAAGTCTGCCTTTCTAGCAAGTTCCCAGGTAGTGTTGCTGCTGGCCCAGGGAACACGCTGTGAAGACCACTGCCCTATTTCCATCTGAGATACCACCACCTGCCCTGTTCAGATAACCTCCTTCTCTCCCTTGGAACCCACATCTCAGGACTTTTCCTCTGTAGTGACTCTTCTACTCAGCCCTTTCTTTTTTATTTATTTATTTTTTTTAATTTTAATTTTAATTTTTTGTGGTACGCGGGACTCTCACGGCTGTGGCCTCTCCCGTTGCGGAGCACAGGCTCCGCACGCGCAGGCTCAGCGGCCATGGCTCAAGGGCCCAGCCGCTCCGCGGCATGTGGGATCTTCCCGGACCGGGGCACGAACCCGTGTCCCCTGCATCGGCAGGCGGACTCTCAACCACTGTGCCACCAGGGAAGCCCCTCAGCCCTTTCTTATTCATCTCATGACACTGGCCCTTCTCATTTCACTCCTGGAGGGCTGTGAGAACCTTCTGACCTGCTTCCCTTCACTTATGCCCTGACCCAAAATGGTCCACCTTGCACATCATGGCCAGATTCATCCTCAGGACACTCTCCTGCCATAACCTCTGGCTATTATGAATAAAGCTGCTATGAACATCTGAGTACAGCCTTTGTGTGGACATATGTTTTCCTATCTCCTGGGTAAATACTTAGGAGTGAAATGGCTGTGATAGATGATAAGTATGTTTAACTTAATAAGAAACTGACAAACTTTTCTGAAGCGTCCGAACCACTTTGCATCCCCTCCCTGCTCGGAGCCTCTCAATGACTCCATACAGAGTAGTAACCTTTTTCCAAAATCCTGGGCTCAGCTTCCCAGGATCCTACAATCTGGCCCAACTTGCCGATCCAGCCAAACCCAGCACAGCACATGCGTTCTCCCGTGGTCCTCATCGTGTTCAGCCTGTGTCCCGTCCCCTCTAAATCAAGTCCCACCTCTTCTGTGAGACTTTTCCCACCCACCCTCATCTGAAAAGCACAGAGGCCTCTCTTCCTGAAACACAGAATATACAGAAACAGTCAAGTAAAGACAATCTACTTCCTCATTTTCCCACCTTTGCTTGAAAAAGTGTGATCATAAGAAAATGTTCCCAGTTGGTCTGCACTGTTACCTAGTCTTTATCCAGTCATCAAAAAAAACAGGACTGATGGATTTTTATGTAAAACAATCTACAGTTTCAATTCTAAAAAAAAAAAAGAAAGAAATCTACAGTACCACACTGGCAACATTTTTCCATACACTAGAGACAAACAGTTACTATAACTTTATCAAATGAAGGAACAAAATGCATGTCCCTCCCTCTTGCTGAGGGTCATGTGATCTTCTACAAACCGGTGGCTGGGAGTTCTCCTAACAGACCTCAAAGAACACTAATAGAAACAGCTATTTGTTCTTACTTGTGTTACTTATGCAGAGCCTAGGGCCGAGAACCGTACGACAAAATTCTGGTAGGGCCTCTCTCACTGCCGGTTAGCATGGGAATCAGCACTCCCTGTGTGACAGCCATTCGATGACACATATCAAAAGCCTTTCAAAGACTCACACCTGTTTATCCGTAATTCCACTAGTATAAGGAGAAGATCTGAAAAACAAAGGCGACTATGCCATTCCCTACAACCAAACAGGCGCACACAAAATCAGAGACAAATGAAATGTCTCACAGAGGCACGGCTCTCACATTCACGTACTTACTTCTTGTCATTCATGCCAAAAAGGATGTACTATACAATTAATTGTGCTCAACTTACTAGAATGGATACAGCCATTAAAAAATGATATTTACAAAATGTCTTAAACAGCACAGAACTGTTTAGAGCATCATGCTTAGGGGAAAAGTAGAATACAAAATTGTTACTATGTGTAACCAAAACTACATATTTTTACAAATTAAGTTCACAAGTGGAAAACTACCAGAGAGATTCTCTACAATGTTATCGGCAGTTGTGGTGGGCTGGTAGAAACAGTAATAACTTTTCCTTTCTATTGTTAGGTGTTTCCAATTAATGATGAGCTCATTTAACATATATATATATCTTAAAATAAATATAGAAACCAAACCGGGCACGGGTGTCAGGTGTTCCCTATCATATAGCTCAGAGAAAATCACCTGTTCTTGATAGAAACGTGTATCCGATTACAAGAACAAAAGGCAGACAAATGCAGAGAAGGCAGGAAGGACTGGGCAGACCTTTGTTTTCAGCCAGTGCAGGCTGCTAAGAATCTCTTAGATGCAAGATTCGAAGGCAAACAATGCAAGTGGTGACAGCCCTGCTACTCAATTTGACAGGATTACAGAAAAAAGGGGAAAACACATGTGATGTTGGAAAGGCACTTTCAAGTATGACCAAACACAGATCGTGGTGTTTTAAACGGTGGGCCATAGAGTAGTAACATTTCTCCTCATGGTTCCAGAACCTCCCGGGTCTGCTTAACAAGTTCACCCTGCTAGCCTGGAAGGGCAGGACTGCAGACAGCTGGTCTGAGGACCTGAACTGCAGCCCGAACTCTGTCACTCACCAATGTAGCCCTCGGCTCTTGTTGTCCTCATCTGTAAAATGGGAGGGTCTTGGTAGAGATTCTTTCGGTTTTAAGTAACAGAAACTGACAAAGCTGGAGTAAGCAACAAAGGGAATTTGTGGGGAGGACACTGGGGTAGAGCCAGAACCCCAGGGCAGCTGGGCTTTTGTTAGTGTCTAGAACCAGGGACTGAAGAGCCTGGGAAACCATGCAGTGTTTCTGGCACCTCTGTGTTTTCTGAACGTCTCCTGTCACTCTTCCTTCCCTGCTGGCCCACCTTCCACATGCTCCTCATGGCAAGACACAGCCTGCACACCTCCTCACGCTTACTTATTACGGCTCCTGCCTCTTGAATAATTGGTGTTTTAGCTCAGGCTACCGTAACAACACACTACAGACTGAGGGCTGAAACCACAGAAATTTATTCTCCCACAGTTCTGGAGGCTCAGAGTCCAAGATCAGGGTACTGGCAAGGCTGGGTTCTGGTGAGGACTTACAGATGTCCAAGTTTCTCTCTGTGTCCTCCCATGGCAGAGACAGAGAAAGACAGAAGCAGAGAGAGACAGAGAGAGAGAGAGGAGAGACAGGGCTCTCTGGTGTCTCTTCTTACAAGGTCACTAATCCCATCATGGGGGCTCCACCCTTGTGACCTCATCTAAACCTAATTATCTCCCAAAGGTCTCACCTCCAAATACCTTCGCATTGGAGGTTAAGGCTTCAACATACAAATTGGGGGGAAACACAATCCAGTCCATGGCAACTGGCTACCTCTGAATCGCACTTCTGTGTTGCCAAGAGAGGGAAAACAGAATTGGTTCCGTCTGAGTCAGGTATCCATGTGGAGAGGACAGGTCATCCAGCACAAACCTGGCTGCCTGGAGCCTATCCTGATCTCCAGGCCTGTCTGTACCTTGTCACCTGAGTGAAAAGCCATAGGGCAGCAAGTCAAGAAGTATTCCTCTTGGTCAATATTTCCCACAAAACTAAACACTCATGGAGGATAAAGGTCATTTCTCTCTTACTCACCACCACCTCTTCATGCCCATAAGGAAGCAGGCACACAGACAATGTTCAGTGCCTGGATGTTGCCTTTTTGGATAAACGGGGCTACACTTACTGAGAGAAGGATAAAGAGTCTGTGCTCCAAAGATATATACAGACATATCATCACCTTCTCAGAGCCAGAGTATGCTTTCCACCCTAAAGGTCAAGAAGATTTCCCTTCTAGTCAACCCTTCTTCTTTTTCATCTTTCCCAGACAAAGAAAATGATCACCTGTCATTGCATAGAAACTCCTCTATATGTACGTTGAGTAACAGCAATGTATAAAGTGTATAGAGCAGAAAAGGGAGCAAAAGACTGTCTACCTTCAAGGACTGAGACCTGAGCCCAAGAGACAAGCCGTCAACACTGGCAAAATAAAAAAAAAAAATTATGAGTTAAGAAATAAGAGAACATGTGAGATGTCTCAGGACAGCTGGGAAGGATATTGCCCAATGACTGGTGCTAGCGAGCTGAATGTGCTTTGAGGTGGCAGGACAGAGAACCCACTTTAGTTTAAAATGGTCCAGGAAGAAAAAGTAGGCCTTAAAGATGGGTGGCATATAGCTTGGTGGGGGGTGGGGGGGCTGGGGTATGGCCTTCAGGAGTGCGGTAGCAGTGACTCAAGTCAAAGCATGGAAAACACATGACGTGTAGGGATGGTCATGGGGAACAGTGAAAAATGAGGTCTTTTAGAAGTACTGATACATTATGGGGGCCCTGAACATCAGTGCAGAATTCTAGACTGGATTATGGAATGAATGTGAGTGCTAGAAAGGAAACAAACAAGTACCTGGAGCCTGCACAGGTCCTCTGAGGGCAACCATGCCGGGCAGCCCTTGTTTCTTCTTATGACAGAGGGACCGACAGGGGACTACAGGTTTTCAAGGTGCTGCTGTAACCAAGTCCCATCAACTTGATGGCTTAAAATAACAGAAATTTATTCTCTCACAGCTCTGGAGCCTAGAAGTCTGAAATCAAGGTATGAGCAGGCCCATGCTCCCTCCAAAGGCTCAAAGGGAGAATCCTTCGTTGTCTTTTCCTAGTTTCTAGTGGTTGCCAGCAATTCTTGGTGTTCCTTGGACTGCGGAGGCATCGCTCCAAAATGCCTCAGTTGTCACATGGCATTCTTCCTGCATGTCTCAGTCTGTGTCCAAACTTCCTTCTTCTTATAAGGACACCAGTCACTGGATTAGAGCCAACCCCAAGCCAGTGTGAACTCATCCTAACTTGATTACATTTGCAAAGACTCCTTTCCCAAATAAAGTCACATTCTGAGGTCTTGGGTGGACACGAACCTTGGGGGACACTATTCATGTCAGTGCAGACACTGAGTAACTCTCACCCTTATGTGCTGGTTCCAGAAGCTAACAGCCATGTAAGCAACTGTTCCCTGATCCTGCATTGGAAGTGACTGGATGCAATGCTGTGACAGATGTCACCAAAGGAGGAATCCCCTCGTCAGGACAAGATACAGCTAGATGACTTCCAAAAATCCTTCTGATTATACACATGTGGGGTTCAAGGTCCTGTCAATTACTTCTGTTCTACTGATTTACCAATTCAGTCCTCTCTTTCCATTCCCACTGCCAAGACTCTGGTTCAACCCTTATTGCTTCAAACTTGACATCGATATAACTGTTTTCACATCACTCCCCCCTTAAAAAAAACCTTCACTGGCTCACTCCTGCCTCAAAGCAAAGTCCTGTACTTTGACCTCAAACTGACCTTTCCCACCTGAACTCCTCAGACAGCATGACATGAATTCTCAACTCAAGCCAGTCTGGTCCTTCAAACACAACTGGCACATTCTCACCCCCTACACCTTATCCGATATCACCTGGCATGGGCCTCCCTCCCTGCAGAAGGGAACCCAAACTGCATTTGGAAGACCATTCATTCCTCTTTCACAGTACTGGGGACCAGCCAGCCCAGCACACAGTACTTTGGAATCTCCGTGAGTTTTAGTGCATCCTTACTCTCTCACTGCCTTCCACTGCTTTTTTAAAAAAATAAATTAATTTGTTTTATTTATTTATTTTTGACTGTGTTGAGTCTTTGTTGCTGTGCGTGGCTTTCTCTAGTTGCAGAGAGCGGGGTCTACTCTTCGTTGCGGTGCAGGGGCTCTAGGCGCGCGGGCTTCAGTAGTTGTGGCTCGCAGGCTCAGTAGTTGTAGCGCACGGGCTCAGCTGCTCCGCGGCATGTGGGATCTTCCCTGACCAGGGTTCGAACCCACGTCCCCTGCATCGGCAGGCGGATTCCTAAGCACTGGGCCAACAGGGAAGCCCCCGGCCTTCCACTGTTAATGATCATTTCCGACAAAGGGGATGCAGCAACACTGAAGCAAAGACAAAGCAAATGCTGTGAAATCAGACAGATCCAACGGATCTAACAATTAAGAACTGGGCAAATTCCTTAACCTTTCTAAACCTCAGATTGCTCATCTGTAAAATGGAAATAATACTACGTACCTATCCCATCAGACTACTGTCAAGATTAAGTGAGATGATGTACACACACTGCCAGTGCAACATCTGACATGGAGTATAAATATGTGTCAATAAAAGTACTTATTTGTATTACAGTAAAATGGACCTAAGTTTTGCCTTTAGGTCTGGGAACAAAGCGCAGATCTGGGACCCTCCAGCACCGAGCAGCACACTGTCAATGACTACTCAGATGACATACGTAGCAGGACCCCTGTGAGCATTTAGCTACCCCCCTCCACTTCATTTTATGAATGGGGAGACTGGTATGTGTGGGTGGAGGCAGTTCCTGAGGGTCCTGCCTTTTCCTTCCTGGGTCTCCTGTCCTCAACAGCTCCTCACTATAAATATCATAGACCCTGCAGGGCCCCTGAGACTCTGGAGAGAGGCTGAGTGGCTGTGAGAAGGTCCGCCCTGCTCCGAGCAGCTGGTACTTCCAGGAGATGTAAAGGGTGGGATGGTGTGAACAACCAGGGAACCTGCCTGGCAGGAGGTTCAGCCCGACCCCACTCCATTTTACAGAGAGGAAGAGGAGCTCTGAGAGAGAAGCCCCAGGTCACACAGCCCATCAGGGGTAGAGCTGGGGCCAGAATCTACACCCCCAAGGCCCACCCAGTCCTGGGCCAGGTGGCACTGCTGGCAGCACCATGTTTCTCTGGGTCCAGCTCCACCACTAACTTGCTGGGGAACCCGGGGCAGGCTACCTAGCCCTCTGGGCTTCAGTTTTATCATTTGGGAAAGAGGGAGTAATGCCCGCCTTGTATGACTGCTGTATTAATAACATCACAGAGCCTTACATGAGAAGTGCTGTGATGGCGAAGACTCCGTTTCGCCTCAGTGGCGGCCCAGCACACAGCCCACAGGAGCATCGCACTAAATATGAGATGACTGAGTGAACTCGCTGAATGAATGAATGAGGAACAGGACGGCACAGTATCTGCCACATGTTAGGTACTCAGTCAAGTGTGTTCCATTACTGTGGATACTAATCCTTGGCGGATATTTGCCTTCATCTTGATACAGGATGCAGAGGCTCTCTGGGTCCTCTCCGCAGCCCCATGTAGCCCCTGTGCTTCGGAGAAGCTGACCATATCCCCAGATCCAGGGTGGGTCTTGGCTGGTGTAAGTCATTCTGCACATCCCATCCCCCTGCCATAGGGATTGGCTCAGGGACAGGTGTGTGACTAAAATCAGGAGAAGAATTCTAACTGCTATACCTCTGAACCTCAAAAATGAAGACGCAAAAGGAGACCATTATTTCCAATAGTATCAGACAAGAGACTCTGACTTACCCTGCCATCGGCAACAACTAAAAATTCTGGATTTAAAGAAATTGTAGGGGCTTCCCTGGTGGCGCAGTGGTTGAGAGTCCGCCTGCCGATGCAGGGGACATGGGTTCGTGCCCTGGTCTGGGAAGATCCCACATGCCGCGGAGCGGCTGGGCCCGTGAGCCATGGCCGCTGAGCCTGCGCGTCCGGAGCCTGTGCTCCGCAACGGGAGAGGCCACAACAGCGAGAGGCCCGCGTACCGCAAAAAAAAAAAAAAGAAATTGTAAATTTTTTACTAAGTGGTCAAGTTTGGTATCACCAATCATGGGACAGCCTGACATTCTGTCCTCTTGACAGAAGGCAGTGGGAGGTGCAGCTCATCATCTACACAATGTAGACACAAGGGCCTGAGTCTAAGGACAAGTCTGAAGTCCAGAACGTCTATATCACAGTCGGCCTAGACTCTTCATAAAGTTGGGGGGCGGGGGGTGCAGGTGCTGTTCTACGTTGATCAAAAGACACGGCCGCCAGATTCAGTGTATGAGCTTTGACTGGATCCAAATAGAAACAAGAAAAAATAAATAAAGGATTTTTGTTTAATTGGGGTTAATTTGAGTACGGACCACATGCTGGATGAAGCTGTGGAATGAGAGTCGATTTTCTTAGGTATGGAAATGATTGTTCATTGTACAGAACAGTGAATGGTTCCCAAAGCAAGATCCGCAGACTCCTCGGAGACCCCAAAACCCTTTTCAGAGGGACCCTGGCAGAGGGTTCATGAGGTTGAAACAATTTTAATAATAATACTAAAACATATGCCTTTTTCACTGTGTTGAACTTGCACTGATGATGTAAGAACAATAAGGGGTAAAACCGCTGCCTTTGCACGAATCAAGGCAATGGCACTAAACTTTACCCGTTGTCATTGTATCCGTCACCATGACGCAGTAGGAAAAAAAAATGCCTGTTTCATTTAAGAATGTCATTGATGATATAGCAGAAATCATCAATTTAATTAAAGCTTGACGCTGGAGTACAGGTGTTTTTAATATCTCGTGATGAAATGGGAAGCATGCATTAAGTACTGCTGCATACCAAGTATGATGACTGTCTTGAGGAAAAGCCCTTGTGCCGATTATCCACTGTTTTTCAGGGAACAGTACAGTTACTTGAATGACTGATAAACAATGGTTATTCAGAGTTGGGTATCTGGCAAGCATATTTTAGGAAATGGATGAAATGAGCCCATGACTTCAAGAAAAACCAATAGTGTTTGTTGCCAATGATAATATTCAATTTCCAGCTAAAACCAGAATTTTGGAAAATTTTTATCCACTACCATGAAACTGACAGTGTCCCAACACTTAAAAGACTTTCCTGATGGGATTGATGGTGATATTAATGAATGTGAATTTTTGATATTGTATAATGAAATGTGTCAGCATTTAGAAGATCTGCCTTTCACTGGGTAAACCAATAGTTTCTAAACGATCAAAGTGTGATGTTACAAATTACGCATGGATAAAAGATCCATGAATTTAAACTATGTGGAAGGAACAGAAGCCATAAAGTATGACCAGTTTTGAAACAGAACTAAATAGAATTCCTAAAATAGAATAATTGAAAATTTAAAATCAATGAATATGTTCAGCAGCTGATTAGAGACTGCTAAGGAGACAGACGTGAAGAAAATTACTAAAAAAGCAGCAGAGACAAAAAAAGGAATCGGAAATAAGAAATGAAGAGATACGGAAGACAGAGTAAGAACCTAACATGTATCTAATGAGAGTACCAGGAAAAGAGGAAAAAAGGAATGGAGTGCAAAAGCAGTGTTGTTAGCTATGAATAAATTTGAAAAATTACTAAGATGAATAAACTCCTAAACTAATAGTAACTTAAGAAAATAGAGAAAATCTATAATCATTAAAGAAATCGAATAGGTAGGTTCAATTTTTCCCACAGAAAAAACACCTGTCCCTGATAATTTTACTGGTAAGGTCACGTATTTTACACGTAAGAAAGAAATCCAATCTTACACGAACTATTCCAGGGTATAAAAAAGAGGATATATCCACCCTCAATGTGGTTTATGAGGCTTGTATAATCTTTATACCCAAACCAGACAAGACAGCACAGCTAATATCACTCACAAACATAGCTTTAAAAAAAAAAAAGACTAAACTAAATATTAACAAAACTGAATCTTAGGTTGTTCTAACAACAACAACAACAAAAACCCAACTTTATGACCAAATTTTGTTTATCCAGAAAGGTAAAATTGTTTAATGGCAAAACTAATTAATACAATTTGCCACTTAACAAATTAAAGGCCCCCCCAAAAATCCCCATTATCATCTCAATGGAAGCATTAGCTAAAATACAGTATCATTCATTATAAAAACTCTCAACAAACTAGGACAAGAAGAAAACTTAGTGATAAAGTATATTTCTGAAAACCCTACAGCAAGCACAATACTTTATGGGAAAATGTTGAAGCATTCCTTTTTAAACCAGGAAAAGACAAGAAGATCTGCCTTCACCACTTTTAGTCATCTTGTACTAGAGATCTTAACCAGGACAGTAAGAATAAGGAAAAAAAAGGAATTACTGGAAAGACACAACACTGTGCTATTCTCAGATGGCATGACTCTATCTGGAAAGCCCCAAAGAATGTATAGTGTGGCAAGGATGCATTGTTCTAACAAACAGTTGGAAGACTAAAATTTTAATAAGATACCAAATACACTGGCATCAATGAACATCAAGTAACTGGGAATAAATCTAACAGATGATGCACAAGACATTTACAGTAAAAATTATAAAATTATATTGAAAATCATTAAAGAAGATCTAAATTAATATAGACAGATGCCATGTATATGTATACATATATGTATATGGATTGGAACAGTCAATATCTTAGGAACATCAGTGTTATTCCAATCAGACTCCCAACAGATTTCTGAGTGAGTGAGTGAGTGTGTGTGTGTGTGTGTGTGTGTGTGTGTGTGTTGTAATATATAATTCTAGATAATTCTAAACATGTATATGGAAGAGAAAGGGCTAAGGCGCTTTTGAAGGTGGGGGGACTTGCCAGGCCAGATTCTAAGAATTTTCTTAAGGTTATGGTAATTAAAACAGTGGTACTGGTACAGGGTCAGAAAAACTGTTCAATGGAAGAGAATAAAGAGCTCAGAATAGACTTACACATCCAGGGAAACTTAATTTATGACAGGGCTGGACATTGCAGATGTAAAGAGAAAGGACATACTTTACAATAAACGGCGCTATTGCTTTTCCTTATGGAAAAAAATTCTGATGTGGACATCATATACCAAAATCATCTCAAAATGGATTAAGAGGGCTTCCCTGGTGGCGCAGTGGTTGAGAGTCCGCCTGCCGATGCAGGGGACACGGGTTCGTGCCCCGGTCCGGGAGGATCCCACATGCCGGAGAGCAACTAAGCCCATGTGCCACAACTACTGAGCCCGCGTGCCACAACTACCGATGCCCGTGCACCTAGAGCCCGTGCTCCACAACAAGAGAAGCCACCGCAATGAGAAGCCCGAGCACCGCAACGAAGAGTAGCCCCCGTTCTCTGCAACTGGCGAAAGCCCATGCGCAGCAACGAAGACCTAATGCAGCCAAAAATAAATAAATAAATTTATTTTTAAAAAATAAATAGGGCTTCCCTGGTGGCGCAGTGGTTGAGAGTCCGCCTGCCGATGCAGGGGCCACGCCTTCGTGCCCCGGTCCGGGAAGATCCCACATGCTGCAGAGCGGCTGGGCCCGTGAGCCATGGCCGCTGAGCCTGCGCGTCCGGAGCCTGTGCTCCGCAACGGGAGAGGCCACAACAGTGAGAGGCCCGCGAACCGCAAAAAAAAAAAAAAAAAAAGGATTAAGAAATTAAATGTGAATGAAAAAACTATAAGACTGCTAGCTAGGAGCAATATAGGAGAATAGCTTCATGATTTGAGAATACCTTCATGATTAGGTAAGGTTTGCCTAGGACACAAAAAGTATAAACTATAAAGGAAAAAAACTGATAAATCCATTGCACTAATATCAAGAACTTCTGTTTATCAAAACACACCATAAAGAAAATGAAAAAATAAACCAGGGACTGAGAGAAAACATGTGTAATGCATAGTGACAGAGGATTAGCATCTAAAGTATTTAAAGAACTCCTACAAATCAGTAAGATAAGGACAAGAGAAAAACTGGCAAGATTTGAACAGGCTCTTCACAGGAGAGAGAACATGAATGGGCAATAAACATATGAAAAGATGCTCAATCTCATTAGTATTCAGGGAAATGCAAATTAAAACTATAATGAGATTCCATTCTGTACCCACCAGACTGGCAAAACTTCTAAAGTGTGACAATAGCAAGTGATGGTAAAGACATGGTACAACTGAAATTGTATATGTTGCTGGAGAAAAACGATGCTGGATAGCGATTTACGATGAACAAAATGTGAAGGGGACCTGGCAGGCCAGATATCAAGAATTTTCATAAAAGTTATGGTAATTAAGACAGTGTGGTCCTGGTGCAGGGTCAGACCAATTGATTAACGGAACAGAATACAGAGCCCAGAAACAGACCCACACATCTACGAAACTTATGTTATTTGGTCAAGCGAAAGATGCATACACCCTATGGCTCAGCCATTCCATTCCTAAGGAAATCTGTGCACCAGTGCGCCAGGAATCACATATCAGCATGTTCACTGCAGAAGTCTTTTCTTTTCAAGAGCAAGAGAAAAACAAAAATTAGAAAGAACCCAAATGTCTGTAAACAGTGGTATATTGATACAATGAAGGTAATGTTCTATTTCTTAAACTGGTTGGTGAGTAAAAGGGTATTCATTGTATTATTATCCATTACTGTATACCCTAACCACTTCATTGTAATCTTTTCTATTGGTGCAATAATTAATTTTTACAAATCAAGGAGAGTCTGGAAATGGAGACAAAATAAGATGTTAGAACATCAGAGTGTTTGTTTTTTTTTTTTTTTTTGGCTGCACCGGATCAAACCTGAACCCTTGGCAGTGAAAGCGAGGAGTCCGAACCACTGGACCGCCAGGGAATTCCCCCAGAGTGTTCTTTCTTTAGGCTCTTCTTAACTCCCCTCAGCTTGGTGGCAGCAGGGCCAACAGCCATGGGTTTAATGGGCTGAATAATGGTCCCCAAAGATGTCTAGGTCCTAATCCCCAGACTCTATGAATATTACCTGATATAGCAAAAGAGACTTCGCAGAGTCTCAAAATTAAGGATTTTGAGATGGGAAGATTATCCTGGATTATCTAGGTGGGCCCTAAATGTAATCACAAATGTCCTTCTAAGAGAGAGGTAGAGGAAGATATAAAGACAGAAGAGAAGGCAATGTGACCATGGAAGCACAGACTGGAGAGATGCGGCCATAAGCCAACAGCCATCAGACACTCCAAAAGCAAAACACGGATTCTCCACGGAGCTTCCAGAATGAAACACTTCTGCTAACACCTTGGTTTCAGCCCCCCAAAACTCATTTCAGACTTCAGGCCTCCAGATCTGTTAAGAGACTACATTTCTGTTTTAAGCCACTAACTCTGTGGTTCTCTCTTCCAGCAGCAATAGTAGACTAATACAGTGGATAAGGATGCTCAACTAATACAGTGGATAAGGATGCTCAACTTTACCCATCTCTTTGTCCCTGATTGTATTCACGCAGCACATCCTCTCCTCTGCCTCCTCTTCTTTCTCAACATTGGCTGCCACGGTGTCTCCCAGGCAGAGACACAGCAGTGGTTTAATCTCCTTTCACACATCAGATGTACCACTTCCCCTGTGAAAGGGCTCCTCCCTACAATTTCCAACCAAAGCCAGAAAAGTCGTTCACACACACCCACAAAATAACCACCCAACGGAAAGAACACTGGCCCGGCAGGAAGGACACTGGAATCCAAGTCCAAGTTCCCCACTGACTGGCTATGTGAGCTCAGAAACTTCTCAAAGATGCAATTGGAATTCATTCATCTCTCTATCCCTGGGGCCCAGTGTATGCTTGGCACAAAGCAAATGGTCAATAAATGAGCAGCTAATCAATGAATGGATCAATCGAGCAATGAATCAATAAATCTCGAACAAGGATAGAAGGCCTGAAAAACAGAATCTTTCCAACAACTCGTATCTCTCTTCCTCCACTATAATAAGGGAAAAGATTAAAATCCTAGAGTTTCAGAGTTGGAAGGTCTTAGGGTTGGAAGCCAGGGGCTCATTGCCTCACTTTAGCACCAATTACTAGAAAACTCTTCCTTCTATCATGACAGGAGTTTGTCTTCTAATCGCCCACGAGTCCTAGTCCAAGCCTCTAACCACATAAAACAAACCTCTTTCTTCCACATCAAAATACTTTCAGAAATTGGAGACTTGGCCTCAAGTCCTAGCCTAGCCGATCATGTTACTGACCTTGATGAATGACCTAAAACTAAACCCTCATGCCCCATCTTCCTTGTCTGTCAACAAGAGCCTGAAATCACTAAGAGCCCCTCTAGCTCCAAGAAGCGGGGTGGAAAACATCACCCCCTTAGTGTTCAATCCCTCATCATTTCAAACTATCCATTGGGTTTTAAATTTTAATACTTTATTTTTTACTTTAAGAATTGCTTCTTTTCCCGTGGGCCCATTCCTCTCCCTGCTCCAGCCCGACACCTGCTATTTTCTTGTATGTTCTTTACTTTTTCATTTTAGAAAGATTTATTCTAAGGTCTCCAAGTATTAATAGTTACTTTATATAAATAATCTACAATTAATATAGGTATGCTATTTACCTATTTGTTTATTTATTTCTGGAGGGCTAATCCTGCCTTGTAGTGTTTGTTAACTCCTGCTTAGGAGCGGGGTTCGTAATTTTGGAGTATGAATTCATGTGCTTTGGGGCTAATTCTGTATGATGTGTATTGAGAGCTCTTAGAGAGACTGGATTAATTTCTGTCAGATGTCCCAGGAGTTACGCTGGCCCAAGACCAATGTTTATGTTAATCTCTCAGCTAAGGGTACGCAGACCGTGCAGAATGTGTTAAACCCCAAATCCAGATGAGGACAGGTCCAAAAATGGTTTCAAATTCCCAAGGGAGATTTTCCCTCCACCAAGAACCCTGGGCAAGACAGACAAGCTTCACTGTCATCTCTCAGTGCTTGGGGGTCTATGCTTTTACTAAGGGTTATGCTGCAGAATCGCCCTTCAAGTCTGAACTTTATGCCAACGTTCAGCTCTGACTTAATACCCCACAGACTCAAGGCCCCTCTTTTCTCTATTGAGATATTAAAACCAAGTTAGGCCAATCCTCCAGTGTGGTATATTAAAGATGGCTGCGAACTATTTGCTACCCCACTCATGGGGAGGTAGTCTAACCCCCCTCTCTTCAAATCTAGGATGGCCTTAAGTGACTTGTTTGGCCAATAGAATGCAGCAGAAGTATCATCCTGGGACTTCTGAGACCAGCTCGTAAAAAGTCTTGCAGTTTCTATCGATGCTTCTTGGACACCCATTCTTGCAGTTCTGAGCTACCAAGTAAGCAACTTGACTATCCTGAGGCCTCCATGCTGGAGAAATCACATAGAAAGACCAAATGAAGAGGGCTTAAAACACACAAAAAGAGACAGCCAGGGCTTCCATGGTGGCGCAGTGGTTAAGAATCCGCCTGCTAATGCAGGGGACACAGGTTCAAGCTCTGGTCCGGGAAGATCCCACATGCCGCGGAGCAACTAAGCCCATGCGCCACAACTACTGAACCTGCACTCTAGAGCCTGTGAGCCACAACTACTGAGCCCACATGCCACAACTACTGAAGCCCGCGCGTCTAGAGCCCATGCTCCACAACAAGAGAAGCCACCACAATGAGAAGCCCACGCACTGCAACAAAGAGTAGCCCCCACTCGCCGCAACTAGAGAAAGCCCGCGTGCAGCAACGAAGACCCAACACAGCCAAAAATAAATAAATAAAAATAAATAATTTCTTTTTTTAAAAAGAAAGAGACAGGGCTTCCCTGGTGGCGCAGTGGTTGAGAGTCCGCCTGCCGATGCAGGGGACACGGGTTTGTGCCCCAGTCCGGGAGGATCCCACATGCCGCAGGAGCGGCTGGGCCCATGAGCCATGGCCGCTGAGCCTGCACGTCCGGAGCCTGTGCTCCGCAATGGGAGAGGCCACAACAGTGAGAGGCCCGAGTACCGCAAAAAAAAAAAAAAAAAGAAAGAGACAGCCAGTCTGCCACTGCCATTTGCATCATCCCAGTTGAGACCCAGACATCATGGAGCAGAAATGAGTTTTGTGTTTGGTGTCCTGTCCAACTTCCTGACCACAGAGCCAGGAGAGATGATAACAAAACGTCTGTTGTTTTAAGCTAAATCTCAGGGTAGTCTGTCGTGCAGCTGCTACAGTACTGGTTTACAGCCTTGCAAAATGATTCCCTCTCTGTTTTGTCTCCTGGCAAATTTACTTACTTAAAAGCTCTGCTATACTTTTAGGGGATCGCTGTTGTATTTCATGCAAGATTTTTAGAAAAATGTTCAATTCAGTTTTAGTAGGGAGGGGTTTCAGACTATATAGTTTTCTATACTGCCAGAAATAGAAATCAAATCTTTCAATTTACAGATGAGAAAATTGAGGCTTAGAGAGGTTAGGTTACTTGCCATGGTCACAAATCAAGGTTCTACAAACCTAGGTTTAAGAAAGGATCTTCTAACCCCAGAGGGAATACAAAGTCATCATTCGTATACATTTTAAACATGTTCTATGAGCTTAGAACTGCTGGGAAAAACGGCTGTGAACAAGATAAAAGTCTCAAACGTCATGGAGAACAAATCCTAGTGGAGAGACAGACCAGAAACAAGCAAGCAAAAGAATTAGAAGCATAGTTTCAGGGAGGGACAAAAGCACAGAGGTGTGGGTGGGGTGTATCTTGGAGAAGGTGGTCAAAAGAGGCCTCTCCTGATTAGGTGACATGTAAGTAGAGACCTAAGTGGAAAGAGGGAAAGGGCCATGCATGATCCAGGGCAGTGTGTTCAGGGCAGAGGAGACAGCAAGTGCAAAGGCCCCTGGGTGGGACAAGCTTGTCGCCTTCTAGGAACAGTGAGCATGATGGGACTGAGCGAGTGAGGGGGGAACAGTACAAGGTGAGGTCAGGGCAGTGGGCAGGGGCCAGGCCTTGCTGAGTCTTGCTGACAATGGTAAGGAGTCTGAATTTTATTCTTAGTGTGACGGGAGTTCTTTAGACAGTTTTGTTTTTTTTTTTTGTGGTACGCGGGCCTCTCACTATTGTGGCCTCTCTCGTTGCGGAGCACAGGCTCCAGACGCACAGGCTCAGCGGCCATGGCTCACGGGCACAGCCGCTCCGTGGCATGTGGGATCCTCCCAGACCGGGGCACGAATCCGTGTCCCCTGCATCGGCAGGTGGACTCTCAACCACTGAGCCACCAGGGAAGCCCTTTTAGACAGTTTTTAAACAGCTAAGACCTACTTTATGGGTTTTTAAAAAAATTTTTTTTCCTTTATTATATTTAATTAATTAATTTATTTATTGAAATATAGTTGATTTACAATGTTGTGTTACTTTCTGGTGTACAGCAAAGTGATTCAGTTATACAAATATATATATTTATTCTTTTTCATATTCTTTTCCACTATGGTTTATTATAGGATATTGAATATAGTTCCCCTGTGCTATACAGTAGGTCCTTATTGTTTATCTATTTTATATTTAGTAGTTTTATGTTAGCCCCAAACTCCTAACTTATCCGTCCCTCACCCCCTTTCCCCTTTGGTAACCATAAGTTTGTTTTCTATGTAAGACCTATCTCACATTTTTTTTTTTTTTTTTGGACGCGCCATGCAGCTCGCAGGATCTTAGTTCCCCGACCTGGGACTGAACCCGCGCCCACAGCAGTGAAAGCGCGGAGTCCTAACCACTGGACCACCCGGGAATTCCCCTATCTTACATTTTAAACAACGTCGACATTGGAGAGATGGGAGTAGAAACAGGGAAAGCAATTAGGAGAGTTTTGAAATGGTCCAGGAGAGCAATAATTTGGGGTTGGAACAGGGCGGTGGCAGTGGAGGTGGGAGTTGGTTGGGCAGGGAGGGTTTGAAGGTAGGGCTGAGAGGACTCACGGACACGCCCGGATCCCGCAGCACACAGTGTCTGGCATGAAGCATTTACAGAGCCCACTGGGTCCTGTGACTTCCTCAGGAGGGACATCTAGGGACCAGTGGTTCTTGGCCTCATGTGCTCATGAGAAAAAGTCCTTTCATGTTCCTGTAAACCCACCGTGAGTCCCCAGCGTGAGTCGACTGTGTTTCTCCAGCTTCTTTCTCACGGTGGGTTGTAACCCACCCTCTTGAATAGCACGAGCTGCTCACCGCAATATCCTGTCTGACGGGCATTGTCTTGGCGGTTTAAACCCCAGTTGCAGCAAAACTAAATTTTACATAGATCACGGTTCGGCAGCCCACTTGTGAAAGGTTCGTAGTTGGGCGCTGGGTTGGTGGAATCCAGTTAGGCTATTCAGAACTCATACAAATCAGGGTTGGGACCTCTCGGAATCAGAGGGATGAACCACAGTCCAGCACAAATGGATGACTTGGGATTGAATTCCCATTTACAGCCAATAGTGGGAATATTAGGCAAATCCATTTCTGTTCATTTCGCAGGGGAGATGATGACACCCTGAATCCTGACTCAGTGCTTCTCAAGTTTCATGGGGGTCTTGTCAAAATGCAGATTCCCCGGGCCTTGGGTGGGGCCCCGGATTCTGCATTCCTAACTAGCTCCCGGTGATGCTGATGTGGTTGGTGCACAGACCACTCTTTGAATAGAGAGGTCCTGACTCATTCGTGAGCCAACATATACTCATTGGGCACTTACTACCCATGAAGAGCGGAGAGGGAGACTAAGAAACAGATGTGGGAAGTAAAGGCACAAACCACCACGTCACAAGGTACAAAGTCACAATGCCACACCAGGGCCCCAGGAACAGAAATCTTTCTTCAGTTAGGGGCCCCAAGGGAGGTTTCCTGGAGGAAGGTAGATGGAGGCCAACATGGAGAGTGTAATGACAATAGTAGGGCACCTTCAAGGTCTTTACCCATGGAATAGCATGTCCTCTGCAATTGCTGATTTCTCCTCAAAATTAAGACTTCCTTTTAAAACTCAAAAACAAGATAATGAAAAGAGGTGAAAAGGAGAGTGAGAGATTTTTCTAACATGAAGAGGTAAAGGAGTGTGTTAGGACTGTCCCAGTTGCAAGAAGAAAAAAAAAAAAAACACCATCGTACACCAACTTCAACAGAAAAGGACATTTATAGGTTTGCAAAGCTGGTTAGGATTCATTCATTCAACATATACGGTGGTCACTGGGGCTGTTCACAGACGTTTAGTCAGACTGTAATTCTCCACCCACTTGAATTCAGGCTTGGTTATATGATTGTCTTGGGCTGATGATATGTGAGCAGAAGTGACACGTGTCACTCCCGGTTAGAGGTCCTTAAGCGCTGGTGCGTGACTCTCCATCTTTCTTTCCCTACTCCAGTGAATCCTGGCGCCTTGTGCTGCAATGATAGCGCCCTAAGACAAAGAGGCCTCAGTCAGCCTGAGCCTCTGGTGATGACAGTAAGCAGGTTGCCTCTGCCAACCCACAGCGCACAGGCAGCGTAAAGCAAGAAACCAACCTGTGCTGTGTCCAGCCACCGGGATTTGAGAGCTGTTACCGCAGCATAGCCCAGTCCATCCTCACCACTACAATAAATGCTTAATTAACACAAGCACTATTCAAGGCCTTCATTCTAGGATATGGGACAGATCAAGGCCTTAAACGAGGAGCTGCAGGAACCGGGGCCTGAGTCACCAGAATCAAGCCAGCTCCCGGCTCTCTGTTTACCTCTGCTTTGTCATACTTCGCCCCTTTGGCCACCATGCCTTCTCCATGTGCCAGGCAGCCACCAGTGGCCCCACCTTCACATCTTTCCAGCTCTGGGTCCCATAGGCAAGGCTCTCCTCTCCCAGCTTCAAACCAAGACACCCTGGGGAAGGATCTAGGGGTTCCATTTGGGCCACAGACCCACCTCTGGACCAATCTCTGTGCCCAAGGAAATGTGTCGCTAGGCCTGAGTCCCTGCCCACCTCCATGGTTGAGTGGAGGGTGATAGGATGGGGTATGTGACCAGAGGGGAATGAGAACTGCATTTGGAAGCCCAGAGTACCATCCACAGATCCCTAAAGGAGGTGGAAAGGATGTGAGTGCACAGGTACATGAGAGCAGCCAAGGTAGAATGTAACTGAGCTGCGATGGGTGAAGGGCAAAGGAAAAAGGGAAAATGTGGCATATGTGTGGTCACCCTAAGAGGAAAGGAGCAGACTGGAGAGCCACTGGCTGGACAGCTCCCTGTGCTGGCGTCAAGGAGGTACCTATGGCCTAGAACTGCCAGGTGACTGACAAAGCCTGGTGGGGGCAGGGTGTCAGGAGGGGATGTGAACTCAGTTAAAGGATGCTCCTCCTGTCTACTAATTTAGGGAAGCTTCTTAAAACTCTGACAGTGGGACAGACCTTCTGTGATCAGGAACAGGCCGAGTTTGGGAGAGCAAATACTTAAAACTTTTAATTTTTTTTTTTTTTTTTTTGGCCACACCATGCGGTATGTGGGATCTTAGTTCCCCGACCAGGGATTGAACCAGCGCCCCCTGCAGCGGAAGCACAGAGTCTTAAACACTGGACCACCAAATAAGTCCTGGGGGAACAAATACTGAGCCAACATGTGTGCCCCCGTTACCATCATCCCTGCACGAATAATTCAGGGGTCTCCTTCCCCACTGAGCCCAACTCAGCTTCACACCCCATCTCAAGACAGGTCCCAGGCAGCCTCCCATCAATTAAAAGAGATAAAACCTACTAGCCATCCTGGTCTAGGTGCACATGCCATGCTTGAGGGCCTGTAATACCAGATTAACTGTCACGATTCCTTCAGACACCCCTACTGTGTGCCAGATCCTTGGTCCTTTATATTTACTTTTTCTCTAAAATCAAAGGGAAGGCCCTGGGTGTGACTAAAACAACCCAGAGGGAAAACAGTGTGCTTCTATGTGAAGATGGATGAGATCTGAGAGTTCAGAACAAACCCGTATATATGTAACTATCCATCTTCCAATCCGTCAGGGCCTTCCCAAGGCCCTGAAGTGAGAGGAAAATATTCTCTTGGCCCAAATGCAAACCCCCTCCTGTTGGTTCTCGGAAAAATTCCCACAGACACCAAGAATCCTGGTAACTGGTTGGGCATGTGCACAGCTCATTGTTGGCAATAAAACTGCAAAGGTAACATATACCCTGACTACTGCATGGCCAAGTCTACCCCATCCCCAAGCCTCTTGAAATCCCTTGGAAAATACACACACACACACACACACACACACACACATACACACACACGACACACATACACAACACAAAATGGCAGCCTCACTAGGTGGCTACTGAGGGTCTGACCCGCCTTCTCTCATTCTTCCCAGGGCTCTTCCGCCCCCCCCCACCCCCCGACAATACACACTACAAAGAGGATAGCTCGCTTTAGAAGGAAGGGGAAAACTGAGCCATTAATAACCAGGTGAGACCCTCACTTGTCAGCTACCCTTGAAACAAGACACAGCAGGACGAAGTGCACAAAAGCTACTTCCCAGCAGGCAGCCAGGATTAATAAACAAAGACCAGGGCAGAAGAACAGCAGCGAAATCTAGGTTGATGTTTTTCACTTCCTTGAGGATACCGCCCCTGTTTATAAATAAAAACAGTGCATGTAGGCCGGCTGGGGGACTTGAGGGAAAGGAAGGGGCCCAGAGGAGCACTGGCTCTTGGAATTATTAAGACCTCCAAGATGATGCTGGCCAATAATATTGTATCATAGACCGGGAGCAGGGCCCCAGCGTAGGTGCAAGTTGCCCTCAGGATTCTGCAGGCGGGTCAGACCAGCACTTGGACTAGAACCTAACATCTTTCCTCTCACAATTCAACTGAAACAGTCACCCAGCTCCTACCCTGTACCACACCCAGTGCCAGGAAAGAAATCATCAACTAACCTGAACCCTCCATTAACAGGATCATTTTTCTGCATTCCCCTTTTGAAAGCAGGCCCCAAAGAAAGGTAAGTTTATGTTTAAGAGTGTATGTTTTTTTCTTTTTTTTCCATTTGTGTTGCAACCGTTGAGGAACATCTTGAGGACAGCCCACATTCCTTCCAGGCTTCTCTACATGTCCATCCCCGACCCAGGGCACAGAGACTTCATGCTCGAGACAGTCCTAGGACTTAGCTAGATCTTCAGCTATCAACTCAAGACTGTTTTAAACATCAGACTCTACCTTCCAAAAACTAACATTTTTTAAAGATGTGCAATGTGGGAAAATGACATTTTCCGGCATAGCTATTGGTTACTTATGAATTAGGACTCTCTTTTTCCCCATGCAGTGAGTTGGAGTTTGGGTCTACTAACCCAGTAAGTGGTGGGGAGCTCTGGATCCATTTAGCCAACATCCTGGGCCTCAGCCAAAATTCTGTCCAGAGACAATGAGGCAAACCCTGCTCCTTGGAATAAATGCTTCAAGATAGTGCATTCTCCCAAGAAGACACAGAGCGACCTCTGTATGCCCGCTCCAATGCACAGTTTGAAATGCTTCCACACCTAGGCCTTGAGTTGTTTGGAAAGAAAACAAAGTATTTTAAAGGAGGCGAGCAGACCAGTCCTAAATGAGCTCCCATGTTCCATGCAGATATCAACCAGGTTTCAACAAGGCCAGCCTTGCCACTGCACTAATATTTCTTCCTTAATTCTTCCCAAGCTAAGCCAAGGGAGTTAGGAGGAAGACAGCTGGCAAGAGAGCAGCGTCTCAAATTGGTTCCCATCCCAACAGCTTTGCCCAGTGGGCACATGCCTGTCCCGATGCCCACTAACCTCTGTCCCCAGGGGATGACAATGACCAGCTCCCCTGCTTATCCTAAGGTCTCTGATCTCACTCAACACAACCAACTGAGTGCACTTGAAGTGCCAGGTGCTTCAAAAAAGAGCCTTGGGAGGGGGCGAGAGGTGGGAGGGGGCAAAAAACGACCACCATTGCCCTAAAAACGCTCACAGTCCATGGCAACACAGTCACCATCACAGCTGGCTGTCCCCAGACACCATCAGCTTGTCTTGACGCCTCTGGTTGGAAGGAAGACGCTCCCCCCACATCCTCAGAGCACAGTGACAGGTCTTCCTTAAATGTTCTTTGATGGGACAGAGGCTTACGAAACCATGAAAAGATTGCTTATAGGAAAAGGGACCTGTGGACAAAATCATAGGATGCCATACTAGAGGTCTCGAAAGCTTGAAAGAGATCAGTTTAGGTCAAGGACAGGCAGAGGTGGAAAGGGCACTGACCCCCAAATCCAGAGCCTGTGTTCTTCACCAGCTCACCTCGTGTCCTTGGGCAAAGCACACTCCTCTGCAGTTTTACAGATGAGGGGAGGACTGGCTCAGTGGTTTTTATTAGCAGTAAAACCCATGTAGTTTCCAAATTATATTTTATATAGAACCCCAGTATATAAAACAAAGAAAAGGAATCAGGGCTGGGAACCCAGAGCCCGCCCACTCAGGCTGAGTGGCCTTCAGGGAAGCCAGTTGGAAAACTGCAGGAATAATGTCTGAAAGCCCCTTCCAGAGCTCTTACAACCTCTCTCGGAGGATGGGAGGGAACACTCATTGACTGAATGTCCTCTGTGGTACTTGGCAATTTAGAAATCACGTATCATCGAAATCTTTGCAACAGTAAAGTGAGATTAACTAGGGCTTGCGAACTAGGATCTCCTGTGATCTGAGCTGTGAACTGGGATCTGTTGGCAAGAGGCAGAAGTGGGATTTGAATCAAGGGTTTTCTGACTCCAAACATGGCATTTCTACTCTTTGCTAAGAGGTTTGTGGAAATTTGGGCTGAGTCGATAATTTCCTTGCATGGTAAATATAAACATATGTGCATATATGCCTAGGGAAACACAGCTTGACGAATATACTTCTCAAAATTTTCATCAGCTATCTCTGTAAGGGAATAGTGCAGATGATTTTCCATCTATGGACCTACATTTTCTAATTTTCCTATAGTGAACAGGTATGATTTACGCAAAACAGGTGCTGCTTATTAAAATGGTTTTAACAACTCACAACTGACACATCCATGTTAGGTTTCTATACAGAATTAGGGGCTGAAGGGATAGGTCCTATCTCTGACCTTTTGGAGTTGATAGTGGGAATAACAACCCCAAATCTCACAAATTCTCCCTTGGAGCACAGGGTCCTAGGCTGACCTGAGGGGCAGTTCTCACGGTCATTTAAATTCTCTGAAATGCAATTCTTCACTTCTGGGGAGTGTGGTTGTTTTAGAAAGTAACTGCTAGTCCCTGAGACCCCACCCAAACATATGTTTCTCCCCTTCACCCCTCTTAGTTGTCTAGTATACAGGGGGTGGGTGCTAATAAAATTAAAGACGGTCACATGGACCCCAGACCAGAAACCCTGGGTGCTCAGTGTTCCAGCCCCAGCCCAGGAGGACCTATAGGGAGTGAGTCCTCCAGCCTGGCCAACTCAACTCTCTGGCCCACCCTGAGGCACCCCC
This sequence comes from Stenella coeruleoalba, assembly GCF_951394435.1. Taxonomy (NCBI): domain Eukaryota; kingdom Metazoa; phylum Chordata; class Mammalia; order Artiodactyla; family Delphinidae; genus Stenella; species Stenella coeruleoalba. The sequence continues at coordinate 14,143,590 of NC_137159.1, read as the reverse complement.
ACTCCCCCCCCCCAGAAGCCACCTGCAAATCTGACAATCAGGGCACTACTTCAGGAGAAAAAAAAATACCACCCGGAAGGCAAGACAGGCCTTGATCAGGCATGAGGCGGGGCCAGCCGTGCCAGCCACTTCCCTGGGTTATTCATGCCACCTCTGCCCGCAGGAATCTTCCAAACATTTAACATGCTTCCTCTAGGTACAGCACAAATCCCCAGCAGGTGGCAACAGCTGTGGAGAGGCCAGCAAGGAATGAATGACTTGGGGGCCGAGAGGGACATACACTGGCCTTGGGAAGAAAGCTCATAATGGTGGCCAGGAGACAATGCTGAGAATGGCTTCAGAAGGCTACCCTGACCGGCTTCTTTGAAAATCAGGCAAGAAGGGTAGGAGATGGGAGGTGTTCCCAAACGTGGGGAGTGATGGCGCACAATCAACCAGAGTCGGGAGCCCCTCTTCCTCAGACAAAGAAAAAGCCGGAATGGTACCACCGGCTCCCACACCCCAGAACAATTTCACCCCGGCTCCCCAAGCAGGTGGCAAATCTGTCCTGACTCAGGCAAGGATGGTTAGGAAAGGAGGGGGACTGGAATAGATGGCCATGTCTACCTCCAAAGGAGAACAAATCCACGAGGGAAGGAGCTCTTCAAAGGTCCACTCGGCTCTGGGGCTTGACAGAGCAAAACGCCCCCGCGCCCACCCGCAATGGCTTCACACAAGGCCTCACCCCAGATGACTCTGCGCTCTCCCGCAAGGCCTGGCAGGTGTCATCGCCACCGTCAGTGTGGCCGTCTGTCACTTGGAAATTTCCCGTGAATTCCCGGAGATGCCCGTCTCTATCTCTCCTTCAAACGCCCCGCCCAAGGAATCAGACAAGGGGACGCGGGGCGGCTACCCCAAGATTCGGGTCTGTCCTCCTCCGTCCTACTTGCCTAGGCCGCTGTCCATTTGAGAACCCTAAAAAGGAGGAGTATTTTTCAACCCCCTTAGGAGCCCTGCCTCCAGCTCTCCGCCCTTCTCCGCGCCGATCCCTCCAGGCAGCGCCCCAGGCTCTTCTGGGCTCTGTCATTTTCACCTGACAAAAGCGTGGCGGCGGGGCGCGGCAACGGGCGACCCCAGGCCAACATTTCTTCCCAAGGAGAGGGACACGTGTCCCCGCGGCGCACTCACTCGGGGCCTCGGCCAAGCCCACCAAGCGGGGGAACAAAGCGGCCGGGCGCGGCTCGACGCGGACCCCAGCGAAGCCCCGTGCGCCCCCAGCCCTCGCGGCCCCGCCCGCCGGGCCCCCGCGCCCGGGCCGGGCCCCGCAGGGCAGCAGCCGCGTTCTGTGCCGCCCGCTCGCCCGCGACCTCGGCACCTACTGTACCTGCTAAATTTAGCGGCCGCCGGGTATTAATAGCCGGAACGACCGGGGCGGGCGCTGCAGGGGCACGCGCAGCCCGGGGGCCGGGGGCCGGAGAAGGAGGGGAAGGAAGGAAGGGACGCGGGGAAGAAGGCCACTTACACCACCAGCCTGGAGATGATCCACGCCACCATGGCGGGGGGCGGGCGGGCGCGGCCCGGCGGCGCGGCGCGTCTCGGATGCTGGCGGCTGCGGCGCTCCGGGCACGTCTGTCCGCGCACGGCCGCCGCCGCCAGACTGAACGCGCCCGCCGCCCTGCCCGGCGCTGGCGCGTCGGCGCAGCCGCGGCACGTTCCGGCGGCGGCGGCTGCCCCAGCCCCCCGGGGCACGGCGGGCCCGCGGCGATTGGGCGGCGAGTCGTTCGGGCACCAGCGGGGCCCGCCCCGCCCCGCTTGCCCCGGGCCCCAGGCTGAATTCGGGAGGTTCCTCTGCGCGCCCCGGTGCCCCCGCCGCTCACAGGGGACCCTGAGGTGGTCCAGTCGGCAAGGCAGAGACCCGGGGGCCGCCCCACCATCTGTGCTCCAGTGGGGAAACTGAGGCCTGGATCTTGGGAATCTGTCTCCACCTGTTCTGACTCAGATACAGTCATCCCTCGCTCTGATACGGATACTGCGATAGCCTAATAAGGGACTTCACTGTATCCAGATATGACCCCTCCAGTTGTCCCCCACAAGGCATTATCTGCATAAGAAACAAATCTGGGCCTGTGTCTCCGCTAGTTAAAATTCTAAAGAGTCCCTACGAGATCTTGTCCCTGCCTGCAAACTCATTGCCACCACCATGCCCCAGATACCCCTCTAGCCCTTTTCACTTCAGGAATTTGGGACCTGGAGAAGCGCTGTTCCCTCTCCCCTGTTCATTCACTCCATGCCTCAGATAAAGTTTATTGCCTAAGGAAAGCCCTTCCTAGATGGCTGCTCAGCACTTCTGTATCAAAGTGACTCAGGGGTACGATCTGGCTGGGAGGAAGGTAGAAGCTGGAATTGCCTAGTGCCGGTGCCCTGCGGAGCCATTTTAGAGCCTTAAGCAAAAGGGAAAATGTGCATCGTATGCCCGTTTTTAATGTGTTTTTTAAAATATTGCATCGAATGTGATTTATCTTGATTGCTGCATTTTGTGGCACTCCCTTACATTTTGCCACCGAGGAGAGCGCCTCACTCTCCACACCCTAATCCTGGCCCTTATTATATAAGTGCTGCCTGGTACATTGTTTCCTTGTGCTCTTGAAAAACTTTTGTCCACTGCCCCTGGCCTTGGTTGCTGCCTTCCTCACCACCTCCATGGTGCCCTCTCAGAGCACTCTCCTCCTTTGCTAATGCTGTGTCATGTATAATTCAGTGTCAGATGCGAGCGGCACAGGAAAGAGCTAGCTCGAAGCCTTCTTTAAAGGAACCCTGCCCAAGACAGCTTCCTAGCACAGGCAAGGAGACCTCAGACCTGGGCGGAAAGAGGCTGGAAATGTACCTTCAGAGGTAGTAGAGAGAGAGTGGGTGTGATACAGGCTGAAGAAAGACCTTGCCCACAATAAAGGGACAGCAGACAGAACATCCTCTGTGATAAGGGGTCTCCAAAGAACCCATAAAATACGTAATACAGTTGTTGTTGTTGTTGTTGTTAATGCTGTTTTGACCCAGTTTTGAGGCCCATCAGGGACCGGTCAGTTCCCCTTCTTAGGCGGCCAAATAAGTCCACACCCCACCACCTGCTTTATCAGGCTCTCACACAGGCCACCATACGCCTGGCTTATCGCCCCAGGGCCGGGTACCAGATGGCCGGGGACAGCTCCTACGCCCTTGAGCCCACTGAAATTATTCAAATTAGCCAATCCTGAACCTGTTTATCCTGCCTTGCTTTTTCCTTCCCGCAGAAACCACAATTTCCCTCTGTCTGCCTGCCTCGTAAGCCACCCCAGTGTTTACAGTGAGTGGCCCTACATGGCATGCTGTGTTCTGTCCAGGGAACCGTGAGCAAGACAAAACTGTAAAAGCTTCTGCCTCCTCTCTCCCGATCCAGCCTCACCATACCTTCCCCAAGGTAATATGGTGGAAACAGTACCCGGCAAGAAAAAGCTTGGAATACCTACCTACTAGGCAGATCAGGACAGTACCAATCAAACAGGACCTTCTTCCATCCCCTCCCCCCAACCCCAGGTCAGAAAATGCTGTCAGTGATGCTAGGTGGGGGGGGGGGGGAATTGGGGGAGGGGGAAACTGTGGTTCAAAGAAAGCCTTTGGGTGGGAAATTAGAGGAGAAACTGGTCATGTGCTAGTTCTGTGCTGGAGATGCCCCCATTCCTATGAATGAAATTCTTGGGTTTGTCTATTGCACACAACTGGACATTTTCATGAATGAAATGAGACCGTTCATGGGATTAAAATATCTGGAACTCTTTCTGTTATCTGAAGAGGACCAGAAAACTAGTGGGACCAACCAGATTTCACTCAAGGGTTGTGGAAAGAACATGTTCAACAGTGCGAAGCATTGACGGGCACAGAAGGGGAAAGAACAGAGAGAAGAAAGTTGCTTTTCTATTTCATTCTATGTCTTTCAGGGTAACTGTTACACATATTACATATCTCCATCACAGACCCCTTCTAGTTTGTCCTTGACCCTGGAAAACATCAGGCCAGGGAATGGATACAGCCTTCCAGACAATGCGACTCCTAAAGCCGTATCAGCGGGTTCACTTTAAGTTATTTTTCACGTGAACTGCTGTTCACGCGGGTGCTTACGATCTGTTTCCACCCTGTAACCTTCCCCTTTCTTCTGGGAAGATCTCTCCATTTGCATTGCAGAATAGTTCTACCCATACTCCAATCTCTTTTTTTTTGTTTGTTTAACTGAAGTATAGTTGATTTATAACGTTGTGTTAATTTTCCAATTTTTTTTTTTTTTTTTTTTTTTTTTGCAGTACGCGGGCCTCTCACTGTTGTGGCCTCTCCCGTTGTGGAGCACAGGCTCCGGACGCGCAGGCTCAGCGGCCATGGCTCACGGGCCCAGCCGTTCTGCGGCATGTGGGATCTTCCCGGACCGGGGCACGAACCCGCGTCCCCTGCATCAGCAGGCGGACTCTCAACCACTGCGCCACCAGGGAAACCCAATTTTCCAATATTTTAAGTGTCATTTTCTCACAGGTCCTTACTACCTCGATTGGCCATGGGTGAGCACTGGACATAAGCTAGACCAAAGTTCTCCCCTAGGATTTCTAAAGTTGAAAATAGGAAAAAGACACTTCCACTTTCAACCATTTATACGAAATTCCAGTCAAGACAAAACCTTTTGCTCTACAAATTCTAGCTGCTTGTACCTGAACTATCAATAGTAACAGAAAATACGTCAGTGTTGCCCAGATGCCAGGAATGGGGGAAGGGAATTGACTGGAAAAGGGCAAGAGGGAACTTTTGGATGATGAAAAAATTCTATATCCTGATTGTGATGGTAATTACCAACCATATACATTTGTCAAAACTCACCAAATTTTACACTTGAAATTGGCGAATTTTATTTTATGTAATTATATCTCAGTAAAGCTAATCTTTAAAATTAGAAAAAAAAAGTTTAATGTGCTATGTGAGGCTCAGTAGTTCTAGGAAGCCATGTTTTTTATTAGTCTTTTTCTTATTGATTGATTTAAAATTTTATATATTAAGAAAATGTCTTTCAATCCACATTAAAAATGTTTTTTTTTTTCCAGTTTGTCGTTTTTTTCCTTCAGACATTGTTCATGGTATTTTTTTCTTTTCAAAGTGTTTGGGGCTTCCCTGGTGGCTCAGTGGTTAAGAATCCGCCTGCCAATGCAGGGGACATGGGTTCAAGCCCTGGTCCAGGAAGATCCCACATGCCGCGGAGCAACTAAGCCCGTGCACCACAAATACTGAGCCTGTGCTCTAGAGCCACAACTACTGAAGCCACGTGCCACAACTACTGAAGCCCGGGCATCTAGAGCCTGAGCTCTGCAACAAGAGAAACGACCACAATGAGAAGCCCACGCACCGCAACGAAGAGTAGCCCCTGCTCGACACAACTAAAGAAAGCCCGTGTGCAGCAACGAAGACCTAATGCAGCCAAAAATAAATTTTAAAAAAATTTTGTAATTTAAAAATATTTTTAATTAAAAAGATCTCCTCAAGCTTTCTGCTGTTGTGGTTTCAATTTTAATTTCACACCTTTTATCTTACAGTCTATCTGGAATTTATTTTAGTGTATGAGTTAGCTGATTGTCCTGACACTATTCATTGAATAATCCACGATTTTCTCCCTTACTTCGAAAGACCATCTCTATGATATACTCTAATTGTTATTATATCAGGGTCTATTTCGGGACTCTGTTCTGCCCATTCATTCATGAGTTACTACCAAACAATTTTAATTAATGTAGCTTTTTATAATATATTTTACTATTTGGTAGGGGTAGTCCCTCCACTTATTTCCTGAATTTTTCTTGTTATTCTTGCCATTTATACTTTCATAAGACTTTAGAGCCGTATTTTTCATTTCAAGAACTTCTGGTTGTTATTTTTAATTGTTATGAGGTAAGATTTGTCAATTAATTTAGTGAGAATTTTTTTCATTACAATATCTAGCCTTCCTGTTTGAAAGCAAAACATCCTAGACACTTCCAATGCTTCATCTGGAAATGAACAAAAATATAAAGTGATCTGATTCATGGCTTGAGGAAAAACTCATTGTATTAGACATTTTGGACCATATAAATAATTTTTTTTACTGTATACAATTTTTTGCCTTAAAGATTGCTATTGATATGAAAACTCAACATAAGGTACAGATAAACCAGAAGTGGTTTACCATGAAAAAAAACAAAAAAAAACGAGTTTTACGGCCTCTAATTTTTTCCCTTTTCAGACGCTAGGCAGGACCCTAGCAATATAGTCACATGATTACATGTGCAAAAGTAAAATATTTTAATTAAGATCTGTTGGAGTGGCTAATTTTCCCACTCCATCTCTCAATCATGCTTCTCCTTGTACTGAGTATTATCCAAGTGGTCAAAAGCATTTTGGGAGCTGGCAAAGTGAAATTGAATTGGGAATACATTTTGTTAGGGTTTGAAGATATAGATTTATGGACTTGCAGTCATTTCCATGTCTAGCTTAAGCTATGGCTACTCTCCACTGGAGGGACGGCTTCCAAGAATCCTCCTATTGCCCTCTGTGCCGACACACCCAGCTTCAGACACAAGGGTACAGGGCTAAAGATTGGTATGATCATGGTATGAATGTGTCCTACAGCCTTGCCCCTGGAAATGTTTGGATAGTGACAGAGAAATAGGTTTGAAATGTACAGAGCCAAAAATCTAGTCTGTGACTATTCTTCCAATCATTGGCTGTATAAAATTGTAAGTGGAGGATTCAGTTCTCATCAGTGCCAAGACCAGGAGGCAGAGAGAGCTAGGGACCTGGGAAGTAGATTTATAGGAACAGATCAGCTAAGGCAGAAAGCAGGTCCCTGGCCTCTCTTCAAGCAGTGTTGGGCACCTGCAGCTCCTGCACCTGCTAGGTCAGAGGGTATGGTCTGCCGGCTTAAAGGTTCAGGTTGAGAGGCCATGAGCACAGGAAAATGCAGGGAGTCAGGTATTAGCTCAGTACTTTACTGTTTCATAGCGGAAGTGACGCCACATGACTTCCAAGGCCAGGTCATAAAAGACCATGTAGTTTCTGCCTTATCTGCTACTCATTCTTGGAGGACTGAGCCACCAGGCTCATAAAAGAAACGTGACTACGCTGAGGCCGTATGTAGGTGTTTTAGTTGACAGTCTCAGCTGAGCCCAGCCTTCAAGTCATCCCAGCCCAGGCACCAGATAGGTGAACACAGGAGCCTTCAGAGGTCTCTAGCCCCTAGTCATTAGAGTCACCCCCAGCCATTGGAGTCTTCCCAGCTGAGTTTCCATATATATTGGAGCAGAGACAAGCTATCCCACCGTGTCCAGTCCAAATTCCTGACCCACAGGATACATAAGTATAATAAAATTATTGCTGTTTTTTGCCACTAGTTTGCGGTAGTTTGTTACATGACAATAGACAGATAACCAGAATGCCAAGTGAAGCTCCAAGTGTAGTAGCAAAGTTGGGATTTGAACTCATCTTTCTGATTCTCCAGACCGTGAACTTTCTACATCACCAGTGGTTCCTGGGAACCAGTGCCCGGCAATGACAGCATTTTCAGTGAGAAAAATCAAGGTAATATAGTGCATTTTTCATAAAGCTAACATATGCCATTTAAAAGACCATCTCTTATTCTGAGATTGTCTTTTATACCTTTGGGGTTCTTAATATGTCCTTTCTTTTATGACATAATGGTGATAGCAATTAGTGGTTGTTATTTTACTAATATCCTTCCTGGCAAAGTAAAAAGCTACCAAACAAATATCATTCCCTTCAGTTCCTTTTTTTTTTTTTTTTTTTTAAGCTTCGCTGGTATTTGAAATTCGGAAGTCCAGGGGCCATTGCTCTGTCCTATCCCCTGAGTATCATGGATTCAGAGGTAGATACACTGGAAACTTGACATTGTTGTAGGGTTTCATGTTTTCTTTGGTTGTTCCCTCTTCCCTTATAGAACTAGCACATATGTTGGTTTATAATTTATACCCCACCTATTTCCAAAAAGGATTCAAGGCAGCAAGACAGTTTTTCCCCTGGCATACCCCCAGATTCTTATAATGGTTACTGAGTCAGATGGGGCCCTTCCCCCGGTGCCGACAGGATTCAAACAGCAGAAGTGGGTGGATGAGGGATGATCTTGTGCTATCTATTGCAGACAGAGCTGCCACATTGCTACGTGGCAGAGCTCAGCAGGGAAAGGCAGAGATTGAGACCAGGGCCCCTTGGCCCTCGTCCTGGCCCAGCCCCCAACCGTGGGCTGGCAGCGGCAGCTTCTTCTGTTTCCTGACATGCGGTTCTTCAGACGTCCATCTTTAGGCTGTAAAGCTTTGACTTAGGCAACACCTCTTCCCTTCAGGTGACTGTCTGCTGTTGTCACCCCTCTTTATAAATGGTCACCTGTGGTGGGACCCAAAAACTTTTGGGGAGGCTAGTGAAGCAGAGGAATTAAAAGTCTGATCTCTGGAGGAAGAGTGCCCAGATTGAACCCTAGTTCTGCCACTTACTAGGTATGTCATGCCCTTGGGCAAGCTGCCTTACCTTTCTGTGCCTCTGTTTCCTCATATGTAAAGTGGGGATACTAATAATAGTACATACTTCATGAGGTGGTTGTGAGAATTAAGCACTTAAACCAGGGCCTGGGAAAGGCAATTTATAACCACAATGAGGGGACTTCCCTGGCGGTCCAGTGGTTAAGACTTCACCTCCAAATGCAGAGGACGTGGGTTCGATCCCTGGTCAGGGAGCTAAGATCCCACATGCCTCGTGGCCAAAAAACCAAAACATAATACAGAAGCAATATTGTAACAGATTCAATAAAGACTTTAAAAATGGTCCACATCAGGCTTCCCTGGTGGCGCAGTGGTAGAGAGTCCACCTGCCGATGCAGGGGACACGGGTTCGTGCCCCGGTCCGGGAAGATCCCACATGCCGTGGAGCGGCTGGGCCCGTGAGCCATGGCCGCTAAGCCTGTGCGTCCAGAGCCTGTGCTCTGCAACGGGAAAGGCCTCAACGGTGAGAGGCCCGCGTATCGCAAAAAAAAAAAAAAAAAAAAGTCCACATCGGGCTTCCCCAGTGGCACAGTGGTTAAGAATCCACCTGCCAATGCAGGGGACACAGGCTCGAGCCCTGGTCCGGGAAGATCCCACATGCTGCGGAGCAACTAAGCCCGTATGCCACAACTACTGAGCCTGCACTCTGGAACCCGTGTGCCACAACTACTGAGCCTGCGCTCTGGAACCCGCGAGCCACAACTTCTGAGCCCGCATGCCCCAACTACTGAAGCCCACGTGCCTAGAGCCCGTGCTCCACAACAAGAGAAGCCACTACAGTGAGAAGCCCGCACACCACAATGAAGAGTAGCTCCCGCTCACCGCAACTAGAGAAAGCCCGAGCACAGCAATGAAGACCCAATGCAGCCAAAAATAAATATAAGTAAATAAATAAGTTTTTAAAAAATGGTCCACATCAAAAAAATCTTTAAAAATAAAATAAAATAAAACCACAATGAGATAGCCCACCCACCCAGGAGAACGGCTAAATTTAAAAAGAACAACAATACCAATTGCTGAAAGCAAACTCTCAAAAGCAAATGGAAGTCTTGTGCATTGTTGATGGGAATGAAAAATGACACAACCACTTTGGAAAACATGTTGGTTGTTTATAAAATGCCAAATGTTTTTAAAATTCCATTCATAAAATAAAATGTACACATAAAGTGCATAAATACGAGATGATGCATAAGTCTTTACAGAAAAAGAAATATATGTTTACCAAATGGCCCAATATACATTTACCTCCTGGGTATTTTACCTAGGAGAAATAAAAACATATGATCACACAGACTTGTAAACAAATGTTCACAGTAGCATGATTTGTAACAGCTAAAATACGAAACAACCCAAATGACCATCAACAGGTGAATGGAAAAACAAAATGTGGTGTACCCATACAATGAAATACTACTCAGTTATAAAAAGGTATGATCTACTGACACATGCAATAACATGGATGAATCTCCAAAAACTTTATGCTGAGAAAAATAAATAAAACCAGCAACAAAAGAATACATACTGTGTTATTCATTTATAGGAAATGCTAGGGAAGACAAATCTAATCTACATTGACAGAAAGCAGATTGATACTTGTACAGGGTGGAGAGAGAAGACTGACTGGGGGAGAGAAATGTTCTCTCTACGTATATTGTGATGGATGTGGCCTAGTATATGTATTTTTTAAAACGCAACGAACCATACACTTAAAATGTATGAATTTTATTATATGGAAATTATACCTCAGTAAATCGATTTTTTAAAATCTACCTATTTGTATATAATATGATGCTCTAGCTGAAACTTGGGCTAAGGAGGGGAAGACGGTTGTAAAGTTGGGGAGAGTGAGAAGGAGGTAGAACCCATGAGCGTGAGCTGAAACCCACAAGATTGGACAGCAAGCTGTGTCCGTCACTCACCACCTCCAACCCTGATGAAGGGTATCCTGCAGGAGAAGCTGGCATTCTTTGTCACGGAGCCTAGCACACAGCTGGTTCAGCAGTCAGGGAAACCGAAGGAAGAAGCAGGGCGTGGTGGAGCCCTGCAGGCCTGGATGCTGTCCCAGCCACCAAGGTGAGCAGAGAAGCAACAATGTGCAATAAAAGCAACTGCCCTGACTTTCCATGTGCGAGAAATAATGTGGCTGCTGCTTCAGCTCTGCCCTCCAGATCTCACGAGAAGTCTCCTGTGGCCCAATTCAGCAGAAGCATACAGGGAAGGAAACTCTGCGAAATGCAGTTCAGGCCAGCCAAATTGACACATCACAAAGCCACCCTAAGTTTGCAGTTTCATGACTTAAAGCCGGTAGGTAGTTATGTAAGTGTTCTTACATTATTCTCTCTATTTTTTTGTGTGCCTGAAATATCTGATGATAGTTTAAATGTTCCTCACAGCTGGGGAATTGTAATCATGTTGGTTGTACCTGCCCCTGACCTCTACAGCCTATACATTTAGAATCATAGATGTGGCCACTGAGACTCCAGGTCACCCAGCCAACAAAGGGTGGCGCCGGGACCCAGGACTGCCTTCCATGCTCTTTCCTCTAGATCAGGCTGCCTTCAGCAGACATGAGTAACTTCAAGAGGTGGTTGCTACAGTATCTATCTTTTTACCTAGTTTTCTTGTTTGACGTCTGTCTCTTGTCACTAAAATATTAACTCCATGAAAATAGGGGCATTTGTTCATTTTGTTCACTGCTGTATCCTCAGAATCTAGGACAGTGACTGGCACACAGCAGGTGCTCAATAAGTGTTTGTTGAATGAATGAATAAACGTTCTAAGAGAATTATGTTTCTCACATCACATAAAAGCTTTGGATACATTCTTGTTCAAACCAGCAAGACACCCTCCACACACCCCCTCCAGCCTAAGGCTTCTAAAATAGCAGCCAATATACCAGAATCATCATGGTCAGCATACAGCATTGACTTATGGCTCATCTTCATAAAAAAAGAACAAATCCTAAGGAATTCACTGGCCTCATTGAGAAGGGCCCAACATCCCAAAGGCTGAGTCAGCAGGACTGCGTTGTGTGCCTGAACTGTGTGATTCCAGCGGTGCTCAACTATCGAGCATGAAGACCTAGCCCCTATGACTTCCCACCAGGATGCCCCAGATTGCCTCCTACTGTTTACGAATCCCGATGCATCAACTAAGAGAGTTAGGCTATGCCACAGTAACAAACAACCCCAAACGCTCCATGGCTTATCGCACAAAGATATTTCTCTCTAATGCCACGTGACAATCACAGGTTGGCTACTCTGCAAGTCTTCACTCTGGGACTGAGGCTGACAGAAGAGCCACCCTTGAAATGTGGCTTGGGAAGGGGTACCCTGGAGAGTCTCATACTGATGATTAAATTCTCTAGCCCAAAGTAATCAATACCCCCTAAGCTCATATCTCATTGACCCTTTTCTCATGGTCCCACCTTACCACAGAGTAGCTAAGAAGTACAATGCTATCATAGGGCTCAAAGAAAGAAGCTAGAAATAGCCATCACTACCACATCAGGACCAACCCCCCTCACGTGCCAAAACCTACTCAGTTCTCCCTCCCCAATAATGCCCAGGCTTCTACAATTCTCTTATCTATTAGAAGGCAAAGCTGATCTAGTGTCCTATTCCCTCTGGATCCCGCACTCTGCTCTCCATGGTGATGTCTGACTAAATTGATCAATTACTTTGGATTCTGTTAATGAGTGCTAATGTTTCACATAGCAGGTTTGTATAGACCGAACCCTGTTCCCCCCAAATTAATATGTTAAAGTCCTATCCCCCAATGTGATATATTCGGATATGGGACCTTTAGGAGGTAATTAGATCTAGATGAGGTCATGAGGGTGGGGTGTTCATATGGGATGAGTGCTCTTATAAAAAGAGATACCAGAGAGTTTGTTCTCTCTCTCTCTATCTCCCATGTGAGGACACAGCAAGAGGTTGACCAGCTGCAAGCCAGGAAGAGAGCTCTCACCAGGGACTGAATTGGCTGGCACATGAATCTTGGACTTCCCAACCTCTGGAACTGTGAGAAATAAATTCCTGTTGTTTAAGGCACCTAGTCTAAGGCATTTCTGTTATAGCAGCTCAGGCTTTGATGTCTTCGAGGTAAGAGTCCAGCATTTTAAAAAGGGCTACCTGGAGACAAAAACTTCAACTCAGGCATGGAGGGAAGCTCTTTGGGGGTAACAGTTCAGGGTCCATGGGACCTCTGAGGCCCCTGAACTCATCCCACACAAGTTTAGATACTCACACATGCCTGGTAAGATACATGCTAGACAAGCAATGTGGATTAAACAATGTGGACTGTACTAAGAGTCAGAATTTTCAGAGTTCTGCCTGCACAACTAGTGACATTGACCTTGGAACAAATTACAACCTGTCTGAACTTCAGGTTTTTGTTTTCCACCAGGAACGTAGGGGAAATCATCTTTGCCCTGTTTACCTGATAAGATTGTTATGAGGCTCAAATGAAACTGCCCCATAAAGTTTTTAATATGATTCCAATTATTCCCATGAGATGTTGATTCATTCCTAGAATGGGAAGGAAAACAAGATCACAGATGGACATAAAGGTGTGCAAAGGGCCAACTATTCCCATCCAAGACTTTCTGACTGCTGAGGACTCCCAGATGCTGAGGGATATTCACCAACAGCCAACTACAGGCGTACCAAGCCCCAAGTACTGATTCTCTGAGATGAGAACCGTGATGCCCACACCCACAGCCCAGACTCCCCACAGCTCAGCTGTGGAAGAGTGTGGGGTTTGGCTCCACAGCACATTCCCTCTTGTAGGTGGATTTTAATATTGCTTCCTCCACTGCTGGCTTTCTCTCTATGGCAGCATAGAGAGAAAGCAGCTTCCACCTAGTACTTATCCTGGGCTGTGTTCAATGTCAGAAGACCCTTTTCTCATCACCCCGGACTCTTATACATCTTATAAGATCCTGTCTGGAGCAAACCTGATCACTCCCTTCTTTGTTTCTCCTGAAGTTTTGTTCACACCTAGCAGGGAGTAGTGAAATGTCTTGTATTTCATTACACATCTTTCAATCCCAGCAGACTGGGAGATTCAAGAGAACATAGGCCTGGCTTCTCCATCCACGGTTTCTGGCTCCTTGGCTCATGACCCAATGGTAGGCATGTGGCAGGTGTTACATGTAAGCTTGTTGAATGAATGAATGAATCAAAAACACTAGACAAACTCCCAGGCTATGCTTACTTTACCAGAGCTGTATTTCTCTTACTGTGCCTCTCTGATATTTGTGTCTGCATGTAGGTGGTAGCCACACAGAGGGCTGAAGACAGATGGCCCAGCAGCCCCAGACTTCTATCCTCCCATGTTGGCAGTCCCAGAAGACAAAGAATCTCTATTCCCTCGTATCCAACCCAGAGAAGAGGCTGATTGCTCTTCTCACCACATCCCCAGCTTCTACCCAACCTCTTTAGCTTCCTGACGTCTTTCAAGAGTGTTAACAGTCTCACTGGTGACCAACTAAAGAGTTCATTTACTACTTCACAAAGCTGATGTTATAGATTGAATGTTTGTGTGTCGTGTCACCACCTGCCCCCCATCACCCACCGCAAATTCATATGTTGGAAGCTAATCCCCAATGTGTTGGTATTTGGAGGTGGGGCCTTTGGGATGTGATTAGGTCATGAGGGTGGAGCCTTCATGAATGGGATTAGTGCCCTCAAAAAAGAGCTCCCTCACCTCACCCTTTCTACCAAGTGAGGGCACAGCAAAGTGACTGCTGACTATGAACTAGGAAGTGGGTTCTCATGAGACATGGAATCTGCTGGCATCTTGCTTGATCTTGGACTTTCCAGCCTCCAGAACTATGAGAGATAAATGTTTGTCAGTTAAGCCACCCAGTCTATGGTATTTTTTCTCTCCCTAAATTTATTTAGTTATTCTTGGCTGCGTTGGGTCTTCGTTGCTGTGCGTGGGCTTTCTTTAGTTGCGGAGAGTGGAGGCTACACTTCTTGCAGTGTACTGGCTTCTCATTGCGTTGGCTTCTCTTGTTGCAGAGCACGGGCTCTAGGCGTGCAGGTTTCAGTACTTGTGGTTTGCAGGCTCCGGAGCGCAGGCTCAGTGGTTGTGGCACATGGGCTTAGTTGCTTCGTGGTATGTGGGATCTTCCCAGACCAGGGCTCGAACTTTTGTCCCCTGCATTGGCAGCCAGATTCCCAACCACTGCACCACCAGGGAAGTCCCATAGTCTATGGTATTTTGTTGTAGTAACCTGAATGGACTAAGACAGCTGGGCTGGACAAGTGCTGAGCAGAGCTTACTGCTTACCCCTCTTTTCCCAAAGGTCCAGGATCCTCTGGGTAAGGACCTAGAGAGAGTTGATTAGATTTCAGGGTAATGTCCCACTGAGAAATGTGAAGGAAGTTCACACTTCCCTGCAATGCCATTGTTCTAGAAGACCTGGCTGACATGTCCGGAAAAACAAGTAGCTCTCGCTCCACACGTGAGAACTGAGAATTATACAAGCAGAGAATTTCCAGACCAGAAGAAATCTGGTTCACCCATCTGACTTCAGGAAACATAAAATTTAGGCTATCCAGGAAAGAAGAGTCTATCTCAGTAGAAAAAACAACAACAACAATAATGATGATAATGATAAACTATTGCTTTCGGAACATCAGTTTCTTATCCACAAAATGGTGATCTCCCACAGGGTTATTTACAAGATAATTAAATTAAGTCACACATATGAAGCAAGTACCAGGTAGACACAAAGGAAGCACTCCCTAAATTTCTCCTGCCTCCCTGTCACAACCAGCTTTTATCTCACCGAATTACAGAATGAAAGTTCATAAATGATCAAAATTTTTTTTTTTGCCACACCGCTCGACTTGCGGGATCTTAGTTCCCTGACCAGGGATTGAACCCAGGCCCTCAGCAGAGAAAGCACGGAGTCCTAACCACTGGACCACCAGGGAATTCCCCATAAATGATAACGTAAATGGATACACACACACCCTCACACCCCCATTTTTTCTGGATATTTACATTCGATGACCAGGTACTATTATTTTAACCAAATAATCTTTTGCTTTTATATTTTAATAGATTTAGTTGAAAACAGTGACTTCAAGTACAAGACCAACATTAATAATCTGAGCTAGCTGAGTGTGCGAAACTTGAAATTCTGGCCTATGTGGTTAGCTTCATTTTCAGTTTGCCTTCTCTGATTGGTAGACTGGAGAGATTTCTTTCTAGTTATTTTAATTCAGAATTAATTAAAGTCTTTTATTTTGCTCTCCAGGCAGAAGCAGGTTCTGTAGAAGCTGGGTGAATTGTTACCATAAACTCTAATTAATCCACCCAGAGCCACGCTATTGTGATGCGCGCTGGCTAGCCATGGCACGGGAGAGCGATGCTTGTGGGACACTTGGATTTGGAGGTGGGAAGCATTTCAACTCAGAGCCGGGACTACAAGAAAAGGCTGCTTTGTCTGTTCTTGCTGTTGAGCTCATTAACGTGGATTACCGTCAGGACAACCGAGCCCCAAATGACAAACTCAGTCGTGCTGCAAGAGCCCCTCAAAAGTCTGCTGTAGAAGCAGGCCTGCATTTCCCCGTGGAAACGGATGCTCCGTCCAGAACAGCACTGCCTCCTCTGAGTAGCCCACGATGCTGCTGAGCGTTCTGGCCTGAGCTCTGGAACCCAGGAGCAGGGAGCCTCTGTGTAGGAGGTAGGGAGACACGGCTGGCGCAACGCTTCTCTTTTCCAGGGTACAGGTTGCTGCTGGTGACCCCAGAAACTCTGTGTAAATGTTGTTTGGTGTTATTTTATTTATTTATTTATTTTGCTTTTTTGGCCGAGGTTCGCAGCTTGTGGGATCTTAGTTGCCTGACCAGGGATGGAACACGATGTGTCCCTGCAGTGGAAGTGTGCAGTCTTAACCGCTGGACCGCCAGGGAAGTCCCTAAATGCTGTTTTATGTGTGTGCATGCGTGCATCACTTTGGGCGGTGGATCCAAAGCTTTCCCGTGACTCTCAGAGCTGTCACTGACACCTCACCCTTCCCCCTGCCCCGACGAAGGTCAGAAGCCCTTGTCTTACTCCAGACCTTAGAAGGTCTGGCTCCGCCTCACCTTCTGTTCTGCTTCTCCTGAGGACTCTCCTCAGGGCAGCACACGGCGCCACACACAGACCCCCTCCCCATACTCCCCACTTGAGCTGGGGGTGTCCTGAGGTCTAAGACTCCCTCAGCCGCCTAGAAGTCTTCCCTAGAGCTGCTTCCTGGGACCTGTTCTTGCTTCCTTACATTTAGGAACATGTCCAAAAAACCCCGACGGCTTTCTTCGTCTAAGTGCGGTCAGCATCATGTTCAAGCGCGAATTCCCAGCCCCTCCCAGTCAAAATGTCCAGGGGAGGGCAGGGCTGCCCTATCCCCCAGGCACAGTGCCTGCGGCCCATGAAAATGTTTTAATTTCTTTTAAAATGAGAAGAAACATAGTCTAGCCTGGATTAGGTTCTTTGTACCCACATCGCGGTAAAGTATAACTTCTAGCATTTTTTTTACGGAGGAAGGTAGATCTGCCCGGGGCCCGTGAGAATCAAATGATAACCCTGAGGGGCGGGGCCTGAAACCTGCATTCTAACCCACTGGCCGAGTGATGCTGACACACCAACCATGCACCACGGTTTTGCCACCTGCATTTAGGTGGCAACGGTTGGGTGTGGGGGGCGGAATGGGGGACTGAGGGAGGTTTCGGAGGGGGCCTCTGAGCAGACAGACACCACCAGACTGTGGCTCATTTTCGAGGGTGGCACAGCTAACTGTACAACCTTCCAGGACAGGGGTAAGGAGAGAAGCCTGACCTTCAGAGAGCAGCAGGGGTGCCGGAGAGGGGCAGGGGAGGGAGGCACATAGGAAGGGGAAAGGACGGGTAGAGCCCCTCCCTCTGCAGAGCCCGGATGCCAGCCACTCCCTCCTCTCCGCCCCCAGCCCTCCCCCTTGGCCCAGCCCCTTAGCTGAGTTCTCAGTTTCCCTGAACCCGGGAGCTGCAACTACTGAGCCCAAGTGCTCTGGAGCCCACGTGCCGCAACTAGAGAAGCCTCAGCGCCGCAGTGAAGAGCCCGGTTGCCGCAACTAAGACCCAATGAAGCCAAATAAATAAATAAATATTAAAAAAAAAAAAAGGAAGGAACCAGTCCTAACCACACCTTGATTTCAGGCTTCTAGCCTTCAGAACCACTGGAGAATAAACCTCAGTTGTCTTAGGCTACCTAGTTTGTGGTAATTTTTTACGGCTGTCCTAGGAAACTGATACAGGCGGCTGCCTTCAGAATCTCTGGGGAGATGCCTTTGTTTTCTTCCTGTTCTCTGGAGGCTGGGCTCTTCCCGCATCCCTGGCAGGGCTCGGGGTGGGAATCACAGTCATGTGAGCAAAGCATACAGGGCCATGGGTTTGTAACAGCCAGCCACAGGGACGCCCTGTGAAAATAGCCCTGTGCAAAGTCCAGGCTAGGGCCCAGGGCTAGGAGGCAGTCCGCCGCGCAGTTGCCCCCTCTCTATAGTAGAGATGATAAAATGAGCCACTGTGGAGGTAATATTAGTGAACGAGCAGAATGTTACTAAAAATAGGCAAGGCTGGGTGCTGGGGAGACAACAAGGAGGCAAAAACACGTGGAGGTTATGATCCGGTTCTTAATATAATGATGAAAACTACCATTTACTGAGCACTTAGCGTGTCAGGCAGCACGCCACGCACTTTACAAACAATGTCTCGTTTTAGCCTCACATCAGGCCGTTGGACGTAAATAATGTGCCCAAGGTCAAAAAGCTCGTAGGTAACAGAGAAGGGCAGATAAGACATGTGCCCGTAAAAAGAAAGGAAGAAACAACAGAGCTGATGGACATGATTTAGCAGGAGAAGCAACACCCAGTGTAGAAAAACCTGTAAAACAGTGACAAAATGAATTCCAACCTCATGGGCTGTTCTGAAGCCTGAGGGGCTAGTGTTTCAAAGGATTTTTTCTTAAGCATCCAGCATAGTGTAAGCTCTCAGTAAACATTAGGTATTCTAATTATTATTAAAATGGGTAGGGCAGAGAGCCAGAACCTTCCAGATGGAAAGATTATCTAAGGAAAAGTAGAGATGCAGGAGTGGGTATATTTTATCCTGGAGCCAGGTGTCTACACTGAACATGGAGATGAAGAAAACAGACATATGTGTGGCTAAATAAAATAAAAGGCATTGGGAAAGTGTTCTGTGGTCTCCTGAACTGGAGGGTCCTTACAGTTGCTGGGGGACAGGTGGGTAGAAGGCAGATGTCACAGGTGCCAGGCCCTTCCCTACCTCCAACCCTGGGCCAAACTGTTGACGTATTTTGCCCCCAGGACTTCGTCATGGGATTCTGTCTGAAAAAGGGACTCTGATTCCGAGCTTTGCCCCTCTCAGTCCTGTGATGTGCAAACATCACGTCACCTCTCTGAGCCTCCGTGTCCCCACTGTGAACTGGGGATAATACTAGCAGCTATCTTCCGGGGTGGTCATTCAACGCACGTCAAGAGCATGGGACAGCGCTGACACCTAGCACTAGCAAAACCAAAAGGATTCTTCTGCCACCTTATAGAGGAGGAAACTGCTGACCAGACACAGGAAGTGACTCCTTGAGGTTGCCAGGCTGGCCAGTAGCAAAGCCAAGCTAAACCAACTTTTGACATGTGGGATACACTCCCGTAACCCAGACCTACACTTCCTCTACGCACTGGGCTAAGGGCCTCACACATATAACTCACTTAAGCTCATGACAATCCCAGAGGGGAAGTGTAAAATTCTCCCATCTTACAGATAAGGAAACTGAGGCCCAAAACTCTTTTTTTAAAATTTAATTCTACTAAATCAATGATTATCCTCAACATCATTTCGAAAGGAAATGTAGTAGTTGCTTATACACAGACATTTCTAACTGGAGGCCCCAAACTCTTGTCTGAGGGCTCAGAGCTGGTTAGTGGCAGAGTAAGGATGCAAACCCAGGCGGCATGACACCAGGCTATTAACTTTGCCTCAATCAAGGGACATATCCGTTTGTAATCAGAAGGGTTGGGATATAATTTCAGGGGCAGAGGGAGGTGGCTTGCTGGGCTGTGAGTGGGACAGGCAGACTTGGGGGTGACTTTGTGAAGCAGCCTACTGGGGACAGTGTCTTTCATGACCAAAGCCCCCTTGCCCTTCCTTACCCAGGTGCCCCTTACCCTGAGCTTCCTTCGTGCCCTGGCTTCCACTGGATGCAAGTAAGAACAGCACAGCTATTCAATTCCTGGGTTCAAACCCCAGCTCTACTCCCACGTGCTGACCATGGGCAGGTTATGTAACCTCTCTACAGCTCATCTGTAAAATAAGGATGGTTTTCTTGTATTTCCTTTGCTTCCTTCTAAGGATTATATCAAGCAGTGTCTATAAATCAGGTGGCACACAGCATTCCCTGAATTCTTGTTTCTTCCTCTGCACCTCAGCCTGCTAAGCGCCCTCTTCATCTACATCACCACCCCCTGCCCCAACCTTCCCCCTAATTGCAGAACCCTGCGTCCCTGGTTCTTTCCTGCAAACATCCCTCCATCAGATGAGAAAATACGACTCAAATGGAAGTCAGTAGATTCAAACTTAACCGCAACGAACATTTAGAACACCGTTATCTACCAGGCTGGCGGCAAGCGCTTTAAATGTATTTTTCTCACTCGAATCCTGCAATTTCCCGAAGTTTCAGAGACGGTGAGTAACTTGCCCATGGTCACGCAGGAATACAATGTTAGACAGGACCCAGCAATCTTACTCCCAAGCCCAAACCGACCCGACTTGTCCCAAGACCGTCTCTCCAAGAGGAAGCCCGCCCGCACTGTGCGGCCCCGAGAAGGGACGCCTCCGAGACTGGCCTGGGGCTCATGCGCCCCCTGGGGGAGCCTGCGGGGAGGGTGCGAGAAAAGCCACCGACGGGGCTCCAGGACCCTCTGCCTTCAGCCGGCGCTTGGCTCTTCCCGAGGGACGGCAATTCAGTTAAGTCCCCAAGTTAAACCCAAGTTCAAACCCGTACTGTCCCAACACTTATGCCCTGGGAGGATCTAGAATCGGGAACAGGTGGGTGAGAATTTCAAAACAAGGGAGGTTCCCGGAGGAGCCCGCTTCACAGGGGACAGTCCCTGGCGCTGGTCAGCTGACATCATCACTCCCCGGCGGGTCAGAGGCAGCCAGGTGAGGTGAAAGCTGTTGAGGTCCAACTCAGAAAGTGTCAGAACTTGAGGGAATAGGACAATCGACTGTTACAGAAGACGAAAGTTGAAGTACGGAGGACCACTTGACAGTCAAAAGGATTCCCGCTTTGGATACAAAATTGCAATTAATAGAAAACTCTGAAGTTTCTCTAGTTGAAGTTTCTGTGTCAAGAATCTGTGATTCCACCACAGGTGCTGCTTTAGGGAAAAGTGCATTTGGGGGGGGGGGGTCCTCTCGCACCTGGAGTTAATCTGAGGATGACAGAAGCACATTTGGAGGAGATACTGAGAAAGACGGGGGTGGGCTAGCCTAGCTGAAACCGCACCTCAGATGGGACTCGAACCCACAGTCTTACAACTGAAACTGCACAACTTGTCCCAGGACTTAATGAAGCTCAGGTTCCTTACGTCTCATTGCAGAAGGAATTCAATGAGAGGCAAAGTGATAGGTAAGAAGTAGATTTTTTAATATCTACTTATTAAAGGGGTTGCAGGAAAATGGAGCACAAGAGGATAGTCATGTCCCAGGTCTCAGACGAGTTTCTGGGACGGGGCACCAGGTGAGGGTCCTTGGTTTCGAGCAGGAAAGAATTCAAGAGCAGACACAGTAAAGTGAAAGCAGAGGTACACAAATGTAAAATGGATGGCTAGTGAGAAGCAGCTGCATAGCACAGGAAGATCAGCTCGATGCTTTGTGACCACCTAATGAGGTGGGATAGGGAGAGTGGGAGGGAGACGCAATAGGGAGGGGATATGGGGATATATGTATACACATAGCTGATTCACTTTGGTGTACAACAGAAACTAACACAAAATTGTAAAGCAATTATACTCCAATAAAGATAGGAAAAAAAAAAAAAAAGTAGAGGTACACATTCCAGAGACTGAATGTGGTCTGTCTCAAAAAGCTAGAGGGCCCTGAGGTGTGGAGGGTGGTTAGTTTTTTTGTTTGTTTGTTTTTTGCGGTACGTGGGCCTCTCACTTCTGTGGCCTCTCCCGTTGCGGAGCACAGGCTCCGGACACGCAGGCTAAGCGGCCATGGCTCACGGGCCCAGCCGCTCCGCGGCATGTGGGATCCTCCCGGACCGGGGCACGAACCCGTGTCCCCTGCATCGGCAGGCGGACTCTCAACCACTGCGCAACCAGGGAAGCCTGAGTGGTTAGTTTTTATGCGCTGGGTAATTTCATAGGCTAACGACTGGGAGGATTATTCCAGCTGTTTCGGCGAAGGGGCAGGGATTTCCAGGAATTGGGCCACCACCCAGTTTCAGCCTTTTATGCTCGGCCTCGGAACTGTCATGGCGCCGGTGGGTGTGTCATTTAGCAAACGCTAATATATTACAATGAGCGTATAATGAGGCTTAAAGTCCACTGGAAGTCTAGTCTTCCGCCATCTTGGACCTACTTGGTTCTAACCAGTTTTTGTCGTATCCAGTTCTTCTCAATGGTTGTATCATTCTTTTACTGGTTGTGCCCTGCCCCCTTCCCCCCTGTCTCATAGTGGTTCTCAAAATGTGGTTCCCGACTAGCAGATTCAGCATCACCTGGGAATTTGTTAAAAATGCAGATTTGGGGACCCCACCCCAGACCTACTGAATTAGATACTCTATGGGCGGGGCCCAGGAATCTGTGTTTTAACAAACCTTCCTTCTCCACCCCACCCCCACTCCAGCATTCTGATACAAGCTACAGTTCGAGAACCACTTATCTAGAGTTCGTCTTATTCTGGTTGCTCTTGTCCTCTGAATGTTGATTACATAGGATCGATTTTATTGCTGTTAATATAACAATATAGCATTCATTAATTAGGCACTTATGAGTCAACACAAAAGTGAACAAGAATTCTTCGTTTAGGAGTTTACAATCTGATGGGAAACTTGATTTCAACCCAGACAAACTGTGATCTGCTCTACAGCCAAGGGGTAAACACATTAAGGGCACAGAAGAAAGAAGGGATTTATTCCCACTGATAAGCTGAGGGAAAACATTACTGAAATTGTTAGGTACGTAGGGTAGGAGGTCCTAGAGAAAGGGTACCAGGCATGGCTTTCTTGACATAAGAGAAGCCATTTTTGGCCCAAGCCATTTGGTGATCTAAGCCTGGCCACAATGCTTGCCCTTGAACAGGTCAAAGTAATTAATGACCTTAAGGGAACAAAAGAATGCAGGAACAAATGACTGTTTTCAGGCAAAAGAAGTAACAACAGCAAAGGTAATAAATCAGTTGTAAAGACTCCCAGTTCTGTTTCAATGGCAAAGATTAGCCTGAAGCACTTTCTTGAGCAGTTTCCCCGAATTCAAACCCCACTCAGCGCTCAACCCCCAGGTCAGCTGGAATCTAAGGAATGATGACGTTGGCTTTTTCTGACTCTCATGACTTCCATCAACTAAAGCTTGGACTCTGTCAACCTTTTCCCAAATTCTATGCTGAGCTCTCCTCTGCTCAAGCCTCTTCATGCATATGCATAAGACTTCCCCAATTTTGCTGTCTGGGGAGACAACTGCTTTGGGAAAGATCCCTGGTGTTCTTACTTGCTGCAAATAATAAATCCTTCTCTCTCTTGCTCTTTGGCTGGGTTGTGACTTTTAGCTCAACGCCCACCAAGAGGCAAACCCAGTTTTCAGGTGACAAAACAGTGACACGTGATTTGGACCTTGAAGGCTGTGTGCAATTTCCAGCAGGCAGAGAAGAAGGACTTTATTATTACTTAATAACTATTCAAATATCCTTAAACTCAACGTTTTCTTTTATGCTCAACAGAGCAGAATAGCTGTTATCCTTGCTATCTCGTATTTACCCTGTAAGTCAGGCAGCCTCATTTGCCGGTGGCTCTGGATGATAACAGAAAAGGGAAAATATATGATCTTCATTAGTTCACGAGGTCACTAATCACCCAAGGTCATGGCTGGGGACTGTTGACTCAGATGCCGCTGGTTTTGAGTAGAGCAATAGGTGGAAAGGAGAATTACCTGGTGACGGCAAGAACGCATTGCTGTGTGTAGAGGGTTAAATGCTTGAAATGGGGAAAGAGGAACGGAGAGACATCAACAGAGAGGAAAGAAGAGATGGAGGAGAAATTGACTGAACTTGGTGGCCGCTGAGTAGAGGCCATCAGAAAAGAGGAAGAAGCAATAGTTCAGTAGTGCCTATACTTTGCCTCCTAAATTAAATATCAATAAGGCTTTCAACCTGAAAGCTTAAAAGGAAGTTTAAATCAGTGTTTCAGCAGTTTAGTTAATACTGCAACATAGAATATTTGGGTCTGGGTCAGAGCTGAGATCCAGGCTGGCTTGAGGAGTCGGGCTGCATCACCCGTGATAGAGATCAGGGCAGTCTAGCTCCAGGATCATTCAGGGTCTGATCAGAAAAGAGAAACCACAGACCAGTTTGAACAGGAAAAGTTTAATGCAAAGAATTATTAACTATACTAGTGGATTGGAATAACAAAGGATTGGCCAGTAAGAAGCAAAGAGGACTCTGAAGAATATACCCGTAGCAAATACAAGGAGCAGCTGCTACCCCTAGGGCTGGCATGGTGGACAGGATGGCATGGTTACCGAGAGGCTGCAGCAGCAGAACTTGCTGAGAATCGGCCCTCTAGCGGGCTAGGGAAAGCTGCTCACGCTGCGGTGTCACTGGAGACACTCGGCCGCAAAACCACCAGAGGTGGGAGTGCCAGGGAAGACTGCTAGCCTCCGGGTGCTGCAGGAGCCTGGGGCTGTACAAGCTGCGCCTGCTGCACGAACCTGCTGACCAAGCACACTGGAAGGAGGAAGCAAAGCTTTCCTTCTGCAGTGTCTCTCCAGCGCCCTCTACTGACACAGCTTTAAGGACAGTTGGGAAAGGAAAAATGTTTAAAGGTCCCAGCCCCATTTTCACAGAGCAGTCAAAAAGGGTGAAGTTGGAGCTGGAAAGCAATAAACTGATAACCGGCACACTCTATAACTATCTTAGAATGTTCAGAACACTGAAAAACAGTATCCTTTGATTTGCATGGGGCTCACATTGCCTTAGGAAACAGCTTAAATTTGTCTAAATTGGAATTTAGGCAGATGGAGACCTGCCTGCTAAGTACCTGGCTATGAGTGCATCAAAAAATGTATAAAAATTCATTCTCTTTGATCAAGAATTTCTACTTCTAGAGACCCACAATAAGCCAATACAAAAAAAAAGTTCATTGCCTTGCTTTTTTTTTTTTTTTTTTGCGGTACGCGGGCCTCTCACTGTTGTGGCCTCTCCCGTTGCGGAGCACAGGCTCCGGACGCACAGGCTCAGCGGCCATGGCTCATGGGCCCAGCTGCTCCACGGCATGTGGGATCTTCCCAGACCGGGGCAAGAACCCGTGTCCCCTGCATCGGCAGGCAGACTCTCAACCACTGCGCCACCAGGGAAGCCTTTTCTTTTTCTTTTTTTTTTTTTGCCATGCTTTTTATAAGAGAAAAAAAGTGCTTAAAAGTCTGACAACAGGAGAATGATTAAATAAATTATGGTGTGTTTACAAGATGGAATATTACGTGGTCATTAAAAATGACATTTTAAAACAATTTTTAATGAAATGGGAAAATACTCATGTTGTAAAAAGAGAAAAAGGAGTCAAATAATGTTTCTGTAGTATATTCCCAATTGTGTTAAAATAAAAAAGGTGTGTTTGTGTATAATGAAACAGAAGGAAATTATAATAGTGTTTATCTCTGGATAGTGATTAATTTTTCATTTCTTCCTCATATTTATATTTTCTATATTTCTTAGACTGAGCATGTGTTACTTTTATAATTAAAAGAAAATATATGGGGCTTCCCTGGTGGCGCAGTGGTTGAGAGTCCGCCTGCCGATGCAGGGGACACGGGTTCATGTCCTGGTCCGGGAAGATCCCACATGCCGCAGAGCAGCTGGGCCCGTGAGCCATGGCCGCTGAGCCTGCGCATCCGGAGCCTGTGCTCCGCAACGGGAGAGGCCACAACAGTGAGAGGTCCACGTACCGCAAAAAAAAAAAAAAAAAAAAAAAAAAAAAGAAAGAAAATGTATGATACATTTTAAACAATATGCACATCTCCAGCATTCAGTAGTAGGAGGAAAGCTTGACTTCACAGTGCCTTATGGACACTTACATTCAACGTCTGATTCCCTTGGGCTTCCCTAGTGGCGCAGTGGTTGAGAGTCTGCCTGCCGATGCAGGGAACACGGGTTCGTGACCCGGTCCGGGAAGATCCCACATGCCGCGGAGTGGCTGGGCCCGTGAGCCATGGCAGCTGAGCCTGCGCGTCCAGAGCCTGTGCCCCGCAACGGGAGAGACCACAACAGTGAGAGGACTGCTTACCGCAAAAAAAAAAAAAAAAGATCTGATTCCCCTCCAGGAGAACAGACATTTAACAGTTTATTTACAGCACCCCTGGGGCGGGAGTGGGGGTCTATTTCTGCCCTTCTCATTTCCTTTCCACATCTCTCTTGAATCTTTCCTCTCTTTGTGAAAGAGGAGAGAGACAGAACAAAATTATGCAGCAGTATGGTATTCATAAAACTCTGCACCTGACAGCCAATAGCAGGGCATTTTGGTTTATTTACTAACTGCAGAAGCCCCCTCCCTCCTCAAAACCTCCCTCCTCAAAACCTCCCTCCTGCTTTGCTAGACATTTACCAATTCATTCACATTCGATGTTCCCTCTGAAACAATCCCTGGGATAAGATGAAATTCCTTTTGTTCTCAGCTTTTCAGTTGCCGGATCAGCGTTCCAGAATCTTGATTTTTAACAGACCTCGGTTATGGTAAAAGAATTGCATGCAACATAATAATAACAAAAAAATCTAATGTTCGCGTTGACTAATAAAGAGTATTAATCAATATCCATTTTAACAGCTTCCTATATAATAAAAGGAATTGCACTGTCATAGGACACTTTTAATAAATCACTGAGTGACACACTCCTTCCTCTTCTCATGAGTCCGAGGAAAGGTCAGCAATTTAATGACAGGTATCTCTGAGGAAATAATGGGAGAGGAAGAAGAATGGGAAAGCTGAGAGGAGGGATGTTGTAATTAACCAGTATGCGCCCCCCTCCCAACACACACACACACACACACACACACACACACACACACACACACATGCTCTCGACAGGAGATGAAAGGAGATAAAAATTCCCTCTGGCCTGTGGAATAGAAGACAGCCAGAGAGGAAGCAAGAGAACTAATGGTTTCTCACCTAGATCCAAATGAAATGGAAATCAATAGTTTAGAGGTGTCTAGTGGGACTTTCAGCAATGATGGGAACAGTCTGTAGCTGTACCAGCCAATGCAGTAGCCACTAGACACATGTGCCTAGTGTGACTGAGGCAGTGAGTTTTACATTTCACTTAATTTAAAATATTTATTTATTTACTTATTTTAATTCTTAATCTTTATTTTATATTGGAGTATAGTTGATTTACAATGTTGTGTTAGTTTCAGGTGTACAGCAAAGTGACTCATTTATACATATACGCATATCTATTCTTTTTCAGATTCTTTTCCCATATAGGTTATCACAGAGTATTGAGTTCTCTGTGCTATACAGTAGGTCCTTGTTGATTATCTATTTTATACATAGTAGTGTGTATATGTTAATCCCAACCCCCTAATTTGTCCCTCCCCCAGATTTTACTTAATTGAAATTAATTTAACATTAAATACCCACACGTGGCTAGTGGTTACCATCTGGGCGGCACAGAAGGAGATGCAGTAAGTCTGGAGATCTGAGAGCAGAAGAGCTCTGTTCCCTCTGTCTCTCCAGAACTCTGGTACCTTGCAGCAGTTTCTCAAGCCTTCATGCAGTAGCAGCCGTAGAGTAAAAATGGCTGAGTGGGATGCCAGGGACACAGAGGTCCTGGGACAGCCTCACCTAACTTCCCACGGCTCTGAAGTGGCATGGGGGAACAGCCAGCCACACGTTCCTGAGCCCCCGTCCCCCAGAAGGTACAGAAGTTAGAAAAAAAGAAAGGAATGCTAACTTTCAGGGTCACTCGGTCTTAAGGAGGGGATGCTGCCTTACAAAGTGGTGTGAGCTCTGCGACCGTGGCCATGTGAGGACACCCCCGGGGCTGGAAGACTTACTTTATGGATAATGTGGTGCTTCCCCACTGTTCCCTCTCTCGGGGACAGTGGCAATTGTGGTGAACTGGAGACTAGAGACCCTTCTCTGATTCTCAGGGCTCTCTATCAGCATTTTGGAGTGCCATGACACCCCCGCAGGGGCAGGGCTCCTGAGCATGGAAGCCTTTTTTGTCCCCTGTTTCTTTCTTTCTTTCTTTCTTTCTTTCTTTCTTTCTTTTTTGCGGTACACAGGCCTCTCACTGTTGTGGCCTCTCCCGCTGCGGAGCACAGGCTCCGGATATGCAGGCCCAGTGGCCATGGCATGTGGGATCCTCCCGGACTGGGGCACGAACCCGTGTCCCCTGCATTGGCAGGCGGACTCTCAACCACTGCGCCACCAGGGAAGCCTTTTTTTTTTTTTTTAGCCCCTGTTTCTTGTAGGCGAGACACCAGCCTCCATGACCTTCCCTGAGTTCCAAAGGGCAGATTTGAACAATCTGCCCTAATCAAGGGAGGAGCAGCAAAGAAACCACCTGAGGCGAGATTACAGGGACCAGAGAAGCTCATCAAGATTAGGAGACCCACCACCTGACACCCTGTATACACCCTCATCTTGTCAGCAACCCCACCCTTGAACTAGTGCTATAAAACTCCTCATTAAGGACTTCCCTGGCAGTTCCGTGGTTAAGCCTCTGTGCTTCCAATACAGGGGGCATGGGTTTGATCCCTGGTTGGGGACCTATGATCCCACATGCCGAGTGGCCAAAAAAAAAACCAAGAACAAGATTCCTTATCAAATCCTCCTGGATGAGGACACATAGTTTTCAAGGGCAGGAGCCCACTGTGTCCCCCTTTGCCTGGCAAAGCAATAAAGCTAACCTTTTCTACTTCACCCAAAACTGCATCTGCGAGATTCGATTTGGCACCAGTGCACAGAGAAGCTGAGCTTTCAGCATCAGGGGGAGGGGCCCAACAGTGCCCAAGATGGATTTTTGTAGGAAGGATGAAGTCGTAGAGTCAGAATTAACTTGATTTAAGGAAAATAAATTTAGCAAACTAAGATTCATACCCAATATATTTGTTTGATTGTGTAGCTCCCTCTTTCTTACCTCTCCTCTCTTAAAAGTGGATTACTGGGGCTTCCCTGGTGGCTCAGTGGTTAAGAGGCACTTCCAATGCAGGGGGCACGGGTTCGAGCCCTGGTCTGGGAAGATCCCACATGCTGCCGAGCAACTAAGCCTGTGTGCCACAACTACGGAGCCCGCATGCCACAATTACTGAAGCCCACGCACCTAGAACCTGTGCTCCACAACAAGAGAAGCCACCGCAATGAGAAGCCTACGCACTGCAACGAAGAGTAGCCCCCGCTCACGGCAACTAGAGAAAGGCCACGTGCAGCAACGAAGACCAACGCAGCCAAAAAATAAATGAAATTTTAAAAAATAAAAATAAAATAAAATAGCCAGGGCATGGAAGCAACCTAAATGTCCATCAACAGAGGAATGAATAAAGACGATGTGGTACATATATACAATGGCATCTTACTCAGCCATTAAAAGGAACGAAATAGGGCTTCCCTGGTGGCGCAGTGGTTGAGAGTCCGCCTGCCGATGCAGGGGACACGGGCTCGTGCCCTGGTCTGGGAGGATCCCACATGCCGCGGGAGCGGCTGGGCCCGTGAGCCATGGCCGCTGAGCCTGCGCGTCCGGAGCCTGTGCTCCGCAACGGGAGAGGCCACAACAGTGAGAGGCCCGCGTACCGCCAAAAAAAAAAAAAAAAAAAAAAAAAGGAACGAAATAATGCCATTTGTAGCAACATGGATGGAGCTAGATATTGTCATACAGGGTGAAGTAAGTCAGAAAGAGAAAGACAAATATATAATATTGTTTATATGTGGAGTCTAGAAAAATGGTTCAGATGAACTTATTTGCAAAGCAGAAACAGAGTCACAGATGTAGAAAACAAACTTATGGTTATCAAGGGGGGAAGGAGAGGTGGCATGAATTGGGAGATTGGGATTGACATATATACACTACTATATATAAAATAGATAACTAATGAGAACCTACTGTATAGCACAGGGAACTCTACTCAGTGCTCTGTGGTGACCTAATGGGAAGGAAATCCAAAAAAGAGGGGATATATGTATATGTATAACTGATTCATTTTGCTGTACAGTAGAAAACTAACACAACATTGTAAAGCAACTATACTTATACTCCAATTTAAAAAAAAGAAAAAACCGATTCCTTTTTTGACCATGTGTTATTTAGAAGAATGTTGTTTAATCTCCAAATATTTGGGGATTTTCCCAGATATCTTGTTATTGGTTTCTAGTTTAATTCCATTGTGGTCTGAGCAGATACTGTATGGTTTCCATCCTATTAACCTTGTTAAGGTGTGTTTTGTGGCCCAGAATGTGGTCTATCTTGGTGAATATAATACATTTTTTACTTTTTATTATGTGGAAAGAATAGTATAATGAGTTATATTTTCATCACTCAGCTTCAACAGTTATCCACACATGGCCAATCTTATTGCATCACTGATTTCTCCTGGCCATTGTAAAGCAAATTTTAGATGATATCATTTTATCCATAAGTACTTCAATATATATCACAACGTAGTCATCTCCTTTGACAAAGTGGTCCTTTGGAGTTCAACAAAATCAGCCTGTGGCCGTTCATAGCCATGGATATCCTGCCTTGACAACCCCCACCCCCAACATGCCCTCTCCCTTGGCCAGAGCTAGATCAATCTAATTTGACTGTTTGCGGTGAGAAGACTCCAGAAGCCAACGATGTGAACGTGCCTTTAGGCAGCTACTTCGGATGGGCAAACGGACACTGTTGCAGTTGGCAGTCTGAATCCAGCTGTCACCGCTTTTGAGCCATGTGAACTTGAGCAAGGCTTTTAACATCCAGGGCCATGTCTTGGTTTTCCTCTCTGATTAAATGGAGATCATAAAACCTACTTCACCAAATTGTTACGAAGGTTAACTAAGGTAGTAGAAGTGAAAACCATGTTAGTCATTATCACCCTGGTTTATGCAGCAACAAAACCATGTTAAGGATGGAGATTTTCAATTAGCCTTTGGTACAAGGTCCTCTTTTGCACACAGGAAGCCCTGTGCCCTTTAGAGAAGATAGTCCGGAAATCCCATGAAACCACAAGTCCCCAGGCACCAGTTATCAGAACAAGGCCCTGATAGAGATTGAATCTTGAACATGGGACACCAGGAAACCCAAACTGTCCCTCATGAACTAGATGTTATTTTATCCACTGAGTCATAGAGTTGGAACAGCGCTCAGTGTATAATGGAAATGGTAAGAGAAGATAAGGCTTCAGCAGATCTAAAGGCTCAAGAATATTGCATGAGTAGCTCAGCCGTACTCCCATGGTTCTTGCTCCTGTTTTACAATCTCCCTCTCAGCCCACCTCCACAGCCTCATGGGGAATTATGACTAGCTGACAGAGGAAGACAGGCTTAGTCTGCAGATGGGTCTGTATGATACAGCCTCAAGTGAACAGATGCAGTTTTACCCCTTCCCTCGGGAGCAAGTCTGAAAGACAAGGGCGAAGGGAAATCCTCCCAATAGACAGCGTTTTAAGTAGTATTTACATCTGTCGTCCACTTAGTGAAGAAGGAGAGATGGCCCGGGGTATGTAAGTATTGATTTACAGTCAGTGGTTCATGGGTTGAAAGATGGTCATTGGTTTGCAAAGAACAAAACTAGAAGATGGGGGACAAGGAGGTCTGGGTCTCTGCCCCTCCCCCTTTGCTTTCGTCTACTTCCCCTTTCTAACCCTGGTCCTCCCGCTGCCCCCAACACTGTCTTCTTTTTCTTGTTCCTCACAGTGTAGGTTCCACAGACTCACAGAGCAAACCAGCCGCAAGGCCACCGACACCACCCTGTACCTGTAAACCCTGTAAACAGAGTGCCCACCGCTCTCCATGTGGATGAGTCCCCAGAATTCGGGTTTGCCTGAGACCTTAGCTATGCACCTCTCTTGATTCTGGAAAATATGAGGTGTGTTCCCAGAAATGAACTGTTGGGCTCTGCTCCACCTCAGAGCAGTCTGTAATCCGCAAGGTGTGGTCCAAGAGCATGAGCCGGGCTTGGTCCTGAATTCCCATTTAGATATTAGATTGTGGCCCTGAGCTTCAATTCTCTGAGCCTTCAGCTCACTCATCTGTGAAATGGGGATAATAATATCTACCTGACAGGGTACTGGGGGAAGCAAATGACAGGGACTAGAAAACAACACAAAGCCCAGTCCTGAGAAAGTAAGACCTCAAAAATACCAGTTTTTCTTTCATGTCTTGAATATAATGCTGGATATAGTCCCTAAAAGACTTGACTTTGGCAGTTTGGCTTTTGACTATTGCTGTGTTTCCAGGAAATAGCATTTGTGTGTGTGTGCACGTTTGTGTGTGTGTATGTGTGTGTACACGTGCATACGCTCCAGTTCTGCTAAATGGAGAAGAGGCCAGAGTAAGTCTGTTGTGTATGTGAGTATGTGTGCGTTTGCATGCTTATCTTGGGGATTCCAAGCAAATGAATCAGTTAAACTTGACTCAGATAATTGTGTGTTAGGTTTTTTTTTCCGCAGTACGCGGACCTCTCACTGTTGTGGCCTCTCCCGTTGCGGAGCACAGGCTCCGGACGTGCAGGCTCAGCGGCCATGGCTCACAGGCCCAGCTGCCCCGCGGTATGTGGGATCTTCTGGGACCGGGGCACGAACTTGTGTCCCCTGCATCGGCAGGCGGAATCCCAACCACTGAGCCACCAGGGAAGCCCTGTGTGTTAGTTTTTAAAGCAGGTCTTCATTAAGACCTCACGCTATGCTTGCTCCAGATTCCATGAAGCAAAAATCAATACAAGACACGGTTTCTGCCTACAAGGATTTACTAGTCAAGACTCTTGGAGCTAGCTTAAAGGTGCAGGCGAGAGACTTCCCTGGTGGTCCAGTGGTAAAGAAACTGCCTTCCAGTGTAGGAGATGCGGGTTCGATCCCTGGTCAGGGAACTAAGATCCCACATGCCGTGGAGCAACTAAGCCCACACGCCACAACTACCGAGCTTGTGCGCCTCAATGAGAGAGCCCTCATGCCACAAACTACAGAGTCCACGTGCCCTGGATTTCACATGCCACGACTAGAGAGAGAAAACCTGCAGGCCACAACTGGAGGGAGAAAACCTGCCTGCCACAACTGGAGAGAAGCCCGCGCCACAACTAGAGAGAAGCCCGCACACCACAACTAGAAAGAAGCCTGAGCGTCACAATGAAGAGCCCACGCCACAACGAAAGATCCCACATGCCTCAATGAAGACCCCACATGCCGCAACTAAGACCTAACGCAGCCAAAAAACTAAATAAATAAAATAAATAAATATTTTTAAAAAATAGATGCAGGGGAAACATATTGGCTCAAGGAGAAAGACTGCAGAAAAAGTAGAAGTAGATCTGCCTTCAGATTCAGCTGGATCCAGGGCTTAAACTCTTCCAGGACTCTTTTCTTGTGCTTGAGTCTCTTTTCCTCTCTCCGTTCTAGCCTGTTCTCTTAGACTGGCTCCTCTATGGGGTAGGAGATGTGACCATAGAGCACACAACCAGAGAGGAAATAGGGCTCTTTTCTCCAAGTTCTAATGAGAAAAATCCTACAGAAGAACCCTGATTGTCCAGGCTTAGGTCATGTATTCATTGCCGGCCCGATCATTATGCCTTAGGAGTTAATGTTTGGCTTGCACTACCCACTGTGCTATTGTGATTTATAAGAAATATATAGTTGGTCATTCAGATCACCAAAATACATTTCTCATATATATTTGATCTTCATCCACAGTTCCTGGCTCACAGGTCCCCAAACTCTTGGAAATTCCTAAGTGTGGAGAGTAATAAAGTTGTCTTTTGTTGGGACTTCCCTGGTATTCCAGTGGTTAAGACTCTGTGCTTCCAATGCAGGGGGCATGGGTTTGATCCCTTGGGGGGAGGTGGAGGGAAAGTTGTCTTTGGTTATGTGAATGAGGTGATTTTTAGTAGAGTCTATGGATGGAGGCTGATTGCCAGGGAAACCAACCATGTGATTAGAGGGTTAGAATTTTCAGTCCTTTCCTATTCTCTGACCTCAGGGGAAGGGAGAAGGGCTTGAAGTTGAATCAATCATCATTTGTCAAGGATTTAGTCAATCATGACTATGTAATGAAGCCTCCACAAAACCCCAAAAGAATAGCTTTACGGCCCTTTTCAGAAAGCTTCTCCATGAGGGAACCAGAACACTTCCAAGTACCACCGTGCCAGGCCCCAAGCTCCATGAGGACAAAATCTCCTTTGTTTGGGATGTCGCCCTATGTATTTCTTTATCTGGCAGCTGCTTCGTAACCTTTAATATTCTTTTATAATTAATTGGTAATCTAGTGAGTAACCAGGTTTTCCCGAATCCTATGAGCCATTCTAGCAAATTAATTGAACCCCAAGAGGAGGTCATGGGAACATCTGATTTATAGCCAGTCAGTCAGAAGTACAGGTAGCAACCTGGGCTTGTGACTCGTGTCTGAAGTGGAGAGCGGTCTTATGGGACTGAGCCCTTTACCTGTGGAATCTGATTCTGTCTCTGGGTAGATAGTGTCAGAACTGAGTTGAATTTTCGGACATCTTGCTGGCGTCCAAGAATTCCTCGTTGGTGTGGGGAAGTCCATGTGCGCGTGCGCAAACACACACACACACACACACACACACACACACACACACACACGCTGGAGCTGGGTCCGGGAATCCTTTAGATCTATCCTCACTGGTGACTGGAAGTGTAGGGTATCAAGAATGGCAGATTTGTGTGGCTGGAGGGTAGGGACAACTTCCCAGAAGAAGGATGTTGCAGTCATGGGCGGATGATATAAATAATAATATACCACACAGATGCATGTTAACTTTTGCTATGGAGGAAATACATGTCAGTGACATAATTAGTGAGCAAGTCAATATTTTTAAATTCTATTTTGATGGTGTCAGTAATAGATTGTCTTTTACACAATTAGAATAAGGTGTTTATCTTTTGATAATATAAACAAACAACTACTTAAAGTTTCAACAAAAAGGTATTTTAATCCAGATATTTTCAGCAAATTACCATAGCTTCACAACTCAATGCATGTCCATGAGATGAAAATGTGTCTCCTTTACTTTATAGTAATCTTTTATAAAGGGCTTTATTATGCCATGGTTTGGGGTAAACTGAGCTTAACTTACCTTTTCTCTCTACTCCATAGTACCTAAGATTTCTTTCTTTCTGTGACCACAAAATGCCTATAATTCCTGATATTAACATCTTCTGGCATCAATACTGTAATGAGGATCTACTAGATATAAACTGATATAAGTCATTGAATTCATTGGTGATGCTTTCAGAGAGAAATTTGGGATCCCAGGGTCTGTTCTAACTTCTGTGATATCTTGGGGTAGAACCAGAAATGACCTGAGACCATGCAGAATGGGAGGGGCTTAGACCTGGATATGGACTTGATTCACTGAGGTGGTGGAGGACAGAGAAAGGAGGGCTAGTGAGTCAAGAATTGTGGAGGCAAGACCAACAGTCCTTGGCCGGTGCTTGGAAAAGGGGAAAAAAGTAGAGTGAGGATCCCACGATGACAGCGAAGTAGAGTAGAGGTGTTGGTCCCAGAACTAGGAGACAAGGAGGCAAAGTCAGTTGGAGGAGAGTCCCATTTTATTTTATTTTAAATTTTTAATTTTTTGGTTGCGCTGCATGGCTCGTGGGATCTGAGTTCCCTGACCAGGGATTGAACCCGGGTCACTGCAGTGAAAGTGCCGGGTTCTAACCACCGGATCACCAGGGAATTCGTGAGAGTCCCATTTTAGACAGTAAGGGTGAGCTGCCAGGATCTGGTGGTACTGTGAGACTGAAACTCAGGAGAGAAGATGGATTTTGGCAGCCACCCAATATGGAGATAAGAGCTGAACTATGACAATACATGAGTTTGTCAAGTGAGAAAATGTAGAGAGAAAAGAAAAAAAAAACTTCTGGGGCACACTCCCTTCATGGGTGGAGTGAGCACTCTTAGCCAGAGAGAGAAACAGAGGAGGAGGTGTTAGAGAGGAAGCAGAAAGCAGAAGTCGTGACAGAGGTTTAAAGAAGAGCTGTGCCCAGGAGAGTGGCTGGGATGTCAAACATTGAGAGGAGCCTGAGGAGGAGTCTCTGAGGGCAAAGTGGAAAATTCCTGCTAGGTTGGTGTGCCCCCACTTTGGAGAGATTCCCCAGAAGCAGACCTGTAGAGGAGAACTCCTGTGCAAGAGACTTATCAAGGAAAATCAACACAGAGTGGGGTCAGCAGGACAGGGAAAGGAAAAAGGGGAAACAAAAGTATGGTTTCCTTCAAGTCCCAGGGAGGGGCGCTCCAGCCTGATTCTGCAGTGGGCATGCTGGGGTGTCTGTTGTGTTCAGGTCAGGGATGGGCTGAGGACTGCAGGAGGTGGGAGATATATGCCCAGGAACCTCTGGTCCTCCTATTGTGCCAGGGCCAGCCTACCTCCTACCCCTACACACACATACCCAGGGAGGGTTGGCTGCCATTTGTGAAGATTCCAAGCTAGTTGTTTGCAGGACGTCCCTCAATGCATTTGTCTGGCTGTTTCCTCATGATCACATTCAGTTCAATATTTTTAGGAGGAATGTTTCACAGATGATGTTGTGTTGCTCTCTGAGCAGCACATGAGGAGTCACGTTGGCCTAGCTTGGGCTGCCATGACAAAATCCGACAGACTAGGTTGTTTATAGCAGCAGAAGTTTATTTCTCACAGTTCTGGAGGCTGGGAAGTCAAAGGTCAAGGTAAGGGCAGATTTGGTGTCTGGTGAGAGCTCTTTTCTTGGCTCATCAACGTCTGTCTTCTTCCTACAACCTCCTATGGCAGAAATGGGGAGGGAGCTTTCTGGAGCCTCTTCTTATAAGGGCACTAATCCTATTCATGAGGATTCCACCCTCATGATCTAATTACCTCCCAAAGGCTCCACCTCCCAGTACCATCACATTGGGATTAGGCTTCAATTTTGGGGGGACACAAACATTCAATTTATAGCACACATTATGGCAATGGGCCCCATTATTAGTGACGTTAAGTTGAATGATCTGGGTGAGTGTGAAAACACACTGCGCAACTTGCCTTGAGACCAGACATGAGGAAGAGGCCCCCTGAACTCTAGGCCTTGGAGAGACTTTGCCAACAACCAGATGGCCGACAGGCCTTTCCTGAGATCCCCTAACTTAGAACAGCATTTCCCTTCTGAGGGTTTAAAGGTTGGGTTGATTCGAGACTCCTTTTTCAGAGTCCTGCAGCCACTGTAACTGTAGCCCAGAGCCCAGGGTGGTGGGAATAGGAGGCAATGACAGTCAGCTGTAGGGGTTTTTTTTAATTTATTTATTTATTTATTTATTTTGTCTGTGCCAGGTCTTAGTTGCAACATGCAGGATCTTTGTTGCGGTATGTGGGCTTCTTGTGGCATGCGGACTTTTAGTTGCAGCATGCATGCAGGAATCTAGTTCCACAATCAGGGATCGAACCCGGGGCCCCTGCATTGCGAGCATGGAGTCTTACCCACTGGACCACCAGGGAAGACCCAGTCAGCTGTAGTTTGCTGCTAAAAAATGACGTTAGGCTAAACAGGGGCAACCAACATGGGTGGGAGGGACTGAGAAAGCCTGGCTCTTCTTTCCCCATTCCTAAGGGTCCAATTCTCCTGGAGCAGAATTTTCTGGTCACTGGGACAACTGAGGTTTGGAATCACTTCCCAAGAGAACTCTGCTGTGAGCTGGGGCCAGGCTCACAATGGGGTCTGGAAGTAAATGCTGTGTGTCAAGTGCCAAGGCCACACCCCAGGCCCTCTGGCCAAGTGAGAACACGTTGCTCCCCCTCAATGTCCCCCCCATCCCCAGAATCCAGGTGTGTGTTTGGAAGGCAGTAAACAAAACAGAGAAGAGAACATACCTTGGAGAAGCATCTATCCATCCTGACTGAGCAAACAGTGCCATCTTGACTTGCCAGTAACCTGAGACAGGGATAGCAGCTGAGATATTTTGCCCTCTTCCTGCTTCCCATCCAAGGGCATCCCACAACCAAAGACTTACTGACTTACATATACAAAAAAATATCCTCAACGATAAGTCACCGCAGTGAGAAGCTCCCGCACCACAATGAAGAGTAGCCCCCGCTCGCTGCAACTAGAGAAAGGCTGTGCACAGCAATGAAGATCCAATGCAGCCATAAATAAATAAATAAATTTTATAAATAAATAAATAAATAAATAAATAAAATAAAGCGTATCTACCTAAAAACCCACTGATGACATCATACGTAATAGTGAAAGACTGGATGCTTTCCCCTTATGATAAGGAGTGAGATAAGGACGCCTGCTTTCACCATTTCTAGTCAACATTGTATTGGAGGTTCTAGTCAGGACAATTAGGCAAGAAAAAGAAATAAAAGGCATCCAGATTGTAAAGGAGGAATCAAAATTATCTCTATTTACAAATGACATGATCTTGTAGGTACAAAATTCTAAGGAATCCACTTAAAAAATATTAGAACTAATAAATTCAGCACAGTTGCAGGATGTAAAGTCAATATAAAAATTAATTATATTTCTATATTCTTTCAATAAACAATCCAAAAAAGGAAATTAAGAAAACAATTCCACTTAAATGATAGCATCAAAAAGAATAAAACACTTGGGGTAAATTTAACAAAAGAAGTGCAAATTTTATACTCTGAAAATTGCAAAAAATTGTTGAAGGAAATTAAAGATCTAAATAAATGGAAAAACATCTATGTTCATGGATTGGAAAACTTAAGATTGTTAAGATGGTTAAACTTCTCAAATTTATCTATAGGTTCAATGCAATTTCTGTCAGAATCCCAGTGGACTTCTTTGTAGAAACTGACAAGCTGATTCTAAAACTTATATAAAATTGCAAGAGACTCAGAATAGCCAAAATAATCTTGAAAAAGAAGAAACAAGTAGGGAGACTCAAATTTCCCAATTTCAAAACTTACAAAGCAGCAATAATACAGACAGTGTGGAAATGGCATATAGATAGACATAAAGTTATTATTGCTGCCACAACTACTGAGCCTGAGTGTCACAACTGCTGAGCACACATGCCACAACTACTGAAGCCCACATGCCTAGAGCCCGTGCTCTGCAACAAGAGAAGCCACCGCAATGAGAAGCCCATGCATCACAATGAAGAGTAGCCGCCGCTCGCTCTAATTAGAGAATAAGCCTGCGTGCAGCAACGAAGATCCAACACAGCCAAAAATAAATTAAAAAACAAAAACAAAGGACACCATTATAAAGTGAAAAGAAAACCCACAGAATGGGGGGATATTGCAAATCATGTATCTGGAAAGGGACTTATACTAGAATCTATAAAGAATTCATACAACTCAACAGTAAGAAGGCAAATAATCCAGTTATAAAATGGGCAAAGGATCTGATTCCAAAAGATATACAAATGGTCGATGAGCACTTGGAAACACTAACATCATTAGTCACTGGGAAAATACAAATCAAAATCACAGTAAAATACCACTTCATACCCAGCAGGATAGCTAGAATCAAAAAGTCAAAGAATACCAAGTGTTGTCAAGGATCCTGGAAAATTAGAACCCTCATACGCTACTAGCGGGAACGTAAAATGGTACAGCTAGTTTAGAAGAGAGTCTGGCAGTTCCTCAAAAAATTGTGCAGAGATTTATTGTAGTACCCAGCAATTTCATGTCTAGGCATATATCCAAGAGAAATGAAACATAGACAAAAACTTGCATATAAATGGTCATAGGAGCATTATTCGTAATAGACAAAAGGTATAAACAACCCAAATTTCTATCAACTGACGAATAGATAAATAAAATATGGTATATCCATACAGTAGAGTGTTATTCACTTATAAAAAGAGAATGAAGTACTGATACATGCTACAACATGGATGAATCATGAAAACATTACGCTAAGTGAAAGAAGTCAGTCACAAAAGACCAAAAGACATTGTCTGATTCCACTAATGGAAAAGACATTGTCTGATTCCACTAATGTGAAATGTTCACAATAAGGAAATGTAGAGAGAAAGTAGATTAGTGGTTGCTTAAGGCATGTGATGTGGGGACGGAGCATAGGGAGGTGATAACTAAAGGGCGATGGATATAACCATTGAGTTGTACCCTTTAAATGGGTGAATTGTATGGTATGTGAAATTATATCTCAATAAAGCTGTTTTTTATAAAAGACCAGCTCCCTGCCTCAAGGTAGGACCAGGCTGAGGTACAATTCATGCTTTTGGGTCCCCTGTGTGATCACACTGCTCAGGCTGAGACTACATCCTTGCTTAGCTCTTTCCCCTGTATCATCTAGCTTCCCTCACTCTCTCTCTTCTGAGAGCATACCCTCAATAAATTAGATGCACATGCTTCCCTGTCTCAGGCTAAACTTCCAGGGAAATTGACATCAGATGGTTAGTATCAAAATTGGTTCTAGGAAGCAGATTCTAAGGATGGTAACAGCTGATACATTCACTTGGGGTGAACTAGGTTGGGATATGCAGATGGAATGCACTGGCTCATACAATCTCTCTAGCATTTGAGAGTACAGCTGTGTAACAAATCACCCCAAACTTAATGACTTAAAACAATAATTCGTTATTTCTGACAATTCTTCATAAATTGTTGTGATGATTGTCATGGTATGCATTGGCTGGGTGGTTTTTCTGTTCCATACAATATTGGCTGAGATAGGTGATGGGCTGGTGGGTCAGCTGGGGGCTGGGCTC
The DNA here is from genome assembly GCF_951394435.1 of Stenella coeruleoalba. Taxonomy (NCBI): domain Eukaryota; kingdom Metazoa; phylum Chordata; class Mammalia; order Artiodactyla; family Delphinidae; genus Stenella; species Stenella coeruleoalba. The sequence goes on along the minus strand of NC_137159.1, from coordinate 14,102,893 downwards.
AGTGGGGGTAGTCAGCTGGCGTATCTTGGATATTCTCCATGTGATCTTTTCAGGTGGATAGCTTGGGCTTCCTCAGAGCACAGTGGACTCAAGGCAGCATTCCACTGAAAACAAAAGTGACAGTGCCCCTAAAACCTGACCTTGGAAGCCACACTGTATCACTTCCACAGCATTCAAAACATTCAAAGTCAAACAAGTCACAGGGCCAGAGAAGTGTTTTCCTTTCTGGGTACATATTCCAATGGCTGAAGCTCTTCTTGGGCTCTGGAAGTGTCCGGTCATCCTGACATCAGAATAATTTGCAAGTTGAGACACTGAGACCCAATCTCTCTCCTATTCTTGATTCTTAGGAGGCATTGAGAAATATGGGAAAGTTGTTTTTTCATTTTTGTTTCTGTTTTGCACTGAAATGTGAATTTTATGTCATTTTCATGTGTCATAGAAAGTTATTCTTCCTTTGATTTTAAAAAATATTTATTGATTGATTGATTTTCGGCTGCATTGGGTCTTAGTTGTGGTGCGAGGGGCTTAGTTGCCCCACAGCATGTGGGATCTTAGTTCCCCCACCAGGGATTGAACTCTCATCCCCTGAATTGGAAGGTGGATTCTTTACCACTGGACCATCAGGGAAGTCCCTCTTCCTTTGATTTTTTTCAGCCACTTAAAACTGTATAAGCCACTCTTGGCCCATGGACCTTGTGTTTACTATGTATGTACCAGGCACTGTCTTAACACTTCGTGCCTTGTACTTACAACAAACAAACCTATCTTTTAGGTAGATACCATTATTATTCCCATTTTACAAGTGAGAAAACATCGGCATAGAGATATTAAGTAACTTGCTTTCCCATCTTGCTCTGGAGTAGAACCAGAAGTATCCCACATGTCTGCCATGAATTCTACCAGGAAGGGAAATTCATGGGCATAAACAAGGGCTTTGAAGAAATTTCATATGAGAGAAGGGTCATCCCCAAACCCAAAAAGACGGTGGGGGAGAAGAGTGATGAGACGGAATAGTAAGGGCCAGGGGGGGAAGAGGACCTGTGGGTTTTGGAGGAATGGGTATCCTGTCTTTTTGTCAGCCTCAAAAAGATGCCCCTTCTTTAGCAGGTGTGGAGCAGGACAGCGGCAGAGCCCCAGCTCAGATCACTGATGACCAGACAGACTCAGGCACGCCCATTTCTTGGACCAGAGTAAGGCCCTCAAACCATGACACAACCTTGTGAATGGGGACCCCAGCCAGGACTCAAGATCTTCTGCTAGGCTGGACATGGAATTTAAGGTGAGTTATAAAAAGTAAAGAAGCTTCCATTTCTTACATACCTGTATCTATGGACTGAGATTCACACCTACTCGCTTGCTGAAGACATTTTTTTCAGGAGCGTAAGGACCAAGAACATGAACATCAGTTCAAAATAATCCCTGGTGCATGCCTGCCGCTTGAATACGTGTGTAGTTCTGGTACTGCCCTGGTGGCTGCATGGGAGTACGCTGCTCCCCAAGCTCAAGGAAGGTGTCTGTTAAATCCATGCCCCTCAGCTGATGCACAGCAACCTCTCCACGGCCAGAAACGTGTTCATTTCAGGAGGGGTGATTTGTTTCTCTTATTGTTATTTTTAAAATCTTTTGAGTAGTGCAGGAGCATGTGAAATCTATTAAGAGAAGCCAGAGGGACCTCTGTAGCCAGAGCTGAAAAGAAATCTCAGCAGTTTATGGTGAGAGTTTTTGCAGAAGCTTTCAGCCTCCCAGCAACTTCTTGATGACCATTATGAAAACAAACAGTAAAAAGTAGAAGTTAAGAAAAGAAGAAATAGATACAACTATTAAGATGAAGTTTTCTTTTTTAAGGGGATGAAGAAATGAAATGAAAAGGAGGGGGAAAGAATCATGATTCAAATTCATGAAAAAAATTCAAAACAAGGCAGAAGCTTAATAATTCATCTGCTGAAATCAATGGCACAGTTTAGATATAAAATTATTTTTAAAGGAATTTAAAATAATATAAAATATGAAAATAAATATCAAAAAACCCAAATAATCTTTAAATAAATCCCAAAGCTAATATAATGTGTTCAGATAAAAAGGAGACAATGAGCTCGAGAATAGAAATTATAAAATAAATCAAAACAAGGAAGCCAATTAATTTAAAATGTAAAGAATTGGGGAAAAAAACGTATATTGAAACAAGTAAAACCAGAAGATCAAAAATGTTGAAGATAAAATAGTGACTGCTAAAGGATAGCAGGGCAAAAAACGAAAAAGATTAAAGGGAGAAAAACAGCAACAAAAAGATTAAAAATCAAACACAACGTTAGGAAAGCTATATATTTTAAAAATTGCATACAAAATAAAAGTTTAAAAAGGAAACATTTTAAAGAAAAACAAATATGAAAAGATTAAAAAGATAAAATTAGAAAACTGATAAAGACTTGAGAGGTGAAAAAATAAGAGAATACCATTTAAAATAAGTCAGAAGGGCTTTCCTGGTGGTGCAGTGGTTAGGAATCCACCTGCCAATGCAGGGGACATGGGTTCGAGCCCTGGTCCGGGAAGATCCCATATGCCGCGAACCAACTAAGCCCGTGCGCCACAACTACTGTGCCTGCGCTCTAGAGCCTGCGAGCCACAAGTACTGAGCCCGCGGGCCGAGAGCCCGTGCTCCGCAACAAGAGAAGCCACCGCAGGGAGAAGCCCGTGCACCACAATGAAGAGTAGCCCCTGCTTGCCGCAACTAGAGAAACCCGCGCACAGCAATGAAGACCCAATGCAACCCAAAATAAAATAAGTAAAATAAATTTATAAAAATAAAATAAAATAAATCAGAGCAACATAAATCAGAATTAAAAAACAAAATAAGACAATACAAAAGTACAGTGGTAAAACTATTTCAGACTAAACCCTTAAAAAGGAAAGATATACTCATGAAAAACAGTCAAGGGTGAGTGTTTAAGAAGGAATTTAGGGCTGAAGCAGCCCCATAGGGAGGAACCTGGGGGGCGGCATAGAGCAAGAGAGCAGGACCCCTGTCCTCTGGCCCCAGTCCCCTGTGGGAGCCCCTTGCAGGCTGCTCTTTGGGAGAAACCACACTGCAATAGTAGGCAGCTGTCAGCTAAATCTGTCAAACCAACTGGGTTGCCAGGAGGCCCCTCTCAGCCCCTTGCACACATGCGGTCACAGCTGCAGCAGTCAATAATTGTCTACGGCAGAGGTCAGACACATCTTAACACCCCGGGTCAAGAATAGTAGAAGACTGGGGTAAAGACACACTAGCTTTGAAGACAGACCAACTCACCCTTCTTAGCTACACGCTCCTAGGCAAGCTTTCTAACCTTTCAAAGACTCAAGTTTCTCCTGAGAAAAGTAAGAATAATACACCTACCTTATAAGGCTATCTTGACGATTCTATAAGATAAAGCTTACAAATTATGTGATAAGCTATCAACAAAGGATAACCTTCATCATTCACTCATTAGGAGAAAAGAGTTCGTTTTCATGACAGCTGTATAGGAAAGAAAAGCATTTTTAAGGTTTTGGGATTTTCTTGAGGGAGAAAAAGGAAAGGTTCAACCATGCCACTTTTTTGTTGTCTGTTTCTCTAAAACGTAAATTTATTGTCTTACAGTTCTGAGGCTCAGAAGTCCTAAAATCAAGGTGTCAGCTGAGCTAAATTCTTTCTAGAGGCTATAGGGAAGTATCCATTTCCTTGCCTTTTCCAGCTTCTAGAAATCTCCTGCATTCCTTGGCTTATGGTCCCCTCCTTCTCCATCTTCAAAGTGATCAGAATAGCATCTTCAAACCTCTCTCTTTCTGTCTTTCTCATTTCTGCCATCACATCTCCTTCTCTGATCCTCCTGTCCCCTCTTATATAAGGACAATTGTGGATTACATCAAACCCACTTGGATAATCCAGGATAATCTTCTCATCTCAAGATCCTTAATTTAGTCATACCTACAAAGTCCCTTTGCCATGTGAGGTGACATATTTACAGGTTCTGAGGATTAGGCCCTGGACATATTTAGGTGGTCATTATTCTATTTACCATACCCCCCGTAAGGATTAACCTAGTGTCCATGCTAAGGTGTCCTAGCTCTTTAAGACCTAACTCTTACTAGGAACAGATTATTCAGATCTGCCTTGGAGGACCATCTAACACATCAAAACCCTGCTGTTGAGAATGTTGCCCCTGACTTCTGACGCATCATCACTCAGTCCAATAGCAAACAGAGACCCTTCCCTAAAAAGGGGTTGGAGGAGTGGAGTCTAGTTGTTTGTGATGAAAGCCAAGGAGACACTGTGCTCTGGACACATTATTGCCCCAGCTCTCCAGGAAGCCATAGGAGAGGTAAAACAGGGAGAAAAGCCCATTGGAGCGAGGAAGAAAACTCAACCAGTTTTATACTTTTCAACCAGTCTATACTTTCTCAGTTCCAGTTACAGAGTGGTGTGTGTGTGTGTGTGTGTGTGTGTGTGTGTGTGTGTGTGTGTGTGTATGTGAGAGAGAGAGAGAGAGAGAGAATGATAAAATTCACATAACATAAAACTCACCATCTCAACCATCTTAAAGTGTACAATTCAGTGGCATTAGCACATTGACAATGCTGTTCAACATCACGACGATCTAGTTCCACAACCTTCTCCCAGGACATTTTCATCACTGCAAGAGGATACCCACTTAGCAGTGACACTCCATTTCCCCCTCGTCCAAACCCTGGCAACCACTAATCTACTTTGTCTCTATACAATATTATATTCTAGATGTTTCATATGAATGGAAAACAATATGTCATCTTTTATGCCTGGCTTCTTTCACTTAGCCTGTTTTCAAGGTCCATTCGTGTTGTAGCATGTATTTCATTACTTTTTGTTGCCAGATAAGATTCCATTGTACTTGTTCATCCATTTCATCAGTTGATGGGTATTTAGATTGTTTCCAACTTTTGGCTATTGTGAATAATGCTGCTATGTCCATCTACCAACTTTTGTTGGAATACCTGTTTTTAATTATGTTGGGTATATACCTAGGAGTGGAATTGCAGGGTCATATGGTAATAATACATTTAATGGGCCATCTTTTAAAAATACAACATAAATAAGACAAGTAAATTAAAAAAAAAACCATTATAATACTCTAGTAGGAAGTAAGAGCTCTCAAGGAGAAGATGATGAAAGAGAGGAAAGAAGGAGGAGAAAATGAAAGAGAAAAAATATAGAAGGAAAACACATGCATTAGTCAAGAGACAGGTTTAGTTACTGTAAAAGAAGCCAAAATAACAATAGCCTGAAAGGAGTTTGTTTTTCGATTATGTAAGAGTCATGGAACCAGGAATCCAAGCTCCTCTGTCTTTAACAGCTTTCAAAATGGCTGCTCCAGTCTCTACCATCACATCCACATTTAGGGTGACCAACATGTCCCAGTTTACCTGAGACTCTCCCAGTTTTCGCTCAGAAAGTCCTGCATCTCAGGAATCTGTACAAACAGGGGCCCCTGGTCACCCTATAATACTCCATCCAGCAGGAAGAGGAGAGGAAACATGGAGGTCACACCTTCCCTTTAAAGGCATGACCTGAAGGTGCACCTCATTTATTGTTTCTGCTCATATCCCATTAGCCAGCACTTAGTCACATGGCCACATCTAGTTATAGAACAGGCTCAGTAATGTAATCTTGAGCTGCATGACTATGAGCCCAGCTAAAACTTGGGGATTCATTACTAAAAGGGAGGATAATGGATATGCAGAGACAACTCGCTGTCTCTGCCAACATACTCCACAAAGGGTGGTGTGTTACATTACAGGGACACAACGTAAGCAGAGCTGTGCAGAGAAAAGGGGGAATGTGTCATGGGGTTTGCTGAGATTCGTAAGTTTGATTGTTAAGAGATTTTCTCATCTTTGGATATATTATGATCCTACCAATTGGTACTAGTACCAGATTGACAGTTTCCTCCCTCCCTCCCTCCCTCCCTCCCTTCCTTCCTTCCTTATTTTTAATAAGGAACATCACTTTACCAGTGAGGATCCTGGCAGCAAATAGTACACTCAAGTAAGAAAACCAAGAAGTGCTAAATGAAGCCACTGTATTTACAGGACCAGGGCAGGGTTAAGGTTAACCACAGGATGGTGCAATACTCCAAGGCTAGCAACGAGGTGGAGCCGTCACCACCCATTACCTCAAGGGGCAAGAAGAGGAAGGGGTCACTGGGGCCCGGAAGGAGAGGCTATGGTTGTAGGAGAGAGCCACCCAGCAGGAGATGTGACCTTCACTAAAGGAATGCAGTTAACCCAGGGTCCAGCAGGGAAAGAAGAGCCTGGGGAATACACATGCCAACTTCTCCCTCTCCCACCATCCAAACTCTTACCCAACAGGAGGGCCAGCCTCCTGGGAAACAGAGACAAGAGATGGGCAAATCTGGAGGGGCAGATACAAAGTAGGCAGCAAATCAACTTTTCATTAAAACAGCTCAAGTATACAGAGTTAATAAGAATTATTTAAGCAGATTAATAAACATTAAATAGAAGTAGTTACTTTACCTTTCAAATTCACCTTAATATTATTAATTGTAGCTTCATCTAACCCTAGTCTCATAGGGAGACCTCTATTCACAATTCCCTTTGGAACTCACCTTGAATCTTATTTTGAACCCTGATCTAGGACTTTGTCTTACCTACCTGACTCACTTATAGGTTCCTGTCTCTTTTCAGTAGGATTTTTTTTACCATATTGTGAAAAGCATTTTGTTTACCCCTGTAATCTTCCCCTTGACATGGCTTATTAACTAGACATGCACTCCCCACTCCAATAAAGACAAACAGGGACTTCCCTCGTGGTCCAGTGGTTAAGAATCCGCCTTCTAATGCAGGGGATGTGGGTTCGATCCCTGGTCGGGGAACTAAGATCCCGCATGCTGCAGGGCAACTACGCCCCGTGCCGCAACTGCTGAGCACACGGGCCACAACTACAGGGCTCACGTGCTCTGGAGCCCGCGGACCACAACTAGAGAGAAGCCCACACGCCACAGGGAAGATCCTGTGTGCCGCAACTAAGACCCAATGCAGTCAAAAATAAAATACATAAATAAATATTTTTAAAAGTTTAAAGACAAACAAACAAAACAAACCATGTGAGCATGTCTTTATTCTGGGCTTCCAGTGGGATATTTTAAAATAGATTTCAAGCTCCCAGTAAGTTACTGATCTTCAAAATTCTGCCTTTCGTTATAAAGAAGACATAGATCAGTAAGACGAGAACTAACTCCCTAACTCATCAATGGACAAATGATGTGAATAAACAATGTTTAGAAAGAGGATAAGAAATATTCAGACTTACTAGTAATCAAAGAAAAGCAGATTTGAAATAACCAGATTCAAATTTGGTTACTAGAAAATTAGCAAAAACAAAACTTGTAAATCTTCTCTAATATTATCAAGAGTGCAGGGAAAGACGTAAGTTGTCCAATTTTTTTGGAAAGCATTTTGACAATATGTATCGAGACTGTTTATAACGTTAATAATATTTCCACAATTGAGCCTTTCCACACACTAAGCCCTTTTCCTACAGGGTTTTTAGTCAGGTTTTCTGCAGTTAACAAGACATACAACGATTCTTCTCTTTCTGGTGTGTGAAAGAGGGTGAAGATGGATAATAAACAGGTAAATAAATAAATGAACAGGATAGTTTCAGGTATGATAAGTTTCAAAAATAAAATAAGTGTGTTAGTAGTGGGCAGGGCTGGGTAGGGAAAGCGGAGGCAGTGCAGCGAGGGGCTTGCCAGGGAAGGCCCTTTAAAAGAAATAAATGCTGAGTTGAAAACCTGCATGAGTAGGAGAAGCCAGTCTTAGGAATATCTGGGCAAAAAAAACTCCAGACTTGACTGCCAGTGGCATGGTCCTAGGTGGGGACCAGTCTAGTGAGGCTAGGAAGTGGCTGAAGCCTTGTGTGGATGGGCCAGGAGGTTGGAGAGGAGACCAAAGGGGTGGCAGGGCCACAGCAGGAAGATGTCCATGTCATGGTAAGGGTTTGGGGTTTATTCTGAATGCAAAGGAGGTCATTGGAAAAGTCTAAACAGGGGAGTGGTGCAAATTAGGAAGATCATCCTGTAAATCTGTATCTACTAATTTAAATTATGTCCATGGTATAGTGTAGACCCAACCCTGCACTGAAGTTTCTAGTCCCTCATGGAGTAGAGGCTTGAAGCAGAAGTGAGGCTGAATTCTTGCAATAGTTACTACCTATTGCTTACCTGAGCTGCTGTGGGCTGCAACTTTTGTGTTTGTACAAAGAGACAGCGTTACATATTGTGACCAATCAATAACTGTGGCCAGACTGTCTAGGTTTGAGCCCCAGGAGCCCAGCAACTCTGCTTATCGTGACATGTCCTGAGGTGAGTTTGTCAGTCAGGATAGGTTAGATGATGCTGTGGGAACAAACGACCCCCAAATCTCAACTGTTTACAGCAACAAAGGTTTTTGTGTTTGTTTTTGTTTTCTGGGTTTTTGTGTTCTCCCTTGGACTACATGTTTACTGAGGGGTAAGCTGTGTCTCTATTCCATGTTGTTTTCACTTCTGGACCCGTGCTGTTGGGGTATTCTCTGTATGGAATATTGTCAGTCGTTGTGGCCAAGGGAGAGGAAGTGTGGAGAATCATGGGCTAGCTCTTAAAGCTTTGATTTCAAAGTGATCCACTTCACTTTTGCCAACAAATGTTACTCCTGAGTTCAACAGGGTGGGAGGGGGGCTTTCAGAGAGGAGGGAGAAAGGGGAAAATTCAGGGAGAATCAAAGAATTAAGTATTTCAAAACATTATTCAGCATGTAAGAACAGAAAACATGTGCTTCTTGAGGGTCATGCTAAGAGGATACAGAGCATGGATCAATTGTTCTGTGGTGATGTTAGAGACACCATAATGGGCACTATGAAACTCAACTTTTCATGGAAATAGACCTTGTGGTGAACCACAGAAGTCAGCGCAGTCACTTAGGGAATGCCTTTCATGAAGTGCATCAGTGAGCGAGGCCACCGTGTGAAAACGAGGCAGTGTATCAGGATGGTTGCACCCCTGACTCTCCCCTTCCTCACACCCCGCACATTCAATCATTTAGCAGAGCCTTCAGAATACATCTATAACCTGACTGCCTCTCACCACCTCCACTGCTACCTCCCTCTCCCACCTGGACCACAGCAATAGCCTCCTAACTGGACCCCCAACTTCCATTCTTGCCCCAAGGAGGATCCTGGATAAACATATATTGGGTCATCTCTCTCTTAGTCTGAAAAACTTCCAGTATCTTCCCATTTCACTCAGCTTAAAACCCAAGGTGTTTACAGTGCCTGTCAGGACTGCCACTGGCCTTCTGCTACCTGTTTAGATTTATTCTTCTTTGCTCCCTCTGCTGAAGCCACTCTGGCCTCCATGGGACATGCTGGGTACATGCCTGCCTCAGGACACTGCCTGGTCCCTCTGCCAGGAATACTCTTTCCCCGGTGACCCACATAGCTTGTTCCCCTAAAGCCTCAGGTCTCTGTCCAGAGGTAACCTTCTCACTTAGGACACTATTTTAGCTTTTTTTTTTTTTTCTTCCTAGCACTTATCATCTTCTGATAACCTGTACAATATACTAATTTTCCTCCCATCTCCCCACTAGAATGTAAGCTCCAGAGAGGCAAGAATTTTATTCTGTTTTATTTATTACTATATCCCCAGTGCCTAGAACAGGGTCTGGCACATAGTAGTTGCTCAGTAAATCTTTGTCAAATGTTGAATGACTCCTCTGTAACTGAGATCTAAAATTTTAAGCTCTAAAATGTTAGACCAACTCACATTTGCACAGTTTTCTTACCTGTCTCCTCTCTCATGGATAGTGTCACCATCCAACCCAGAAAACTGGGACCACCAGCCTCTCTCTAAGTATCCCCAAGTCCTGTTGATTATTCCATATTACTTTCCAAACCCTTCCATTTCCCTCCAACTCCTCTTTGGCTAACCCACATCAAGCTACCATCATCTTCCATCTTTATTAAGAAAACAATCTCCTTACTCACCTCCCTGCTGTTGTTCTCACCTCCTCTGTTTTATAATTCATGATACAGTTGATCAAAGTGATCTTTTGGAATGCAGATCTGCTTAAACTTGCTTAAATCCTTCAATGGCTGCCCTTTACTCAACATAAAGTCCAAACTCTTTGACATGCCTCAAAAACTCCTTTCCACCTGGGCCCGGTATAACTCTTCAGCTTCCTTTTTCTGGGCCTTTGCACAAGCTCTTCCCTTGGTGTAAATTTATTTCTCCATCCCCTCTTGCTGGCTATCAGCTGCAGTGTCACTTGCATGAGACGGGGGTGCCACCAGAACCCTGTACTTTCCCACCGTAGCATTCACTACTCTCTCTGTTCACTATCCCCCCGCCTCACTCACCCACCCTAATCCATGAGCCCTGAAAGAAGGAGACAGAAGGCTTTGTGCTCAGCCCAGCCTAGGACTGTCAGAGGTGGCACTGGATCTGTGTCTCAAAGGTGAGCCGGAATTAGCCAGGCTTTGGAGAAGTAATGGGTATTCTAGATTCTTGGAATAGTATATGCAAAACCATGAAATCAAGAAACATCAGCGTGAAGGTGTGGAACTACAGGTATGTTTATGTTAATCAAGATTAATATGTGCAGGAATTCCCTGGCTGTCCAGTGGTTAGAACTCTGTGCTTCCAGTGCAGAGGGTGGGGGTTCGATCCCTGGTGGAGTAACTAAGATCCCCCATGCCACGCAGTGTGGCCAAGAAGAAAAGAAAACTTAATATATACAGGGCAGCAGCAAGTTGGGGGAAGTATGGAAGACCTCAAAAGCCATGGTAAGGGTCTTTGACTTATTCTTTCCAGCCACTGAAATATTTTTGCTACAGCCATTTCAGGAGGACCATTCTCGTGGGATTGTGTGAAAAGTTTTTTTGGTTTTCTTTTTTTGAGACTTCATTTTTTTTAGATCAGTTTTAGGTTCACAGCAAAATTGAGAGGAAGGTACAGAGGTTTCCCATGTACCTCCTGCTCCCACACATACATAGCTTCCCCATTATCAACATCTCCCACCAGAGTGGTATGTTTGTTATAACTGGTGAACATACATTGATACAACATAATCACCCAAAGTCCACAGTTTACATTAAAGTTCACTCTTGGAGTTGTACATTTTATGTACAATGTATATATACTGTATAATGACATGTAACCATCATTGTAGTATCATACAGAGTATTTTCACTGTCCTAAAAATCCTCTGTGTCCCACCTGTTCATCCCTCTCCCTGCCTGTCTCAGCCCCAGTAACCTCTAATCTTTTTCCTCTCTCCACAATTTTGCCTTTCCCAGAATGTCATACAAATGGAATCATACAATAAGTAGTATTTTCAGATTGGTTTCTTTTACTTAGTAATATGCATTTACGATTCCTCCATGTCTTTTCATGGCTTGATAGCTCATTCCTTTATAAGCACTGAATATTATTCCACTGTCTGGATATACCTGTTTACTTATCCATTCATCTTCTGAAAGACATCTTGGTTGCTTTCAAGTTTTGGCAGTTATGAATAAAGCTGTTATAAACATCTGAATGCAGGTTTTCAGGTGGACATAGTTTTCAGCTCCTTTGGGAAATACCAGAGAGCATAACTGCTGGATCCCATGGTGAGAGCGTGTTGAGTTTTGTAAGAAATTGTCAAACTGTCTTCCAAAGTGCCTGTACCATTTCGCATTCCCACCAGCAATGAATGAGTTCCTGTTGTTCCACATCTTTGTCAGCATTTGGTATTGTCAGTAATTTGGATTTTGGTCATTCTGGTAGGTGAGCAGTAGTATGAAAGATGGTTTTGAAGATGCCACGTGGCAGGTAAGTGGACCAGTGAGGGGATTTCACTTTTCTAGAACCTTATCATGGCAACAATATCCTCAAATCTGCCTTATTATTGGTTGTAACAGTCAAGGTCACTAAGTCAAATAATTAAGCCCATAATATGCTGGAGTTTGAGAGGTGAGATGTTCATAATAATTTCTCTGTTAGAAAATATATTGAAGGTGGTCTATTAAATAGTTCATTTTTAACGATACATCCTCAAGATTCCAACATTAGGTATTATGTCCCTACAGCTCTTGTTAAACGAGGAACTGCAAGGATGAAACTCATGTTTCTCCAAATATAGAATGGATAAAACCAGTTTTAATTTAGCAGAGCTCTGTGACAAGAAATGAGGGGGATGCTTCTCCTACTGTAGGCAAATGAGATGGAGTTCTGAAAGTCTATCAGAGTCCAAAATTAGTGACAGTGAAAACCCCTCACTCCATCTCAATTTTTTTAACACCTGAGCTCACCAATTCAACTGCAAGCCCCTGGATAGTTAAAATGTATGACTTAAGAATGTGTTTCATATTCCACAATGCAAACCATGTCTTCCTTGGTATATTAGAAGGATAATTTTCCTCATTCTTCAAAGGAAAGTGCTATTTTAAATTAATTTTATAAATATTGTGATGGAATATGTATGCATAAAATAAGCATAACTAAACATCTCTTCTTTCGTAAAAATAAGATTGCATATATGTTATTTTTATTTTGTCCTCATGAACAACCCAGTGTGGTAGGTGTTACTGGGGCAATTTTATCTGTGAGGAAACTGAGCCCCATAGAGATTAGATGATGTGTTCAATCAACCAGTAAGTGATGGGAGCCGGGGCGCAAACCAGGGCTCATGAGTCAAAGCCCTTGTTCTTTCCACTGCACAACTGCCTCTCCTGTGTCTGTTGTTCCACAGCGCAGTTAAGAACCTCCAGCAGCACTGTTAATAACACCACAAGAAATGGCCCTCACCTCCAGCTCTTAAAGGCTAAAAGGACTCTGTTGGATGCGTACCTGTTGACAAAAATAGAGACCCTAGAGGATAAGACTCAGAAGCACAGCTGATGGGTTGTGGATATTTAGTCATAGAGATTAGAAAACTCTGTAGACTCTTTGAGACACCTCCCAGATCCTACTAGTACAGCCTATGCCTAAGGCAGAGCCATGAAGTTGGATTTTATGTTTATTTCACAGGTCATCAGCATTTCATTGGTACATTTTAATGTTGTTTATATTATTTTATTTTTGCTTTTATAAATTGAAGTATAGTTGACTTAGAATGTTGTGTTAATTACTGTTATACAGCAAAGTGATGCAGTTATACATATATATGCATTTAAAACTATTATTTTCCATTATGGTTTATCATAAGATATTAAATATATTTCTCTGTGCTATGCAGTAGGACCTTGTTGTTTATGCATTCTATGTATAAAAGCTTACATCTGCTAGGCCCAACCTCTCACTCCACCCCTCCCCCAGCCCCCTCCCCCTTGGCAACCACCAGTCTATTCTCCACGTCCGTGATTCTGTTCCTGTTTCATAGCTATGTTCATTTGTGCCATATTTTAGGTTTTACATAGAAGTGATATCATATGGTATTATTCTTTCTCTTTCTGACTTAGTATAATCTCTAGTTGCATCCATGTTGCTGCAAATGGCATTATTTCATTCTTTTTTATGGCTGAGTAGTATTCCATTGCATATATGTACTACATCGTCTTCATCCATTCATCTGTCGATGGACATTTAAGTTGTTTCCATGTCTTGGTTATTGTGAATAGTGCTGCTGTGAACATAGGGGTGCATGTATCTCTTTGAATTATAGTTTTGTCTGGATATATGCCCAGGAGTGGGACTGCTGGATCATATGGTAATTCTATTTTTAGTTTTCTGAGGAATCTCCATACTGTTTTCCATAGTGACTGCACCAACTTACATTCCCACCAACAGTGTAGGAGTGTTCCCTTTTCTCCACTCCTTCTCCAGCATTTGTCATTTGTAGACTTTTTAATAATGGCCATTCTGACCAGTGTAAGGTGGTACCTCATTGTAGTTTTGATTTGCATTTCTCTATTATTAGTGATGTTGAGCATCTTTTCATGTGCCTATTGGCCATCTGTATATCTTCTTCAGAGAAATGTCTATTTAGGTCTTCTCCCCATTTTTCAATTGGGTTTTATGTTGTTTATTTTAGATTCGTAAGTTCTTAGATACTTGATTAGGAGATACAGATGCAAAAAATAAATAAAATAGGTTATTTTTCAGTTGTTCTTAGTTTTCTGTTAGTACCTTTACTGTTTTACTTTTTCCTGCTTAACTCTTTCACCTGCTGGTGTGAGGTGTGAGACAGGGAATTCAACTTTACCTTTTTTTCAGATGATTATTCAGTTTTTGCTGTGGGATCATGTGTTCTATTTGTGGCCACCTAGTGTCATTTGAATCCCATTTCTATATCTGGGGATATTCTCATGTTATGTGCCCTGCCTCCTCATGTGGCTAGGAAAGAGGATTCCCCAGGTTCTCTTGTGGCTACGAGGAATATGACCTAGGTTTCATTAACCAGGCATGCACAAGTGAGGTCTTGAGTTGGAAAAGAGTAGAATGAGGAGACAGTTTCCACCTGAACATAGTTTCTGAAGAGGGTGATGAAGTGCAGCAGAAAGTCATGAAGAAGTCAGCAGCAACAACAGCACATCTATGGTGGAAAGTTTGGTGCCAGCACCAGAAATGGTGCAACCATTCCTTTGGGTAGCTGAACAAGCTAACTCAGTTTCCAAATGCTTCACTTCAAAGTCTAACTCTCCAACTCTTCTGGAAATTTTTTATTCTACTTCCTATTGCTTCATACATTTATTTTCTATTAAAACTATCAACAATGGACTCTATAGCTGTAAATTAGGACCCCCAATTAATACATGGGCTGGTACCATTTATTGAACAATTCATCTTCTCCTCCCTGATCTGAATTGCACCTTTGATGGAATTCTGCTTCTGGAAAGGTGGAGCATTGAAGACCATATTCACCCCTCCTGCCTGAAACAAATTAAAAAACAAGGCCAACTATATGAAACAATGGGTCACAGACATAACATTGGATGGTGCAGAACTGAGAGAAGGGAAACAAATGAAGTGTGCCCTACAATTGCCCCAGCTTACTTTTTTTTTTTTTGCGGTACGCGGGCCTCTCACTGTTGTGGCCTCTGCTGTTGCGGAGCACAGGCTCCAGATACACAGGCTCAGCAGCCATGGCTCACGGGCCTAGCTGCTCCGCAGCATATGGGATCTTCCCGGACCGGGGCACGAACCCATGTCCCCTGCATCGGCAGGTGGACTCTCAACCACTGTGCCACCAGGGAAGCCCCCAACTTACTTTTTTTGAGAGAGGCTTCAGGTTACAGTGCAAGGAGTGGGAACCCAGGCAGAGCCTGGAAGTCTCCTTTAGTTGAACAGATAGAGTTGGGAGACTGGGGAGGCCAAGGAGGCTAAAGTTCACAGGGCAGGGTACCAGAAGGGAAATAGCTGCACAAAGAAAAAGTTCTGGATAACTGTTAAAGGTCCACCTTGAGTAGTTAGCTAAATGTTGATCAGAGCGTTTGAGTAAGTAATCTACCCATAGCTAGGGTAATAACTGTGTGAAAGGAACACAATCACCAGAGAGCTGGGAATAATCCATGGTTGTACCAGGCAGAGTAGAATGCATCATAATTCACTGGGCATTGGATAGGGTCCTCGGAAGGGCAAAATAAGCCTTAGACTAATTGCCTCAATAATGTGGTCAAATAAGTCCTGTGTAAGGATATTTTAAAAACAAGAAAATTATATCCGTTGTCAAGAGATAAAACAGTCAATAGAACAGACACAGAGCTGTCTCATATGTTGGCATAATCAAAATCCATACTTAAAATAACCATGATATATATGTAAAAGATTTAGTGGTAAAAGTGGACAACATATGCTAACAGATGGGGAATTTCCCCAGAAAGAGGAAAACTATAATAAAGGGCCAAGTGGAAAGGCTAGGTATAAAAAAAAATGATATAAGAAATAAAGGATTTTTTTAAAGGGCAGGTTACACACAGGCATAGGATAACTTCAAGACAAGTCATTAGAAATTACCCAAACCAAAATACAAAGAGGAAAAGAATGAAAACAAAACAAAACAAAATATCTGAGTGTGTAGAACAATACTGAACAGTTTAATATATGTGTGAATGAATTCCCACAAGAACAGAGATGGAATGAAAATATTTAAAGACATAATGGCTAAGAATTTTTCTAAAATTAATTAAAGATATTAGCCCACAGATCTAAGAAGCTCAGTAAATCTACAGTAGTTTAAATATGAAGGAAACCACACCTAGGCACATCAGAGTCAAAATGCTAAAAACCAAAGGTAAAGAGAATATTTTGACAGCAGAGACTAAAAGGTACATTACATACAGAGGAACAATGATAAGAATAATGTCTGACTTCTCATCAGGAATAATAGAGACCAAAAGATAATGTATTGGCATCTTTAAAGGTAAAAGGAAAAAAAAAATCCCTGTCAATCTAGATTTCTATATCTAGCAAAAATATCGTTCAAAATTGAAGGTAAAATTATGACTTTTTTTTTCTTTTTGCCAAGCTTCATGGCTTGTGGGATCTTAGTACACTGACCAGGGATCAAACCTGGCCCCAGCAGTGAGAGCGCTGAGGCCTAACCACTGGACTGCCAGGGAATTCCCTAAAAGTATGACTTTTTAAATGGACAGAAGTTGAAAGAATTTATCTGCAGCACATCTACACACTGTAAGATCTACTAAAATTAGTTCATTCGTGTAAAAGTGCTAGGCTCTACCTGAAAGCTGCAAAAATGAATGGTTTAGGTATATTTATAATGAACTGAATTAAACTTTTTCTATATAGAAAAATTAAGACCACTTATTTGAAAACAAAGATGAAGTCTTACCTTCCAATTTGCTTTCTCATGAATTCTTTCCAAAGTAAAATTCTAAATATCGTTTCCCCCTTATGTTTTCTGTATTGTACTAATACTCCCCAAATCATTGAGCTGCTCTTAAGAAGACCAAACCCTGTTGGTCTTTGTTGTTGACCAAATCACACACATGGAAACTTGTAATACAACTGAGTGGAATATATATCAAATTCTTGGTTTAGCATTATCAGTAGTCAGAATTACACACTGAGCAATTATCAGATTATCAGATTATTTGTTCTTATGCCATCTAAATTACTGAATAAATTGTTAATCCCTTTTTAAAAGTTCATTAGGCTGAAGGGAAAGACTATGAAATAGAAATCTGATTTTGCAGGAAGGAATGAACAGTAGCAGAAAGAGTTAAAATGTTGGAAAGTATAAAGGCAGAACAGATAAGAAATCAAACACTAAGAAAACAGACTTAAACCCAAACATATTCATAATTACTTTTTTTTTTTTTGGCTGCACTTCATGGCATGTGGGATCTTAGTTCCCCAACTGGCGATTGAACCCAAGACCCTGCAGTGGAAACACGGAGTCTTAATCACTGGACTGCCAGGGAAGTCCCCCATAATTACATTATTCATAATCACCAAGAACTGAAAACAATTCAGATATTTAACAGAGCACGGACGTACAAAATATGGCATATTTAGACAATGGAATACTACCTAGCAATGAATGGAAACAAACATCTTATAGATATAATTACATGGATAAATCTCAAAAACATGCTGAGTAAAGGAAGCTAGACACAAAAGAATACATACTGTATTATGTCATTTAAATAAAATTCAAAAACAGGCAAAGTCAATTTATAGTAATAGATATGGGAACAAAGTTTACTCTGGGCAGGGGTATTGACTAGGAAATAATACTTAGGAACATTCAGGGGTCATGGAATGTTCTCTGTCAGGGTTTGGCAGATTTTTTTTCTGTAAGGGGGTGAAGAGTAAATATTTTAGGTTTTGGGGGTCATACAATCTCTGTTGTAGCATGAAATTAGCCATACATAAAACAACGATTGGGTGTGGCTGTGTTCTAAAAAATTTTTTTAGGCACCCCAAATCATTTAACCATGGAAAGCCAGAACTTATCATCATCAAGATTTAAAATCAGTTAATCACTTTTTGTTGGGGGAGAGGGGTAGATATTAAGAATCCAAACATGTATAATCTTTTTTTTTTTTTTTTTTTTTTTGTGGTATGTGGGTCTCTCACTGTTGTGGTCTCTCCCGTTGCGGCGCACAGGCTCCGGATGCGCAGGCTCAGCGGCCATGGCTCACGGGGCCCAGACGCTCCGCGGCATGTGGGATCTTCCCGGACCCGGGCACGAACCCGTGTCCCCTGCATCGGCAGGCGGACTCTCAACCTCTGTGCCACCAGGGAAGCCCTATAATCTTTTATTTGGAAAACTTCTTAGGGATGATTACTACCCTGTGATTTCTTAGGAGGGAGACAGAAAGATTTGCATAAAAGAATTGTTTGTTCAACTTTGATGAACTAAATCCCTTTAGTTCTCACCTTGTTTTAGAGACCAGGGAAAGATCCAAACTTCTTAATTATAGATTATTTATCATCTCTTTCCTTCAGGGAATATTTGAGATCCAAGAATGTCTGTTTTTCAAGATTAAACTCAAAATGATTGGAGAAAGTTGAAAATTGACAGGATGTTAAATTATATTAGATAACAATGCTACAGTTTTGTACGAAAAGACTATTTTTAGAAGATGCACACTGGTGTATTTAGTGGTGAAGTTCAATGATATTTGCAAATTTTCGTGGTTCAGAAAAAAATTATATATATACATGTAAATAAAATTATATAAATAAAGCAACCACAGCAAAATGTTAATTGTTGAACTTAGATGGTAGGCATATGGGTAATATTTAAAATTTTTCATAATAAAGCATTGGGGGGAAAAACAAACAGGAGGTTGCATTTAGGAACTGTCTCATGTGAAATGTTCCCTCCTTCCCTTTTCCACTCATTGCACAGATTGTTGAGGTCGGAGTTGTAGAACAGAAAACAGCTGGAGAAATAACAATATACTCAGCCATAAGTCAACTAACTAAAAGACAAGTTCTACAAAACTTTTGAAACAATATTTGGTCACTTACAGAGTCATTCAGCCAGATGGTAAGAAGTCAGTAACTGAAATATATGATTTTAAGAAAGAGATTCTTCTGTGTGTGGGGGTCGGGGAGGCGTATTAGCCTTTCCAGTGGACTTAATCCAGAGAATTTATCTAGAGATATTTAGGGACCAAATTTTGAAGACATTAAGGAAACTACAGAAGAAAATAAATTATGAGGTCCCTCTGTTTACAGGTTGTGTTCTAATTTTATGTATAGACACTGAAATTTGAATTCTGCACAGTTTTCATGGTCAAAAAAATATTACTACTGTTTGTTTTTTTTCAAACATTAAAAAATGTAAAAATATGGAATTCCCCAGTGGTCCAGTGGTTAGGACTTGGTGTGCTTCACTGCTGGGGCCCTGGGTTCGATCTCTGGTCTGGCAACTAAAATTCCACAAGCCGCATGGCTGCGCCAAAAAAAAAAAAGTAAAAATCATTCTTCATAGGCTGTAGAAAATTAGGTGATGTGTCAGATTTGGCCTGTAGCCTGTAGTTGGCTGACCCCTGTTCTACATCTTGATAGGGGTGTGGGTTATACGGATGTATGCATTTGTACAATTGAAGAAACTGGTCACTTAAGATCTGTGCATTTCTCTGGAAATGATTCCTCAACAGAAAAATTCTTTAAAAAAAAAAAGAAGGCAAGGAGCTTAGTACTGAGGGTCTGCTTCATTAATTGTCACAGGTGCAATGCATTAACAGAAATAACATAAAACATTTACATTTTCACACAAAACACTATTCTTGTGCTATTTAAGAGAAGCAGATTTAGACAGAAAATTGTATTCTAATTGTTCTGCAATTGAGAAATCAAGGTCCAAACAGACTCCAAATTTCTAGTTGCTAACTTTCTTAAGCGCTTTTGGAAACTTCTGATGTCCCTTGGGGTAAAAGTCAACTCATTTAATTAGCGGCAGGATTTTGAGTGTCATATTTATGCTGGAGCTTGGATGATAGTTTTTACAAACTAATAGAAGCGATTTATGGCAATACCTCCAGGCTAAAATATATTTGTTGGAAGTGTCAATATCCTGCTTCTCAGTCCTCCATCTGCCTTGACATCTGCTTATCCTTTGACCTCTGTGAATGGTTCTCCATATTGAAATTCTCTCCTGCCTTGTTTCCAGGATGCACCTGCCTCCTGTTCTCCTCCTACTTCTAAGGTCTCTCTTAGTCTTCTCAGTGTCCTTTGCTGGTGCCTGAGTGAATGCTCTCCTTACCTTCCCCAGGCTCTAACTTCCAGTCCCATGCTTTCCCCCAACGAGAGCAGTCTATTCACCTTGTTTGGACTCTAACATACCACACCAGGTGACCCTCATTCATGGATGCCCACCTCACCTTACTTGGGCTCTAGGTACCCCATGCCAGGTTGACCTTCTGTATATCTACCCTTTTCATCCCACTTGGGCTCTGGGATGCCAGGCCATAACTCTTAATTAGCTCAAACATTCCATGCCATTCCTCTTCTTATGAAAACCTACCTTACTCTGCACTCCTAATGGCTTTAGGACTGAAATGTTCAGGAAGAGGAAGAGAAAGAGAAGGAGGAAGGAAAAGGGGAAGGAATCTTAAAATATTTTATTAGACTTTTTATATCAAGCTCTTTGATTCACCTGGAACTGATTTTTGTGAACGTTGATGTGGGGATCTGACTTTGTTATTTTTTCCTAATGGATAACAAATAGACCCCAAAGCATATATTGAATAGTTTATTGTTTACATTCATTTGAAATGCTGTGTTAATCATAAATTAATTGTTCATATATACATGGATCTGTTTATGTATTCTCTTAATTATTTACACACAGTAAGTCCCCTACAAACAAACCTTCAAGTTGCGAAGTTTCAAAGATGCCAACGTGCGTTCACATGACGAATCATTTAAGTTAGTTCACGCGTCTGGCGTACATTGTCATGTGTGTGTATCCTCTACAAGTGGTTGTGCTTTTGTGTATTTTACTGTACGGTACTGTATAGAGTACAGTAGTAGAGTATCTTTATTTCAAGCTAGATCTACAAGAGGATGACTTCATTGAACTCCTTGCTGTGCAACACGAGGAGCTTCACTGAAGACCTGATGGAATTGGAGGCCCAGAGAAAGAAGGAAGAGAGACAAAAGGAAGAAGTAACTGAACAACCAAAGAGATTCACGATGCAGGAAATGGCAAGGGGACTTTCTTTTGTTGGGAGGCACTGTTAGTTTTTGAGGCAGAGGACCCGAACCTAGAATGGTACACGAAGGTTGCAGCAGCCGTTCAGAATGCAATCCAGTGCTACTATGTCATCTATGATGAAAAAAAAAAGAGCTAGTACCCAGACATCACTGGATCATTTTTTCAAGAGGGTAGACAGAATTGAATCCAGCAAGGAACCAGAACCTGTGCCATCAGCGTCAGGCGTGACGGAAATGGCAGCTTCCCCTCCGTCTCCTATTGCTGACGATCCTTCAGCTCTGCCATCTCCCACCTCCCCTCCCTCCTCCAGTCAGTAACTCTTCTTGCCTGTTCACTTGATGCCAGCCCCTGTATGCCAGCTGTTGTACTGTACTACTGTACTCTTCAAGGTACTGTACTGTTAAGATTAAAAATGTTTTATTTTTTTGTTTGTTTTTTATGTATTATTTGCATGAAAAGTATTATAAACCTATTACAGTGCAGTATTATATAGCCAATTGTGTTAGTTGGGTACCTAGGCTAACTTTGTTGGACTTACAAACAAATTGGACTTACGAATGCACTCTTGGAATGGAACTTGTTTGTATGTAGGGGACTTACTGTATTTCTATTTTGCTTCTTTCATTCACTGAAAGAAATGTAATTTGAAAGTAGTTTAAGCTGAGGAGAAATGACATCTTTATCAAGTAATATAAGGAAATGGAATTTTTCAAATCTTCTTTTATGCATATATTTTATGGATATCTTTCCATTGGTAAAGTTCTATGGCTTTCTTCATACAGGTTTGTTCATTTCATGTTATGTTTTTTTCCAAGGTATTCTGTAGTTTCATAGTCATAAATGGTTTCTTTTTTTCTGTTTTCTGTTGTAATTGATGCTTGTTGAGGAATAGGAATTCTTTGATCTTTTTTTGTTGATTTTTTATTGCATCACCTTCTCGATGCTTGTATAAGTTCTAATAATTTGTCATGAATACTCTTGAGTGTTAATGTAGTAAACTGCATTCATAGGATTTAAAATATAGCTTTAAATTTCAAAAGTAACATGAATACTTTTGCCTTATAAAAATGAATTACAATGTTAAATCACCTTTGACCAACACCCCCAATACTAGTGTGCACCCTCCAATACTAGTAACCATCATTATGAGTCTCAATATATATATTTCATAGAACATATATAGTGTAATTTGTGTGTGTGTATTTTCAAATATTGCCAAATGCAACTTTCTTTTTCATTCAAAATGTGTTTTGCTAATCTATCGTTATTTGTACATCTAAATATACTTCATTCCCTTTCAAATGCTCTACAGCTTTTCGCTATATGTATCACATTTCATTTATTTATTTAATTGAAGCACATTTCGATTATTTCTAATTTTTCACAGCCACAGACAATGCTGAAATGAACAACCTTGTCGATGTCTCCTAGTTCATATTTGAAGGTGTTTTTCTAAGGTGGGTGTCTTATATTCCTAGGTTTGTAGGAAGTTTAAAATTATTTTTTAATCATGAATAAGCATTAAATATGTGTGTGCTCTTAATATTCCTAGTTTTCTTGGTAGTTCAGTGTTCATTGTGAGTGTGTGTTCTTTTCAGCCTCTATTAAAAGGAACACAATTTTTCTCTTTTAACCTGTTGTGGTGAGTTATAGTAATTTTCTAATCTTGAAATATCCTCATATTCATATAATCTAATTAATCACAGTGATTATTTTAAAAATATGTTGCTGGGTTTAACTTGCTGATGTTTTATGTAAGAATTTTCTATCTCTGTTCATAAATGTGATTGAACTATCGTTTTCCTTTCTTGTACTCTACTGGTTCAGATTGGATAATAGGGGTTTGCAAGTTTTATAAGATGCATTGGATACCTTTCCATCTTTCTTAAGTTCTGGAACCATGAATGTAACCTAGGAATTATATGTTATTTGAAGTTTGATAGAACTTGTTCCCAGCTATTGTTTTTCACATTAATATTTAATTATGTAATCTAGATCCTCCATACCCTCACTTATTTTAAAAATCTGAGATGCCTATTTCTGGGGTAGATGTATTTATAAATATCTTCACTGTACTCTTATTACAAATTGTCAAAAATTTCTCATAAGTTTAGTCTTAGCATAGGCTAGAATATGTTCCCAGAGTCACAATAGTTCAAGGGTGTGTGTTACCTTTGTGGACTTTATCCTTTATTAGTATAAAATCCTTTTCTCTTTGATGCCTTTGCTTTCAATTATATTAACATTGCTATATCGCTTTCCTTCAATTACCATTAGATTACAAACTCTTTTAACCCACTATTTTCAAGCTTTCTGTGTTGTTGTTGGAGTTTGCTGGTGGTCAGTTTATAGACGGATTTTATTTTTAATCCAGTGTGTCTTTTTAAGGTCTGAGTAAATTAACCCACTTATATTTATTGTAAATACTGATATTTAGACTTACTCCTCTAATTTTATTTTATTTTATTTTTGTATTTACCGTATTTCTGCTTAGGTTTTTTTTTTTTTTTCTTTTTTTATTCCTCCCTTCTTCCCATTCTGACTTATGTTGTACTGGACAAGTTTTCTCTGTTCCATTTTCCCCCTTTTCAATGGTCTGTAAATTACAAATCAAATTAATCCTTCAGTGTTTATTCTTAATTAAAATTTTTATTTAATGTCATGTATTCAGAACATATATGTTGAAAGTCAACACCTGGATTTAACTTCTATCTATAATTCCTTGAATACATTTCTGAACTTTTTCGGATTCTCGGTTTTCACACTTGTAAAATTGGGAGCTTGAGTTCTTCACTTAATCTTCATTTAAAGATTAAATGTGATGCCAGGTCAAGCACCAGCCTTTATAAAATAAGAGATCTTCAATTACTTCATTCCGTTTTTTCTTCATTCAACCAAAAAACTTCAGGTCCAAAAGACACAATCACCCCTCAACTCCTTTGTCCTTCAAAGTCACCTCCTCTTCATATCTCTTACATCATTATGACCTTGATCTAGTCTTTCCATTTCATTGTAAGACTCAGAATATCTTTTCATCCTCCCTTTACATTGAAAAACAAAAAGAAAAATACCCATTCTGCATTGTACTGAACTGCATCTTTTGCTTTGGATTTAATTAACGTGTCATTTCCCAGGGACTCCATGCCTTTCTTCATTTTTCCTTCAAAATGGCGGACTTTAGACGTTCCATGATCAGCACCACGTGCGCCTGCGCCTCCCGCGGCCATTTCGCCCAGCAGCCCAAGCTCCAGCCTCTCCTCCGCGAAGCGCCTGCGCACGAGTCTCTAGAGCACCGTCGCTCCTCCCTCTAACTGAGTACGCTTCAAACCGCACGTTCATGTCCCTTCCCTCCCCCGCTGACTCTGCACCGCCCTCACCCCTTTCCTGTGAGATTCTTCCGCCAAGTGAAAAGCCTATCTTCGGTCGACAGCCTACGCACTTGAAAAGCAATCCAATAAGCACTTACAGCCCTGGGGTTCGCCATTCAGTCTTATCTGTGCACCACTGCAATTTTCCTCTGGGTCCTAAAGTTGATGACCGATTTCTCTGGACTTTTTTGCATCCCGTGAGGCAACAAATGGAAAGAATGGCTGTGGCGGAGGGATCCCTCGCTTACGCTCGGTGTACTTTAACCTAATGGGGGTCGTCCGAGAGTCGGAAGGGGGAGGGGAAAGGGAGGAGGCAGCCGAGGAATTGTTTTTTTCTCTCGCCCCGCCCTCGCCGGGGCGGCCAATGGCGATGGGCTCCTTCCCCACGAGTCTCGCCCAGCTCCTTGGACCCAGCCAATGAGCGATGGAAGCGGCTCCGAGGGGGCGGGCCCGGGAGGCTGTGCGTGTCTTGTGAGAGCTCTTGAACCAAGTCAGAGAGCTAGAGTCGGCTGGGCGGCTGGAAACGGTGGCCGCCGCCGGTGACTCAGGGAGGCGGGAGGCGGGAGGCGGGAGGCGGGGTAAGAGCGCCACGGCCTCGGCTGAAGGGATCGGAGGAAGAAAGGTGAAGGCGCCAAGCCCGCGGCCCCGCCGCCCCCGCGCCGCGGCGCAGGCTGGGGGTCTGCGGCCGAGTAGAAGGGTGTCGGGGCGGGGCGGCGGGGCAAGTGCGGAACGGCGGGCTCGCCCCTCCCGCGGGGCTGCCCGGGGCGGGGACCCGGCCGCCTGGGACGGGGCCTCTGCTTCGGGGCCTTTTCTTTTCCGGGGTGAGGGGCGAACACTTTCAAATCCACTTAAGCCACAAATAATTCTCCCCTCACTCTGTCTGCATTTAGGTTTCAGGTTTTGGAAAAGCGAAACTTGGGAGAGCCAGGGTCACGCGACGCTTGGGCCAGTGTTTGCGGTGGGGGAGGGATCGGGGGGCGGGAAGGGCGCGGGTGGAGAGATCGGGTGCGGGTCCTCCGTCTCACCCGCCGCCGCCTGGGGTCCCCTCCTCCGATCGGGATTAGGACCCTTTCCTCCGCCCTGGCCTCCCCCAACGACCTCTCTTCCCGGCCCCCTCCCGCCGGCCGCCCCCGTTGCATTTTGTTTTTGTGTTTTTGCAGGGAGGAGCCCTTCCTGCAGCGTTGGAACCATGGTGCTCACGCTCGGAGAAAGTTGGCCAGTATTGGTAGGGAAGCGATTCCTCAGTCTGTCCGCAGCCGACGGCAGCGACGGCGGCCACGACAGCTGGGACTTGGAGCGCGTCGCCGAGTGGCCCTGGCTCTCCGGGACCATTCGAGCCGTCTCCCACACCGACGTTACTAAGAAGGATCTGAAGGTAAAACCGGCTCCCGGGCCTCGGCAGTCGGACGTTTCCTAGTTACCTTGGTAACGAGACAGCCAGCAACCCTCCCTCCCTTTTTCTGAAAAGGCGACCAGAAAGTTGGCATCTGATCTGAAGGTGCAGAAAAGTAGACCTTGAAAGTCTTTGAAATGGTGTGTAGAGCGAGGTGTGTTTGGCTTAGAGTTGCCCGTGTTTAATAATGGGCTTAGGGTTGCTCAGACATGATTAGTTATTGCACGCGCTGTGCCTTATCAGGGCTGTACGATGATTTCTCCGAAGGGGGAGTGTTGTTAATATTAAGTTGGGCAAGTGGGTGACGTTAGGAATCATTGAGAATTGAGCACTAGTGCTTAGAAGTGCTTTCAGTCGGGT
Organism: Stenella coeruleoalba; assembly: GCF_951394435.1. Lineage (NCBI taxonomy): Eukaryota > Metazoa > Chordata > Mammalia > Artiodactyla > Delphinidae > Stenella > Stenella coeruleoalba. The sequence continues at coordinate 14,076,604 of NC_137159.1, read as the reverse complement.
TTTTTGTTTGTTCCTTCTAATTTCTTCACCCAACTTCTTAAACTTTCAGACTTAGAAGTGTGAGTGTAGAGGAAGGAGCTTAATTCTCTTCAGTATATTAAGGTGGGTATTTGTCCGTATATGGTGGGTCAGGGCAGGAGTGGGTTCCTGGTTGTCTCTGATGAGTCTGTGAGTGGGTGTGGGATATGACCATATATGGAGGGCTGGGGTGGAGCTGCCCCTTATATGGTGTGTTGGAGGGATGGCTTTGAAATATTCCATTTGGGTGTTTGAGGGAAGGGAGAGAAATGGGAACGAGTGCGGCCAGTGATTTTTAATCAGAATGGCACGCAGAACCTTTTTCAGTTAGATCTTTTCAAAAAGAGATGAATTCTGATCGTACTCCCTAATAGAAGTATTGGTGTGAAAGGATTGTGTGGAAACTACCAGTGAGGAAGCCATTGTACCAACAAAGACTCCTTTGTGCAAAAATAACTGAAAAAAGGTCCCCAACAAAGACTCCGAAGTGGTGATAACTTGAAGGAAGCTTGTCAGAACAGAAGAGCTTTCCATCCTGGGTAACGGATATGTTTTAGTATCTCCACTTGGTCATTATCTTTGCTTTTTCTTGAAAACTGCTCAAATAAGGGAAGCAAGTTTTCGCATTGGCAGTTGAATATGTGTTGATTGCTGAAACACTGTTCAAGGAATTGGCATAACCTGTGTTCTGACCCAGAAAGTTTTGACCCTTGAGCCCACCTTCTTAATCATCGTGCTCCCTGATCAAAGGCTCTGCCACCAGAGGACTCCTGTCGTACACTGTGAAATTTGGTTTCACTCCTAGCAAGGCGCGTTTTGATGTTTACAGAAAGAAGGTAATGTGGTACAGCCTATTTGCTTAGGCTAATCATCTTTCTCAATAAAATGGGCTTTGTGTAGTAGATTTCAGTCATAGTTGCGGCGGTTCATTTCACCTGCCAAGTAAAATTTTCTGTAGTGCATTTGTTTTTACCCGATTTGAGTGGAAACAAGATTAATCCTTACAGTCTTTAGTTCTTTGGCAGATGATGAGAGACTAGGTGTTTCCTTACTCAGCAGTGATTGCAGACCCGTTGGGTTAGGAAGGGAACCTCGGAGGTCCTTTATGTGTGTTCTTTTAAATCTCCACATCTCCCTCACCCCCAGCCTTTGAAGTGGTGGTGGTATCTTCATTTTCAGAATAAAGAAATAGATTTAGGAAAGGAAATCTTGTCCAGACTTGCATAGTTAGCTACTAAGTGACAGAGGGAGCATTGGAATCCACGTTTGGCTATGTGTGTCTTCACTGCACTAAGGTGCCTAACCTGGAGACGACAGGGATTTTAATTCAAAAGCAATTTTGACTATAGTGGATTTTTTGCTTTACCTACAGACTTCACAACTCAGCCCTCATGTAAGAAATCTACTCAGTTTCTCTTTTTGAATCATGATTTATTGCTGCATTCCTTAATTGAGTAGCAGATAAAGTAATTGGTGTAAGTTTAAGGATATGTTGTGTTAGCAAAAACACAGTTTTTGAAACATTGAAACCTATTGTGTTTGGCCAGATGCAGGCAGGAACTGAGTAACTAAGACAATGCCTAAGACCTGGGCTTAGGGATATTGAGTTTTTGGGAGTGGGTTGGGGGGGCTGCAATGAATATGAATGAATGAAATTCAAGTAGTGTGCAACTGTTTTAGTACTAATAGAAGTACAAGTCTGTCTAGACTGACTTGCTTCCTTAGTTGAGGTTGAAATGAATGAGACCAAGGCTTGTTAACTTTGTTTCATCTAGAGAAAGACTTTGTAACAAAGTCACTTACTCAGATACAATGTTTAGTAGTTGATTACAGAGAAGTTAGGTGAAGACATAATAGATTTGTTTCATCTAGAGAAAGACTTTGTAACAAAGTCACTTATTCAGATACAATGTTTAGTAGTTGATTACAAAGAAGTTAGGTGAAGACATAATAGATACTTATCATGCAGTAAATACTTTGATTTAATCCTCACAAAAATCCTAGATAGTAAACCACATTTTTTAGTGTTAGAAATTGAGGCTTAAACAAGTTAAATAACTTGCCGAAGTTTGTCCCCAGACCTTAAACACTAGGCTTTAATATTCAGATAGAGTGAGGTTAGAGCAACTCTATTTTGCTGGGTTCAGTATCCCCAGCACTGAGAACATTGCTTGGCATGTAGTTTTTGCTAAAATATTTGAACAGATGAAGGAATCATAAAATTATTACTCGTATATAGAAAAGCAGTTCAGAAATTATCTTCCAATGGAGCATTGGCATTCTCTTTAACTTGGATAACAACAGATCTTAATTAGGTGTGATTATAAGGACTTCTTCAACCTTATTTTTGTGCTACTCTGTCTACTTGAGTGTGAGGCAGATTGCTTCTTAACTGACTTTGTTCTACGCATGCTGGGAATGCCCTCCTTCCCCAACTTGTTTGTCTAAGTCTTTTCCTTGCTTTGAACCTACTTTTTCCTTGAGTCTTCTGCCCCTTCTTAGTTCTTTGGGATGTCCTTAGCAGATGAGTAGTACTTGCCAACTATATGTACCATTTGCTGCTGTTAAAGCCCTTTTTGGCAGTTGGATACCTTGACCAATCAATGCCTAGTTTTTTCATCCTTGCATACAGTTGAAACTTGAATGTTGGTGGATTCTGTTGACAGTCAACCCATGTAAAATGAGAAACTTAGCACAGTGTAATAATAAAAAGTGTTTACCCCTATAACTGAATGCTAGACTCTGGGATTTTAGATAAGAGTCTAGGTGTAAGAAGACATAAATAGAAGCATAATGAATTAATTCCTAATTTGTGAAGCAGTGAAATAAGTGATATTCTGTACCGTAGTACTGGGCATAGAGTAGAATGTCATTAAAAACTTCGTGATTAAAAACCATGCCATTGTGTAAGTGCCTACTTTTAAACTTGGAAACATTTTACTTGGCTATTCTGATAGTTTTCAAAATCATATACTTAGGTAAGATTAGTATATACTAAAAGTGGAGGTTTTGAGATTAGCTTGATTAGATAATATTAATTCATATATCTTAAAGGAAAGAGATTTATCTTTCTGGGAAGAACAGCTTGAAATAATTAACTTGAAATATCCAACATCTGGTCAAGAAATTTTATAAGCTAATAGGCACGTATTTACAAAATGCCCTATTTTTTAAATAGGAAATTTGGGAATTATAGGTAGTAAGTTGTAATTAATAGGCCTTTTTCTGGCCTTTGGAGTCAGACAGCACAGATAACATCTCCTTTGTGGACCAAGGGATTGTGGAGGAAAGAACACCATTTAGAATGACAACTAGTCGTATCTGTCACTTTGCAGGAGCTTGGTCAAATCACATTAGTTCCCCCTGAATTTGAATTCTTACCGTTGTTTTTCTTAAATAGAAATTTCTGTAAAAGAGGCTTTTGGTGCGGGGGGTGTGTGTCCTTATATATAGAACTTCAGACCTCAAGGCACAAATGAAAGATATGTAGTTATGATAAACAGGAAACTTTTTAAAGAACGTTGAAGAAAGCTCACAACTTGTTGGTTTTATTATATTTTTTCAAAAGTCATCTTTTTTTTTTTTTTTTTTGCGGTACGCGGGCCTCCCACAGCTGCAGCCTCTCCCGCTGCAGAGCACAGGCTCCGGACGCGCAGGCTCAGCGGCCATGGCTCACGGGCCCAGCCGCTCCGCGGCATGTGGGATCCTCCCGGACCGGGGCATGAACCCGTGTCCCCTGCATCGGCAGGCGGACTCTCAACCACTGCGCCACCAGGGAAGCCCCTTAAAAGTCATCTTTTTAAATGTGAAGTTTTGACCAACACAGCCTAATACTTCAAAGTATTATTTATTTTTAAAAAACTAAATTTATTTATTTTTAAAGAACTAAACTTAATTTTCAGATTACTCAAAAATTGAGACATAGGGACTTCCCTGGTGGCGCAGTTAAGAATCCGCCTACCAATGCAGGGGACACGGGTTCGAGCCCTGGTCAGGGAAGATCCCACATGCCGCAGAGCAACGTAGCCTGTGCGCCACAACTACTGAGCCTGCACTCTAGAGCCTGTGAGCCACAAGTACTGAGCCCGTGTGCCACAACTCCTGAAGCCCGCATGCCTAGAGCCCGTGCTCCGCAACAAGAGAAGCCACCACAGTGAGAAGACCATGCACCGCGACAAAGAGTAGCACCTGCTCGCTGCAACTAGAGAAAGCCTATGTGCAGCAATGAAGACCCAATGCAGCCAAAAATAAATAATTAATAAATAAATAAATTTATGTTAAAATAATTGAGATATAAAGAGGCAGCTTGTCTAAAATTTGATTTAGGGTTGATCATAAGCTTTATAGATAGCTTATAGATATGATAAGAACTGTGATATTGCATACGTTTTGGGAAGCCACTTAAGATCTTAGATTACTTTTTTTCTGAGTAGATGTTAGATAATCATATTGAAGTCTTCCTCCTCCCATTCCTAACTGAAGAAGTGATACTCTGATAAATTAAGATTTGAATTACCACGGAGGTCTTAAAACTACCTAGTCTTGGGCTTCCCTGGTGGCGCAGTGGTTGAGAGTCCGCCTGCCGATGCAGGGGACACGGGTTCGTGCCCCGGTCCGGGAAGATCCCACATGCCGCGGAGCAGCTGGGCCCGTGAGGCATGGCCGCTGAAGCCTGCCCGTCCAGAGCCTGTGCTCCACAATGGGAGAGGCCACAACAGTGAGAGGCCTGCGTACCGCAAAAAAAAAAACCTACCTAGTCTCCTTGCCAGATACTTAACATAAATTGCCTTTAAAATCTACCTAACAATTCAGTGAAGGGTGGGTCTTAGTACTTTCATTTTGAAGCTACCAGAACACAAGATTCAGAGAGCTTAGCTTTTTGACCTGGGTACAGTTAATTGGTTTCCTTTGTAATTCTACATATTTTATTTTATGCATGTAAAATCATTCTAAGAAAGCTTCAACATAGCTGGTATTCAAACCCAGATCTCTCTGATTCTGATGTGTGTAGATGTGCATTCCTCTTACACTATGTTGATGGGAAAACTGTCATCCAAAGCTAAGTTGGGTTTGAGGTTGATGTGCTGTGGGGCAAAAAGACTAGGGGAGATGTCAGAGGACCTGGATTCTGTGACTAGGCAAACAGAAAGGAAGATGGGCAGTCTCTGAAGCCCGATGTGAAGGACCACTGGTTGGTTATGGTGATGGAATACATAGAACCAAGGTGGAGTACGCAGGGCCTTGTCACATAGTAGGTGCTTAACACATTTACACTTATTCTGTAATAACTGCAAGGTTAAAAGCCTGCCATACCAAGAAGATATGCAGCTTCTCAGGGGAAGTTGCCTGGGAAATTAGGGGTGCATATTTTGTGGTTGGGGGAGAAGGATAGGATGGGTCTCAAATTTCATTGGTTTTAAAGATTGATAGTCTATAGCCATAAAACTGGAAAAGTTTGGGATTGAGGCTAGTGGTATATCAGTTGGGAACTTCCTGCCTTCCAAATGGGTGAGAGAAACAAGGTAAGAGCCCAATTCAGAGAGAAATTTATTCATTCAACAAGTATTCGAGTACTGACTGATGAAATACATGGTAAGTTAAAGAAGACAGACTTTGACCGATTAGAGTTTTTAAAATGTCAATCAGTTGACCACAAATAAATAATTCAAAATGTGGAATAGTGCTACAAAAGAAGAGTACAGAGTTTTGAGTACAATTAGCAAGGGACTTCTCTTGGGAGAGAGAGGGGCTCTTTGGTAAGGGAAGGCTTGAGGAAAGGATTTTTGAATTGGGTTCTGATGAATAAATGGAAATTAAATAAACTTTTTTAAATTAAAGGTTGAAAAGGGAGATATGATTGCCTATGAAATTATGAAGTGTTGATAGATTTATTAACTAATTCTTTGAAACCAAAAATGAGACATCACTCTATTAAGAGGAGAGCTTTTAAATCAAGTTAAAATAGTGATTTTTTTTTTTTTTTGCGGTACGCGGGCCTCTCACTGCTGTGGCCTCTCCGGTTGCGGAGCACAGGCTCCGGACGCGCAGACTCAGCGGCCATGGCTCACGGGCCCAGCCGCTCCGCGGCATGTGGGATCTTCCCGGACCGGGGCACGAACCCGTGTCCCCTGCATCAGCAGGCGGACTCTCAACCACTGCGCCACCGGGGAAGCCCAAAATAGTGATTTTTACACTGAATATTGAGGGAGTTTATTGTATCTCAGTTAAAACATAAGAAACATTTTAAAAGACTTAGAGTAAATGAAACGGTAGCATATTCATAATGGGTTAAGGAAGCTAAGGTGTTTGGTACGTTTATATGACTTTTAAGGTTTTGTGACTGATTCCTACTTATGGGTTACTGTCAGAGACCCACTTTTGGACTGAATTCTTTTTTTATGTTTTAAAATATCTACAAATTATAAGGGTTTTAACTTTAGGGCTAAAAGGTATTTTGCAGATCAGAAGCAGAAAACTTCATAGTTACTTGGAAAATAGTATTTCAAAGGTAGTTTAATTTTCATGTAAGAAGTTAGAGGTAGTTTTGGAAAATTCTGGGGTCCTTTATCAATTACTCGTTTCTATATGTAGCAAAGTTGTCTTGTCTTGGATTTCAAACTCTGAGGTAATTTCCCAGTTTATTCAACTCAAGGTGTTGAAAGCGCCTGGTGCCGAGTCCTACTGCTACCAGAGGGCTTCAGAAGCCAGTGGTGGATTGTGTGATGGGCGGTCATCTTAAACTCACTGACAGTGTCAACATAGAATTACAATGCCCTGCGAGAAGTACTTTGGGTTTCAGATTTCTGTCTTTGAATTCTCAAAGCTCTGATGTCTAATTAACATATGTAAAAACCTTCTACACGGGGGTTCTTTTTTGTGAAGGCTTCCCAGAGGTTACTTTGAGGGCAGAGACTGGTCTCCACATCTCTTGACTCTGCTTCCCAGAGTGGTTTGGGAGCCAAAGCTCATTGGTTCTAACAGATCTGGTTAGTTTATTGTGGGTTTAGAAGGGAAGTAAGAGAGCAGGAGTTGGGGGCAGCGTATTCAGATACCAGACTCGAGTAGAATGGTGAGGGTATAATTCAACTTAGGCATTTTTCATGTTTATTTTTGTTAATCAAGTCTGCTTTCCTTCAATTTTGTTTGTCTTAGGTGTGTGTGGAGTTTGATGGGGAATCTTGGAGGAAGAGAAGATGGATAGACGTCTACAGCCTTCTAAGGAGAGCCTTTTTAGTGGAACATAACTTGGTTTTGGCTGAACGGAAGTCTCCTGAAGTTTCTGAGCGAATTGTTCAGTGGCCTGCGATAGTGAGTAAAACTCGGGCTTATTTGAACTCCTGAGAAGAGGGTATTTCACCCGTTACGAATGAAACAGGGAAAATCTATACGTAATGCCTATATTTGGTCCTCTGGAAAATAATAGTACAGAGATATGACAGTGTAGAAGATTCAGAAGAACCCCCAGAACCTCCTGTCAGCCCTGCTAGGAGCCCTGCAACTCTGACCCTTGACTTTTCTTGGGCCTCAGTTTCTTCACTTGAAAAGTCGGGGGTGGAGGTCATGTGGGGAACGTCTAGTCTAGGTCAGTGGTTAGAAACCAGCAGATATATACAGACATACAGATCTTTTTGGTTTGACCCTCACAGTGTTTTAAGAAAATCTAAATTAGTTGTCTACATTTAAAAAATGTAGAGAATGTCCTTAAAAATCTAGAGTTCCAGTTTTTCTTGGAGAAGTGGCAAGATACGGCAGCACTGGGGCCGCATAGCAGTTCCTTGTTGCAACAGTGGGCGGAAGCTGAAAAGTAGCTGTTGCCTGGACCCTGTGAGGGTTTCCACTTGGGGTCTCATGATGTTTAAGGTTCCCCCGGCTCATATTTCTTTGGCTTTAAAGATGCTAGCAGTCAGTATATGACTGTGCCATTTCCACACCATAAGTCTGGTGCAGTTAAAGGAAAATAGTGATCAGGAGAGCACAGTTCAGGCTATTTGAGACATGAGCTGGGGCTTGAAGGAGGAAGGGGCAGATTGGATAGTTGAAAGGCTAAGAGGATGATTGAAAGGCTGACCAGCTTGTGAAGAGCCTGCATGCCCGTATGAGCAAAGTTAAGATTTTGCCCATGGGTGAGAAGAGCTGCTGGAGGTTTTTGAGTGGTGTCGGGTTTTGTTTAAAGTTGTATTTTGCTCTTTGTATTTTTTCCCCCATCTATTAAGAATTTGCTAAAAACATGGCCCTGTCTCCCCACAAAAATGTACATAAAGCAATATTTTGCATAAATTTGGGGGAAGCCATACATCTGTGGCCCCAGACCTATATGTTAATGACTCTCAAATGTGTATCGCATTTAAGTTATTGATTCTGGGTAGAAATTACGTGCGCCTGTTGTGGTTGCATGAATAGTTATTATTGAGATACTGATAGTAAATAAACGACTGAATGGCTTTCTCTCTCTCCACGTGTATGGAATATTGCCAGTCCCCGTTTTCAGAATTACGCCAGCAGCAGTTATGATGCCAAAGCATTTTCTTCTGTTTCAGATGTACAGACCTCTGCTGGACAAAGCTGGTTTGGGATCCATAACGTCTATTCGCTTTTTAGGAGATCAACAAAGAGTATTTCTTTCTAAAGACCTTTTAAAGCCTATACAGGTAAAACACGGAAATGATATTAAACCCTAAAAATAGAAAGACAGACTCCTTGAATATGAGAACTAACATATTGATGTTGATTGCTCTCATTCAGATATCTAACAGAGAAAAGGACCCATCTTATGAGCAGTTAAGTTGTCAGACATCATTGCTTAGTGTTAGCCGTTGGGTTGGTACTATTTATTTGGGGTTGGAAGGACAAACGTACTACAGTTGATGATGGGTGTGTATAGAAACACCTAGGTGATATGAAGCTCATTTCTAAGACTATCATTCATATATATACATATATCTGTGTATGTATATATATATGTCAGTCCTGATTATTTAAGGATTCTGTATTTGGGAACTTGCTTACTTGCTAAAATATATTTGTAACCCCCCAGTCAGTACTTTGGTGCTTTCATGGTCATTCACAGACATGTGCACAGTGGTGAAGATTTTCAGTTGTCTGACACATGTTCCCAGCTGAGCTTGAATAAGGTGACATTCTGCCTTCTTACTTCCTCTCTTCTACTGTAAACAAGTGTCCTTTTCAAGGTCTATTTAGTACTGCATTTTTGTGCTTTTTCGTTGGTGATTTCACTCTTTCAAATGGCCCCAAGGGTAGTGCTGAAGTGCTCTCTAGTGTTCTAAGTGCAACGAGGCTGTGATGTGTCTTAGGGAGAAAATACATGTGTTAGATAAGCTTCATTCAGCCGTGAGGTATAGTGGCCATGGGTTCGAGGTTAGCATTGCAGCAATATATACTAAATAATGTGTTTTTCAACAGAAACACATAAAACAAGGTTATGTATTGATTGGTTGACGACAGTATTGTGACCAGAGGCTTGAAGGAACCTAACCCCATCTTTCCCCTAGGAATGGTTCAGTATTCACTAATTCAGTGTTTGTGGTGACTTAACATAACTACCACAAACAGTGTAAATCGTGTGTGTGTGTGTGTGTGTGTGTGTGTGTGTGTGTGTGTGTGTTCATTCATATTCTTTCCAATTAGCTTGCAGAACTCCCTCCTTTTTCTTCACAACATTTAGGCTCTTGGTTCTTGCTCGTGTGTGATTTTTTCCTTTATTGTAAAAATGTTGGGGGGGAGGGGAAGAACACACAGATTACTGCCACAGATCACTACCTTGGGAATAATGTTGGTCTTATGATAACATTGGTTTTTTTATGTTTTTTGTTTTTTGCGGTACGCGGGCCTCTCACTGTTGTGGCCTCTCCCGCTGCGGAGCACAGGCTCCGGACGCGCAGGCTCAGAGGCCATGGCTCACGGGCCCAGCCGCTCCACAGCATGTGGGATCTTTCCGGACCGGGGCACGAACCCGTGTCCCCTGCATTGGCAGGCGGACTCCCAACGACCGCGCCACCAGGGAAGCCCTAACGCTGGTTTTTTTATATGTCATTTGTGAAACTTAGTCATCCCCTTTAACCACTTCTGTTTTGTGACCTGACTTGTTTCTATGGCCTGTAGGACAATTAAACCAGTTTATTTGCTGAAAGACAGTTTAGGACCAAGGGTCATTGACTTGGCATTGACTTTTCTCTGCGCAAGTCTTACTTTTACTTCCATGTCCTCGAAGTGAGTGAAAACAAGATTCACACTCTGAACCCTATTCTATAATGTTTAGTAAATGGAACAGAGGAAGATGCTTTTACTTAATTGCAGACACAAGTTATCTTCATATGTCAAATAGGCATCTTGGTATTTTTCTTACATTAAAAGGCAGAATGACTGCTCTTAAGGACCAAGGAACATACAGCAGGGGCTGTGGATGTCTGCTTCACTGAGCAGTATTTACTTCTTAGCATTGTTTTCAGGACAGTTCTGTTTTATATCTTTCATGTGTTTAACCTTTTCAGTTTTGTTTCTTGAGGTTGAAAAAGGTCAGTAAGTTTTATTTATTTAAGAGCCCTTTGTGGCCCGCCTCACTGACGTGGTATTTTACCTTGTAGTAGGAATTGGAGAACACATTTAAATTTTTTGAAATTGCAGTAGCATGAAAAAAAACAAAACAAAACACATGGCCCGTTCTGGTTATTAATGTTGAGCTCTTATGAAACCCCTAGTTCAAGTCTACTGTTATTTGGCTGCTTAAGAAATTTTTCCAGCATGGCCTCTCTAAAAGACTGTTCTTTCCAATGGGAGAAATGGATGAACTGTTTTTGGCCACTGTGTACCCATTTCACATGCAGAAAAGCATGAAGGCCTGATATTGGAAGGGCTTCTGTGCTATGCAGTTTGGGTTTGGCAGGTTCCTCCTATTGACAGTCTGTATACATTTATCATAACTGAGTGTACACACAAAGCCAGAGCACTGTGGAATAGTGCCAAAACTAGAGCTGCCAAGAATTGAATGTTTCAAAGCTGGCTAGCTGAAGGCTTAACGCTATTCATTCAGATTTTGTCCTTCCTCCCCCCGCACGCCCCTCTTCGTAAACAAGAATGCATTTGGAATTCTAGTTAGGGGAAATGAATCTGTGTGAAATGATGTTTGTTAAAAACAGCAATTTCAATGAACTGACACTATGGATCTAAGTGATTTCTGTGTATGTGTCTTTTGCCCCTTGCATTTGGAGCTGTGATTTCCCTAATTTCCCTAGAGTTTGGGATACAGAGTATTTTTGACACGAACTGACTAGCTAGTTTGTTTGCTTATTATATTTAAAATTTGAGCCACTCTTAGTATTGTCTTGCTCTTAGCTTGGGGTGACTTCACTTCTGTCTGCCTTATATTTGTGATGGTTTGATGGTTTCCTACTACTTGACCAGTCTAATTCATTGGAGTTGCAATGGTTTGCTGCCATCAAATGGCTAATTGACACTACTTTAATCCCTGTGATTAAACTGATTGAAATATCCACTGGAATTTAAACAACTCTTCTTGTTACCTTAAAATGTAATGATTTTCCATTTTTCAGGATGTAAACAATCTTCGACTTTCGCTTATCGATAATCAGAATGTCAGTAAAGAATTTCAAGCTTTGATTGTGAAACATTTGGATGAAAGCCATCTTTTACAAGGTAAGAAGCTATGTTTTAGCCCTTCTCACTCATTTGCTCATTAAAAATTCTAATGTGTTAGAAATTCTTTTGCTGCTTTTCCCATGCAACTAGGTGAGTGGAGGACTTTATTCTGTAATGTATTCTGAAGCCTCTGAAATTTGGAGAGCTCAGGGATCATGTGAAGACTATAAAAGTGAAGTAGGTATTAAACAAGCTCAGCTATATTTTGACATGGAATTTGATATGTTTGGAATTTCAGTCTTATAAAATTAATAAAGCATTAATTTGGTAAGCTTGATCTTGCCATTTACTGTTATTGATTTTCTTGGTCAATTTCACAATTGTAAGTATTTTATCAGACTTAGCAGTTTTGCTGAGGTTCCTGAATTTGGATCCTCTAAAACTGCAGAGGAGAATGAGTTACATCTCAATGTGTTATCTGATACTACATGGTCTGATACAAATACTAGAAGAAATATATTGCAAGTCTGAGATAAATCAGTAGAAAAGTGAAGCTTAAAAATACAGTTTAAATCTTCTCCTAGCTTTGCTGAAATGTCTGTCTTCTTGCATTTATAGCAGTACCTTTTAATGTTTACTTTTTGTCTACTGCATTTTTAAAGACTTGGGAAAAGATTACCCTGGATAATGGTGCTGTTGGGAGATAATGCATATTGCTCTAAGGATTTTTTTTAATTTTTATTTTTTAAGGTGACAAAAACTTAGTTGGTTCAGAAGTAAAAATTTATAGCTTGGACCCATCTACTCAGTGGTTTTCTGCAACCATTGTAAATGGAAACCCAACATCAAAAACTCTTCAAGTCAACTGTGAGGAGGTAAGGATGATGATAATTGTGTGTAAGATAACTTGACAGGGAAAGATAATTATAAAAAGGAATTATAGTATTTTATAGGAGCTAAACACCTTTATTATTTTATATTAAAATATCAGAGTAGAAAAAAACAATTATTTTAAAAAGCAATTATATGTAAGAAGCCCCTATTATTTGTTTTTTTAAATAAATTTTAATTAATTAATTAATTTATGGCTGCATTGGATCTTCACTGCTGTGCACGGGCTTTCTCTAGTTGCGGCCAGCAGGGTCTACTCTTCGTTGTGGTGCCTGGGCTTCTCACTGCGGTGGCTTCTCTTGTTGTGGAGCATGGGCTCTAGGCACGTGGGCTTCAGTAGCTGTGGCATGCGGGCTCAGTAGTTGTGGCTCGTGGGCTCTAGAGCGCAGGCTCAGTAGTTGTGGCGCACGGGCTTAGTTGCTCCGTGTCATGTGGGACCTTCCCGGACCAGGGCTCGAACCCGTGTCCCCTGCATTGGCAGGCGGATTCTTAACCACTGCGCCACCAGGGAAGTCCCAGAAGCCCCTACTGTTATGTTGATAGAGCTAATTTCTGGTGTGTTCCTGAGCATTTTAAAATTTCCTAGTATCTTTGTTTTATTTATTTGTTTTTAAGATTCCAGCACTGAAAATTGTCGATCCATCACTGATTCATGTTGAAGTTGTACATGATAACTTTGTGACATGTGGTAAGACACACTGTTTGATTAAAATCTTTGTTCTCCTTTCCCCTTTATCCTTCTCACATTAAGAGAGACAGGGACGCCAACTTACCTGTTTTTAAATATTTTAGGTAATTCTACAAGAATTGGGGCTATAAAACGCAAATCTTCTGAGAATAATGGAAGCCTGGTTTCCAAACAAGCAAAATCTTGCTCTGAGGTAACTTGATTTATTTTTGTCACTTGTGTAAACCTTTCTCTAATTCTCACAGTGCATGGCCAGTTTGTCTAGTGGTAATAAAGCTGTCTGCTCTGCTCTTCTGTGCTGTTGTGTCTGCTCTTTGCTAGTCCCAGATCTTGGCCGTAATTTCTATACTCAAGCAGATGGAGATAATATAAGTTTCTGGTTCGCTATTTTTGTCAAGAAAAAGTTTTTAGTTTTGATGTTTCCTGAAAATTGTCAATAGATTTGACAGTTTCACCATATGGAGGTATTTTTGAAGATCAATTGAGTTGTGTGTGTCAAATCAGAAGAATGCCTTGCATGAGAGGAGGGGAGGAAGCTTAGAATTCTGAGTAGATTTGGTGTTGAAATAGGACTCCCACCTCAATAATTGAGAGGTTTGATCGGTCATTTATGATTGGGTGAACAAACATACTCACTTTTTGAAGGAAGTGGTTGGTTTGCCATTGCTAATTTCTGCCTAGAAAACTACAGGCTTCTGTGAATGGCACTGTTGAGTTCAAGTACTGGATTTAATTCTATCCTGGAATAGGATTTGGATCAAGAAACTTAAGGCTCTCAGCTTTTCCCTCTCCTCCCTGTTGTAGAGAAGCTGGCCCTCTTTAGCTCTTCAAGTCCTCATGCTTTCTCCAGCCTTAGGACTCACTGTTCTCCTTTCTCTTCTAATCCTAGCTTCACTCTAATTAACTTCCATTTATCTTTCTGATGTGATGTTGCTTCCTCCAGGAAGCCATACCTAACATCTCTACAGTCATTGTAACCTATATCCCAAACTAGGTCAAATTCCCTAATTTATTATGCTTTGTAATTACTCGTACATGTCTTCAGGACATCACAGTGTACACAATGGGGCAATTTTATTCAGAATTCCCCAAAGATTAGGCTAGACAGACTAGCCTAATGAGGGGATGGGGGACTGGGGTAGACTTCTCAAGGGAGGGTATAAATGACAGGGTCAAATTTTGAAATCTGGGGGGGAAAAAAGAAACTTAAGGCTTTTTCTTTTTTAATTGAGTTGAATCCTTAGGTCCTATTACAGTACAGATTACTTTTCTCACAACTTAGGTATCCAAATGCACTTGTGTTACATGGAAAGTTTACTGTGTTATAATTGTCAAAAACGCCTTTATGATGCTCTGCTCTAGGCTGGAGTTTAGAATTTTATTTTATTTTATTTATTTATTTTTAAAAATATTTATTTCTTTGGCTGCACTAGGTCTTAGTTACAGAATGTGGGATCTTTAGTTGTGGCTTGTGGGACCTAGTTCCCCGACCAGGGATCAAACCCGGGACCCCTGCATTGGGAGCGCGGAGTCTTAACCACTGGGCCACGAGGGAAGTCCCTGGAGTTTAGAATTTTAAAATTGATCAAGTGGATATTGTTAAGATTGTTGGCAGCATTGTAGAGGGAACTTTGGAGCCTGGGTGGGGGCAGGGCAAGGAGAGATGGCATGAGAATGGGTCAGGGTCAGGGAATGCATCTAAGGCTCTGGATCAGGGCAGGCTGGACTACAACATCAACTAGAACCAAAGCAAGCACGTGCTACACAAATACTAAAGAATCTGGGTGGCTAAGATGATTGGCTTTCCTGAGTCTTAAGCCTGTGTACAGGCCACAGGAACTTTGATACTTGATGAGAAACTTTGCAAACCAGGATGTCTGATACCTGTCTTCCTTCCAAATGTGCAGGCTTGACCTCAGGTGGTTCAGGAAGGAATGAAGAGGTAATTATGGATATTAGCATTACTACCTTTTCATTTTGCCTTAAAGTTTACAAAGGGGAAGTAATGTAGTAAGGACTGTAAATTGAGGATGTCAGGCAAGTGATTATTGACTCTTAGAGGCAGACTCACAGGGGATACTGTCAAGTAATCCATGGTATTAGAAGCTGAAAGAGAAACAGAGCAGAATGGTAACCTGTCAGGTTTTGTTCTGGATAAATTGTTAACAGTCTTGCGTAGAGGTAATAAAGGGCAGTTTGGAGAATTTGATTGCATGTTGCCTGCCATGGAGAAGGCATCACTGTAGACATTCAGTAAGATGAAAAGGAGAGCCACATGATGTTATGTTGAGGTGGGGACCAGACCCGAGGAAATGGCATCCTGATGGATCATGGAGAAATCAACCTGGGGTACAAGCAGGACTGGGGTCAGTGGGGACCTCCTGTTGGGGAAGGTGCCAGTTCTTCAAAGTGTCAAGTTTATCCGTGATGTGATAGGCAATTGAGCAAGTAAATTTATAACCTTGAAGGAGGTGCTTGTAAAATATGGTAACATTGACGTATGTAAGTGATTCTGTCTTCCTGACTCACGCTCTTGAAGGGCAGGGAGCTTGTGTCTTTGCTCTCTGTCAGCACACTGTCCAGCTCAGTAGGTTTGTGTGCTACTGATTACTGGACACAGTAGAAGCTGTTTTTCCAAAAAGCCTGAACTTTGGTTGGGAGATAAGTTCCTCAACCTATTTGAGCCTTAACTTCAGCATCTAAAATGTGGAAATAAATTTGATGTTTAAAAAAATGTCTGTCTCAGCTCTTAAGAACTATCCTAGTCATCTTCACATTCTAAAGCAATTTGGAGATGGTAAATTTTTACCTGAGTATTGACGTTTTAGAAATTATTATTAATTTTTTAATTATAAAAGTTATTCTCCTTTTATATTGCACTTGTTTTCAAAATAAAGATTCTTACATTTTAAAAAAAGTTATTCTCATTTAAAGATATTTAGGAAACCCAGAAAAGCATAGTAAAGAAAAGAAACATCACTCATAATCATACTTTTCAGAGACTCACTCTTCACATTTTGGAATACCTGTCTTCCTCCTGTTTTTTTTCTTTTTCTTTTTCCTGTATATTCGTGGAGGCTTTTTTTTTTTTTTTTTTTTTTTGTAAACTAAAAGCCATACTCTTGTGTAGCTTCCTTTACAGTATATTGTGAATATTTTCCCATATCCTGGGTGATCCTTGCAATCAGGCAAGTTTTTGGAAACACTGGCCTAGCCTAGATTTCAGGGGAGATGGAGAGGTAAAGGAAGAAGTGGGGAAAGAAAGAGAGTTCATGTACATGTGTGAGTGAAAGGTGAGTACAGTAACACCCTTGGTGCACGTCTCACTGTGTCTGCACTTTCCAGATGTGTTGGACTGGCAAAGAGTTTGGTGCTCTTTGGACGACAGGAGTTGAGGTTGAGGTTGAGAACACTCTTGATTGCTGGGGTGAATACTTTTGGATAAGGTAAACCTGTTTGCCAGTAACATCTGGCTCCTTGAAGGTCTTCTCTGCCTAGCAGACTATTCCTCAGAGTTAGGACGTTGCCTGGTTAATTGAGAGAGTCTGCTAAGGAGTGTGAGCCAGCAGTGTCCTTTTTGGAATATCATTATACGCTCAATTATATTATCTCCGTCTGCTGGCAGGGAGGAACTATTGCCATGACTGGTATAGAAGACCTTCAGGGAAAACTCTTCAGGTAAGAAGAAACTTTGACCCTTGTCAAGTCAGAGGCCAATGCAGTGGTGTGCACGTGGAGATGGGTTTTGGAATCGGAGCCCTATCCCTGTTGAGCTAAACCTCAGTAAAGTTGTAGAGTGATATACTTCATCTTCTTAAAGGAAAAGCATCCGGGTTATGGTAATTCTAACACATGGTGACTGCACCGAGAAACTTTTCAGGATAGTTTTCTGCTCTGAGACAGCTAATCTGTGTGCCAGGCACTGTGGTACAGCACAGCCCTGTACGGTATGCTTCATTACTCTCCTTTTTTCTCATTACTGTCATTCATTACTCCTCGTTATGATGGAGGAAACTGAAGCTTAGAGAGGTTAAATAATGTGCTAGGAAGTGTCAGAGACTGGATTCCAACCAGGGTCTAACACCAAAACCCAGTGCTCTTAGCCACCGTGCTGTCGTTGCCACTCCTCTACAAAACCTTTCCTCGGTATGGTGAGGCACCATTGTAAAAACAGCAGAGTCCTCCTCCCTTCCCTCTATTCCTCCATCCTGCTTTCCAGCAAATATTTATTGAACACTTAATATGTGCTAGACATTGGTGAGCATTACTGCCTGGTTCTTGAGGTATCTCACAAGACTTAGTTGTAGCTCTTTGAAATACTAAGTGCTAAGAGCATTTATTCATTCATGCATTCCACCAGTCTTTTTTATTGAGCATCTGCTATGTGCCTGGCTTTAAAAGGTATAACAGTGGATACAAGAGCAGGGTCTGTGTCCATAGGGGTTTACTTTTCATTGTGAGGAGACTGACAGTAAAGAGAAGTAACTTAAGGTATTTTCACAGTGTGGTAGTACAGTGAAAGACAGAAACATGGCAATCTAATAAAGCGTAAGGCAGTGGCTTGTGGGACACTGCTTTGGAAAGAGCGATCAGAGATACTGAGGTGACAGTTGAGCAGATTTGGGGGTGAAGGATGGAACCAGCCAACCACATGAAAACTGCCCAGACAGGGGGGGTAGAAGTACAAAGGGGCAGGCAAGAAAGAGCTTAGAACATTGAAGACCAGAAAGGAAGCTGGTATGGTTGGAGCACTGTAAACAAATGGAGTGAGATGAGGGGCAGGGTTGGCAGAGACCAGACCATGTAGAATTCTTGGAGGCAGTGGAGTGCCACCATCTGATTGATTTATGTTTCATAAAGATTGCTCTGTGGTAGGATAAATTTCAGATAGGAGGCAAAAGTTTTAGGCAGAAATGGAAGGGAATCAGGCCAGTTAGTATACACATAATAGTCTAGGGGAAAGATGGTGGTCATGGTGGCCCGGAAAGAAATTTATAGATTCCAGAAACATTTTGGAAATAGAGGCAAGATTTCCTGGTTCATTGATCGGATATGGGAAATGACTTGGAGGGTTTTTTGGCTCGAGCAGTTCAATGGATAAAATGAATAAAAACATCTGATTTCCTCATTTTAAGGATTAGGAAGCTGAGGCCCAGAGAGGTAAAGTTGGCTAGCCCAAGGATGTCCTTGTAATAGCCAAAGCCTCCCCCAAAAAATCCTTCTGGGGAACACTAGGCTGCTAATATTTAACCAAAACTGAGCTAACCTAGTGTAATATATGATCAGATGATTTAGCATTGATACCTTGAAATAGTTGGAAGCTATGCCGAAACTGTAATAGTGATTAAGAAAATTCTTATTTTTCAGATATTCGTATTTAGCATATACTAGACAGTATTTTCAAGGCTGTCAGAGTAAATGTCTGCGAAAAAGATCCATGAGTAGACTACATAGTCTGTATACGGAATTGTGAGGTTTTAAAAATTTACTCAGGGAGGTTCTGCATCAAATTTTAGAAGTTAGTAACTAGAAGATGAAACTTTGAAGATTTTGCAAGTTCACATTTGGTAGGGTGAATGTAAAGGTCATTGTGGTGTGAAAGAGACGCAGTTGAAAAGGACAACGTGACTTTAAATCTAAGCACATAATGAAGAGGCTGGTGAAGATGGTCAGTGGGTTTCACCTGGTTAAGCCATAGACTGTTTAGTTGTCTGGAGTTGAGTTTAATCTCTTCCTTCTCTTTCCATGGTGGGAAAGTATAAACTGGGTAGTATAAACTGGGAAGAATTTGGTCCGTTATTAATATTTTTGTAAAGTTAAAAGTACACGAAAGTGGAAGGGGACAAGTGTCCTAACTTTGTCCCACAGGCCTGTCATGACTTGATATTTTTTGCAGCTTGGGATGACCTTTGTGACTTGATGAGCCACAAACCAGCAAGAACCATGTCCTCAACCTTTATTGCACTGTAAAGGCTTAAGTTGGTACCCAGTAGGCACCACTGCCTGCAAGAGTCCTATGTGGTCTGGTCTCCTGCCAGTCTACGCAGTAAGTGCGTGGTGGGCACTTAGTAATGTCGAACTGAATGCATCTGAAGCTGCCACCACTTGAAGACTGTTGATTAAAAGCTCACTTCTGCGCATTGCGTTAGTAAAGTAATTGCCACGTGGCTGCATTTTCCCGGCATAATGATTCAGAGGTCTGAAAGATCAGCCTGTGATCTTTTATAGGAAGACGCAAGTTTCGTGAAAAGCTGGAGTGACTTATTTAATAGCTCTCAGGTATAAGTCCTTAATTTGTGATTTATTACTTGTTCTACCGTCCTGTTCTTTTTATTTGGTGATTTTGGTGTGCTTGTTTACTACTAAACCGAGCGAATAAACTTGAATCTTGCTAGCATTTCGTGATGCCTCAACTAGGGGCTTTCCTTTTAATATCTGTTTGGTTTGGTATCTTTTAGGCCTCTCCCAGTGTGTGTCCTGTACAGTCTGTTCCCACAACAGTTTTTAAGGAGATACTGCTCGGCTGCACTGCAGCCACTCCGCCAAGTAAGGACCCGAGACACCAGAGTACTCCCCAGGCTGCCAACTCGCCACCTAACCTTGGAGCAAAAATTCCTCAAGGGTGAGTAGTTATGATTGAAAAATGTTTAATCATAATACAGAGCACGGTTATTTTAGCCATGGTTCTTCCTGTCTGAGCTGACATTGCTCAGGCGGCAAGACTGACCCTACATTCAGTGTTTATAGAGAGACTCTTAGTGCAGCTAGAATTTGATGTAATTACCTGCCATTCAGTGTATCTCAGGTTGTCCAGGGAGGTTAGAGTTTCCAGGTTGGTCAGGTGCCTTCAGAGGTGGTAAGTGTAGTAGGCATACAGGACAACATTTAAAGGGTTACAGGAAAGAAAGGGGTGTGAGGAAAGAGGCGCTTTCTTGACGTGATATAGGGAGAATGGTCAATTGAAATACTACAGGCAGCTGTAGAATAATGTCCACTTTCAAGGAAAAGGGAGCAGGTTGGTTGTATATGGAAGACTGAGGTCAGTGGGAGTGTGGAGAAGAGGGAGACAGGGTCCCAGTGAGTGGTTCTCATCAGCCCAGACCTCAAGTATAGGTGAGAAATGTGGCAGTAGAGAAAATACTAAGTCATGAGGCATAGTTACTAAGTTATAGGTGAATGTAAGTTATAAGTTATAAGAATTCTAAGTTATAAGAAATGTAAAATTTAATCAGAGATTTAAAGTGGCTACAAGGTTAATGGAGAGAAGAGTTTGAAGGGAAGGATGTCTTAGGAGGAGTGGTGGCCTGTGCAGGCAGTGGATAAAAACCTAAGATAGGGGTCAGAGACTGGTATAGAAAGGTAGGCTTGGAAGACCACTGCAGTAAGGTGGGAGGGTGGGTGAGCACGTTGGTTCCCTGGGAGGACAGCGGGCTGCTTGGGAGAGAGCTTGGAGGAGGGACACATAGCAGTCAGAGAGAGGGCGGAGTGGTCCTCAGAGCAGAAAGAGGGAGCGGTAAGAAGTTCGGTGGTACCCAAGCAAAGATGTCTAGTATGGGTACTTAAGTGCGAACAGCTTCTCCAGGATGAGATCCTTTTTTAGAGGCAGGAAAACAAGTGTAACAGGAAAAAAGGACTTTGCATCTTGCTGGGGAAAGAACTTTAGGATGAATTTCAGAGAAACAAAGTTTCTTTAAGGATAACCCCTACTGGGGGTGGAGGGAGTACCAGATGGTTCTGTGAACAAGTACGTAATCGGTCAGCTGGCTCTTCTCTTTGCTTTGGGTCTTGATCGCTGACCGAACAAGAGTGAAATAGTCCAGTGCTAAGGCTGGTAACACGTTCATAGTCAGATAGGGTTTTGTGCTGCTGTTGATTTGGGTTCCATGTGATACTCAGTTTGTTTTGAGGGAAAGCTAAGGTTCATTTTGCTATGAGAAGTAGAACTAACTTGAAGTAGTTACAGATTTATGAGAACTTGCAAATAGGATTTAGGGTTATCTTTTTCTTCGTGTTTAATATATTTTTGCAGAGCCATTGACTGATTACTTTTAACTCGAACCCACAGAAACCTATCATAAATTCTCTAATATAAGCAGTTTTCTTTTCTCTTTCATGCTTGTTACTTTAGGGAACCAAGCAATTATTTTTGGAAGGTAGGGAAGAGATAAAAGGATCCTAGATGCTAGTTTTCATATTACTCTTTTTCAGAAGTCATAAACAGATTTTACCAGAACTTTCTTCCTGTCTAAATACAAAGCCTGAAATACTGAGAACACCAGATGTTGTCTGCAAAGTAGGGTTGCTCTCTTCAAAGTCCTCTCAGATTGGAACTGGAGACTTGAAAACCCTGAGTGAACCAAAGGGAAGCTATACCCAGCTGAAGACAAACACTGACCAGGAAAGCAGCTTGGAATCTTTTCCTCCATCATCGACTGACCTTCCTAGGGAGTGCTTACCTACAAAGCCTTCTTCTACGGCAGAACTGGAAATTGCCAGTACTCCTGAACTGCAGAAGCATCTCGAACATGGACCTTCCACATCTGATGTCCTTTCAAATAAGCCAGAAGAGAAAGCAGATGTCAATAGTAATAGTCCTAATTGTTGTGTAGAAAAAAAGGTAGAACCTTCAACTTTAGGTTGCCAGTCACAGAATTTAAAGGAGTCTTCAGCAAAAGTAGATACTGAAAGCTGTTGTACAAGAAGCAACAATAAAATCCAGAATGGTGAGTGTTTCTGCATATCTTTATTGGTAGAAGGTAAGAAATGGTTGTCAGTACGTACATATCTTCTTCTTACCTTATGAGAAAATGACTGTAGAAAAAGTTCATACAATCAAAAAAGTTCAAAGAAGAAAGTAAAATCCCTAAATCTTCTCAGAAATGATTACTTTTAACATTTTGGTGGACTTAGTTCCATGTATATAGAAACACAGATAAACTATTACACAAATGGGTTCATACCAACAGTTTTACCCAGTGCATTAGTGAGGTGCCTCTCAACATTTTAAAGTCTGCAAGGATTCCATTATATGCATTTACCGTATGACTTAGGTGGTTCCCAGTTTTTGGTTTAAGAAAATAATTTTGAAATAAAATCTAAAGTGATCTGATGATTGCTTTATCTTCAGCCTATTACTTATCTTTCTGTGACATCCAGGTTGGAGTGAAGGAAGTGATTGAAATTTTATGCTCACACAGGTAGTCCAGATTTGAAATTTTTTTAAAAAGGGAATTGTGGGCTTCCCTGGTGGCACAGTGGTTGAGAGTCCGCCTGCTGATGCAGGGGACACGGGTTCGTGCCCTGGTCGGGGAAGATCCCACATGCCGTGGAGCGGCTGGGCCCGTGAGCCATGGCCGCTGAGCCTGCGTGTCCGGAGCCTGTGCTCCGCAATGGGAGAGGCCACGACAGTGAGAGGCCCGCGTACCACAAAAAAAAAAAAAAAAAAAAAGGGAATTGCATCACCACCTCTAGAAAAGGGATTTTTAGTTAAAGAATTTAAGGACAGTGCTGAAACACCAGGCAGAGTCTCTTTGCTTAAGCGGAGGTCCGGCTGCACCCACAATTTAGAACTAAGTACTCTTCTTATAGAGAAGATGGCACATGTATTTCACACGACTTATGTTAAGTTTGAGGATGAATATCAGTGATGGTAGTTATCAGATGCTCTCTTACTAGAATTAATAGAACTAAATGGCTTCAGTGTGTCAGAAGGTTCAGGCCTATTACAGTTTAAAAATAGACTTGATAATTGTCAGCTGTGTGGGAAAATTAACTTGAAAAAAACTTAATAAAAACGCTATTCATTTGGGTAAGTAACAAATGAATAATCCACACTCTAGCTTTTCCTACAGGCCTCTGAAACTAGAGGTGGATTTGACTGGGGGTCTTTTTGAAGTAGAGTTGGAGGAATTGGAAAACAACTTTCCTTGCTGAGTAATACTTCTAACCCAGCTTGTTCATTCTTGAGGCTTAAGTTGATATAGCTGGTAATTTGCACAAAATTAATTGCATAAGGTTCTACTGTTCCTCAGGAGTTATGTAACTCCCCAAAGAAAGCGAATATTCATAACCATGTCCCTGTTCTATTTCTTTATTCTTTTTGAGTCATCAGCCCTCACATTCAGCTAGTTTTTAAGGCAAATTATTTTAATACGTGAAGAAACAAAGTTCTGGGCCGGTAAGCACATTATAGGTATAGAAGTGAGTTTCAGAGCCCAGCTTTGTCTTTTTTAATATGTTGTGCAGCTGTGCTCCAACTAAAATGATTTTAAGAGAAATGAAAAGCCACTCCACAGCCTGGTGCATGCTGTCTACTGGGACTTCTGGCTGAGGAGTAAGACAGTGTGATCAGAAGCCTGCCAGGATCTCTGTGCCGTTTCCACCAGTATTGCTTGTGGGTATGGAGAGACTCGACTGGAAACTGTTCCTCTGCCGTGTGTGTCCTTGCTTGCTTAGGGGTTAGAAAACAAAAACAAGCTGGAGTTGAACAGCTGCCCTCTTTCTGTTTAGTAGACGTGTGGCTCCTCAGAAGTTGCTGTTGCTTTTTTCCCTTGGCTCTGCTCTGAATTGAGTCCTTGATTGGGGATCAGCTGTTCCTCTCCTCACTGAAGAGCTAGATTTAGATAGTTCAACTTGCTTATTTCTAGGTATTGCCTCTTTTAAGCCCAGGCAGAACAGATAAGATAATCTCTGGACTCGGTCTGGGAAAACCTGGTCCACTCAAAGGATGATGTGTTTCCAATATCTGAGTAATTAAAATTCCATCCTGAACTACTGATTTCTTTATTTTCCCTCCTTTCTTGCTTTACCTTCTCTTTCACTAACTGAATGAGAATGTTTAAGGGCTCAAGGCCTGATGGCATCCATTTAGCATTTTACACTGTGCTCTAGTCATGCTTTAACAGAGAGGTAAGATTAGAACACCTCTAAGGTAATTATTAAAGGTGCTTATATTATTTAAAGCCTTCTTTGGTTTGAGATCTTTCTTCTAGTTTCTTTCAAGACTCCTTACCACCGTCTCCTACCCATCTCTTGACTGGGTCCCCAGAAGTTGTGTTTTTGTTTTTTGTTTGCCTAAGAATCAACTTTCCTCTTCTCAGCTCCCTTGGACCCCGAGAAAAGGTCTTTTCTGTCGGGTTTTTTTTTTTTTTAAACATCTTTATTGGGGTATAATTGCTTTACAATGGTGTGTTAGTTTCTGCTTTACAACAAAGTGAATCAGTTATACATATACATATGTTCCCATATCTCTTCCCTCTTGCGTCTCCCTCCCTCCCACCCTCCCTATCCCACCCATCCAGGCAGTCACAAAGCACCGAGCCGATATCCCTGTGCCATGCGGCTGCTTCCAACTAGCTATCTACCTTACGTTTGTTAGTGTATATATGTCCATGCCTGTCTCTCGCCCTGTCACAGCTCACCCTTCCCCTTCCCCATATCCTCAAGTCCGTTCTCCGGTAGGTCTGTGTCTTTATTCCTGTCTTACCCCTAGGTTCTTCATGACATTTTTTTTCTTAAATTCCATATATATGTGTTAGCATACGGTATTTGTCTTTCTCTTTCTGACTTCACTCTGTATGACAGACTCTAGGTCTATCCACCTCATTACAAATAGCTCAATTTCGTGTCTTTTTATGGCTAATATTCCATTGTATATATGTGCCACATTTTCTTTATCCATTCATCCGATGATGGGCAATTAGGTTGTTTCCATCTCCGGGCTTTTGTAAATAGAGCCGCAATGAACATTTTGGTACATGACTCTTTTTGAATTTTGGTTTTCTCAGGGTATATGCCAAGTAGTGGGATTGCTGGGTCATATGGTAGTTCTATTTGTAGTTTTCTAAGGAACCTCCATACTGTTCTCCATAGTGGCTGAACCAATTCACATTCCCACCAGCAGTGCAAGAGTGTTCCCTTTTCTCCACACCCTCTCCAGCATTTATTGTTTCTAGATTTTTTGATGATGGCCATTCTGACTGGTGTGAGATGATATCTCATTGTAGTTTTGATTTGCATTTCTCTAATGATTAATGATGTTGAGCATTCTTTCATGTGTTTATTGGCAGTCTGTATATCTTCTTTGGAGAAATGTCTGTTTAGGTCTTCTGCCCATTTTTGGATTGGGTTGTTTGTTTTTTTGTTATTGAGCTGCATGAGCTGCTTGAAATTTTGGAGATTAATCCTTTGTCAGTTGCTTCATTTGCAAATATTTTCTCCCATTCTGAGGGTTGTCTTTTGGTCTTGTTTATGGTTTCCTTTGCTGTGCAAAAGCTTTGAAGTTTCATTAGGTCCCATTTGTTTATTTTTGTTTTTATTTCCATTTCTCTAGGAGGTGGGTCAAAAAGGATCTTGCTGTGATTTATGTCATAGAGTGTTCTGCCTATGTTTTCCTCTAAGAATTTGATAGTTTCTGGCCTTACATTTAGGTCTTTAATCCATTTTGAGCTTATTTTTGTGTATGGTGTTATGGAGTGATCTAATCTCATACTTTTACATGTACCTGTCCAGTTTTCCCAGCACCACTTATTGAAGAGGCTGTCCCTTCTCCACTGTACATTCCTGCCTCCTTTATCAAAGATAAGGTGACCATATGTGTGTGGGTTTATCTCTGGGCTTTCTATCCTGTTCCATCGATCTATCTTTCTGTTTTTGTGCCAGTACCATACTGTCTTGATTACTGTATCTTTGTAGTATAGTCCGAAGTCAGGGAGCCTGATTCCTCCATCTCCGTTTTTCATTCTCAAGATTGCTTTGGCTATTCGGGGTCTTTTGTGTTTCCATACAAATTGTGAAATGTTTTTTTCTAGTTCTGTGAAAAATGCCAGTGGTAGTTTGATAGGGATTGCATTGAATCTATAGATTGCTTTGGATAGTAGAGTCATTTTCACAATGTTGATTCTTCCAACCCAAGAACATGGTATATCTCTCCATCTATTTGTATCATCTTTAATTTCTTTCATCAGTGTCTTATAATTTTCTGCATACAGGTCTTTTGTCTCCTTAGGTAGGTTTATTCGTAGATATTTTATTCTTTTTGTTGCAATGGTAAATGGGAGTGTTTTCTTGATTTCACTTTCAGATTTTTCATCCTTAGTGTATAGGAATGCCAGAGATTTCTGTGCATTAATTTTGTATCCTGCTACTTTACCACATTCATTGATTAGCTCTAGTAGTTTTCTGGTGGCATCTTTAGGATTCTCTATGTATAGTATCATGTCATCTGCAAACAGTGACAACTTTACTTCTTCTTTTCCGATTTGGAATCCTTTTATTTCCTCTTCTTCTCTGATTGCTGTGGCTAAAACTTCCAAAACTATGTTGAATAAGAGTGGTGAGAGTGGGCAACCTTGTCTTGTTCCTGATCTTAGTGGAAATGCTTTCAGTTTTTCACCATTGAGGATGATGTTGGCTGTGGGTTTGTCATATATGGCCTATATTATGTTGAGGGAAGTTCCCTCTATGCCTACTTTCTGCAGGGTTTTTATCATAAATGGGTGTTGAATTTTGTCGAAAGCTTTCTCTGCATCTATTGAGATGATCATATGGTTTTTCTCCTTCAATTTGTTAATATGGTTTATCACATTGATAGATTTGTGTATATTGAAGAATCCTTGCATTCCTGGAATAAACCCCACTTGATCATGGTGTATGATCCTTTTAATGTGCCGTTGGATTCTGTTTGCTAGTATTTTGTTGAGGATTTTTGCATCTATGTTCATCAGTGATATTGGCCTGTAGTTTTCTTTCTTTGTGACATCCTTGTCTGGTTTTGGTATCAAGGTGATGGTGGCCTCATAGAATGAATTTGGGAGTGTTCCTCCCTCTGCTATATTTTGGAAGAGTTTGAGAAGGATAAGTGTTAGCTCTTCTCTAAATGTTTGATAGAATTTGCCTGTGAAGCCATCTGGTCCTGGGCTTTTGTTTGTTGGAAGATTCTTAATCACAGTTTCAATTTCAGTGCTTGTGATTGGTCTGTTGATATTTTCTATTTCTTCCTGATTCAGTCTTGGCATGTTGTGCATTTCTAAGAATTTGTCCATTTCTTCCAGGTTGTCCATTTTATTGGCATAGAGTTGATTGTAGTAATCTCTCATGATCTTTTTTATTTCTGCAGTGTCAGTTGTTACTTCTCCTTTTTCATTTCTAATTCTATTGATTTGAGTCTTCTCCCTTTTTTTCTTGATGAGTCTGGCTAATGGTTTATCTATTTTGTTTATCTTCTCAAAGAACCAGATTTTAGTTTTATTGATCTTTGCTATTGTTTCCTTCATTTCTTTTTCATTTATTTCTGATCTGATTTTTATGATTTCTTTCCTTCTGCTAACTTTGGGGGTTTTTTGTTCTTCTTTCTCTAATTGCTTTAGGTGTGAGGTTAGGTTGTTTATTCGAGATGTTTCCTGCTTCTTAAGGTGGGCTTGTATTGCTATACACTTCCCTCTTAGAACTGCTTTTGCTGCATCCCATAGGTTTTGGGTTGTCCTGTTTTATTGTCATTTGTTTCTAGCTATTTTTTGATTTCCTCAGTGATCTCTCAGTTATTTAGTAGCGTATTGTTTAGCCTCCATGTGTTTGTATTTTTTACGGGTTTTTTCCTGTAATTGATATCTAGACTCATAGTGTTGTGGTCGGAAAAGATACTTGATACGATTTCAATTTTCTTAAATTTACCAAGGCTTGATTTGTGACCCAAGATATGATCTGTCCTGGAGAATGTTCCATGAGCACTTGAGAAGAAAGTGTATTCTGTTGTTTTTGGACGGAGTGTCCTATAAATATCAATTAAGTCCATCTTGTTTAATGTATCATTTAAAGCTTGTGTTTCCTTATTTATTTTCATTTTGGATGATCTATCCATTGGTGAAAGTGGGGTGTTAAAGTCCCCTAATATGAATGTGTTACTGTTGATTTCCCCTTTTATGGCTGTTAGTATTTGCCTTACGTATTGAGGTGTTCCTATGTTGGGTGAATAAATATTTACAATTGTTATATCTTCTTCTTGGATCGATCCCTTGATCATTATGTAGTGTCCTTCTTTGTCTCATGTAATAGTCTATTCCAAAGTCTATTTTGTCTGATATGAGAATTGCTACTCCAGCTTTCTTTTGGTTTCCATTTGCATGGAATATCTTTTTCCATCCCCTTACTTTCAGTCTGTATGTGTCTCTAGGTCTGAAGTGGGTCTCTTGTAGACAGCATATATAAGGGTCTTGTTTTTGTATCCATTCAGCCAATCTGTGTCTTTTGGTGGGAGCATTTAGTCCATTTACATTTAAGGTAATTATTGGTATGTTCCTATTCCCATTTTCTAAATTGTTTTGGGTTCATTATTATAGGTCTTTTCCTTCTCTTGTGTTTCTTGCCTAGAGAAGTTCCTTTAGCATTTGTTGTAAAGCTGGTTTGGTGGTGCTGAACTCTCTCAGCTTTTGCTTGTCTGTAAAGGTTTTAATTTCTCCATCAAATCTGAATGAGATCCTTGCTGTGTAGAGTAATCTTGGTTGCAGGTTTTTCTCCGTCATCACTTTCAGTATGTCCTGCCACTCCCTTCTGGCTTTCAGAGTTTCTGCTGAGAGATCAACTGTTAACCTTATGGGAATTCCTTTGTGTGTTGTTTTTCGCTTGCTGCTTTTAATATGCTTTCTTTGTATATAATTATTGACAGTTTGATTAATATGTGTCTTGGTGTATTTCTCCTTGGATTTATCCTGTATGGGACTCTCTGTGCTTCCTGGTCTTGATTAACTATTTCCTTTCCCATATTAGGGAAGTTTTCAACTATAATCTCTTCAAGTATTTTCTCAGTCCCTTTCTTTTTCTCTTCTTCTTCTGGAACCCCTATAATTCAAATGTTGGTGCGTTTAATGTTATCCCAGAGGTCTCTGAGACTGTCCTCAGTTCTTTTCATTCTTTTTTCTCTATTCTGCTCTGCAGTAGTTATTTCCCCTATTTTATCTTCCAGGTCACTTATCTGTTCTTCCGCCTCAGTTATTCTGCTATTGATCTTATCTAGAGTCTTTTTCATTTCATTTATTGTGTTGTTCTTCATTGTTTGTTTCATCTTTAGTTCTTCTAGGTCCTTGTTAAATGTTTCTTGCATTTTGTCCATTCTATTTCCAAGATTTTGGATCATCTTTAGTATCATTATTCTGAATTCTTTTTCAGGTAGACTGCCTATTTCCTCTTCATTTGTTAGGTCTGGTGCATTTTTATCTTGCTCCTTCATCTGCTGTGTGTTTTTCTGTCTTCTCATTTTGCTTATCTTACTGTGTTTGGGGTCTCCTTTTTGCAGGCTGCAGGTTTGTAGTTCCCGTTGTTTTTGATGTCTGTCTCCGGTGGCTAAGGTTGGTTCAGTGGGTTGTGTAGGCTTCCTGGTGGAGGGGACTAGTGCCTGTGTTCTGGTGGATGAGGCTGGATCTTGTCTCTCTAGTGGGCAGGTCCACGTCTGGTGGTGTGTTTTGGGGTGTCTGTGGACTTATTATGGTTTTAGGCAGCCTCTCTGCTAATGGGTGGGGTTGTGTTCCTGTTTTGCTAGCTGTTTGGCATAGGTTGTCCAGCACTGTAGCTTGCTGGTCATTGAGTGAAGCTGGGTGCTGGTGTTGAGATGGAGATCTCTGGGAGATTTTCGCCGCTTGATATTATGTGGAGCTGGGAGGTCTCTTGTTGACCAGTGTCCTGAAGTTGGCTCTCCCACCTCAGAGGCACAGCACTGACTCCTGGCTGCAGCACTAAGAGCCTTTCATCCACACGGCTCAGAATAAAAGGGAGAAAAAGTAGAGAGAAAGAATTAGTAGAAGTAGGAAGAAAAAAAGAAGGGAAGGAAGGAAGGAAGAAAAAAAGAAGGGAAGGAAGGAAGGAAGAAAGAAAGAAAGAAGGAAAGAAAGGAGGGAGGGATGGAGGAAGGAAGGAAGGAAGGAGAGAAGGAAGGAAGGAAAAAAGAAAAGATACAGTAAAATAAAGTATAATAAAGTTATTAAATTAAAAAATAATTATTTAGGAAAAAAAGGGGGACGGATAGAACCTTAGGACAAATGGTGGAAGCAAAGGTATACAGACAAAATCTTACACAGAAGCATACACATACACCCTCACAAAAAGAGGTAAAGGGGAAAAAAATCATAAATCTTGCTCTCAAAGTCCACCTCCTCAATTTGGGATGATTCGTTGTCTAAAGGAGGGAAGGAGGGAAGGAAGGAAAGGAAAGGAAAGAAAGAAAGAAGGTAAAGTATAATAAAGTTATTAAAATTAATTATTAAGAAAAAAATTAAAAAAAAACAAAAAACAGACGGATAGAACCCTAGGACAAATAGTGGAAGCAAAGCTATACAGACAAAATCTCACACAGAAGCATACACACTCACAAGAAGAAGAAAAGGAGAAAAAATAGATCTTGCTCTCGAAGTCCACCTCCTCAATTTGGGATGACTCGTTGTCTATTCATGCATTCCACAGATGCAGGGTACATCAAGTTGATTGTGGAGCTTTAATCCGCTGCTTCTGAGGCTGCTGGGAGGGATTTCCCTTTCTCTTCTTCGTTCTCACAGCTCACAGGGGCTCAGCTTTGGATTTGGCCCCGCCTCTGCGTGTAGGTCGCTGGAGGGCGTCTGTTTTTTGCTCAGACAGGACGGGGTTAAAGGAGCCGCTGATTGGGGGGCTAGGCTCACTCAGGCCGGGGGAGAGGGAAGGGCACGGCGTGCGCGGCGAGCCTGCGGCGGCAGAGGCCTGCATGACGTTGCACCAGCCTGAGGCGCGCCGTGCGTTCTCCCGGGAAAGTTGTCCCTGGATCCCGGGAACCTGGCAGTGGAGGGCTGCACAGGCTCCCCGGAAGAGGGGTGTGGATAGGGACCTGTGCTCGCACACAGGCTTCTTGGTGGCAGCAGAAGCAGCCTTAGCGTCTCCCGCCCGTCTCTGGGGTCCGCGCTTTTAGCCGTGGCTCGCGCCCATCTCTGGGGTTCGCGCTTTTAGCCACGGCTCGCCCCCGTCTCTGGAGTTCCTTTAAGCAGCGCCCTTAAACCCCTCTCCTCGCGCACCAGGAAGCAAAGAGGGAAGAAAAAGTCTCTTGCCTCTTCGGCAGGTGCAGACTTTTCCCCGGACTCCCTCCCGGCTAGCCGTGGTGCACTAACCCCTTCAGGCTATGTTCAAGCCGCCAACCCCAGTCCTCTCCCTGCGCTCGGACCAAAGCCCAAGCCTCAGCTCGCAGCCCCGTCCGCCCTGGCGGGTGAGCAGACAAGCCTCTCGGGCTGGTGAGTGTCGGTCGGCACCGATCCTCTGTGCGGGAATCTCCCCGCTTTGCCCTCCGCACCCCTGTTGCTGTGCACTCCTCCGCGGCTCCGAAGCTCCCCCCTCCGCCTCCCGCAGTCTCTGCCCGCGAAGGGGCTTCCTAGTGTGTAGAAACCTTTCCTCCTTCACAGCTCCCTCCCACTGGTGCAGGTGCCGTCCCTATTCTTTTGCCTCTGTTTTTTCTTTTTTCTTTTGCCCTACCCAGTTACATGGGGAGTTTGTTGCCTTTTGGGAGGTCTGAGGTCTTATGCCAGCATTCAGTAGGTGTTCTGTAGGTTCTGTAGGAGTTGCTCCACGTGTAGATGTATTTCTGGTGTATTTGTGGGGAGGAAGGTGATCTCCACCTCTTACTCTTCCGCCATCTTCCCCTCCGCCACCTTCTGTCGGTTTTATATGAAATACAGTCCCTCAGTATCTGAGAGGGATCAGTTCCAGTACCCCCTGTGGATACCCAAAATGCACCAGTCCCCTACAGTTAGCCTTCCCATTCCCATCTGCAGGTTCTGCATCTGCGGATTCAGCCGACCACAGGTCGTGTAGTATTTTCAATCCATGGTTGGTTGAACCCACGGATGTAGAGGGCCCACTGTATACCTTAAGGCTCTTGACATAGAAATGGATTCCTTTCTATGTTATTTGGTCTGACACAGTGGTTGCTCTTTAATGTTGCATCTCTATTTTTGTCTCCCTTTTTCTTAAAAACCATCTTAACTTTTCCTTTCAAGTTCACCTGCCCATTACAAGTTAAAACTTAAAACATGCATTTACTTAGAATCAAAATCCTCTCTTTAGCCAATGCTCTTAATCTTGAATGGAACATATGTGTGAAGGAAATAGAAGATATGTCAAGGGTCAAGTGGCATCTCCTAGAAGCATTTAGGGGATCACTCTTATAGGCCAGGGGGCCTGTGACGTTTGGAATGGTTAGCTTTTGCAGAATGCTTTGGAAAACACATCTCAAACCAGTTTTTTTGAGTGTGAAAACTGACACAGTTGACTCCCGCACGGTCCTCTGCTGAAGCGTTCTTCTTATCTAGGGTTGTGAATAGAGGTATGCACTAACTTGGAATTGTGGGTCTGGGGTTTTAAGTTGTCAAATGGACTCACCAAATGAGATGTATTTTATAAAGAGAATAAAACTTCCAATTGTTCTGATAGTTGTCTTCTATTAAGCCATTTTTAGAAATTACTACAGTTGAATCAGTAATTGAGAAGAGGAGTTCTCCCTTTGGGAAAACTGACCTTTTGAATAGAATTCAGTCAAATATTGATGTGACTTTTTAAATTTGAGGTCCCATTTTCCTTCATCTTTTTTTCTAGCCCCATCCCGGAAGTCGGTTTTGACAGACCCAGCCAAACTCAAGAAGCTGCAGCAGAGCGGTGAGGCCTTTGTGCAGGACGACTCTTGCGTGAACATCGTTGCGCAGCTGCCCAAGTGCCGGGAGTGTCGCTTGGACAGCCTCCGAAAGGATAAGGAGCAGCAGAAAGACTCGCCCGTGTTTTGCCGCTTCTTTCACTTCAGGAGGTGAGCCATTTGGGGAAAAGCTGAGATACCCTGGGCCCTAGAGTGTACTTTTCTCCCTCTTCTCCTAGCAACAGTAAGTCTAAAACTGAAAAGAGTACAGATTACACTTTTTAATCTGTGGATTTAGGAATCTAGATCTTATTACACACTCTTTCCTTCTCATTCTCCTTTTCAGGTTTTTTTTTTTTAAATCAAAGAAGCTTAAAAATATAAACTTCCATTTTTTTTTTAACATCTTTTTTGGAGTATAATTGCTTTACAGTGTTGTGTTAGTTTCTGCTGTATAACAGAGTGAATCAGCTATATGCATACGTATATCCCCATATCGCCTCCTGCTTGCGTCTCCCTCTTACCCTTCTTATCCCACCCATCTAGATGGTCGCAAAGTACCGAGCTGATCTCCCTGTGCTATGCGGCTGCTTCCCACTAGCTATCTATTTTACTTCTGGTAGTGTATATTTGTCAATGCTACTCTCTCACTTCATCTCAGCTTACCCTTCCCCCTCCCCGTGTCCTCAAGTCCATTCTCTACATCTGTCTCTTTATTCCTGTCCTGACCTTAGGTTCATCAGAACCATATTTTTTTTTGAGATTCCATATATATGTGTTAGCATACGGTATTTGTTTTTCTCTTTCTGACTGCACTCTGTATGACAGACTGTACGTCCATCCACCTCATTACAAATAACTCAATTTCTTTTCTTTTTATGGCTGAGTAATATTCTATTGTGTATACGTGCCACATCTTCTTTATCCATTCATCTGTCAGTGGACACTTAGGTTGCTTCCATGTCCTGGCTATTGTAAATAGTGCTGCAATGAATATTGTGGTACATGACTCTTTTTGAATTATGGTTTTCTCAGGGTATATGCCCAGTAGTGGGATTGCTGGGTCGTATGGTAGTTCTATTTTTAGTTTTTTAAGGAACCTCCATACTGTTCTCCATAGTGGCTGTATCAATTTACATTCCCACCAACAGTGCAAGAGGGCTCCCTTTTCTCCACACCCTCTCCAGCATTTATCGTTTGTAGATTTTTTGATAATGGCCATTCTGACCAGTGTGAGGTGATATCTCATGGTAGTTTTGATTTGAGTTTCTCTAATGATTAATGATGTTGAGCATTCTTTCATGTGTTTGTTGGCAATCTGTATATCTTCTTTGGAGAAAGGTCTGTTTAGGTCTTCTGCCCATTTTTGGATTGGGTTGTTTGTTTTTTTGATATTGAGCTGCATGAGCTGCTTGTATACTTTGGAGATTAATCCTGTGCCAGTTGCTTTGTTGGCAAATATTTTCTCCCATTCTGAAGGTTGTCTTTTCGTCTTGTTTATGGTTTCCTATGCTGTGCAAAAGCTTTTAAGTTTCATTAGGTCCCATTTCTTTATTTTTGTTTTTATTTCCATTTTATTTCCATTTCCTCTAGGAGGTGGGTCAAAAGGGATCTTGCTGTGATTTATGTCATAGAGTGTTCTGCCTGTGTTTTCTTCTAAGAGTTTTATAGTGGCCTTACATTTAGGTCTTTAATCCATTTTGAGTTTATCTTTGTGTATGGTGTTAGGGAGTGTTCTAATTTCATTCTTTTACATGTAGCTGTCCAGTTTTCCCAGCACCACTTACTGAAGAGGCTGTCTTTTCTCCATTGTATGTTCTTGCCTCCTTTATCAAAGATAAGCTGACCATATGTGCATGGGTTTACTCTGGGCTTTCTATCCTTTTCCATTGATCTATATTTCTGTTTTTGTGCCAGTACCATACTGTCTTGATTACTGTAGCTCTGTAGTATAGTCTGAAGTCTGGCAGCCTGATTCCTCCAGCTCTGTTTTTCTTTCTCAAGATTGCTTTGGATCTTCAGGGTCTTTTGTGTTTCCATACAAGTTGTGCAATTTTTAAAATTATTATTATTATTTTTTGCGGTACGCAGGCCTCTCACTGCTGTGGCCTCTCCCATTGCGGAGCACAGGCTCCGGACGTACATGCTCAGCGGCCGTGGCTCATGGGCCCAGCCGCTCCGCGGCATGTGGGATCTTCCCGACCGGGGCACCAAACCTGCAACCTCTGCATCGGCAGGCGGACTCTCAACCACTGCACCACCAGGGAATCCCCAAGTTGTGCAATTTTTGGTTCTAGTACTGCGAAAAATACCATTGGTAATTTGATAGGGATTGCATTGAATCTGTAGATTGCTTTGGGTAGTAGAGTCATTTTCACAGTGTTGATTCTTCCAATCCAAGAACATAGTATATGTCTCCATCTGTTTGTATCATCTTGAATTTCTTTCATCAGTGTCTTACAGTTTTCTGCATACAGGTCTTTTGTCTTCTCAGGTAGGTTTATTCCTAAGTATTTTATTCTTTTCATTGTAATGGTAAATGGGAGTGTTTCCCTAATTTCTCTTTCAGATTTTTCATCATTAGTGTATAGGAATGCAAGAGATTGCTGTGTGTTAATTTTGTATCCTGCTACTTTACCACATTCATTGATTAGCTCTAGTAGTTTTCTGGTAGCATCTTTAGGATTCTCTATGCATAGTATCATGTCATCTGCAAAAAGTGACAGTTTTACTTCCTTTCTGATTTGGATTCCTTTTATTTCTTTTTCTTCTCTGATTACTGTGGCCAAAACGTCCAAAACTATGTTGAATAATAGTGGTGAGAATGGGCAACCTTGTCTTGTTGCCCTGAGAAATGGTTTCAGTTTTTCATCATTTAGAACGACGTTGGCTGTGGGTTTGTCTTACATGGGCTTTATTATGTTGAGATAGGTTCCCTCTATGCCCACTTTCTGGAGAGTTTTTATCATAAATGTGTGTTGAATTTTGTCAAAAGCTTTTTCTGCATCTCTTGAGATGACCATATGGTTTTTCTCCTTCAATTTGTTAATATGGTGTATCACATTGATTGATTTGCGTATATTGAAGAATCCTTGCATTCCTGGAATAAACCCTACTTGATCATGGTGTATAATCCTTTTAATGTGCTGTTGGATTCTGTTTGCTAGTATTTTGTTGAGGATTTTTGCATCTGTGTTCATCAGAGATATTGGCCTGAAGTTTTCTTTTTTTGTGACGTCTTTGTCTGGTTTTGGTATCAGGGTGATGGTGGCCTCGTAGAATGAGTTGGGGAGTGTTCCTCCCTCTGCTATATTTTGGAAGAGTTTGAGAAGGATAGGTGTTAGCTCTTCTCTAAATGTTTGATAGAATTCACCTGTGAAGCCATCTGATCCTGGGCTTTTGTTTGTTGGAAGATTTTTAATCACAGTTTCAATTTCAGTGCTTGTGATTGGTCTGTTGATATTTTCTGTTTCTTTCTGGTTCAGTCTTGAAAGGTTGTGCTTTTCTAAGAAATTGTCTATTTCTTCCAGGTGGTCCATTTTATTGGCTTGTAGTCATCTCTCATGATCCTTTGTATTTCTGCAGTGTCAGTTGTTACTCCTCCTTTTTCATTTCTAATTCTGTTGATGTGAGTCTTCTCCCTTTTTTTCTTGATGCGTCTGGCTAATGGTTTATCAATTTTGTGTATCTTCTCAAGGAGCCAGCTTTTAGTTTTATTGAGCTTTGCTGTCCTTTCCTTCATTTCTCTTTCATTTATTTCTGATCTGATCTTTATGATATTTTTCCTTCTGCTAACTTTGGGGGTTTTTTGTTCTTCTTCCTCTAATTGCTTTAGGTGTAAGGTTAGGTTGTTTGAGATTTTTGTTGAGGTAGGATTGTATTGCTATAAACTTCCCTCTTTGAACTACTTTTGCTGCATCCCATAGGTTTTGGGTTGTCCTGTTTTCATTGTCATTTGTTTCTAGCTATTTTTTGATTTCCTCAGTGATCTCTCAGTTATTTAGTAGCGTATTGTTTAGCCTCCATGTGTTTGTATTTTTTACGGGTTTTTTCCTGTAATTGATATCTAGACTCATAGTGTTGTGGTCGGAAAAGCTACTTGGTACGATTTTAATTTTCTTAAATTTACCAAGGCTTGATTTGTGACCCAAGATATGATCTATCCTGGAGAATGTTCCATGAACACTTGAGAAGAAAGTGTATTCTGTTGTTTTTGGATAGAATATCCTATAAATATCAATTAAGTCCATCTTGTTTAATGTGTCATTTAAATTTTGTGTTTCCTTATTTATTTTCATTTTGGGTCATCTGTCCATTGGTGAAAGTAGGATGTTCAAGTCCCCTAATATGAATGTGTTACTGTCGATTTCCCCATTTATGGCTGTTAGCATTTGCCTTATGTATTAAGGTACTCCTGTGTTGGGTGCATATTTATAATTGTTATGTCTTCTTCTTGGATTGATCCCTTGATTATTATGTAGTGTCCTTCTTTGTCTCTTGTAATAGTCTTTATTTTAAAGTCTATTTTGTCTGATATGAGAATTGGTACTCCAGCTTTCTTTTGATTTCCCTTTGCATGGAATATCTCTTTCCATCCCCTCACTTTCAGTCTGTATGTGTCCCTAGATCTGAAGTGAGACTTTGTAGACAGCATATGTACGGGTCTTGTTTTTGTATCCATTCATCTGGTCTGTCTTTTGGTTGGAGTATTTAATTCATTTACATTTAAGGCAATTATTGATATGTATGTTTCTGTTACCATTTTCTTAATTGTTTTGGGTTTGTTTTTGTAAGTCTTTTCCTTCTCTTGTGTTTCCTGCCTAGAGAAGTTCTTTAGCATTTGTTGTAAAGCTGGTTTGGTAACGCTGAATTCTCTTAACTTTTGCTTATCTGTAAGGGTTTTAATTTCTCCATCGAATCTGAATGAGATCCTTGCTGGGTAGAGTAATCTTGGTTGTAAGTTTTTCCCTTTCATCACTTTAAATATGTCCTGCCACTCCCTTCTGGCTTGCAGAGTTTCTGCTGAAAAATCAGCTGTTAACCTTATGGGGATTCCCTTGTATGTTATTTGTTGCTTTTCCCTTGCTGCTTTTAATATTTTTCTTTGTATTTAATTTTATTTATTTTTCTTTGTATTTAATTTTTGATGTGTCTCAGCGTGTTTCTCTTTGGATTTATCCTGTGTCACACTCGGTGCTTCCCGAACTTGATTGACTATTTCCTTTCCCATGTTAGGGAAGTTTTTGACTGTCATGTCTTCAGATATTTTCTCAGACCCTTTCTTTTTCTCTTCCTCTGGGACCCCTGTAATTCGAATGTTGGTGCATTTAATGGTGTCCCCGAGGTCTCTGAGACTGTCCTCAATTCTCTTCATTCTTTTTTCTTGTTTCTGCTCCCTGGCAGTTATTCCCACCATTTTACCTTCCAGCTCACTTATCCGTTCTTCTGCCTCAGTTATTCTGCTATTGATTCCTTCTAGAGTATTTCTAATTTCAGTAATTGTGTTGTTCATCACTGTTTGTTTGCTTTTTAGTTCTTCTAGATCCTTGTTAAATGTTTCTTGTGTTTTCTCCATTCTGTTTCCGAGATTTTGGATCATGTTTACTATCATTACTCTGAATCCTTTTTCAGGTAGGTTGCCTATTTCGTCTTCATTTATTTGGTCTTGTAGATTTTTACCCTGCTCCTTCGTCCGTAACGTATTTTTTTGTCGTTTCATTTTTTTTGATGGGTGGTGCTGTATTCTTGTCTTACTGGTTGTTTGGCCTGGGACGTCCAGCACTGGAGTTTGCAGGCAGTTGGATAGAGCTGGGTCTTGGTGCTGAGATGAGGACCTCTGGGAGGCCTCACTCCAGTCGATATTCCCTGGGGTCTGAGGTTCTCTGTTAGTTCGGTGGTTTGGACTCGGAGCTCCCACCACAGGGCCCGACCTCCGGCCTGGGAATCAAGATCCTGCAAGCATGTGGCAGGTGAAGTAGTGGTCCCTCAAAGACACGGACATCCAAATCCCTGGAACCGCCTGGCTGGTGTGCGGCGATGGGGACCAGAGCCGCTGGAGGGGCAGGGCGGTGGCCTGAGGAGCACAGGGTGGCCTGGTGTCTAAAGTTCTATTTTTAAAAGTAACAAACATAGAAAAATTCTGAAGGTTCTAAAACACCACCACAAATAACTACTGTTACCTTTTCAGTGCATTTTAGTGTTTACGTGGTCATAAAATATATTCAAGCATACCTACTTGGTGTGTTGTGTATACTTTTTAATAAATTTATTTATCTATTTATTTTTGGCTTCGTTGGGTCTTTGTTGCTGTGCGTGGGCTTTCTCTAGTTGCAGCAAGTGGGGGCTACTCTTTGTTGCGGCACGTGGGCTTCTCATTGCGGTGGCTTCTCTTGTTGCAGTGCATGGGCTCTAGGCGCATGGGCTTCAGTAGTTGTGGCCTGTGGTCTCTAGAGCGCGGGCTCAGTAGTTGTGGTGCACGGGCTTAGTTGCTCTGCGGCATGTGAGATCTTCCTGGACCAGGGCTCAAACCTGTGTCCTCTGCATTGGCAGGCAGATTCAAAAGCACTGCGCCACCAGGGAAGTCCCTATATACTGTTTTGAATTTTACTTTCTCCAGTGCATACTTTCCCAGTTCGTAATAGGAACCACTTGATCATGTTAACTTTTTTTGCAAATACTTTTGAATAACTATGCAAGAACCCATAATAACAGTGTTGGAAAATTCATTTAACCAATTCCCTTGTTGGTGTTAAGATTATTATGTATTTTTTGCCACTAAAAATAATACAGAAATGATCATCAGCTTGTCCTCATCTCTGATTATTTATTTTGGAAAGGTTATTGGAAGTGGCATTACTGGGTCAGAAGGTGTGTGTTTTAAGGCTTTGATACATAAGTTCTGCCAAATGGCCCTGGAGGAAGGTTGCACCTGCATCCACGCCCACTGGCAGGTTTGAGCATTCCCGTCTCCGTGTACCTTTGCCAGCCGGTGTATCTTTAAAAAATCTTTCCTGCTTTTATAGGCAAAAACTTTCATTTTTACATTGCGTTTTTTTTTTCTTTAAGTCAAATTTTCTTTAAATTCTTCCATCCTGCGTGAAGAGAAAGGTAGCCTTCTGGTCTTTCTGATGTATAATGAGCAGTGTTGCTCTGGGTGTAGATGAGCTTTTACATATCATACATTTTTCCAGAAATCCAGGTAGTTTCAGTCTCAACTAGTTCTAATCATAAACAGCAGTGATGACTTTAATTTCTTCCTATTCTCCTCTCCTTTAGTTTTATCAGGATTAAAGATTGCTGATGAACTGAATTAAATGCACGGGCATTTTAATGATCAATAATTATATCTGTGCTGATAACTTTCAGATTCAGGGTTATTTAATGAAGAGTTTATTTAAGAGTTTTTTAGATGGTAGTTTGTCCCATTCATTCCTGAGTAAATTGCAGAAGCACCATGATAATATGTGTGTATAGCATTTAGAGCTGTGATAACTGTTAACAGAAGTCAGTGTATTAGAAACTCAAACAAACTCACTTCTCTGGCGAAAAGAATATCATGGTTGTAAAAGCAAAGCCTTTTTTTCCTGATGTTTAGAGTGAAGATCGACACTGTCATTAGTCTTATCAAATTTGTTTCTCATTAAATTCTGCAGATTAAATGGGAGGGGGTAGGGTCTCAGTGGTTGCCAAATCCTGTTTCCATCTCCTCCCCATTTGAAATCGCTTCCAAATTTATTTTTTAGAACTATGCCTAGCTCTAATTTG
Source organism: Stenella coeruleoalba (assembly GCF_951394435.1). Lineage (NCBI taxonomy): Eukaryota > Metazoa > Chordata > Mammalia > Artiodactyla > Delphinidae > Stenella > Stenella coeruleoalba. The sequence goes on along the minus strand of NC_137159.1, from coordinate 14,036,000 downwards.
GGCTATCAATTAAAATCTTGCATCTGTCCTTTGGACTCCTAGAAATTTGCAAAAACATTTTGCAAACAAATGTTTGCAGAAACATTTGCATCTGTTATGCAACTCCCAGTGTCCTTCCAGTTCATTCTACACAGTTCTGGACAAATGCTTTTCCTAAAGCACAACTTTATGTGTGTCTCGTGGACTCAAAAAAGTTTCGGCAGCTGCCCAATGACTAGCAAAGAAATCAAGGTCCCTGCGTTTTTCTTGCAAGGCCAAGCTTAGTTATTGTCTCTAACATGAAGTCTTCTTCATACAAGACCCACAGAACTCGTAGTCAGCACTTCTTCCTCTGACTCCTGTATGACTCAATGACTGTTACGATACCGGTCATACCCTATTTCCCCGGGTGTTTTATGTCTACTTCTGTGTCTCCAGCTAGATTGACATACAATGTTGTGTTTAAATAAGTCCAAAACTATTGCATACCTTAGGAAAAACATGGCAGATGTCAAAGATGCTGAAAGAGAATGCTGAGAAAATATTCTGCTTTTTGCTCCACCTTCATAGGTACCGAGGCTCATCCTAACACTGCCTCTTATTCCAGAAGCTTGCATGGTGATTTGTAGCTAGGATTCCTAAGGGTGTTGAATACCTCATGGATCTGTGTGGTCATGGCTTCAGTGTTGTAGGGTTGGCCTTCCCCTCCCGAGCATTACTCTTGAAGCCGTAGTTGTGTTCAAATTTGGTCAGATTATTTGTCACCTTCTGTTTGTTACCAGTTTACTTCTGTGGTGACTTGTGATTATTCTTGCTATTAAGTTCCAAGTCAGGCAGGTTCAGTAGCTGTCCTTGGAAATGACCTGAGTAGATCTTGGTTCGAGTGGAAAGCACAACTCCCTCTCCCTGCCAACCCCCCGTGTCTTTTGGGGGAAAGCTTGGAAGTTTTAAAAATCTTTCTATTGATGTTGCCAAGTAGCAAGGGGCTGCAATTAGCCATGGAGATTATGGAAAACTGGGAAGGAAACGCTTGACTTAAATAACATTTCAAAAGTAACAACAAGACGTAAGTCACTATTTCATGTATGTAACATGTTTTCTTTATTTTTTCACTCCCTCTAGGTTACAGTTCAACAAACATGGTGTATTGCGGGTAGAAGGCTTCTTAACACCAAACAAGTATGACAGTGAAGCAATTGGCTTGTGGTTGCCTTTAACCAAAAATGTTGTTGGGACTGATTTGGACACAGCAAAGTATATCCTGGCCAACATTGGAGACCACTTCTGTCAAATGGTGATTTCTGAAAAGGAAGCTATGTCAACTATTGAGCCACACAGTAAGAGCATCTCTTAGGGGGTAGGATTTTTGAGTCCAACTTGATTTTTGTTCCTAAATGACACCTAAGTCCTAATTGTATGGATTTCATTTTCACCCAGAAGTGTAGATGACTTTGGTATAATGAAGTTGCATTTTTCCTTTTGTAACAGATTCTGCCTGTTGATTTCATCAAAGTCAGTGATCTATCTGTGGGGTTTGTTTCAGGGCAATTACTAAACTTTTTGTTAAGAAAGGTAAAGGTGAGGTGGCGGTGGAATTTGCATAGCCTTACCAACAAGTGTGGACTCACCAAAAGGGGGTTATTTTAAGACAAAGGTTCTTAAGAAAACATTTCAAAGAAGATAATGGACAGGCTGTACCCTAGACCTACTGAATCAGGGTCTGAGGAGGCTGGGACCCAGGCATGAAAATGGGAACAAGCGCAGATGAAAATGATTCTGTTAGAGTCAAGGTTTTCAGGGAAAACTTGGAGGTTCCAGCCAGGTGTGCAGTAAACCACAGAGATCAGTGTGGGTGACACATTAGAGCCAGACCTCCCTCATGACATCTCAAGGTACGGTGTCGAAGAGGACAGCATACCTCTTGTCTGTATGCCCTTAGAAGTGAGATATCCAGCCAGAAACACCAAGGGGCATCTGTCTTTTTAAGTCTCACACTTTGTTCCATCATTTTATCTTTTCCAAATGGTGGCAAGTTAAAAGTGAAGCCTTTCCATCCCTCTGGTAGATGTCTTTTCAGACTTTGCATAGCCAAATATGTTTCAGTATAAGCACCCACACATCCTGAGCTTAGGAACTTTGGTCGTAGGCCCAGGAACGAACTGAAGCTAGCTTAAGCACAACAATAACTTACTGGATAAGTTTGAACACTGTTACATCTCAGAGTCCAAGGAATGGGAACTGACATTCCCAGGAGCGGGAATTCAGATCTAGGTGGGGTATGGGACTGTGAGCTCCACGGGCAGCCAGAGTCCTGCTAAAGTGGAGAGCAGCTTTGTAATCACTGTCCTGTTGGAGTAGTAGAGACTCTGATAAGTCAAGAATCGTATTAAAGTTGTTTTTCCTATAATCTATTTAGGACAAGTGATACTGGTTTTCCATTTTCAGTAGAGATACAAAAGTTTTCTTCTTGTATACTTTTAAGTAAGAGAAGATTTAAAGGAAAGTTCTTAAGTAACTGGTCTAGAGGTAGTATATGAATGACTGGGTTGCAAAAACAATCTTTTGGAATGTATTAGTAGCTTCCTGAATCGGAGGGGCTGTTTTAAGCTACTGATGTTTTTTCTTTGCTCAAGGTGAGTGGTCTGAAAAATGTGTCCTTAAAGATGTAATTGTGATTAATGTTTCCTCCTTGCCTATTTGATTATCCTGTTCCTCTTTATTTCCTCTGTGACAAGCTGGTCAGCTGGAGAGAGGAACTCACTGTGAGTGATACTGAAAGATGCCACCACAAGGTGTCGCTAGAGAGGGGGTGGAGGGTACCCTCTGATCCTGAGATTAGGAAGCAGGTCTCAGCTTTTATACATTTATTCTGTCTTTTCAATGACAAATAATCATTAAATAGGTGGCTAAGAGATCTAAGACTGCTCTCTAATAAAAGTCTAATCCAAGCGACCAAGGTGAAGTTCATAAAATCTCATGTGTAAAATGCCTCAAGTTCTACGTATTGTGCACTGAGCTTTCACATTGTAATGAAACGGCAGAGGTTCACTCAGCAGTTGGATTAACTTAAAGCAAACTGAAGTTAGTCATTTCTTTTGTGGGCAGTCTGAAGAAAGAAGTAACCACTGACTGGATTAGGAAAAGATGTTCTCCGTAGAACACGAATGTGACAGTACTGATCCTGTCTTGTTCGAGAGAGAGACAGACAGAAAACAGTCTTCTGATCAGCAGACGTTGGGCTTTTCTGTGACGCAGGAAAATGTCCTCCCTTTGCTCTTACTCCTTGAAGCTTTCTAATGCCGTATGTGGCACTCCTCCACGGTCGGGGGGTGGGGTACGATTTCCTGCCCAGTCCTGGAAGGCCCCTCTCTCCAGTTTCCGGGGTTTGGCCACTGGAACAGAAGATGCTGCTTCATAGAATTCGTGATTGTGCCTCAGTCTGTTGGCGCTACTTGGTTAGTATGAGTCGGTCCTGGGTGCCTGCATCACTCCTGGCTCTAAAAATTGAGTTTCCGACACTGGCCTATGACGGAACCGACTTTGGACCATTGTGCCCCCCACTAGTTAATGCGCTGCTCCCACCAGGTTTCCCTCAGCGCCCTGGGGTTTTTCATGGGCAGTCTGAGTGGTTTCGGGGCATCTGTGAATAACCTGACACTCGACACTGAAGGTTGGGTTTGTGTATTTGAGTCAATTATTTTTCCTTTGGAGAAAGCATGGTCCGTGTTGCCTTTAGGGTCTCAGACGGTCTCATGACCCAAAATGTGAACAACCACTGCTCCTTTATATTTGTGTCCGAACTCCAGCTTGTGTAACTAATGCTGCTTTTTTCACTGACTTACTCAGCAGGACTTACTATGCAGAGCTCCTTGGAGGGTGGGGTGGGGTGTGGGGATAGGGTACAGCCTGAGCAGGGATTCTGCTTGCACGGAGTTTAGTCTCCTACAGGGAAGTAAAACTGCACCTGACTGCGTACAGTGTGAAGAGGCCTGAGTCTGAAGTACAAATACAAGTTGATGGGAGTGCTGAAGGAATCCAGGAGGGCTTCATGGCGGTGGTGGGGGATTTGAGATGGGCTCTGGAGGCTGAACAGTTAATGGGAACTCCAGTGAGAGGGAGGAATGGCATCAGCTCCCCTCCCACTTCATGTTTTATTTCAGGAGCCCTCTCGTCCCCAAGACTAAGTGATTTATTGATTTTTGTAGGACAGGTTGCTTGGAAGCGAGCTGTCAAAGGTGTTCGAGAAATGTGTGATGTGTGTGACACCACCATCTTCAACCTGCACTGGGTGTGTCCTCGGTGTGGGTTTGGAGTGTGTGTGGATTGCTATCGGATGAAGAGGAAAAATTGCCAACAGGGTGAGAACTGACTTGACTCTTCTCCAAGCCCCTTATACTCTTAAATTAAGCCTTTCATTGATTTGTGGTTGATGGATTTCTGAAACTTTTGGGACCAGCGTCCATAAAGAGCAATTACTACAAAGCAGTTATTTGCAGGCGCTGCCTACAAGACTTTCTCATGGCTGAGATGTGTGAAGAGCCAGATACATGAACCAGAGAACCTCATGCCTACGCAGATCATTCCTGGAAAAGGTATTTTGTGTGGTGCAATGCTTTTCCTTTCCCTGTGTTTTGGGTATCATAGGGGCTGGTAGTTCGGTTTTACTTTGTGTAGTACGATCACTTGCTGACTTTATTTTAGTATGTACCATAAATTGTCGAGAAATGTATTAAATAATGTCCCCAAACTTTCTGGTAAAGGCCTTGTAAATAGTTTTGTAAAAGGAAAGAAAATGGCACATTTGGGGCAAGGCATACTTAGGACGTAAAGGGGGGAGTTGTAAGCACCCTAAAAAAAAAATGCTGCTAAAAAAAAGTTATCCTGTTAGAAATATAAGCTTTTGTTTTGTAACGTTGAGGTTGAAAGTACCTAATATCCTTGTTCAGATGTTTGCCTGTGCCCTTTTTTTTAGCCCTCTATGATGTTGGAGACATTGTTCATTCTGTAAGAGCAAAATGGGGAATAAAGGCAAATTGTCCCTGTTCAAACAGGCAGTTCAAACTCTTTTCAAAGCCAGCCTCAAAGGAAGACATAAAACAGGTATTACTGTTTATGCTAGATTCACCATCCTGTGCTTGTTGTCTGTCTGTTTTCAAATAACCCAAGGATTCCTGTAGTGTATTTGAAAGGAACATGGGGAGAGCTGTCAGTGGAAAGAGATAGTTCGTGGTTCACGTGATACTTTATAGACCCATTCTCAAGTTTCACATTATTTTTGTGGGCCTCGTTTGTAGCCTCTTTGAGTAGGCTTTTAATTTTGTTCCTTGAAAAAGCAAAAACCTTTTCTATTATAGTCTACCTAATAAGTTGCTGTCAAATTTGTATAGGTTTTTTAACTTCTCATGTTTTACATAGTAAAAATTACTCAGATAAGCTTTACAAATTTTTTAATTACTATGTTTTACCCATAATATAGATGAAGAATTGAAGGAAATAATCCTGAAACAAACCTTTACGTAGCTCTCACTCCACATAAAAAATGTACACGTCCTTGGTGCTCACATGCCTCTTCCTGGTGACATTCCCTTAACCTTCACCATCCCATCTACCCCCCAACTGTCTCCCTTTTTCTTCCTCACCCCAGTAATCATTATCCCACATTGCTTTTAGTAATCAGAAATTATTTTACATTTTCATAAAGCTGTGGTGTTGCAGGCGGCATAGGTAGAAGAGTTTTGATCTTTGTAGTCAGGACTGAATTTGAATTCCTTTTCTGCCACTTTCCAGTTGTATAACTTTGGCTCAAATGAACTGATGTATATATGCTTCAGCTTCCTCATCAGTAACAGAGGAATAGCAAACAGTGCTGGTAATTGGGCATCACAGAATTATATCACATGTAGAGTGAGGGCCTGGACCACAGCAGGAATTTGACTCCCTTTTCCTTCTTATGTATGTATAGACGCACCTGAGTTGTCAAGGCAGTTTTTTAAGTAATAGAAAAATAAGTGGTGTGATCTGTCTGTCCAGTTTTTGTTGTTCAGTTTATGTTTTGAATTCTTTTTAGGGCTGTTCATCAATTTTTTTTTTTTGCGGTACGCGGGCCTCTCACTGTTGTGGCCTCTCCCGCTGCGGAGCACAGGCTCCGGACGCGCAGGCTCAGCGGCCATGGCTCACGGGCCCAGCCGCTCCGCGGCATGTGGGATCTTCCCGGACCGGGGCATGAACCCGCGTCCCCTGCATTGGCAGGCGGACTCTCAACCACTGCGCCAGCAGGGAAGCCCACGTTCATCAATTTTGAAAGCCTACTACACTATGCTAAATCAAAAGAGCATTTTCTCTTTTCTGCGTCCCGTTTCCTTCTGAATTCACAGCTGTATTTCCTACCTTGCCTCATTTATTCGTTCACTCACTCAGCCACTGGGTTTTGGGTGCCTATTCATGATACAGGGGTGAGTTCACAGGGGAGATGGGCACAAACGGGGCGTTCCAAAGCAAGATGGTGAACGGAGTGGTGGGGACATGAACAAGCATGAGGTGGGGATACGAGGGTGGGGGTGGATATCTTGCTGTATTTACATTCTTCACTTGCATCTTATACTTTTACTAGTAATACTTAAAAGCTAAAAGATTAAAATCTCTCCTACATAGTTCTGCTCTGTTGTTGAGAGATTACTGCAGTGGTGGTGATGTCCAGGGCTATTAGGTGGTTTGGTTTTGGATATTTCTCTCTTACTGGTGAGCAGTTAGGGGAGAAGGTAAGAAAAGGGAAACGTAATTTTTCAGCTTGTGCAAGATTCTCCTTCTGCACTCACCACAGACTTCCTTGGTTGGAGAAAAATCGACTCTTGGTGCCGGGCTCCAGCAGAGCCCCTCGGTGTTGGAGCCCGTGGCTGTAGGTGGGGAGGCTGCGTCCAAGCCGGCCAGCAGCGTGAAGCCTGCCTGTCCAGCCAGCACATCTCCTTTGAACTGGCTGGCAGACCTGACCAGCGGCAATGTCAACAAGGAAAACAAGGGTGAGTGTTTCCTGCCTCCCTGAGAACTTTCGTCTGTTCCCAGAGGGTCCTGGCAGCCTTAGTTACGGTGAGAACAGAGCGGTTAGAAGTAGTGTGGAGTGGAAAGTGGTTCCCTGTAGTCGCCCTGAGACCTGACACACATGCAGCGCCAGAGAGAGAACTTCTGCTTACGATAGAACTCTAGGTAAGGTTGAGATTGTGTCTGGCAAGAATGGAGTGGGCTGAGACATGTGTGTTTTAATAGTGGTTTTTGCCTTTCTGCCTTTAACCCTGTGTGTATTTCCTATTTTGTCTAAGTTGCAACATCCTGGCTTCAGCTTTATATTTTTCATCTGTGCTGTTGTCTCAGGATGCTTGATGACAGTATAAAGAACATGGGTTTGGAATCAGGTAGTTAGATTAGGATTTTGGTGATTCTGCTTTCTGGCTGTGTTAAAGAAAGGAAAATTGCAGATCAGTTTCTTTCATGCAAAGATCCTAAACAACATCTCAGTGAATAGAATTTAGCACTATAAATAAAAGAATCATACAGCGTGACCAAGCAGAGCTTCAGAAATGCAGCTGTAGTTTTAACATTAAAAAAGCGGGGAAAAGTCATGTGAAGAGATGCAGAAAAAGAGTAAAATTCAAAGCCTATTTATAATTTTTTTTAAAAAAACCTTAGGAATAGAAGGGAACGTCCTTAATCTAATGAGTTTCTACAATAAAACTAACAACAAACATCCTAAATTATGATTGAAGTTTTTCATTCGTTGAGTAATTTTTAAGTTTCCCTCTGTGTTCAGGCATGACACAAGGATTCCTGCTTTCACTCCTTTATTAAACATTGTATTGGAAGTTTTAGCCATTTAAGTCAGTAAGGTAAACAAACAAAGAGATGTTAGGATTGGAAAGAAAGGGATAGAACTGTTGGTACTTTTAAGCAATCTAATTATACATGGGAAAAGTCTTAAGAGAATCTGTATTTGTAAACATATCTATCAGGGTTGACAGTTACAATGTTAATTTACAAAAATCAATTGTATTTTGTATACCAGGAACAAACAAACAAAAAATGCAGTTTACCATAGGATCACCTTGGATATTATTGGATATTTATTTTTTTAAAAGCAGTTGGAAATCCACGTCTATATCAGTAATGTCATTTATCCTCTTAAGTTTTCTGGGTTCTAGTAAATGAAAACCAAGTTCCAGAGTAATTCTGTCTGTAGAAGGCTCGTAAGGGATTTGCCTTTTCAGAATGCTTTTCCATCTGGATGTTTTTGATTTGTTCTTAGAAAAACAACCAACGATGCCAATTTTAAAGAATGAAATCAAATGCCTTCCACCCCTACCCCCCTTGAGCAAATCCAACACAGTCCTCCACACCTTTAACAGCACAATTCTGACACCTGTAAGCAACAACAATTCTGGTTTCCTCCGAAATCTCTTGAATTCCTCTGCAGGAAAGGTACGCATTTATTTTATTGTTTATTACTCCACCTCGTAAAGATGAATTGGAGTTAGAGCAGGGAGAAAGTGAAATAGAAAGCAGGACGAGTCCCATGCTCTCCTTTTTGGGTACAGAGGCTGTGTCACTGGCACATGGGCTTCACATGGTTAGAATTCTGGGCGGGTCATTTTCACCTGTCAACACTTTTTCCTGTACCCACTTCCGAGAGCTGTGATGTTAGGCAGAGGAAGAGGACTTACCTTTTTGAGGGTAAGATTCTCTCGTGGCTTAGCTTCTTTCCTGGATATGTAATGTATGCTCATCCTACCGTAATAGGAATGGGTTTTTTTTTTTTTTTTTTTTTGCGGTACCGGGCCTCTCACTGTTGTGGCCTCTCCCGTTGCGGAGCACAGGCTCCGGACGCACAGGTCCAGCGGCCATGGCTCACGGGCCCAGCCGCTCCGCGGCATGTGGGATCTTCCCAGACTGGGGCACGAACCCACGTCCCCTGCATTGGCAGGCAGACTCTCAACCACTGCGCCACCAGGGAAGCCCAGGAATGGGTTTTTTGATGGTAGGAAATGACATATTTAAGACTCGTGTTTTTTTTTTTTCAAATTCAGACAGAAAATGGACTCAAGAATACACCAAAAATCCTTGATGACATCTTCGCCTCTTTGGTGCAAAATAAGACCTGCTCCGATTTATCTAAGCGGCCGCAAGGACTGACCATCAAGCCCAGCATCCTGGGCTTCGACACTCCTCACTACTGGCTGTGCGACAGTCGCCTGCTGTGCCTGCAGGATCCCAACAACAAGAGCAACTGGAACGTGTTCAGGGAGTGCTGGAAGCAGGGGCAGGTAAGCGGGGCCTCTGCTTTCCAACCCACTTCACATCCCCGTCTCGGTGCCTTTGGTAGACTCCTGACAACCCCCCCCCGCCGCCCCCTTCCTGGATTATGAATGGCATATACTTTATCTCTTCTTATTGTTTACTGTGGCTACAGTTAGAGCAGAGGGTGGCTGTGAGTCACAGACATGTCTTCTGTGTTCTCTGATGAGGTTCTGATTGCTTCCAGTCAGTCATCCCTGGATTTTTGATGAGAGCATTCTGGGCTCTTGGTGATTCTTGTGTGATCAACTTCAATAGGAGAAGTGGGAATATGACTACGGCTGGTGGGGTTTGGGGGATTACACAAAATAGGATAAAAATCAGGCATCCCTCTTCCATGAATTAGAACCTTGTGCTGAAGACAACCTTAGGTGGCCCTGAGCCATGTGGTGTCAACCTGGAACTGGTGTGTAGTTTCCCAGGGGAAGGAGCCTGCTTTTTAAAGGGCAGTGATGTTCAGTCTTAAGGTCTGGTTGATAGTTCAGGAGACGTGTGGCTTCGCAGACCTGCTCCTCTGCCTTCTTGTTTTCGATTATGTTTTCTGGATCTTTGTCTTCTCTTCTGGGCCAAATGGAGTCCTCACTAAAGGAACACTTTGCCCTTGGACAAGGCCAGGACTTGGGGAATTGCCAAATAGAAAAATGTATGTATTTAACCAAAAAAAAATTATTGTTTTCAGTCCTGTGTTCTAACGAGATTTGCTCACGATGACAATGACAGACCGAATACAGTCCACCAGCATGTTCTGTTTAGATTAGATAATGTTTTTTAAAAGTTGAACTTGTTGCCAGTATTTCAGTCAGGCTCTTTCACATAAAGATCAGGATTTGTGGCTTGTCTTGGATAACCAAAGACGTGGCAATCCAGGGCCATATCCCTGCCTGCTAGCAATAAGCTGCAGGCCAGAGGCAGCATCCTCTTTGGACCGGGCGCTCTCGCTGCCTTTGTCTCTGCTTCACACCCCCTGCCCAGCCCTGGGCCTTGGCATTGGTATTCTGTGAGTAGTGGGATCTGAGTTGGAAGGTGTGATCCTTGCTCTTAGAAGCTCACTAGTGTAGTTTGAGGGATGTGTGTAGCAGGTGACTCAGGGGACTAAGCTGTCACTTTGGGATCTGAGACTGGGGACCAGCCACAGAGAAACACGTCAGCAGCTGTTTGAGAAAGGGCTGCCTCGGGTGAAGGGACGGAGCTGGGGGAGTTCAAACTAAAGTCTTCGTTCTCTCCTCTTAGCCAGTGATGGTGTCAGGAGTGCATCATAAACTGAACACTGAACTTTGGAAACCAGAATCCTTCAGGAAAGAGTTTGGAAATCAGGAAGTTGACCTCGTTAATTGCAGAACCAATGAAATCATCACAGGAGCCACAGTAGGAGACTTCTGGGATGGATTTGAAGATGTTCCGAGTATGTATTAAAGACCTTTTAAGGGGGTTGAGGATGTGAAAGGAGGGGGCACGGGAGTAGCAGCAGTCTGTGGCCCTCCAGCGGCAGCGACAGCATTTTCTGTGACTCTGGAGTCTAAAATCAGTGTCTTATCTCCTCTTCCCCTTTCTTTTTACAAAGTTTATGCTTTTGAACTGAGGCAGATTGCTTTGTAGTTCCTTAGAGAGTGAGGTTTTAGTCACCTCTTCTTCAGGTGGCTCCAGGTCTGTCCTGTGACAGAAATGTGCCCAAGGGGAGGGGAGCACAGGGCCAGGGCTTGTGACTCAAAGCTCGTGGTTTTATATAGCCTCTTCATTATGTTTAACAAGATAGGTAGAGCTGAAAGTACCAGAGAACGTGAATCCGTTGAACGCACGTTATCCTGGTCACTGCCTGCTTCACCTGGGCGAGGGGTCACTGCCTGCTTCACCTGGGCGAGGGGCATGGTGGTGGTAAGGAGGCTTGAGTGTCTGGTGCCGAGCTTGGGCCCTTTCCGTGCATTGGCCAGTCAGTAAACTGTTTGCAAGAACCCCTTCGTCAGCACAGGCACCTGGCCTCATGCTCCCACCCGCACTGGAGGGCTTGGCCAGTTCATTCTTATTAGACTCAGTAATTCAACTTTGCTCATTTATCATTCTCATTCTTTCACGACATATTTTTACCTTGTAATCTCCTGCTTCCTTATTTCCCATAACCCACGTTTGCAGGTTATGGCCCGCACTTTCAACGAACTTTAGAACAAAGGTTTAGCTAACTCTAAGTAGGGCATGATGGGGGTTTCCACACGTAGAGGTTAAGGTTGGGTTTCAGACGTAAGGTGTTTCCCTGGGGATCAACGTCTGAGATGGGGGAGGAAGCAGGACCGGGCTGGCAGAGGGGCGGGCTGCGGCAGAGGCCAGCGGAGCCTCAGCCAGCCTGGCAGGGAGCTCTGTAGCAGGCATCGCCTCTCATTGTCTCAGACTGGGCTGAAGTGGGGAAAGTCAGGGCCTTCATCCCCTCATCTCCCTCGGCCTCCAGGTGGTGGTGCCCCACGGAGGGCATGACCTGGCAGGACAGCTCTCTGCAGCTGACGCAGACCCCAAAGCCGTGTCTGGGCAGCAGGTCCTTTGAAAGGGGATCGAGGGCCACACGTACTACAGTGTGCTCTCCAGTTAGGCCTGGGTTCAAATCCTGACTCTTGATATGTACTTGCTGTGTATGTGAGCTTGGTAATTGCATCTTTCTGGGGCTCACACTTCCTCATGCCTGCAAATGGTTACGGCAGCCCAGAGTCCACCGCAGCCTGCCTTTTCCATACTGATGATTCTGCTGCCCAGATCCCCTGGTACACCACCCATGCTGAGACGCCACTGGTGTCCTGAACATACACTGTACCCGTATTTTCCTCTGTTTCTTGTCTCCTGGAGTGTGCACCTGTTCAAACTAGGTTATGGGACTCGGATGACTACAGGACGCTATACAAATGTTAGTCCTCATGAATATAAGGTTTGAAACTGGGTTCCAGTTTCAGTTCTGCTGTTTAATTTCAATAGCTGGATGGCCTCAGGCATATGTCAATTTCCTCATCCAAAAGCAGAAGTATTAAATAGTGCCAGATCTCACTGGGATGTTGGATTTAGTTATAAGGACTAAATGGTTAAAACACTTGAGCAGAGACTGGAACACAGCAAGAAGTGAAATGATAGTTATCATTGCTGTTACTCATAATTGTCAACGTATTTTTTTCAATTAGAGCTCCTTGGTTCTTGGTTCCTTCACATCACCTGCAGTGGGTAACTGTGCTATTACAAAAAAACAGTTCTGACTAAACCCTGTACGTGTCACCTAGAAGATGGGGAGGTGGGGGAGAGTGGGCCCTATTAGCCCTAGCTGTCCCTGGACAGAACATCAGGTAGCTTCAGTCTCTCTGAGCAAAGTAAGTCATTTCTATTTCATGCTGGCCTCAGAAAACTGGGTTTTCTAAAATCTGTGGCCCTTTGATTGTTAAATTGCTGTTTGTTAGTTGGGGGGCTGCTCACTTCTTCTAGAACACTGTATAGGAGGAGATTGGATCTGTCAAAACACCGCCTATGTGGAATAGACAAAAGGGAGTGGCTGAAATCTCAAGGAGTAGCAGTTGAATAAGCATTTAGAAAAGACAGGGCTGCAACACAAACTCGTTGGTGATCTTCAGTTTGCTACCCCTCGCTGCTTCCTGGGTATGAATGGATTTCTCGGCACCGTAGAAATAAAATAATTGGCCATTTGCAGGAGGGGAATGTTGAAAAATAATATTTGTATATCAGATGTATCAGGTTATGAAGATCTTGCAGAGATAAGTTTTATTTGCATTGTTAAGGCTTAAAGTGCTCATTTGCCATCCATTTTGGTCTGTTTCCAAGTTATGAACAGTAGCAATTCAGTAATTCCGGTTACCTTGCAGACCGCTTGAAAAATGAAAAAGAGCCAATGGTGTTGAAACTTAAGGACTGGCCACCAGGAGAAGATTTTAGAGATATGATGCCCTCCAGGTACGATTATGGGGAGGGGAGAGATGATCCTGTCCTTGACTTGGTAGGATAAACTTCTTTTGAGGTGGTAAGATGAAGTTACTGACTTTTAAATCTGGTTCACTAGTGAAAACTCCACGCATTTCCACTGTAGTGCTCTGCCAGAGAAGAGGCCGACTCAGACGTGCACACACTGATGTGGAGGCAGGAGTGAGATCAGACATGCTAGGGTTGGGTATAATACAGTGATACCGTTGCTTTAGACGAGACAGCAGAATTGCTAGATCCATTTTCCTGAATTGAGCTTGAACCTTGCAGAGAATCCTCAGAACTAATGAATAATATATCCCTTAGTGTCACTACTTATCATCAGGAATTTGTTGCTCAGATTTTTGTCTGCAGTATTCGAGATCATTTTTTTTTTTTTTTTTTTGCGGTACGTGGGCCTCTCACTGTTGTGGCCTCTCCTGTTGGCGGAGCACAGGCTCCGGACGCGCAGGCTCAGCGGCCATGGCTCACAGGCCCAGCCGCTCCGCGGCATGTGGGATCCTCCCGGACCGGGGCACGAACCCGCGTCCCCTGCATCGGCAGGCGGACTCTCAACCACTGCGCCACCAGGGAAGCCCTCGAGATCATTTTGATATATATGTGGGATGTAGGAGAGAAAGAAGATGTCTTTGTTCATAAGCACTGTAATTCTAATCTTAAATATTGGTTTTTTTAAATTTATTTTTTATTGAAGTATAGTTGAATTACAGTGTTGTGTTAATTACTGCCGTACAGCAAAGTGAATCAGTTATACATATCTATACACTCTTTTTTTATATTCTTTTCCATTATGGTTTATCACAGGATACTGAATATAGTTCCCTGTGCTCTACAGTAGGACCTTGTTGTTTATCCATCCTATATATACCAGTTTGCATTTGCTAATCCCAAACTCCCACTCCTACACTTTCCCAACCCCCTCCCCCTTGGCAACCACCAATCTATTCTCTGTGTCCCTGATTCTGTTTCTGTTTCATAGATAGGTTCATTTGTATCATAGTTTAGAATCCACATATAAGTGATATCATATGCTAATCTTAAATGTTGTTAATGATAGCTATCTCCATCTTCACGAGCACAGATATTTTCGTTGTTCCTTTTGGTGTAGAAGGAACAAATCAAATCCCACGATATATTAGAAACACAAGCTTATTTTGCAAATTCATGGTTCTCTCGTCCTAGGTTTGATGATCTGATGGCCAACATTCCACTGCCTGAGTACACAAGGAGAGATGGCAAACTGAACTTGGCCTCGAGGCTGCCAAACTACTTTGTTAGGCCAGATCTGGGTCCCAAGATGTATAATGCTTATGGTAAGGAGGAAATGGCTCACTTGAAAAAATTATTACAGAAGTAAGGCAAGTCAGAATGTTTGGAACATTGATTTTTGGGGAGGGAGAGATGGAAAACGTCTATAACCCTAACCCTTAACACAGCAGTAGTCTTCATGTTTGCATATTTCCTTTCATTCCTTGGCCACGTGCATGTATATTTCCGTTTCATAGTTGCAGTTGTAGGGCACATGCCATTTAAAAAGCTTCTCCTACACCTAATATTATACAGTAAAACCTTTACATGTTGCTTAATGGTTTTTAGTGTGATCGTTTTTAACGGTTGCATGGTACACAATTGAATGAATGTAATTTTATTAATTGTTTTAATGTTGCCGGACGTTTAGGTCAGTCTGCTAGCATTCCAGCTGTTTCAGCATCTGCTACTCTTAAATTCAATGTTCTGTGTTGGTGGGTAGTAGTTAGCTACTTAAGCTAGTACTGAAAACACCCTTGGAATTGTATTTCTCCGATTTATTTCCTTCCTCCCATAATGATCCCAACTCCAGTCTCTCAGACTTGAGGGTGGCAGGCCAGAGTCTTCTGGCAGCTTTGCCACGTTCTCCAGATGCTGTTGGGAGAGGGAGGGCTTGGACCTCAGCCCCCCACTTCTTCTGTTCCGGTGGGGTCGCCCGGGGAAGCGCCTGGAGTGAGCTCAGGGGACGTTCCAAGAGGGGAGTTTACCTTGGGAAGTTGCCACAGCCTAGATGCCCAGATGTTCCCTTCCCCCGAGCCCTTCAGAGAAGCTGGATGGCTGGGACTTCAGGGCATATTCTGTTCACAGGGAAGATTTGCAATGAATTTACGTAAATGGAAGCATTTTTCCGCTAAAGCAAATGGTGTAGTGTTGCAGAGTGATTATCCATGCCTCACAGAAATGATGCAGCTTTACAGGGTAGAAGTGGTTATTTGAGAAGTTCTCAAAATAAATAGTCGGCTTGGTTTAAATGGCTTGACAGCAACTCTTTTCCTCCTAGATACCAACAGATAGAGGGCAGTGTTACTCTATAATAGCTTTTCCTATCAAAATTGTTCCCGTTCAGAGTAAGCAGTTAGGGATTGAAAATAAAGAAAACGTGTTCATTTTCAAACACCTCGCACCTTATCATAAACATCATTAGAGAGCGGTCATTTTTCAGAAGTTGGGTGACTGAGCTGTGACTCCTCTACAGACGACGTAGAGTGAAAGGCTCTTTGGAAAGACCACACAGTCACCCTCTCTCCAGCTCCAGCACCAGCACTACACATGGGGACCAGGACTTCAGGACAATAGAGGGGACGGTGACCTGATCAGGATATCCAAGGGGCATCTAGTGGCAGGTCTGGGAGGAGGACTTATGTCTCCTATCTAGGCTTGACCCAGCCTCCAACCCCAGTGCTCTGTCACCCAGCAGCCCCTACGGTGTCAGCTTGTGTTCTTTTCATAAAAGTCCATGGTGTGTTTTGTTTCAGGATTTTCTATTTTCTGGGAATCCTTTCCCTGGGACCGTTGTTTTTGGTTCCATCTGAGTTCAGGCTCTCTCAGTTTAGAGCCTGGTTTTATCAGTGTGCCGTCACCCGTAGCTGGGATTGGCTGGACTTGGGGCTGACGGCTGGGTAGGTGTCATTTCCTTCCTCTTCTGCGGAACACTTTTTACTCAGTTTGGCAACAGCCAAACCAGCAAGCGGCTTCTGACGAGGCTCTGAGACTTGCTCACCGTTCGTCCCTCCTCCCAGCTCCGTCTCCTTCCTCCTGCCCCGTGTTAGCCAACACCCTGACGTTTGTGTTTATCATTTCCTTACATTTATAGCTTTACCGTATGTTCGTGTTCCTGCAGAACATTCTTTAGTGTTTAACCTGCCTTTGCGCTTTATATAAATGCAATCAGACTGGGTGTTCCTCCGTGCCGTCGTGAATAACTGTTCATTTCATTCGTTTGCCTTCTCTCGTGTTAATTGTTTTTTTCTCTTCTCAGATTTTACTTGTTTATTTTGTACTATAGAAAATTTTCCAAATGCACTGAAAACGTGAGAGTCCAGGACAGTGACTTCCCATATACTCATCCCCCAGTTACAACAGCTCTCAGGTTCTTTTTCCATAATTGCTTCCTTATTTCCTCTCTTTATATTTTTCCTTTACTATTTTAAAGGAAATCTCATATATCCTATGATTTTTGTCCAATATCTGTTGCTTTACCTCCTCCTTGGGCTGATATTTCAGCAAACTGGAAAGAAAGGAAAGTGCAGCAGAGCCCTAGGGCCATGGTCCGCGGTTGAAATGATAAGGTCCCCTCTCCTGTGTATAGCTGCTCCTAAACCACAGACCCCTGCAAGCCAGAGAGAAGTTCCTTGGCCTCCGAATGAGACAGGGCTGCTTCAGGGCCTGGCAGGTTAGAAAACAGCCTCGGCTTGCCCACCCGAGCTATGCTTGGCTCTGCTGCCCATTCAAGAAGCAGTGACTGCATGTCAGGACGTGCGTCCCAGGTAACCGCAGGGCTTGGCGAGCCTCAGGGTGAATGCTGAACAAATGAGCCTTCTCCTGGGGTGAGAGGTTAGCGTCTCGGATTATGAGTACCAGCGCGGACCTCGTGCTCAGGCTCACCTCTTCCGCAGTTGAGGGATCCAAGGAACACGTGGGCAGCGTTCCTTCTTGCACTGAGTACATAGTCATTTGAGGTCCCAGCTTTACCTGTTTCTGAGGGGGGTTTCTGTTAGACTCCCCATCTTACGTCTTACCCCAGAGTCCTTCTAGTCTGTGTCAACCAAAGCTTGAGCTCCCCTGCTTGAGCAAACATCCTTCTGGCAAATCCAGCCTCAGCAGAGTCCACTGTACGTTCCCGAGCCCTGCTTTCTAGGTTTGGCTTTCTTTTCTTGCCAGCATATTGACTCATTAAAAAAATATGTTTCAAAATAACTTCATCAAGGATTTTTAGTTGTTCTCAGCAGGAGGAAACCTATTTTGCCTATCACCAGAAACAAGTGCTAGTGTTAGGAGTTGGTTTTTTATTCTTACAAATAAACATTTAATAAGAACTTTTTTCCCCAAAGTTGAAAGGATAAAATAACTTAATGTTAAATATTGTTCCATTACTTTTATATGATCAGAAAGGTAGCTTTTAAGTTTTGTGACCACGTATTCCAGGGAGTGGGAAAGACTCAGGCAGTCTTTGCTGTCTCGGTAAATTTAAGGCATTTTCTGTTTGCAGGATTAATTACTCCAGAAGATCGGAAATATGGGACGACAAATCTTCACTTAGATGTATCTGATGCGGCTAATGTCATGGTCTATGTGGGAATTCCCAAAGGACAGTGTGACCAAGAAGAAGGTAGGGTGCTGAGCATAAAAGTGGGGCTTATTCTCTGAGCTGGGACGTTGTGGTCTGATGTTTGCTCTCTCTTGCTCCAGAAGTCCTTAAGACCATCCAAGACGGAGATTCTGATGAACTCACGATAAAGCGATTTATTGAAGGAAAAGAGAAGCCAGGAGCCCTCTGGCACATATATGCTGCTAAGGACACAGAGAAGATACGAGAATTTCTTAAAAAGGTGTGCTCCTTACCCTATGGCATGTGAAGAGAGAGAGGCAGAATAGCAGTGTTATACTACATGTCGAGACCTGACTGGGTTACTGGAGAATAATCGCAGCTTCGAAAGTTAGATCTGTGCATCTCAGATTGGATAGGCTGAAGCTGGTTGCTAAGGAACAACGATTTCTAGATGATTAGGCTCACACCTCTGAAAAGAGGGAAACTTATCTTTTTTCTTATGTCTGTGTGTTATGTCATAGTGCATTTGGAAGTTTTTGTGCTCTCCCTTCAGGGTAGTTCCTCTGATGATCACGTAGTGTCTATTTGTTTTTATTGCCTTAAAAATCTAAGCACTTAAGAAGTCCATGTATCATTTCTCTGCTCTTGATAGCTGTGCTTCAAGTGAGTTACTGAGGTCCCTGTTGGTTTTATCCACCCTCATTTAGTAGTAGGTCAGGAAGACCTCACACCCTACTGTGGCCATTAGCTTATGCGGGAAAGGGATACAGGGACTTTGAAGATTCCAGGTTTCCAGTAGTTAGCAGGTTGTTCAGCAAGGGTTCTGTGTGGAAGTTCTAGGCAGCTGGAAAGATGGGCATATTCAGTTTTTAACCTGTTCGCCACTGAGGCTGCCAGTTGCGGCCCAGATATCTGTGGCTGGTATTCTTCAGTTGTTCACGAGGAGTGGATAGGAACGCTCCTAGCCTGCTGCCTGGTGCCAGGTTAGACCCTTAACCAGCATTTGCTTCAATCAACATGTTTCTCGCTAAGGATAATTTGACTCTTCCAGAAAACCTGCCGGTCGCCATACTGTCCCTTTGATAGTGTCACCCTGAGTCTGTGCTGCCAGATACTGGGTCTAGAGTCAACGAGTTTAACCTACAGCCAACTGTGGGACTCTTTCATAACTCACATTGTTAAGTGAATACAGATGTTTAAGAACTGCAGTCTAGCAAGTCTATTTCTAAGGAGCTTAAGTCTACTGACATCCAAAAGCCTAGGCCAAGATACTGTCCTAACAGTGTTTACAAAAATATGCAGACTGCCACTCACGGTTCACAGGAAGTGACAGAAGGGAACCCGCATTTTCCTTCAGTTTCCCCTTGGGTCATTCAGTTAATGTCTTTGAGTGCTATTTTCTCTTTCTGCCAACAGGGACACGTGTTAAAGAAGGCCTGACATTTACTGACTGACTGCCCACACTGTCCAGGGGGCAAAATGCCCTCATGGAGACCCAGCGTGTCACTCAGTTTCATAATACTCGGAATGTGTTCTAGGTATCAGAAGAGCAAGGTCAAGAAAACCCCGCAGACCACGATCCCATTCATGATCAGAGCTGGTATTTAGACCGATCACTAAGGAAGCGTCTTCATCAGGAGTATGGAGTCCAGGGCTGGGCCATCGTGCAGTTTCTTGGAGATGTGGTATTTATCCCAGCAGGAGCTCCGCATCAGGCAAGAGCCATTACTTTAGTCTTCATTCTCCTTACGCTGTAAACTTCGGCACGTGTGACCGTGTGGCCTGTTGTCTTCCAGGTTCATAACTTATATAGCTGTATCAAAGTGGCTGAAGATTTCGTTTCTCCAGAGCATGTTAAACACTGCTTCTGGCTTACTCAGGAATTCCGCTATCTGTCACAGACTCATACGAATCATGAAGATAAATTA
The DNA here is from genome assembly GCF_951394435.1 of Stenella coeruleoalba. Classification (NCBI taxonomy): domain Eukaryota; kingdom Metazoa; phylum Chordata; class Mammalia; order Artiodactyla; family Delphinidae; genus Stenella; species Stenella coeruleoalba. The sequence continues at coordinate 14,016,221 of NC_137159.1, read as the reverse complement.
CAGGTAAAAATGGCCGTGATTCCTGGCATTCTCTGACTCTGGCTCCGTAGCTCATTACCGACCCTATAAAAATAATCAGCAAACTTGGCCATACCACCACACTTGGTACAGTGAGTTGATGAACTGGCTTTATGTCTAGTCCTGCTGCCTACTTAGGCAAAGGAGGAATAAACATGGAGGAAATCTCATTTTGGTTTAGAGGCTTTCAGTAGTGAGTCATCTAACATGATTCCATGTTTGGAAAACTAGGGAAATAGATAAACTCTGAAAAATAGAGCTGTACCTTGGGGCTTGCTTGTGTCTGCGCTCACTGGGGGCAGGGCCACGTAGGATCAAAGCCTCTGGAAGGGGGAAAATGAGCTTTTAAGTTCTTCAAAGGGGGCATGGGTTTAAAATGTGTATAAAATAACAGCCTAAAGGAGCCCAGGGGCCTTTCAAGTATTATTAACATTTCATATTGAATTTTGAGTTTTAAATTTCAAGAGCATGGTATAAAATTGGTAGGGGGAAGGTTTATTCTTACGGACAGATTTTAGATCTCATGGTAAACTGACCATATTTTCTCTCGTTTTTTCAGGTGAAGAATGTTATCTACCATGCAGTGAAAGATGCGGTTGCTATGCTGAAAGCCAGTGAATCCGGTTTTGGCAAACCCTGAGGGTCCCAGAGGCGCCTTACCCCTGCACATTGGAAGTGAATTACTGGCAGCTGTTCAAACTCTTCAGGCAGGAATCCTGTGGACTTTGAGACTCATGTTACCTCATCTTCTTTTTTAAACTGTACCCACCTGGTAAGGGTACTCTGTCTAATGTATATTTCTAGTGTTTACAGACACTAAATGTGTATATGTAGTAACTATTTACAGAACATGCATCCTTAAACTGTGACTTCTCACCTAGTGCAGAGCTTCTACCCAGCTGTAAAAACAGAAGCCCGTATCAGCTCTGGAACAAGACCTGCAGTTACTCCCCAGCTGTGTGGTTGGACAGCTTAGTCAAATGGGTTATAACTCTTAGGAATCACCGCGCAGTTTATTTGGGTTGTGTTTTGTTGTGTCTGAGTACCCCCTCCCCGACCCCTTAGGGTTCAGAAGGGCAGTGGAGGAAGCGACCACCGACGTTTGGATGTTGTATTGCCTTAGGGCTGGCATTATATAGCAGAGGTCAACTACTGCACCATTCTTGGGGTTAACCATCTTTAGTTAAACGGAGTTTTAATTTAAATGAAGCTTTGCTAATTTTAAGTGTTAAGCATTTTGCATTAAAGTATTCATATAATGTTTTGACTCCGTTTATTGGCATTATTCTCTGGTTGCAGAGTCAACACACACTTCATCAGTGTTACAGGTGTAAGAGTTTGCGCCAGGAACTCATCTTAAAAGCACAGAAATTTGATGCTCTAGTGATTTCTGAGTGGTTATTACAATGCTAACACGGGAACAAGCTTCTCCCCAGCCAAGCTGAAACTCCTGTCACACTTCCGTAAAGGAACACCACTGATTAACTACCTTTAGAAGTGACAGTTAACCAAAAACCAGATAGTGACGGGTTAAATGGTTCTAAAAAGGTAAGAGATCAAAATTCTTTGTCTCTCTTCTGACCCATTATAGTGTAAGAGTTTACAAAGGAAAATGAAATTATTACAAGTTTTAGAACGGTAGTATCTAAAATAATCATCTCTATGAAGAAAGAAAATAAAGAAGATTGATTTGATTGATTCTCCTAGACAGCTGTAGCTGTACTAAAAGGAATTAAATTGAAATCAAGTCGTGCAGACAAAGACCTAGAGCCTGGATTTTTACCTGTGAGCTCAGAGTAGGAGATCGAAGATCCCCGCCTAATGTCAGCCCACTTCAAACCAAAATCTTTCATGGATGAACTTTCAAAAACAAAGTTTTCTGAAAAGAATAAGTAGAAATATCTACCTACCTTAGTGGGAAACGTCTTGCCTGGGAATTTCTTACCAGAAGCTTCTTTATACAGTTTTGGATCTAGAATTGGCACTGTTGATTAGAAATCTCCAATAGGCGAAAGAAGAGGAAAACTTGAATTCTCTATAGAGAAAATCACCTTCAAGCCAGGCCTCAAAGGAGTCCCACAGATAGTTCCAAGGACTGTTATTCACAATCAAATGCACTGTATCCACAAATATGGAAACTGAAAGCTACCACAAGCAAGAGTCAATGCAAACCTGAAGCTGCCATATTAAACGTGCAGAGTTTGTAGGTTCCGGAATGATCCAGCACTTATTTTATATTCTGAAGTGTTTAGTATGTTTGAAGAAATGAGAGTATAGGAATATGATGAAAGAATGAGATTGCCAGAAATGACCAGATTTGGAAAGAAGCTGAATAGAACTTAACAGAAATGAGACATGATGGTTAAAATTAGAAATTCAGCACATGAGTTAAGTGGCAGAAAAAAGTTCTTTTACAAACTGAAAGATTGGTAAAAATAACACAAGACAGCATTGAGTAACAGGAAACTGTAAAGAAGTGTTAACTTGTAAGGCGGACACGGAAAAGTATAGGTTTGACCATCAGTGACAGAGAATTAAGAGACTGGTGAGGGACGGTGACATTCTGAGACTGAAATTTTTCCAGTACTGACATGTCAGATTGAAGAAGCCTAACTAAATCAAGATAAATAAAATAGCCACACCTGTGCTCAAAACAAATAGGTTCTTAAAAGTACCCAGAGGGCTTCCCTGGTGGCACAGTGGTTGAGAGTCCACCTGCTGATGCAGGGGACGCGGGTTCGTGCCCTGGTCCGGGAAGATCCCACATGCCGCGGAGCGGCTGGGCCCGTGGGCCATGGCCGCTGAGCCTGTGCGTCCAGAGCCTGTGCTCCGCAATGGGAGAGGCCACAACAGTGAGAGGCCCGTGTACCACACCCACACAAAAAAGTACCCAGAATGGGGAAAAACATTGTAAACCTTCAAAGAGGTGACAGACTTAACAGCTGACTTCTTAACAACAACGGGGGGTGTCAAGAAAGTAGATGCCACTCTTACTGTGCCAGAGAACATGCCTGAAAATAAGTCTAGACACAGCAAAATGATTTTCCCTGTTCCTACTGACATTTTCAGATAAAAGCCAGTTTCTCTTCAGGCCCTTGCTGAAGAAACTTTTCAGAATATCCTTAGGATTAAAAAAAATAATAAGAAAAAGAAAAAAAGAATATCCTTAGGAAAAAAAAGCAACCCACATCATGATGCAAGAAAAAACGGTGTACAATGGAAACTGTAAATTCATGGATAATCTTAAGGAACAGTGGAACAATATTGTTAGAAGTCTGGATAAAGTTCCTCTAAAAGTTAAACATAGAATTAACGCATGATCCAGCAATTCCACTGCTATGTTTATACTCAAAAGAACTGAAAGCAAGGATTCAAGCAGGTACTTGTAGACTCATGTTCATAGCAGCATTATTCACAAGAGCCAAGAAGTGGAAACAACCCAATAGATGAACAGATCAACAATGTGGCATATCTATACAGTGGAATATTTCTCAGTCTCTTAAAAAGGAAAGAAATTCTGACACAGGCTACAACATGGATGAGTCCTGAAAATACACTAAGTGAAATATGGCAGACACACAGAAGGACAGATATTGTATGATTCCACTTATATGCGGGACAGTCATGTTCCTAGAGTAGAGACAGGAAGTAGAATGATGGTTACTGGGGCTGAGAGCAAGGGGAACCGGCAGTTACTGTTTAACGGTTACAGACTTTCTGTTTGGGATGATGTTGTACAACATTGTAAATGTCCTTACTGCCACTGAATTGTACACTTAAAAATGATTAAAATGGTCAATTTTGTGTTATGTGTATTTTAACCGAAATAAAAATTAACTCCAAGTAGGAAAAGCTTTTGGAGTTGAATGAGAAAATGACATCCTTATTTTTTTAATTGATTAAAAAGGCAGGAAAGAAGGAAGAAGTGGGACTTTTCTAAATGCAAGTTTCCCCCACTATTCAGAAGTATTGAAAGTAGAGGTTTCCTCTGAAACTTTTCGCGAGCGTAGAAGCAGGTACCTTAGGACACATCCAGCTGATGGATGCACAAATAAATAGACATAAGGCACAGATGCTCACAGACACAGTTCCAAGCTATGGCGCCTTGATGCTGAGATGCTGAGTGTAGTTTCCCGGGAAGGAGCTTGGCAGTGCCGCTCTCACTGCTCAGGATGCATGCTGCCTCTGTAACACCTCTCTGCAAAACAAACGCTGAATGCTGTTTTCACATTTTGCCTTTTTTTTGCTAAAAGCAAAAATCCTCTTCAGATTTCTTTCAGTTAGCAAAAACAGGTACTAACGTAGGTATTTCGTAAAACTGAAGTAGTGTAAAGCGAACTTTCAACAAGTGGACGATACTTGTGCTCCAGTTGCAAGATAAAGATGGTCTGACTGGATTAAGTAAAAGACTTGACTACATACTACTTACAAAAGATACAGTTTGTAGGTTAGAAGTAAAAGCATGGAAGAAGTTATATCATGCAAACGCTAACTGTATGAAAGCAAATATGGCTCTATTAATGCCAAAGTGATTTTAAGATAGGGTTTTACCAGAGAGAAGTTGCTTTCACAATCATGAAAGGATTCATTCAGCAGGAAGATACAATAATCCTAAGTATGAACCTAATAACAGAACTTCAAAGTAAGATGAAGCAAAATTGGACAAAATTAAAGGAGAAAACAAGTTCACAATTACAGCTGAAGATTCTCACCCACCTCTTTCTGTAATTGATACAATAAACATATAAAACCAATACAAATATAAAATATTTGAACCTATCAAACAAATGGACACTTGTTAGAACACTAAAGCCAGTGGCTGCAAAATACACGTCCATGTCAAGCGCACATTGCGTATTCAAGAACCACCACACACTGCCCCAGACAAAGGCAACTGAAATTCTCAAATGTCGAGAAATTAAGCAGCATGCTTCTAAGTAACCCACTGATCAAGAAAAAGTCAGAATGGAAATGAGATACTTGGGACGGAATAATAAAAATACAACCATTCAAAAGTGGTGGAATTCAGTTTACAACAGCGCCTAGATGGGAATGTATAGCTTTAAATGTATGTGTACGGGACTTCCCTGGTGGTCCAGTGGCTAAGACTCCATGCTCCCAATGCAGGGGGCCTGGGTTCCATCCCTGGTCAGGGAACTAGATCCCCCATGCCGCAACTGAGAGTTCACATGCTGCAACTAAAGATCCTGCACACCGCAACAAAGATCCTGCCGGGTCACAACTAAGACCTGGCACAGCCAAATAAGTAAATAAATAAGTTTTTAAAATGTATGTGAAGTAATGTTTCTTTCTAAAATGTTTAGTAGAAGCACTTCATCAATGAAAACGTGCAGTAGGATTTTTAACAGAGGATTCAGTTTTTTCAACAGATCTAAGACTATTCAGATTTTCCTTTTTTATTTTTTACTGTATGTTTTATGTTAGCTATGGCTTTGTCATATATGACACCATATATATTCAGGTGTGTTCCCTCTGTATTCACTTTATTGAGAGTTTTTATTAGAAATGGATGTTGATAGCTCCCCGTCAGCCATATATGATCCTGAGGGTAAACAGCCAATACTCTTCAGTGTACTGTGTTGCTTGCATTTTTTACAGACTGTGGTTTGTGTTTTCACATCCTGTAATGTCTGCAAAACGCCCATCTGCATCTGCTGCTTCCAGTAGGAAGAAGAGGAAGGCAATTACTCTTGAGATAAAACTCAAGGTAATTGCCCAGCACGAAGGTGGCAAGCCAGTAATGATCATCGCACGAGTCAGGAATTTTCCATCGATGATAACGATCTTAAAGGATAAGAAGTGAATCAATGACGCAGTGAAACAGCATCAATTAAATACACCATCATCACGAAGAAAAGAGCTGGGCTAATGGATGATATTGAAAAATTACTTGTCACGTGGAAGACCAGATACAGAAACGTGCACCACTTAGCTGACTGATGACCCAGGCTAAGGCAAGAAGTCTTTTCGATTCACTCTTTATACACAAGTGTTTACAGCAAGTCATGGGAGGTTTCAATGCTTCAAAAGCATCATAATTTTCGTAATGTGAAATTCAACAGTGAGGCAGCAAGTGCCGATGCTAAAGGTGTTGAAGCTCTTAAGGAAGAGCTATATAGGATGATCGTGGGTGAGAAATATTTGCCGGAACAAAAAGTTAATATTGATGAAAAAAGCTGGTTCTAGAACTGTATGCCAGAACACGCATACATTCATGAAGAGTCCAAGACAATGTCAGGCGTTCAGAGACCATTTAACACTGCTTTTGGGTAGAAATGTTGCAGGGTTCAAATTAAAGCCTTTCCTAATGTACCCATTAGAGAATCCTAGAGCATTCAAGAATGTGAGCAACTTCCCATTTGTTATTCCCATAATAAGAAAGCCTGGAAACAGTAGCATTGTTTGGAGACTTTGTTTTAACTGTTTGTCACAGGCAAGAGAATATTGTAGGCAAAACAACATCCCCTTCCAGCTGATCCTGGCCAGAGCTCCAGGGCATCCACAGCGTGTCTGTGACACGCATCCTGATGTAAAGGTGGTGTATTCGCTCCCAAACAACCACGCTCTAAATGTGAACCATCACTGCAGCATGCGAGGAAGTCACACAGCAATGCGTGAATGGCATTTGGAAGGAAGTTCTGAAGACCTACATGGACGCATTGAAAGGCTTTTAACAGAGATTCTACTGTTGCCGAAATAGTAAAGTAACCAGATGCTAGTGCTTGGGAAGCAGCTAGAATGGGACGTTGATAAAGAGGATATTCATGAGCTTCTCGGCATCGAGGCTAAAGAGCCTTCCAATCAAGAGCTGATTGAACTGGAGGAAGAAAGAAGTTGAGGCAGAGGAAGAAGTTATACCCGAGGCACCAAGAAAGTTCACAGCAAAGAAACTGGCAGAGGCGTTTGCTGCTATCACCAGTGGTGTACGGAAGTTAGAAGAAATGGATGTTAATTACAAGAGATTGGCAAGACCTGGCAGGCAGATACAGGAAGCTCTTGCTTACCATAGAGGAGAAAAACTATGCAGTCAAAACTGGTTATCTTCCTGAAGAACAAACAGTATGCCTGCTAAACCAAGTGTCAATGCCCCAGGTCTTTCTACCGGCTATCCTCAAGCCTCATCAGAAGAGAGACTGATGACCCTGTGGCTGTAGCATCCCCACCATCCAGCAGTTAACTGTAGTTCAATCCTTCAAAATTCTTCAGATCCAGTGTGCTTTCAGCTGGGTACATTACTGGTGAGTACCCATACAGCCATTCTGTTTTTCACTTTCAAGTACAGTATTCAATAAATTACATGAGATATTCGACACTTTATTATAGAATAGGCTTGTGTTAGATGATTTTGCCCAACTATGGGCTAATGTCAGTGTTCTGAGCACATTTAAGGTAGGCTAGGCTAACCTAGTAGGTTAAGCGTATTAAATAAAAAAATTTTTTAACATCTTTGTTGGAGTATAATTGCTTTACAATGGTGTGTTGGTTTCTGTTTTATAACAGAGTCAGCTATACATATACATATGTCCCCATATCTCCTCCCTCTTGCATCTCCCTCCCTCCCTATCCCACCCCTCTAGGTGGACACAAAGCACCAAGCTGATCTCCCTGTGCTATGCAGCTGCTTCCCACTAGCTATCTGTTTTACATTTGGTAGTGTATATATGTCCATGCCACTCTCTCACTTCGTCCCAGCTTACCCTTCCCCCTCCCTGTGTCCTCAAATCCATTCTCTACATCTGCATCTTTATTCCTGTCCTGCCCCTAGGTTCTTCAGAACCATTTTTTTTCTTTAGATTCCACATATATGTGTTACCATATGGTATTTGTTTTTCTCTGACTTACTTCACTCTGTATGACAGAGTCTAGGTCCATCCACCTCACTACAAATAACTCAATTTCGTTTCTTTTTATGGCTGAGTAATATTCCATTGTATATATGTGCCACATCTTCTTTATCCATTCATCTGTCAGTGGACACTTAGTTTGCTTCCATGTCCGGGCTATTGTAAATAGAGCTGCAATGAACACTGTGGTACATGACTCTTTTTGAATGACGGTTTTCTCAGGATATATGCCCAGTAGTGGGATTGCTGGGTTGTATGGTAGTTCTAGTTTTAGTTTTCAAAGAAATGTCTATACTGTTCTCCATAGTGGCTGTATCAGTTTACATTCCCACCAACAGTGCAAGAGGGTTCCCTTTTCTCCACATCCTCTCCAGCATTTATTGTTTGTAGATTTTTTGATGATGGCCATTCTGACTGGTGTGAGGTGATACCTCACTGTAGTTCTGATTTGCATTTCTCTAAGGATTAGTGATGTTGAGCATCCTTTCATGTGTTTGTCCCGTTGTGGAGCACAGGCTCCGACGCGCAGGCTCAGCTGCCATGGCTCACAGGCCCAGCCACTCTGCGGCATGTGGGATCTTCCCAGACCAGGGCACAAACCCGTGTCCCCTGCATCGGCAGGCAGACTCAACCACTGCGCCACCAGGGAAGCCCTGTCCATTTTTTGATTGGGTTTTTTTTTTTTTGGATTTTGAGCTGCATGAGCTGTTTGTAAATTTTGGAGATTAATCCTTTGTCAGTTGCTTCATTTGCAAATATTTTCTCCCATTCTGAGGGTTGTCTTTTCGTCTTGTTTATGGTTTCCTTTGCTGTGTAAAAGCTTTTAAGTTTAATTAGGTCCCATTTGTTTATTTTTGTTTTTTTTTCATTACTCTAGGAAGTGAGTCAGAAAAGATCTTGCTGCGATTTATGTCAGAGTGTTCTGCCTACGTTTTCTCTAGTTGCGGCGAGCAGGGGCTACTCTTCATTGTGGTGCTCGTGCTTCTCATTGTGGTGGCTTCTCTTGTTGTAGAGCACAGGCTCTAGGCGCGTGGGCTTCAGTAGTTGCGGTTCACGGACTCTAGAGCGCAGGCTCAGTAGTTGTGGCGCACGGGCTTAGTTGCTCCGTGGTATGTGGGATCCTCCCGGACCAGGGATCGAACCCGTGTCCCCTGCATTGGCAGGCGGATTCTTAACCACTGCACCACCAGGGAAGTCCCTCTCCTTCATTCTTGAAGGATAGTTTTGCTGGATGTAGAATTCTTCATTGAAAGTTTTTTCTTTCAGCACCTTAAATACGTCACCCCACTGCCTCTGGCTTCCATGGTTTCCGATGAGAAGTTAGATGTTAATCTTATTGAGGATCCCTTGAACATGAGGAGTTGCTTCTCTTTTGTTGCTTTCAACATTCTCTGTCTCTTTTCAACAGTTGGACGATAATGTGTCTTAGTGTGGATCCCTTTGATTTTATCTTGCTTGGAATTTGTTGAGCTATTTGCATGTATAGGTTAATATCTTTCAGATATGGGAGGTTTTCAGTCATTATTTCTTCAAATATTCCTTTTGCTCCTTTTTCTCTCTCTCTTATCCTTCTGGTCCTCCCATAATGCACATGTTGGTGAGCTTGATGGTCTCCCACAAGTCCCTTGGGCGGTGTTCATTTTTCTTTCTGCTTCTCAGACTGGGTCATTTCAGTTGTTCTGTCTTCAAGTTTACCTATTTTTTCTTCTTCCTCCTCAAATATGCTGTTGAACCCCTTTAGTGTATTTTTTTTTCATTTCAGTTTTTGTACTCTCCAGCTCCAGAATTTCTGTGTGGTTCCTTTTTATTATTTCTCTTTATTGATATTCTCATTTTGTTTGTATATTATTTTCCTGGTTTTCTTTACCTCTTAAGCATATCTGAGACAGCTGGCTTAAAGTCTTTGTCTAGCAAGTGTGGTATCTGGGCTTCCTCAGGGATGGTTTCTGTAAATTTAATTTTTTTCCTTTGAATGGGCTGTACTTTCCATTTTCTTTGTATGCTTTGTGATTTTGTTGTTGTTGTTGAAAACTGGACATTCCAATATTCCAGAATAATTCTGGAAATCAGAATCTCCCCCTTCCCAGGAATTTTTCTGTTCTGAATTATTGAAGGCTTAGCTGTGTTCAGCCAGTATTTTGACAGAGATTTCCTTGAATTTCAGAACCTTAAAAAACAAACAAAAACACCTCTCCCAATCTTCTATGGATTGGCTCTGTGCTGGGACACTCTTAACACTTAGCCAGACCATTTATGATTCTGCCTCAGCCTTCACTTTCTGAATGCACCAAGCCTATAGGTCAAGCAGCAATGAAAACTGGGGTCTTTTCAGGTCTTTTCTGAGCATAATTCCTGTCCTGCTTTTCTAAATTCCCCAGTATACACAATTGCTTTTGAATGCACTAATATCCCAAAGAAATCCTCTCCCTGGCTTTTCCTCCCAGGTTTTGAGCAGTCTCTTGTAATCTTCTGCCCCAGGTGGCTCTGCACATTAAAAAAAAAAAAAAAAAAATCCTTAACATGTTTTCAAGCAAAACTTGCTGCTTTTCCACCCTGAATAAATTCCAAGATAGGCAAACCAGAGATGAGCACCTTTAGTCTTTCAGGATGGCCCTTAGATTGGGGCAAACATGACAATTTAGGAATAAGGTCTTCTCTCTTTCCCTGGGACTAGGGACCAGGGTCTCACATTTGAGAATGTGGGCTGCCGTCTTCAAGACCGCTGCCAAGCCGGGAGAGAGGTTTGTCCAGGGCAAGTAAAAATGCCACAAAGCTTTCTTTCTGTTTTGAAGGGTTTTTTTCTTAATACAGCATCTTCTTGGTTGCTGTAAACCTTTGTTTTCCAGAGTTCTGAAAAAGTTGGTTCTGACAGTTGCTGGTACTTTTTTCAATGTTTCTTTGGAAGGATGGGTGTTTGGACCTGTCTACTCCTCCATTTTGCTGACAACTCTATAAATATATTATAAAACTATAATTAATTATATGTAAATGAGAACTTCCTTAAGAAAACGTATTTCCCTACTGGGGTTTAGACTTGGATTTCTGAAATGGTTCAGTGGCTAGGGAATGTTCATTCTGGTATCTCAAAAGGAAACTGCTTGGTTAAATAAATTGGTAAAAGCATATGGAAAGGCTGTGAAAAGTTAAAAAAAAAAAAACCTGCTTTATGTTTATTTCAACCAAACATTTCGCAAGTTTATTTTCACTTATGAGCCTTTCTTATTGGTAATACAGAATAGCATTTGAAGAGCATCTGTCACTAGGGTAGGACAAGGAAATCTGTCCAGTTTTTCAAAGCTTTGAGTTTTCACAGTTGTTCCCATAAATACAGCTATGGGGTTGGATTTTAGGGAGGTGCAGAGGCAGGCATGACTAGTACTATTCTGGAGCAAATATGAGTCATAACCCCTTCTCTCCAGGAGTTCTGAGACACACCTTTAAGTATATGACACAACAAAGGGCCTAAGGCCAGGTGAGCTGTACAGCCGGCAGGGGCTCAGGAAGGTGTCTTTGATAGACAGCATGGGGAGAGCGGGGAGGGACAGAGAAAGGAAAGCTGTCATCTGCCTGGAACGAACTGCTGGGTGATCACCATAAGCTGACAGTGATTTTTAAAGAGTAAGCTGTGTTTGAAGACAACACAAATGAGTTGGCAGTGTGGAATGCTATTCTGGAATGCAACCCTTTCAACTGGGTTTTTTTGGGCACCAAGCAGATTCATCTGGGGATGGGGTGGGGAGCGTGGGAGCTGGTGCTGTGCTGGACCTAAATCAAGGGCCTGAGGTTTAGAGGAAAACTTTTGTTGCAGGCGTTGATACCATGGTTTCCCTTTCCGGATTGCAGACCTTTCCAGGGCCAGGAGAGTATCTGACTCACCTTGTTTCCACTGATACCCAACAGAGTATTGAGGGAAAATGGAAGATGAGGCCTGATAACGAGCCAGGAATGCTCTTTCCTCAGCCTGAAAACAGGAATGGAAAACTCAGGACCTCTTAGACAATTCAGACAAACCAACCCTACATTGAGATGATTTTATCTGAATGGTGGAAAGAGTGCTTGTCATTATTCTGCCCATCCACGCACCTGGATAAACACTGATTATCCACATAAGGACAAAAATGCTCAGGGGTTATGAGCATTCCTTAATTCCAAAATCATTCTGTGAATAAATTAGCCAGATAAATGCGATCGTAAAACTATATCCTCTCAATATGTCAGTTCCTCTCAACTTGACTTACAGATTCAAAGCAGTCCCAGTCAGAATCCCAGCAAGTTTTGTGGATATTGACAGATGAATTCTGAAGTTTATAGAGAGAGGCAAGAGACCCAGAATAGACAACACTATTGGAGAAGAACAAAGTTGGAGGACTGATGCTACCTGACTTCAAGACTTACTATTAAGCTGCAATAATCAAGACAATTTGGTACTGGCAAAAAAATAAGCAAATACATCAATGGAACAGAATAGAGAGCCCCAAAATAGGCCCACATAAATATAGTCAACTGATCTCTGATGAAGCAGTGAGGGCAGTATTCTGCAGCAAAGATAGTCTTTTCAACAAATGGTGCTGGAATAACTGGACATCCACATGCAAAGAAATAAATCTAGACACAGACGTTACATGCTTTACAAGAATTAATACAGATCACAGACCTAAATGTAAAATGCAAAACTATAAGACTACTAACAAAATAACATAGAAACTCCAGGTGACCTTGGGTATGGCAATGACTTTTAAGATCCAATATCAAAGGCACTATCATGAAATAAATAATTGGTAAGATGGACTTCATTAATATTAAAAACTGCTCTGTGAAAAACAATGTGAAGAGAATAAGAAAACAAGCCACAGATTGGGAGGAAATGTTTGCAAAATGTATTTCTGATAAAGCACTATTATCCACAGTATACAAAGAAGTCTTAAAACTCAGCAATAAGAAACAACCCAATTAAAAATGGGCAAACGTTCTAAACAGATACCTCACCAAAGAATATATACATATGGCAGAAAAACACATAAAGAGATGTCCAACATCACATATCATCAGGGAAATGCAAATTAAAACGAGATACTGTTACACACTTATTAGGATATAGTCAAAATCCAAAACACACCACCAAATGCTCGTGAGGGTGTGGAGCAACCGGAACGCTCATCATTGCTGGCGGGAATGCAAAACGATACAGCCACTTAGGAAAACTGTCAGTTTTTTACAAAACTAGACATACTCTTACCATAAGATCCAGCAACTGTGCTCCTTGGTATTCGCCTAAATAGTTGAAATGCATGTCTACACAAAGACGTGCACACAGACATTGATGGCTTTATTCATAATTGCCAAAGCTTTGAAGCAACCCAGACGTCCTTCCGTAGGTGAGTGGATCGTGTGGTGCATGCGGGCAATGGAACATTATTTAGCACTAAAAAGAAATGGCCTGTCAAGCCGTGAAAAGACATGGAGGAAACTTACATGCATATTACTAAGTGTAAGAAGCCAATGTGAAAGGGCTACGTACTGTATGATTCCAGGAGCAAATGTACTTGCGGGGTGTGAGATGTCAGTACATACAAGTGGGAGATGGTGCCTGTGTCAGGGCCAGAGGTGTACATGGGAACTCTATTTTCTGCTCAGTTGTGCTCTGAACCTAAAACTTCTCTGAAAAATAATGTTTACTTAAATAACAAACTGTATCCTAAAGATGAAATCAAGAGCAATAGGACGGTCCCCTGGATTGAAGACTCCCATTTTGCAGGATGAGACTAGAAGGCCCTCGCTGCAGCACATCAGATACACTTGGGTTTCTCCATACAATCTACAAAACCAACCCGGGAGAGAGTGGTTGGGGCACACGAGACTTGGACCTGGGTTGAACCCCAGTTCTGCCACGTCGTGACTGTGATTTAGGACATGTCACTTCAGCAAGATGAGCTCTTTTCCTAATTTGTAAAGACTGAATGATTACACATGTTAAACAGCTTTGTAAACTGTCAGGCCCACACAAATATAAATTGCTACTGCTGAATTATTTCAAAATATAACTTAGAAATGTGTGAGTTGTTGACAATGCATGACCACACCATGCCTCTTTCACCCGTCAGCTCCTGGCTTTGAGAAAGCACTGATATGTACGCCCATATCCCATATATCCAAGACAGTCAGCTTAACGCAGGGAAAGGCAATCAGAGGGTGAAAGAGGCCTAATCTCACAGCTGTCTGCAACTTGCAATGGGAAGGAAAGGGAGGAAAGCTACAGACACACACACACCCCTCAGGACACACATGATATAGTTCCCCAGCCAACAAGACAAGGGGTCACAATCCCCAAGGATACTTTTGCTTACACAGATGACAAAAAGCAGAAGAGTAGCTCGCACAGCACATCTGTGAAGGCTGGGGAGCACAGGGTCCACAGAGCAGAAGCCCTTTCAGCTGAGCTTCTGAATCCCATGTGCCCTGCTATAGCACCTCCTCTTTCCAAGGCCAACATATAAAATAATTTGGGACAGCAAACACCTTGAAAGTTCATTGCACCCAACAATCTACAATGAGACCAAATGTTAAAGCAGAAATTTATTAAAATCCATTTATATAGTGTTTTACAGACCAAAAAAAAATATACAGAGTCCTCAACATTCAGGCAATCGACTCTATTCTCCGAAGTGCTTCGTGAGAAGACACACTTCTTTGCCCTCATCCCCCAAAAGATACTTCTGTTTATTCCCCTGAAAATGATGCATTTATTACACTGCCTCTCAAAACAATTCCATTGAGATCCCCAAACCTCTGCAGAGAGTGAAGAGAGATTAGCAGAGAACATTCTCCAGAACGCAGTGCCTCACCCAGAGGTGTAGTGCAAGAGATACAGAAAACGGCGGAGGCTTCAAGGAGTGCGCGCCCGGTGACAGGGCCGGAGGAGAGCCTGCGGGCCTGGCTGGGCGGCCCTAGCTGCGGAGTGTGGCCAGACGGGACTGCATGGCCTCCAGGGCCTCTTCCTCCTCCTCATCTTCTGATGCAGCCATCGCTCCTGCAAGTTCAGGCTCTGGGAGGGCGTCGGTCACCTTACTAGGTGCTTTGCCCAAGGCCCCTGTAAAGAGACAGCAGGCAGATCAACAAAACATCAGCTTAAGCAAGTGGTCCCTCATTTTCTCTGTCCTCCATACCTGGTTCAGTTTGACAAGAAACAGAAAAGGGGCAATAAAACAGCTGTTTGGGTGGGGTTTTGCTCACTATGACAAATGTGTGCAAACACCAACTTCTAATGATATGAAAGTCATAATAACTAAGGATTTTGATTGTTAGAACTTTGGTTCTAATCTAAAATAACAAATGTAGAAGGGAGTCATAATCTAAAGAAAAAGCTACTAGTTAATCTTGCGGATGCAAGAAGAACGGCCATAAAAGGAGAGGGGAAAGAGGAAGGATCTTGGGTCATACCTGCGGTGATTTCAAACAGAATTTTGTCAATTTCCATTTCTGCTGCTTCTTCCATTTCTTCTTGATCATCCATGCTTTCAAAAGTGTCCTCTAACATCTCTTCTATGATCCCAGCCTAAACACAGAATAAACCATGTCACTTCCCACAACTGTTTTATTCTTTTTTATAAATTTATTTATTTATTTTTTATTTTTGGCTGCGTTGGGTCTTCATTGCTGCACGCGGGCCTTCTCTAGTTGCAGCAAGCGGGGGCTACTCTTCGTTGTGGTGCGCGGGCTTCTCATGGCAGTGGCTTCTCGTTGCGGAGCACGGGCTCTAGGCACGCAGGCTCAGTAGTTGTGGCACACAGGCTCAGTAGTTGTGGCTCGCGGGCTCTAGAGCACAGGCTCAGTAGTTGTGGCACGTGAGCTTAGTTGCTCCGCGGCATGTGGGATCTTCCCGGACCAGGGCTCGAACCCATGTCCCCTGCATTGGCAGGCGGATTCTTAACCACTGCGCCACCAGGGAAGCCCCCGCAACTGTTAAATCCATTCCCAGCAGGCGCCCCTATGGGCCCAGCATCAACCGAGCTCTGGTGTCTCCAAGTCCTGTCCACGCTTTCAAGAGCTAAGCCACAGACAGCTGGCTGCAGGCAACACCGCATGCTGTCTGCCCTCTCTGGAGGAAGCAAAAAGCCAAAGGGAAATTGCTCTCCAAATTTAGTACCAAGGTTGGAGGGGGGTGCCTCTATCAGCAGAGCTTCACAAAGTAACTCAGACGGTAACGCAGCACGTGGGGAACAACTTGCAGAGATGAGAGGGTGCTGTCCCGGGAAGCATTTGCCCTGACGTTGCAAATCTATGCGTGCAGGAGTTGAAATACAGTATGAAAACTGGCTGGAGTCACAGTAGACACTATGATAACAAATACCAAGAGCGAGGTGGGGCTCCACGGAACCCCGAAAAGGCCTGTACTTCAGCACATCCAAGTTATAGCTGCTGGCCCAGGGCCTGCAGGGTCCTGGCAAGGATCAACCAATTCACCGAAGCCTGAGAGAACTGATAAGACAGTGTTTCGGGGCCCAACAAGGCAGTGCCTTCCACATTCCCTACTGGAAGCCCTGTGCCTGGTAGCCTGAAGCCAGCCAGTCAGCCTCCTTCGTTCTCAAGAGCACAGCGCCACTGCGGGCACGAGAAAACTGCTCTCCAACACCAGCCAACACAAGCAGACCCTGCGGTCTTCCTGAATGAGCAGTGTCATGCGAGCGCAAGGTCACGTCTGGCAGCTCCAGCCCTGGCTCTCCTGCACTCAGCCAGGGCATGACTCTCACTGACCATGCTGATGGTATCAGATTTAAAGCAAGCCCTCTCTCCTGCCTGTCCTGCTGTCAGACCACTCAAGTGACTCTTAATGGCATGAATCTAGCTAGTTCCATATTCTGCCCGTGCTCAGACCTTTCGCTCCCAACCAAAAGGAACAAATTCACATTCAAGGATACAAGTGGAGCCCTGTGGCCTGGGTGAATGGATCTTAGTGCTGGAGGCTAGTGGAAAAGAGGCTCAATACGTACTCACCATCCCAGTTAAAAGAGCCTAGGGCAGACTGACTAACAGCCCTCCACATCCTGGAGGGACAAGTGGCCATTCACTTACACATTCATCCAACCAGCAAACATTTGTCAAATGTATGCCCTGTGCCACACGCCAGGCCAGGGTCTGGGGACAAATGGAATGACTGAGATCATGTCGTTGCCCTCGACACGCTGGGACCCCGCCAGAGGCTTCAGTTTGCACCTGGAGATGCACCCTTGATGAATTCAGGAAATATTTACTATCTACTACATGCAGGCCCTCCTCCAAATCTATACTATGCTCAGTATTCAGAAACTTTTGTGGAAAAGATCCCAGATTCTAAAAAAAGACTCCGCCCCTCAGATCCTGGTGGCTACGTAAGTCAGAGTGAGCAGGCCTGAAGTCATTTCAGAATTACCTTGTTGCCCAGTGCTAGATGGACAGGCATCACAACCTGGGCGATGAGACATCCACACGCCACTTGTAAAGGACAGACCCCGCTGACCTGGTGCCCTCCTGATGACTGCCCAAGGATTTCTCATTCCAAAGACCTGGGCTCTGGCCTTTTTATGTTGCCTTTCTTTTCTATCAATTTTCTTCTCCAGTTCCCCTCTCCCATGCCCTAGAGCCCTGTTTAGAACTCAAGTTCATACATAAAATTCCCTAGGAGGAAGGGAGGCAGCTTCTCTGCACAAGCTGCAAACAAGAATTTGAGGTGTACCGTCTGGGCTCTCAGGCCACGGGTTCAAAGTGTGAAACAGCACCTGATGAGGCACCTCTTATCACCATGTCCTCTGAGGCAGCTCAGGCATCTGTGCTCCAACCCCAGATCTGTCACCTCCTACCAAAGTCACTCAGATAAGTTACCTGGCAACTTGAAGACTCAGTTTCCTACTCCTGTATAAAATGGGGAAAAAAATCCCTACCTCCCAAGGTGGCTGGGAGGACTTTCTAGGAGAGCATGTGTGCTGCACCACTGGCAGGTGGGGGCTCAGTAACTACACCCTGTCCCCCATCTGAAGGCCACCAGGACAGGTCCCTGCCCGGCCCTGATCCCGGGGCACTAGGTGTTTACTGCTTTCTGTTTGGTTCTCAGTTTCCTTTTCTAGTCTAAGACGGGGTCAGCCAACGACAGCCTGCAGACCAAACCCAAGCCACTGCCTACTTTCATAAATAAAGTTTTATAGGAACCCAGTCATGACCGTTTGTTTACACGTGATCTACGGCTGCTTTCATGCTACAGGTAGAGCTGAGTAGTTACAACAGAGACGTATGGCCCACAAGGTAGAAACTACATTTACTACCCAGCCCTTTACAAAAAAAGTTTGCCCGTCCCTGGTCTTGAAACCTCCCTTGCCAGCTTTGCCAACACTCCCCTGGGACAAACAGAGGAACCTGGGTTTCTTTCTGTTTCCTTGTTCATGTCAGAACCCATAAATCCTAGGTCGCCGAATCCCACGCAGTTGCTTCCTGGGTCTCCCACCTCCCCTAGAGCTCTGGGTATACTCTCGCTTCTTCTAAGGAACACCCTGGCAATCTGACCCAGCCTCTGCCACGCTCAGCTCAGACAGTTTCAACCAATGTTAACAGCTGCTCCTCTGTCCTCAAAATCATTTCTGTCTGGCAACAGTGGCCTGTCTACTCCTGCCCAGCCCCGGCCCTACAGCCCCTGCCGCTTGCTGACTCTTAGCGCTTTGGAACAGGACACAGGGTGGCCCCAGGGCACCTTCATCATCTCTTTGGACAGCTCCCGCATGGTGGCCTGGATTTCTGGGATCTTCACCAGACTCTGCATGGCCTTCATCACTTCTGTGCTCCTCTGCAGGGAACCAGCCACTCGCAAAACCGCTGAAAGGGAAAGATGACAGTCAGGATTGCTCAACAGAATGTGACGCAGGATGGAATAAAGAAAGACAGTCAAGGGCTCCTCTGGTGGTGCAGTGGTTGGGAGTCTGCATGCCGATGCAGGGGACATGGGTTTGTGCCCCGGTCCGGGAAGATCCCACGTGCCGCAGAGCGGCTGGGCCCGTGAGCCATGGCCGCTGAGCCTGCGCGTCCGGAGCCTGTGCTCCGCAACGGGAGAGGCCACAGCAGTGAGAGGCCCGCGTACCACAAAAAAAAAAAAAAAAAAAAAAAGAAAAGAAAGACAGTCAAATCAAAAGCTATTCTAATAAAAGTCAGCAATAGTGGGCGGCCTCCCAAAGCTCTTTATGTGCCCGTAGACTACATTGCTGTCCTTGGACCAAGACTGGCTTTCCTAAATTGTGTGCTACTTTGGTTACAATAGGCACAAACTCTCCGAGCACCCACACCAACCGGCTGATCTGGAGAATGGCCTGAAAGCCTGCATCTGACCTTTAGGGAAGGAAGCCAGCTAGGCGTGATGTCACCCCCAGGACAAGTCACACACGGGAGGAATGGCTCTAGGCGGGCCTTGCTGGGGCCACACTGGAAAAGAGGCTTTAAGCAACCCAAGCAGTGCTCCCCACACACCAGCCTACGGAGGGTGGCTGCCCGGGAGGGGCCTGCTGCTGGTCCACAGGAAAATGAGAGTGAGTATGTGTCAGTGTGAGACAGCTACAGCTCCTCGTTACAAAAAATGTTCCGTTGTCTGAGATCATACACATACTATATATTCTTTAAAAGAAATCGTGGTAGTAACAAATGATCATTTCTCCCCCCTGAAGTCTTTAACATGTCAAAATAAAAGCTGGCAACCCTTCAAATCTGTTTTGAAATTTCATGAGACTTAAAAGTTCTGAGAAATGCCTCACTTCCAGCTGTTCACCAAAACCGGTGCACAGGGCTCCCCAGCTACCCCAGGAATCACCACCAATCCACCTCTGTATAAATCCAGACTCCAGGAAGCTAAGGAAAACAAGGGGCAAGGAAACAAGAGGAACCAGAGAAATGCCTGTCTGACATACATAGCATTTTGTGATTTTTCTAAAGGAGTAAGGAAGTTTGCTAGTTGCAGAGAATACTTCTTTTCCCTTGACACTGAAAAGGGAAAGTAAAATATTTATCTATTTATTAAGATCAGTCTAATTATAGAGAAGAAGTATTAAGAATCTGTATGGCTGAAATAAGCAATAAATTATATATGCCATTATAATGATATAAGAAAGATAGAAATTCTACAATGTTAAAGTTACTATTATTATTGTAAAGAGGTAAGTGATGGGAGGAAGAGAAGAAGGGTAAAAATAAAGCAAATTCCGGGCTTCACTGGTGGCGCAGTGGTTGAGAGTCCGCCTGCCGATGCAGGGGACACGGGTTCGTGCCCCGGTCCGGGAAGATCCCACATGGGGCGGAGCGGCTGGGCCCGTGAGCCATGGCCGCTGAGCCTGCGCGTCTGGAGCCTGTGCTCTGCAACAGGAGAGGCCACGACAGTGAGGCCCGTGTACCGCAAAAAAAATAAAAATTAAAAAATTAAAAAAAAATAAAGCAAACTTCATATAATTTTGCTTGAATGATACAAGTTTGATGTCTACACAGGCATATGTTTTATCCTAATTTGCATCCTGAGTCTGTATCCCAGAGAGAGGGGCTGAATATGACATGTGTTCAATAAACTTTTTTGAATTAGTAAAAATAAAGAGACAAAAACTCAAAACCAAGAAGATACATATTGATACATGAGAAAAGTAAAATACTGGACCAAAATGTATTTTCTATATTCCACAAGGAAAAAGCACACGTGGCAGAAAAAATAATTTTATAAATAAAAATAGTGACCCCCCACAAGAGAATGAGAAGACAAGCCAAAAGCTGGAAGAAAATATTTTCATTAGACATTTCTGATAAAGGACTGTTATCTAACATATACAAAGAACTCTTAAAGCTCATCAATAAGAAAATGAACAACTCAATCAAAAATGGGCAGAAGACCTAAACAGACAACTCACCAAAGAAGATATACAGATGGCAAAAAAGCACATAAAAAGATGTTCAACATCCTATGTCATTAGGGAAATGCAAATTAAAACAACAATAAGATACCAGCATACACCTATTAGAATGGTCAAAATCCAAAACACTGACAACACCAAATGCTGGTGAGGATGTGGAGCAATAGGAACGCTCAGTCATTGCTGATGGGAATGAAAAATGGTACAGCCACTTTGGAAGAGAGTTTGTCAGTTCCTTACAAAACTAAACATACTCTATTTTTTTTTAACATCTTTATTGGAGTATAATTGCTTTACAATGGTGTGTTAGTTTCTGCTGTATAACAAAGTGAATCAGCTATATGTATACATATATCCCCACATCTCCTCCCTCTTGCGTCTCCCTCCCACCCTCCCTAGCCCACCCCTCTAGGTGGACACAAAGCACCAAGTTGATCTCCCTGTGCTATGCAGCTGCTTCCCACTAGCTATCTGTTTTACATTTGGTAGTGTATATATGTCCATGCCACTCTCTCACTTCGTCCCAGCTCACCCTTCCCCCTCCCCGTGTCCTCAAGTCCATTCTCTATGTCTGCGTCTTTATTCCTGTCCTGCCCCTAGGTTCTTCAGAACTTTTTTCTTTTTTTAGATTCCATAAATATGTGTTAGCATATGGTATTTGTTTTTCTCTGAGTTCACTCTGTATGACAGTCTCTAGGTCCATCCACCTCACTACAAATAACTCAATTTCGTTTCTTTTTATGGCTGAGTAATATTCCACTGTATATATGTGCCACATCTTCTTCATCCATTCATCTGTCAATGGATGCTTAGGTTGCTTCCATGTCCTGGCTGCATACTTTTACCATATGATCCAGCAATAGCCCTCCTTGGTATTTATTCAAAGGAGTTAAAAACTTATGTCCACACAAAAACTTGCACGTGGACATTTATGGCAGCTTTATTCGTAATTGCCAAAACTCGGAAGCAACTAAGATATTGCTTGTAAGTGAACAATAATAATGGATAAATGAAGTGTGGTACATCCACACAATGAATATTATTCAGCACTAAGAAGAAATGAGCTATCAAGTCATGAAAAGACCTGGAGAAACCTTACATGCATATTACTAAGTGAAAGAAATCAATCTAAAAGGCAACATACTGCATGATTCCAATGATACGACATTCTGGAAAAGAGAAAATTATGGAGACAGTAAAAAGGTTGCCAGGGGTTAAGGGTGGGAGGGATGAATAGGCAGATCACAGAAAAATTTTAGCTGTATATATTTCACAATAAAATAAGAATCTCCAAAATAAAAAGGTTAAAATTCTACAGAAAACATTAATAAGTTAGCATTATAAAAACTAGCTGACATTTAAACTTAGAAAGACCAAGGTCACACAGAGGGGGTCGTGAAACACAATGAGTAGCGCTTCATGGTTACAGCTCTTTGTGCTCAGCTCCTCCCCAGCAGCCCCGCCCAGGCCTCCTGCAGGCCCTCCAGTGTCCCAGGCTCCCTCCACCTTCAGGGCCTCCCTCTGCACAGTGCCAGGGCCCCCTGACATCTTTAGAGAGTGGGGACTTGGTGGGCGGATTTCCTTTTTGTTTGTTCTTCAAATACAGTACCCTTCATGAATTTGCACGTCATCCTTGTTCAGAGGCCATGTTGACCTTCTCAGTAAGGTTCCCATTTGGGTACCTGTGCTGCCCAAGACAACACTAGGTTTGTTTTTTATTTGGAGGTGGACTCACGATTTTATTCCCAGCGCCTAGCACTGTGCCCTCACACAGCTGACACTCAAATATTTGTTGAATAAACCAATGAATGGTTGAAAACAACAGAGAACTATGATATTCAAACTGGGTAAAGAAATTAAACATATTAGTGTCTTAATAGTAAACAGCACTGAGGTGGTTTTATAAAGACTCAAGTGGTCCTACATAAAACGACATATTTAGTATTAGGTCAGAAATAGGTTTTTCCTTTTTTGTACTGACCACAAAAATTCCAGAACATTTCTTTACAGAAAAAAGTAAAACAGTAACCAATTTCAGATGGCAAAAGGAGGGTGAGAGATCTCAACAGAAACTAGCTCTCCTCAAGTTTTCAATTACAGACACAGTATGACTGCATACTTGTGACCAAAACAGATCAGTAGATGTAGTAAAAGAAACTAAAACCAAAAACAACATAAACGGATTTAAAGAGATTAATGTTTTAGCATTTCATTGTGAAGAATTTCAAACATACACAAAGTAGGCAAGTGTCATTTCACCAAAAGAGACACGATGGCAAATAAGCATATGAAAAAATGTTCCTAATCATCAACCATTAGGGAAATACAAATTAAAACAACAATCAGATAGCTCTACACACCCATCAGAATGGCTAAAAGAAAAAATACTGACACCACCCAATTTTTTTCTTTGTTTTGTTTTCAAATTTTTATTGCCAGAGATTTAGTCTATTAGGCATGGTGCCCTTGACTTTTATTTTTTTTTTAAACATCTTTATTGGAGTATAATTGCTTTACAATGGTGTGTTAGTTTCTGCTGTATAACAAAGTGAATCAGCTATATGTATACATATATCCGCCTATCCCCTCCATCTTGCATCTCCCTCTCACCCTCCCTAGCCCACCCCTCTAGGTGGACACAAAGCACCAAGCTGGTCTCCCTGTGCTATGCAGCTGCTTCCCACCAGCTATCTATTTTACATTTGGTAGTGTATACGTGTCCATGCCACTCTCCACTTCGTCCCAGCTTACCCTTCCCCCTCCCCGTGTCCTCAAGTCCATTCTCTATGTCTGCGTCTTTATTCCTGTCCTGCCCCAAGGTTCATCAGAACCATTTGTTTTTTTTAGATTCCATATATATGTGTTAGCATACGGTATTTGTTTTTCTCTTTCTGACTTACTTCACACTGTATGAAGACTCTAGGTCCATCCACCTCACTACAAATAACTCAATTTCATTTCTTTTTATGGCTGAGTAGTATTCCACTGCATACATGTGCCACATCTTCTTTATCCATTCATCAGTCGATGGACACTTAGGTTGCTTCCATGCCCTGTCTATTGTAAATGGTGCTGTAATGAACATTGTGGTACATGACTCTTTTTGAATTACGGTTTTCTCAGGGTATATGTCCAGGAGTAGGATTGCTGGGTCGTATGGTAGTTCTATTTTTAGTTTTTTAAGGAATCTCCATACTGTTCTCCATAGTCGCTGTATCAATTTTCATTCCCATCAACAGTGCAAAAGGGTTTCCTTTTCTCCACACCCCCTACAGCATTTATTGTTTGTATATTTTTTGATGATGGCCATTCTGACCAGTGTGAGGTGATACCTCATGGTACTTTTGATTTGCATTTCTCTAATGATCACTGACGTTGACCATCCTTTCATGTGTCTGTTGGCAATCTGTAAGTCTTCTTTGGAGAAATGTCTATTTAGGTCTTTTGCTCATTTCTGGTTGTACTGTTTGTTTTTTTGATATTGAGCTGCTTGTATATTTTGGAGATTAATCCTTTGTCAGTTGCTTCATTTGCAAATATTTTCTCCCATTCTGAGGGTCCTCATTTCATCTTGTTTATGGTTTCCTTTGCTGTGCAAAAGCTTCTAAGTTTCATTAGGTCCCATTTGTTTATTTTTGTTTTTATTTCCATTTTTCTAGGAGGTGGGTCAAAAAGGATCTTGCTGTGATTTATATCATAAAGTGTTCTGCCTGTTTTCCTCTAAGAGTTTGATGGTGTCTGGCCTTACACTTAGGCCATTTTGAGTTTATTTTTGCGTATGGTGTTAGGGAGTGTTCTAATTTCATTCTTTTACATGTAGCTGTCCCGTTTTCCCAGCACCACTTATTGAAGAGGCTGTCTTTTCTCCATTGTATATTCTTGCCTCCTTTATCAAATATAAGGTGACCATATGTGCGGGGGTTTATCTCTGGGCTTTCTATCCTGTTCCATTGATCTATACTTCTGTTTTTGTGCCAGTACCATACTGTCTTGATTACTGTAGCTTTGTAGTACAGTCTTAAGTCAGCAAGCCTGATTTCTCCAGCTCCATTTTTCTTTCTCAAGATTGCTTTGGCTATTCGGGGTCTTTTGTGTTTCCATACAAATTGTGCAATTTTTTGTTCTAGTTCTGTGAAAAATACCATTGGTAGTTTGATAGGGATTGCATTGAATCTGTAGATTGCTTTGGGTGGTATAGTCATTTTCCCAATGTTGGTTCTTCCAATCCAGGAACACAGTATATCTCTCGATCTGTTTGTGTCATCTTTGATTTCTTTCATCAGTGTCTTATAGTTTTCTGAGTACAGGTCTTTTGTCTCCTTAGGTAGGTTTATTCCTAGATATTTTATCCTTTTTGTTGCAGTGGTAAATGTGAGTGTTTCCTTAATTTCTCTTTCAGATTTTTCATCTTTAGTGTATAGGAATGAAAGAGATACCTGTGCATTAATTTTGTATCCTGCTACTTTACCAAATTCATTGATTAGCTCTAGTAGTTTTCTGGTAGCATCTTTAGGATTCTCTATGTACACTATCATGTCATCTCCAAACAGTGACAGTTTTACTTCTTCTTTTCCGATGTGGATTCCTTTTATTTCTTTTTCTTCTCTGATTGCTATGGTGAAAACTTCCAAAACTATGTTGAATAATAGGTGAGAGTGGGCAACCTTGTCTTGTTCCTGGTCTTAGTGGAAATGGTTTCAGCTTTTCACCATTGAGAACGATGTCGGCTGTGGGTTTGTCATATATGGTCTTTATTATGTTGAGGTAAGTTCCCTTTATGCTTACTTTCTGGAGGGTTTTTATCATAAATGGGTGTTGAATTTTGTTGAAAGCTTTTTTTGCATCTATTGAGATCGTCATATCATTTTTATCCTTCAATTTGTTAATATGGTATATTACATGGATTGATTTGCGTATATTGAAGAATCTTTGCATTCTTGGGATAAAACCCACTTCATCACGGTGTATGATCCTTTTAATGTGCTCTTGGATTCTGTTTGCTAGTATTTTGTTGAGGATTTTTGCATCTATGTTTATCAGAGATATTGGTCTTTAATTTTCTTTTTTTATAGTATCTTTGTCTGGTTTTGGTATCAGCGTGATGGTGGCCTCGTAGAATGAGTTTGGGAGTGTTCCTCCCTCTGCTATACTTTGGACGAGTTTGAGAAGGATAGGTGTTAGCGCTTCTCTAAATGTTTAATAGAAATAGCCATCTGGTCCTGGGCATTTGTTTGTTGGAAGATTTTTAATCACAGTTTCAATTTCAGTGCTTGTGATTGGTCTGTTTATATTTTCCATTTCTTCCTGGTTCAGTCTCAGAAGGTTGTGCTTTTCTAAGAATTTGTCCATTTCTTCCACGTTGTCCATTTTATTGGCATACAGTTGCTTGTAGTAATCTCTCATGATCCTTTGTATTTCTGCAGTGTCAGTTGTTACTTCTTTTTCATTTCTAATTTTACTGATTTCAGTCTTCTCCTTCTTTTTCTTGATGAGTCTAGCTAATGGTTTATCAATTTTGTTTATCTCTCGAAGAAACAGGTTTTAGTTTTATTAATCTTTGCTATTGTTTCCTTCATTTCTTTTTCATATAGTTCTGATCTGATATTTATGATTTCTTTCCTTCTGCTAACTTTGGGGTTTTTTTCGTTCTTCTTTCTCTAATTGCTGTAGGTTTTTAGGTTGTTTATTTGAGATTTTACTTGTTTCTTGAGGTAGGATTGTACTGCTATAAACTTCCCTCTTAGAACTGCTTTTGCTACATCCATAGGTTTTGGGTCATACTGTTTTCATTGTCATTTGTTTCTAGGTATTTTTTCATTTCTTTAGTGATCTCTTGGTTATTTAGTAGCATATTGTTTAGCCTCCATGTGTTTGTATTTTTTACAGTTTTTTTCATCTAACTGATATCTAGTCTCAGAGCGCTGTGATTGGAAAATATACTTGATACGATTTCAATTTTCTTAAATTTACCAAGGCTTGATTTGTAACCCAAGATATGATCATCCTGGAGAATGTTCCATGAGCACTTGAGAAGAAAGTGTATTCTGTTGTTTTTGGATAGAATGTCCTATAAATATCAATTAAGTCCATCTTGTTTAATGTGTAATTTAAAGCTTGTGTTTCCTTATTTATTTTCATTTTGGATGATCTGTCCATTGGTGAAAGTGGGGTGTTAAAATCTCCTACTATTACTGTGTTACTGTCGATTTCCCCTTTTATGGCTGTTAGCATTTCCCTTATGTATTGAGGTGCTCCTATGTTGGGTGCATAAATATTCACAGTTGTTATATCTTCTTCTTGGATTGATCCCTTGATCATTATGTAGTGTCCTTTTTTTCTTGTAAAAGTCTTTATTTTAAAGTCTATTTTGTCTGATATGAGAATTGCTACTCCAGCTTTCTTCTGATTTCCATTTGCATGAAATACCTTTTTCCATCTCCTCATTTTCAGTCTGTATGTGTGTCTAGGTCTGAAGTGAGTCTCTGTAGACAGCATATATACGGGTCTTGTTTTTGTATCCATTCAGCCAGTCCGTCTTTTGGCGGAGCATTTAATCCATTTACATTTAAGGCAATTATCGTTATGTATGTTCCTATTACCATTTTCTTAATTGCTTTGAGTTTGTTTTTGTAGGTCTTTTCTTTCTCTTGTGTTTCCTGCCTAGAGAAGTTCCTTTAGCATTTGCTGTAAAGCTGGTTTGGTGGTGCTGAATTCTCTTAGCTTTTGCTTGTCTGTAAAGGTTTTAATTTCTCTGTCAAATCTGAATGAGATCCTTGCTGTGTAGAGTAATCTTGGTTGTAGGCTTTTCCTGTTCATCACTTTAAATATGTCCTGCCACTCCCTTCTGGCTTGCAGAGTTTCTGCTGAAAGATCAGCTGTTAACCTATGGGGATTCCCTTGTATGTTATTTGTTGCTTTTCCCTTACTACTTTTAATATTTTTTCTCTGTATTTAGTTTTTGATAGTTTGGTTAATATGTGTCTTGGTGTGTTTCTCCTTGGATTTATCCTGTATGGGACTCTCTGCACTTCCTGGACTTGACTGACTATTTCCTATTCCATGTTAGGGAACTTTTTGACTATTATCTATTCAAATATTTTCTCAGTCCCTTTCTTTTTCACTTCTTCTTCTGGGACCCCTATAATTCGAATGCTGATGCAGTTAATGCTGTTGCAGAGGTCTCTGAGACTGTCCTCAATTCTTTTCATTCTTTTTTCTTTATTCTGCTCTGTGGTAGTTATTTCCACTATTTTATCTTCCAGGTCACTTATCCGCTCTTCAGCCTCAGCTATTCTTCTATTGATTCCTTCTAGAGATTTTTTAATTTCATCTATTGTGTTGTTCGTTTGTTTGCTCTTTAATTCTTCTAGGTCCTTGTTAAACGTTTCTTGTATTTTCTCCATTCTATTTCCAAGATTTTGGATCATGTTCACTATCATTACTCTGAGTTCTTTTTCAGGTAGAATGCCTATTTCCTCTTCATTTGTTTGGTCTGGTGGGTTTTTACTCTTCTCCTTCATCTGCTGCCTATTTCTCTGTCTTATCATTTTGCTTATCTTACTGTGTTTGGGGTCTCCTTTTCACAGGCTGCAGGTTTGCAGTTCCTGTTGTGTTTGGTGTCTGCCCCAGTGGCTAAGGTTGGCTCAGTGGGTTCTGTAGGCTTCCTGGTGGAGGAGACTGGTGCCTGTGTTCTGGTGGATGAGGCTGGATCTTGTCTTTCTGTTGGGCAGGACTGAGTCTGGTGGTATGTTTTGGGGTGTCTGTGAAGTTATGATTTTAGGCAGCGTCCCTGCTAATAGGTGGAGCTGTGTTTCTGTCTTGCTAGTTGTTTGGCATGGGGTGTCCAGCACTGGAGCTTGCTGGTCGTTGAATGGAGCTGGGTCTTAGTGTTGAGTGGGAGATCTCTGGGAGAGCTCTCATTGATTGCTATTACATGGTTTCAGGAGGTCTCTGTTGGTCCAATGTCCTGAACTCGGTCTCCCACCTCAGAGGCTCAGGCCTGACACCCACCGGAGCACCAAGACCCTGTGTGCCACATGGCTCCAATCTGCTGAAACTGGAACCTGGTGCACAGGTGATGGGAATGCAAAATGGTACAGCTGCTGTAGAAAACAGTCTGGCAGTTCCCACCACTCCCTGGGAGACGGGAGACCAGCCTGGGGTCCAAGTCGTGGGCGCAGCAGGCTCACTTCTCTCCTCACCCGGCTCCAGCCCTCCTCAGCCCACCCAATTTTGAGGATGCAGAAAAACTGGATCACTCATACACTGGCAGGTGGGAATTTTAAATGGTACCACCACTCTGGACAACAGCTTGACAGTTTCTGATATGCAACCGTAAAACCCAGCAATTGTTCTACTGGCCAGTTATCCCAGAGAAGTGAAGACTTACGTTCAAGCAAAAATCTACACACATTTATAGCAGCTTTATTCATAGCAGCTGATAACTGGAAACAACCCAAATATCCTTCAGGTGAATGGTTAATCAAACTGTGGTGCATCCGTACCATGGAATACTACTTAGCAAGATAAAAAAGCAATGAACTACTGATACATGCAAAAACCTGGGTTAACTGCCAGAGAATTACACTGAGTGAAAAAAAGTCAGTCTAAGAGGGTGTTGGGCAAAATAGGTGAAGGTGATTAAGAGGTACAAACTTCCAGTTATAAAATAAATAAGTCATGGGGATGTCATGTACAGCACAGGGAATTATAGTCAAAAATATTGCAATAACTTTGTAGGGTGACAGACAGTTACTAGATTACTAGATTTATTGAGGTGATCAAGTTGTAAAGTATATAAATGTCAAATCACTATGCTATACATCTGAAACTAGTGTAATATTATATGCCGATTATACTTCAATTAAAAAAAAAGAAGAAAGAGGAAAAAAAGCCAATCCCAAGAGATTACATCCAGTCTATTCCTACATAACATTCTTGAAATGATAAAATTATAAAATGAAGAACAAATTAGTGATTGCCAGATATAAGGAGGGGGTGGGGATGGGAGGGAAGTGGGTTTGGTTACAGAAGTGCAGCATGAGGGATCCCTGTAGTGATGGAAACTGGAAGCATTCTAAAGCTTGACTGTATCAGTGCTGACTGCCTGGTTGTGATACCTACTTTAACTCTGCAAGATGTTACTACTGGAGAAAATGGGTAAAGGGTATACACAGAATCTTTCTATTATTTCTTACAACTGCATGTATGTGAATCTATTAACTCTCTAAAAACTTAATTTAAAAAAACCCTGAGAAGAGTATATAAAAACAAACAACATTATGTTTCCATGCCTGCTAGAGACACAAATGAAAAAAAAATACACATAAAAATACAAGTTCTAAAACAAACAGCCCAAACAAAAAATGGGTGGAAGATCTAAATAGACATTTCTCCAAAGAAGACATTCAGACAGCCAAAAAGCACATGAAAAGATGCTCAACATCACTAATTATTAGAGAAATGCAAATCAAAACTACATGAGGTATCACCCCTCACACCAGTCAGAATGGCCATCATCAAAAAATCTACAAACAATAAATGCTGGAGAGGGTGTGGAGAAAGGGGAACCCTCCTACACCATTGGTGGGAATGTAAATTGGTACAGCCACTATGGAGAACAGTATGGAGGTTCCGTAAGAAAACTAAAAACAGAGCTACCATGTAATCCAGCAATCCCACTCCTGGGTGTATGTCTGGAGAAAATCATAATTTGAAAAGATACATGCACCCCTATGTTCCTAGCAGCACTATTCACAATAGCCAAGACATGGTAACAACCTACATGTCCATCAACAGATGAATGGATAAAGATGTGGCACATATATACAATGGAATATTACTCAGCCATAAAAAGGAACGAAATTGTTATTTGTAATGAGGTAGATGGACCTAGAGTCTGTCATACAAAGTGAAGTAAGTCAGAAAGGGAAAAATAAATACCGTATGCTAATGCACGTACATGGAATCTAAAAACACAGTACTGGAGCCTAGTGGCAGGGCAAGAATAAAGATGCAGATGTAGAGAATGGACTTGAGGACACAGTGGGGGAAGGGTAAGCTGGGACGAAGTGAGAGAGCAACACTGACATATATACACTACCAAATGTAAAATGGATGGCTAGTGGGAAGCAGCCGCATAGCACAGGGAGATCAGCTCGGTGCTTTGTGATGACCTAGAGGGGTGGGATAGGAAGGATGGGAGGGAGGCTCAAGAGGGAGCGGATATGGGGATATATGTACACATATAGCTGATTCACTTTGTTGTACAACAGAAACTAACACAACATTGTAAACCAATTATACTCCAATAAAGATATTTAAAAAAAAAAAAGAACCAAAAACAAATTGCAAAAAAAAAGAAAAGAAACACGCACCCCATTGTTCATTGCAGCGCTATGGACAATAGCGAGGACATAGAAGCAACCTAAATGTCCATCGACAGAGGAATGGACAAAGAAGATGTGGTACATATATACAGTGGAATATTACTCAGCCATAAAAAGAACAAAATAATGCGATTTGCAGCAACATGGATGGACCTAGAGATTGTCATACTGAGTGAAGTAAGTCACACAAAGACATATATCACTTATATGTGGAATCTAAAAAAATGATACAAATGAACTTATTTATTACAAACAGAAATAAATCACAGACGTAGAAAACAAACTTGTGGTTACCAGGGGGGAAAGGGGTGGGGGAGGGATAAATTGGGAGAATGGGATTGACATATACATGAAACAGATAAGTAATAAGGACCTACTCTATAGCACAGGGAACTCTACTCAATACTCTGTAATGGCCTACATGGGAAAAGAATCTAAAAAAGAGTGAATAATGAAATTTTTTTTTTTTCGCAGTACGCGGACCTCTCACTGCCATGGCCTCTCCCCCTGCAGAGCACAGGCTCCGGACGCACAGGCCCAGCAGCCATGGCCCACGTGCCCAGCCATTCCACGGCATGTGGGATCCTCCCGGACCGGGGCACGACCCCATGTCCCCTGCATCGGCAGGCGGACCCTCAACCGCTGCGCCACCAGGGAAGCCCGAAAAAGTCATTTTTATAGGTAGAGAATGGCAGTTTCATATGGTTCAGACTCATATGATTAAGTGTATCTATAGTCTTATCTTTGTATTATATTACAATTATTTGGTAAATCATAATTATGTTAGAGTTCTGAAGAAGAATGTTATTTTTATTGTTTGCCATGTATGTTTCTGTTATTTTGAAGTATTTTAATATGATTTTGTAGCTAATTAGAAAAAGAAAAAAAGAGTGAATATACGTATAACTGATTCACTTTGCTGTACACCTGAAACTAACACAACATTGTAAATCATCTATACTCCAATAAAAAATTTTAAAAAGAGGAGATCTCTGAGTAAAAAATACAAGTTCTGCTTTGAATATTATAATAACAATAACCAAATATGGAAACAAAGTATCTAAATACAGACTTCACTTCATAATCAGTAGATTCAAAGACCAACAGACATAGTCTGAAAAGAAACTGACGCCAGGGCTTCCCTGGTGGCGCAGTGGTTAAGAATCCGCCCGCCAATACAGGGGACACAGGTTCAAGCCCTGGTCCAGGAAGATCCCACATGCCACAGAGCCACTAAGCCCATGCACCAAAACTACTGAGCCTGTGCTCTAGAGCCCGCAAGCCACAACTACTGAGCCCGTGTGCCACAACTACTGAAGCCTGTGTGCCTAGAGCCCATGCTCCACAACGAGAGAAGTCACGACAATGAGAAGTCTGCATTTCGCAACCAAGAGTAGCCCCCACTCGCCGCAACTAGAGAAAGCCTGCGCGCAGCAACGAAGACCCAACGCAGCCAAAAAGTAAACTAAATAAATTTATTAAAAAATTAAAAAATAAGACCTTAAAAAAAAAAAACCTGACGCCAATAATTAAAGCAACAAAACCACAAAGCTCTTTCTACTTATCACGGGTTCCTGTGGCAATTACAGTTAAATTAAAAAATCAGAAAAAGAAATTAAATATTAAAAATGGCATCAACAGCAAAATGCAGCTCCCTGATAGCAAGGGCCCAGGAGAGCAAACACTCACAAACTAGACTGACTGGTTTTTAAAAGCCATCTTAAATATGGCAATTATAAGCAGAATGAATACAATTATAAGAAAATATGGAATTTTAACAATCACATTTCACAGAAGAGACAAGTGAAAGCTCAGAGAAGTGATATTAAAAACATTCAAGCCTCGGGATTTCCCTGGTGGTCCAGCAGTTAAGACTCCGTGCTCCCAATGCAGGGGGCCTGGGTTGGATCCCTGGTCAGGGAACTAAGATCCCACATGCATGCGGCAACTAAAGATCCCTCCCACACGTGGCAATGAAGATCCTGAGTGCTGCAACTAAGACCCAGGGCAGCCAAATAAATAAATAAATGTTTTTTAAAAAACCAAACATTCAAACCTCGAAAGTATCTTTGAATAAGACACTTCTTCCTTATAACAAAGTTAAGAAAAACAGTTATATTAAGAAATAAAGAAGGGAAAGATAAAAATTAAAAGGAAAAGAAAACAGTACAAACATTCCATAATATGGGGAACCCAAACCAAAGGCCATTAAAGGGAATTACAGTCATAAAAAAATTACTGGAGGGCTTCCCTGGTGGCGCAGTGGTTGAGAGTCCGCCTGCCGATGCAGGGGACACGGGTTCGTGCCCCGGTCCGGGAAGATCCCACATGCCGCGGAGCGGCTGGGCCCGTGAGCCATGGCTGCTGAGCCTGCGCGTCCGGAGCCTGTGCTCCACGGCGGGAGAGGCCACAACAGTGAGAGGCCCGCGTACCGCAAAAAAAAAAAAAAAAAAAAAAAAAAAAAAAAAAAAAAATTACTGGAGCCATGCACATTTGGGAAACTTTCAAAAAAATTCTTTTAAATAAATTTATTTCTGGCTGTGATGGGTTTTCATTGCTGCGAGTGGGCTTTCTCTAGTTGCAGCAAGCAGGGGATACTCTTCCTTGTGGTATGCGGGCTTCTCACTGCAGTGGCTTCTCTTGTTGCCGAGCATGGGCTCTAGGCGCGTGGGCTTCAGTAGTTGTGGCACACGGACTCTAGAGCGCAGGCTCAGTAGTTGTGGCGCACGGGCTTAGTTGCTCCGTTCCATGTGGGATCTTCCCGGACTGGGGCTCGAACCCATGTCCCCTGCATTGGCAGGCGGATTCTTAACCACTGAGCCACCAGGGACGTTCCAAACTCTCAAAATGTAAAGTGAAGTTTACTTATAATTTATAGGCTACCATTTGAAAAACTAATTTGAAGCAGTTTATTAAAAAGTCATGTATAGCAGGTATGATAAAATAAATAAAAAGACTCGAAAGAGTGAGTTGACTCCATAAACGTAGGTCAGCAATGGTGTGAATAATGGTGGGGCTGGACAATTCTTTGTTGTAGGAGGCTGTTTTATGCTTTCTAGGACATTAGCAGCATCCCTGGCTCCTACTGACTAGATGCCGGTAGCAACACCCTACCTTGCCTAGTTGTGACAACCAAAATGCTACACCGCCAAATGTCCTCTGAAGGGCAAAATTGCTCCCTGTTGGGAATCACTGACCTGGGCTAGTAAAGCTCCTGCAACTGAGAATAAACTTAGCTTTGAGCATTTCAACAGCTAAGGCACGAAGGTTAGTAGGGGGGTTAGGACACTCACCTGTGGAAGCATACTATCTTACTAGGAAAGATCATTTTTTCCAGCACTAGGCTCCAAGATAAATTTTGTACCACGATCTTTACTGACTGTACCAGTAACTATCAAATTTATAGAAATATTCGTCCTATGGCTGTTTCTTATCCATTAAAAAAAAAAAAAAAGCAAAAGAATACTATGAAAGCACAGCTTGGCAAAGGTATTTCTATAGGAAGCAAAACAGAGGGCTGGAATTGTGGCTTTCTGATGATCCCGCTTGCTGCAGGGATAAAAAGGGCTTTAAATTCTACAGAGACGGCTGTCTCCAGTCACTCTCACCCAATGCCAATCACGGGCTCTTACACTACATTTACAGCTGAGTAAAGTAAGTATTTATATGAATAATGACTAAAATCAAATATAAAACAATGGAAACAATCAATCTGTTAGGGAGATAGGTTTTTTTCACCCTTTAAAAAATTTCTCTTAATATTGTATTTTGTGCAAAGGAAAAATATTTCATTTGAAAAAGACAATTTGCTCTATAGAATTTGAATTTGTAAAAAATTTTGAGGGAAAACATTTAAAACCATTGTTAAACATCAGTATGGACAACAGTAACACAGATATGTATTTATTTTAGAAGACTACGATTGTTCAGGAGGCCTTAAAGAAACTGAATTTAATCTTACATATGTTATATCACTGTTAACCATTAAATGCCAAGTGAAGGGGAAAATATGTTCCTATTTGTTTATTTAAGGGCTTGGACTTGCAGACCTGGGTAATAAATAAATGTGTGTGTGTGTATGAAATGACATACTGTTAGACTAAATATATATATTTAGGTGGTACTCTAATAGAAGTTACTGTTGGACAAGAGGGCTGAGGGCACGACAAGGGAAATGGTGAACATTTACTTTTTATTTTATATATTTCTGTAGTATTTTTTAAACAGTAAGCCTGCATAACTTAAATTACAAATACTAAAGAATTAAGAAAAACGTGTTTTGATTCAACATCGGTTTAAATTTCAAAGCATCACGTTTTACCTGAAAGATCCATACTTTGCAAACTCGCTTTGAAGTGCGCTAATCAGAGCTAGGAAACAAAGCAAAGAAACACAACAAAGAAGGAAATAGCAGCAGGTACAGAGGTAAGAGGAGCCGCCCTGGCCTGGCTCTCCATTTTCACTACCTCCCTCGCCCCTCTAGTCACTCTGCCCCCAGCACCCAAGAGCTTAGAGCTCCCCTTCAGTCTCTGCTGCCAGGACCCCATCATGGCCCCAACACCTGGGCCTGCCTCACTTTTTAAAAAAAATTTGGGGGTGGCAAAATAAACATAACATAAAATTTACTGTTTTAACCATTTTTAAGTGTACAGTTCAGTGGCATTAAGTACATTTGTATTGTTGTGCAACCATCACCGTCATCCATTTCCAAAACTTTTTCATCTTCCCAAATTGAAATTCTGTCCTCATTAAACTCTTAACTCCCCATCTTCCCTCCCTCCAACTCCTGGCAACCACCATACTACTTTCTGGCTCTATGACTTTGACTATTCTATGTACCTCATAGAAGCAGAATCACTTTTGTGACAGGCATATTTCACTTAGCATAATGTCTTCAATGTTCATCCATGTTGTAACATGTCAGAACTTCCTTTTTAAAAAAAAAAAATTATTTATTTGACTGCATCGGGTCTTAGTTGTGGCACGCAGGATCTTTCATTCTGGCATATGGGCTTCTTCTAGAGCACATGGGCTTAGTTGCCCCACAGCATGTGGGATCTTAGTTCCCCGACCAGGGATCGAACCCATGTCCCCTGCACTGGAAGGAGGATTCTTAACCACTGGACCACCAGTGAAGTCCCTTCCTTCCTTTTTAAGGCTGAGTAATATTCCGTTGTGTGTATTATATACCATGTTTTGTTTATCCATTCATCCTTCAATACACTTGGGCTGCCTTTACCTTCTGCCTATTATAAATAACACTGTTATGAACAGGGATGTACAAATATCTGAGTCCCTGCTTCCAATTCTTACTTACCCAGAAGTGGAATTTCTGGATCATTTGATAATTCTATTTCCTGCCCCACCTTTTTACCTGTCTCTTAACTTTCTCCCCCAACCAAAACATACTCATCATCTGTCTTGTTCTGCAAGAAACTGCTGTCAGAATGCTATCACTTGGAAAACATCTAATCATGACAAACGTATTAAGAGCTGACAAGGCTTAACATATGACCCCTCCCAGGGACATCTGCATTTGAATAGAGGAATAGCTTTAAAAATTAAATATTTAGTTATTTATTTTTGGCTGTGTCGGGTCTTAGTTGCAGCGTGTGGGCTCCTTGTTGTGGCTGACGGGCTTCTCACTAGTTGTGGACCACGTGCTCAGCAGTTGCAGCGCACAGGCTTAGTTCCCAGACCAGGGCTCGAACCCGTGTCCCCTGCATTGGAAGGCGGATTCTTAACCACTGGACCATCAAGCAAGTCCCAAATAGAGGAACATCTTAAGGAGAAGGAATGACTTCATCAAATGGTGGCTTTTCAAACAACAACAGGCTTGGGGTGGGACGGGGGACACTGGAGGTCAAAACAGACAAACCTCTCAGGAACTCGTGTCACAGTATTTCTAGTGTTCTCTTTTCTCACTCCCAAAATGTAGACTCCTCCCTTCCGCTCCGTTCTGGGTTCTATCATCAGTTACCTTCTCTGTTGTATTTAACTTGCCAACAGACAACATCCAACTATAAACCCTCTCAACAACCGCCTCCCTGGGGATCCTCCTGCCAGGCACCATGCTCAGGAGCTGGGGAAGCAGGGTGACTCTCATGGAGCCTGTCTGGACAGCCCCAGATGGAGTCTCCTGTCTCTCTTAGGCCTGTTCCTCCCTCTGGGCTGCCAGTGTCTTTTAATGCCCTTCAGTCTTTCCAGGGTCAAGGGTTTGGAGCACCTCAGGCTTATTTCTGCCTTCACCATGTCCACTTAACTCTGCACCCACAACAGTTCTCCAGTGTGCTCTCTCCCACTCATCCCACCAGACTAACCCATCCAGGCCCTGCCCATCCCCTCTCGGGTCCTCCCACCTCCCGCCTGGCTGCATCTGCAGCCTGTGCTTACAGTGCGTGAGGCTCCCCACCGCCTAGGAAATGAAGTCACCATTCCTCAGCCGAACTCCCCAAACTCTGACTCCAAATTACCTTTCTAGCCTCACCTCCCACTGCCCCCGTCATGCACTCTTGTCGGACTGGATCGAGGGCTGTTTGCTGAACACAGCGTGAACTACCTTACCTGTGCCTCTGTGCCCCCAATCCCTCTACCCAGACACCTCTCTGGTTCTCCCACATGGCCCTCCCTCTGAACTCCCACTGCAGTTTATCTGCAGCACCTCCAGAGCACGTCTCAATCTGAACTTGTCTATGAAAAGCACTGCTCTCCTAACAGCTGTCACAACTGTCTTCTTCAGCTGCCTGCTCATCCTCTCCGGTCATCCCTCCCCCTTGCTCCCAGGTACCCCAACCTCCCAGAACCTCCTTCAGTGTCTGAAGACACAGTTCTTTGTGGCCCCAGGGCCTTCACACATGCCGGCTAACACTCTGGTTGGAACCAGGTTACCCCCTGACCCAATGCTTAATTACTCATCCTCCTTCAGATATCATCACGGCATGAAAGGAGCCACCCTTGAGTGCATTTCCCTTTTACACTCTCCTAGTGCCCATCACAGTTTGCATTTATAAATATCCATTTATTTGACTATTTAATTTATTGTTTTATTAGGTATGTTTATTTTTATTAAAAGTATCTGTTTTTTGCTTTTCACTCCATAGCTGAGGCCAATGACTGCCTATAATGTTCACTATTTTATCCCTGCTCCCCAGCAATATATCTGGCACATAATAGGGGCTAAAAGAAATGGATTTATTACATGAATTATCATTTTTCTCTTTGTAGCTTAGGCTACCTGCCTGAGAAGACTGGGGCAGTTCCTCATGAAACCTACACTTAATCCAGCCTCCCCACTCTCTTACCTCCCTTTCACTCTTTCTTAAAAAAGAGGAGATGGGGAGAAGAAGCTCTGAGAAACAATGCAAGGAACATAAGAAAAAACATTTTTAAAGATTATCAAGGGTACAGGCACTAGTCCCCTCCACCAGGAAGCCTACACAACCCAATGAACCAACCTTAGCCACTGGGGACAGACACCAAAAACAACGGGAACTATGAACCTGTGGCCTGCGAAAAGGAGACCCAAAACACAGTACGTTAAGCAAAATGAGAAGGTGGAGAAACACACAGCAGATGAAGGAGCAAGGCAAAAACCCACCAGACCTAACAAATGAAGAGGAAATAGGCAGTCTACCTGAAAAAGAATTCAGAATAATGATAGTAAAGATGATCCAAAATACTGGAAATAGAATGGAGAAAATACAAGAAACGTTTAACAAGGATCTAGAAGAACTAAAGAGCAAACAAAGAGTGATGAACAACACAATAAATGAAATTAAAAATTCTCTACAAGGGATCAATAGCAGAATAACTGAGGCAGAAGAACGGATAAGTGACCTGGAATATAAAATAGTGGAAATAACTACTGCAGAGCAGAATAAAGAAAAAAGAATCAAAAGAATTGAGGACAGTCTCAGAGACCTCTGGGACAACATTAAACGCACCAACATTCGAATTATAGGGGTCCCAGAAGAAGAAGAGAAAAAGAAAGGGACTGAGAATATATTTGAAGAGATTATAATTGAAAACTTCCCTAATATGGCAAAGGAAATAGTTAATCAAGCCCAGGAAGCACAGAGAGTCCCATACAGGATAAATCCAAGGAGAAACACGCCAAGACACATATTAATGAAACAATCAAAAATTAAACACAAAGAACAAAGGGAAAAACAACAAATAACACATAAGGAAATCCCCATAAGGTTAGCAGCTGATCTTTCAGCAGAAACTCTGCAAGCCAGAAGGGAGTGGCAGGACATATTAAAAGTGATGAAGGAGAAAAACCTACAACCAAGATTACTCTACCCAGCAAGGATCTCATTCAGATTTGACGGAGAAATTAAAACCTTTACAGACAAGCAAAAGCTAAGAGAATTCAGCACCACCAAACCAGCTTTACAACAAATGCTAAAGGAACTTCTCTAGGCAGGAAACACAAGAAAAGGAAAAGACCTACAATAATAAACCCAAAACAATTAAGAAAATGGTAATAGGAACATACATATCGATAATTACCTTAAATGTAAATGGATTAAATGCTCCAACCAAAAGACATTGATTGGCTGAATGGATACAGAAAAAAGACCCGTATATATGCTGTCTACAAGAGACCCACTTCAGACCTAGGGACACATACAGACTAAAAGTGAGGGGATGGAAAAACATATTCCATGCAAATGGAAATCAAAAGAAAGCTGGAGTAGCAATTCTCATATCAGACAAAACAGACATTAAAACAAAGACTATTACAAGAGACAAAGGAGGACACTACATAATGATCAAGGGATCAATACAAGAAGATATAACAATTGTAAATATTTATGTACCCAACATA
The DNA here is from genome assembly GCF_951394435.1 of Stenella coeruleoalba. NCBI lineage: Eukaryota > Metazoa > Chordata > Mammalia > Artiodactyla > Delphinidae > Stenella > Stenella coeruleoalba. Next base: position 13,976,218 of record NC_137159.1, on the reverse strand, counting down.
GGAGCACCTCAATACATAAGACAAATGCTAACAGCCATAAAAGGGGAAATCGACAGTAGCACAGTAATAGTAGGGGACTTTAGCACCCCACTTTCACCAATGGACAGATCATCCAAAATGAAAATAAATAAGGAAACACAAGCTTTAAATTACACATTAAACAAGATGGACTTAATTGATACTTATAGGACATTCCATCCAAAAACAACAGAATACACATTATCCTCAAGTGCTCATGGAACATTCTGCAGGATAGATCATATCTTGGGTCACAAATCAAGCCTTGGTAAATTTAAGAAAATTGAAATCACATCAAGTATCTTTTCTAACCACAATGCTATGAGACTAGATTTCAATTACAGGAAAATATCTGTAAGAAATACAAACACGTGGAGGCTAAACAACACACTACTTAATAACCAAAGTATCACTGAAGAAATCAAAGAGGAAATCAAAAAATACCTAGAAACAAATGACAATGAAAACACAACCCAAAACCTATGGGATGCAGTAAAAGCAGTTCTCAGAGGGAAGTTTATAGCAATACAATCCTACCTTAAGAAACAACTCAAATAAACAACCTAACTTTACACCTAAAGCAATTAGAGAAGAAGAACAAAAAAACCCCAAAGTTAGCAGAAGGAAAGAAATCATAAAGATGAGATCAGAAATAAATGAAAGAGAAATGAAGGAAATGATAGCAAAGATCAATAAAACTAAAAGCTGGTTCTTTGAGAAGATTAACAAAACTGATAAACCATTAGCCAGACTTATCAAGAAAAAAAGGGAGAAGACTAAAATCAATAGAATTAGAAATGAAAAAGGAGAAGTAACTGACACTGCAGAAATACAAAGGATCAGGAGAGATTACTACAAGCAACTGTATGCCAATAAAATGGAGAATGTGGAAGAAATGGACAAATTCTTAGAAATGCACAACCTTCCGAGACTGAACCAGGAAGAAACAGAAAATATGAACAGAGCAATCACAAGCACTGAAATTGAAACTGTGATTAAAAATCTTGCAACAAACAATAGCCCAGGACCAGACGGCTTCACAGGCAAATTCTATCAAACATTTAGAGAAGAGCTAACACCTATCCTTCTCAAACTCTTCCAAAATATAGCAGAGGGAGGAATGCTCCCAAACTCATTCTACGAAGCCACCATCACTCTGATAGTAAAACCAGACAAAGATGTCACAAAGAAAGAAAACTACAGGCCAATATCACTGATGCACATAGATGCTAAAATCCTCAACAAAATACTAGCAAACAGAATCCAACAGCACATTAAAAGGATCATACACTATGATCAAGTGGGGTTTATCCCAGGAATGCAAGGATTCATCAATATATGCAAATCAATGAACGTGATATACCATATTAACAAACTGAAGGAGAAAAACGATATGATCATCTCAATAGATGCAGAGAAAGCTTTTGACAAAATTCAACACCCATTTATGATAAAAACCCTCCAGTAAGTAGGCATAGAGGGAACTTTCCTCAACATAATAAAGGCCATATATGACAAATCCACAGCCAACATCGTTCTCAATGGTGAAAAACTGAAACCATTTCCACTAAGATCAGGAACAAGACAAGGCTGCCCACTCTCACCACTATTATTCAACATAGTTGTGGAAGTTTTAGCCACAGCAATCAGAGAAGAAAAAGGAATCCAAATTGGAAAAGAAGAAGTAAAGTTGTCACTGTATGCAGATGACATGACACTATACATAGAGAATCCTAAAGATGCTACCAGAAAACTACTAGAGCTAATCAACGAATTTGGTAAAGTAGCAGGATACAAAATTAATGCACAGAAATCTCTTGCATTCCTATACACTAATGATGAAAAATCTGAAAGTGAAATTAAGAAAACACTCCCATTTACCATTGCAACAAAAAGAATAAAATATCTAGGAATAAACCTACCTAAGGAGACAAAAGACCTGTATGCAGAAAATTATAAGACACTGATGAAAGAAATTAAAGATGATACAAATAGATGTAGAGATATACCATGTTCTTGGATTGGAAGAATCAACATTGTGAAAATGACTCTACTACACAAATTAATCCACAGATTTAATGTAATCCCTATCAAACTACCACTGGCATTTTTCACAGAACTAGAACAAAAAATTTCACAATTTGTATGGAAACACAAAAGACCCCGAATAGCCAAAGCAATCTTGAGAAAGGAAAATGGAGCTGGAGGAATCAGGCTCCCTGACTTCAGACTATACTACAAAGCTACAGTAATCAAGACAGTATGGTACTGGAACAGAAACAGAAATATAGATCAATGGAAAAGGATAGAAAGCCCAGAGATAAACCCACGCACATATGGTCACCTTATCTTTGGTGAAGGAGGCAAGAATATACAGTGGAGAAAAGACAGCCTCTTCAATAAGTGGTGCTGGGAAAACTGGACAGCTACATGTAAAAGAATGAAATTAGAACACTCCCTAACACCATACAAAAAAATAAACTCAAAATGGATTAATGACCTAAGTGTAAGGCCAGACACTATCAAACTCTTAGAGGAAAACATAGGCAGAACACTCTATGACATAAATCACAGCAAGATCCTTTTTGACCCACCTCCTAGAGAAATGGAAATTAAAAAAATAAACAAATGGGACCTAATGAAACTTCAAAGCTTTTGCACAGCAAAGGAAACCATAAACAAGACGAAAAGACAACCCTCAGTATGGGAGAAAATGTTTGCAAATGAAGCAACTGACAAAGGATTAATCTCCAAAATTTACAAGCAGCTCATGCAGCTCAACATTAGAAAAACCAACAACCCAATGCAAAAATGGGCAGAAGACCTAAATAGATATTTCTCCAAAGAAGATATACAGATTGCCAACAGACACACGAAAGAATGCTCAACATCATTAATCATTAGAGAAATGCAAATCAAAACTACAATGAGATATCATCTCACACCAGTCAGAATGGCCATCATCAAAAAATCTACAAACAATAAATGCTGGAGAGGGTGTGGAGAAAAGGGAATCCTCTTGCACAGGGAACTATATTCAACATCCTGAGAGAAACCATAATGGAAATGAATATAAAAAAGAATATATAGTAAAAAAAAAAGACTATCAATAATAAAGAACAAATTATATTCACGAAGTAAGAACAAGATGATTTTTAAAAAATAAGATCAGAGAACTCTTTCCTGAAAATTAAAATTAAGACAGCTAAAATAAAGAATTTGAGAAGAAACAGAAAATAAAGTTGAGCAAATTTCTCAGAAAGTAGAACACAAAGACAAATTGATGATGATAATGACAATAACATTTAGAACCTAAATATACAGCAGTTACCATGTGCCAGGCACTGAATTAAGTCTCACAACTATCCTATGAGGAAGGTACTATGATTATTTCCAAAGTGAAAACAGGAAAGATAAAAAAATTAAAGGATCAGTCTGGGAAATCAACTGACTAAACAACTGACTAAAATCTTTCCTAACAACTGACTGAAATCTTTTCCTTTCAGAAAGAAACAGAAAATATAGTGGAAATGAAATGAACACATCGACATACCCAAGAACTGAAGGACCAAGAAACAGAAGGGATAGAACGCTTGCTTTTTAGAAACCCATGTCGAAATATCTGCAGATGAAATTATATGATGTCTTGGATTCCCAGGGGAAAATACAGGGAGAGGCGGGGATACAGATGAAGTAAGACCAGCCAAGATTCTTGGATGGGCATATTAATTTTGATGTATCCATTAAGATATGAGTGGAGATGTCAATTATACAATGATAAAGTCAGGTCTGAAGATAAAGATTTGGAAATCAATGGCATTTAAAGGCATGCGATTAGATGAGATCACCTACGGGGAGAGAGGCAAGATGGAAAAGAGCAGAGGATCTAGAACAGAGCCCTAGAGTATTTTAACATACAAGTATCAAACAGCAAATATTTTACTTTTCAGATGTGATAAAGCCACATTATAATACATATTTGAAACAACATAATATATTATTATGGATGTATACTTAAGGGATAACAGGCTCTTGATATACGTTATGTTTACAGTTACGTTCATTACTGAAAGTACATGCTACAGGAGAAGAGATATTTTTCATGTAGATTAATGAATATTTGTGAGCTATAACTCCTTGAAAAGATATTTTGGAATCAGTACACAGGAAGAAAAGGTGAACAGAAGAGACTGGTCAAGCCCACTAGTTCCCAGGGAAATGTTATAACATTTCTCAAAAATTAAAAAGTCTGACAAAGGTTGGTGGAAAGGTATGGAAAAAAGAACCCTTATCCGCTGCTGGTGGGAATACAAATTTGTCTCTTTGGAGAACAATTTTGCAGTTCTAGCAAAATTTAAACCCAGCTATTTTTAACCCAGCAATTCTACTTCTGAGTATATAACTGTCCTAAAGAAACACATGTGTAAAAGTGAAAAGACATTCACACCAGCACTGTTTAGTAATAGCAAAAACTGAAAACAGCCTAAATGTCCATCAACAGGGAAGAGAAGAATAAAATGTGATACATTCACAGGATGGAATACCACCCAGTAGTTAAAAACATACTTATTTGTCATATCAAACTACATTTATCATTATATCAATATATTTATCAAAATATATTTATCATATCAAAATATACTTATCATTACATTTATGGGTATATTTCAATAGGACAATGATAAATGGGAAAAAAAGATGCAGAATGGTACACACAGTATAACACCATTTATACAAATTTTAATATTCATGATAGTGGTTACCTCTGAGGAGGCTGAAAGAGAAGGGAATGGAACTGCAAAGGTATATTAAAGAAGCTTCAACATTAGTAATACTGCTTTCTTTTACAATATAAAAACTAAGGCGGGGAGAAGCGGGGGTGGGATGAATTGGGAGATTGGGACTGACATATATACACTACTATGTATAAAATAGGTAACTAATGTGAACCTACTGTATAGCACAGGGGACTCTACTCAATGCTGTGGTGTGGTGACCTAAATGGGAAGGAAATCTAAAAAACAGTGGATATATGTATAGGTATGACTGATTCACTTTGCTGTACAGCAAGAAACTAACACAACATTTTAAAGCAACTATATTCTAATAAAAATTAATTTAAAAAACTGAGGCAAATATAGCAAAATGTCAAATTGTATTGGTTCTGGGTGTTAGGTACATAAGCATGCACTATATTATCCTGTGTACTACTATCTTTGCACCTGGGGAGAAAAAGAGTCTGTGAATACAGTGCTTTATTCATAGGGGGAAAAAGGGTAAAATAAGCTATATGTTTTTTGATGTTGATTCAGTAAAGGAAATGCTGAAAATTTTAAAAATAAGCTTATCATGGTCAACTGAACATGTATCTTTTCAGCATGTTGCAGAAAAAATAGGGAGTAAATATGAAGCTTTCAATGATGGCTGTAAAAGTCAAGTATATTTAGTTAAGCTTTCAAAATAACAGATAAGATTAGGCTGTTTCTCCACAGTACTGAATACTTGGCTTGTGCAAAAGGCATATATCTAGGTTATATATCCAATATTTAAAGAGCCTAAATACATCACTTTAGGGCTGAAATAACACAGTTGTTAAAAGTTAAGAAGATATGGTACAAACAGTTGTCTTATTTTTTTTACTCTTTCTTAATCCATGGATTGTTTTCTTCAGTATCTGGAGAAAGAAACTGATATATTCACTATTAGGCACATTAAAAAAACCACATTCAAATGTTAAAACTGAACATAAAGAAATACCTTCAGAGCCAAGTACGACCAAATAACGGATTAAGTACTCATTTGGCACCAGCGTTTAAATTGAAACATTCAAGTCTTCTAACTTTTGAGTGTGATGTACTCATCAATGTAGTAACTGACAGAGTTGAAGATATTCTTTCTTTGGCTGCACTGTGCGGCTTGCGGGATCTTAGTTCCCCGACCAGGGCTTGAACCTGGGCCACGGCAGTGAAAGCGCAGAGTCCTAACCACTGGACCACGAGGGCATTCCCTGAAGATATTCTTTAGTGAAAAATTACCCTGTAATTTCTGAATCTGTACTCAGTCTAATTATCTGACAGCTATTTGCTGCTATTCTCAAAGAACTCTAATTCTGAGTTAGGATTTCTTCATTTAACCGAAAATAAGTAAGAAAAGAAACCAACTGGATGTAAAATTTAACCTATGCCTCAAGCTGTCAGTGATCTGGAGACAGATGCCTGCGGAAGATCACAACGGTATTATACTGGACACTGAAAGGTAACTAAATTATGTTTATTTTTAAATATTATAATGAGTTTTTGAAAATTAAATTGGGCGGTGCCCACTGGGTTGGCTGTGGCATGTCCCCCTGTGACCTCCCCTCTGGAAGCATGGACACTGCCACTGGGGCTTGGTGGTCGCAGGTCAGGATCTCAAGCCTGGGACAATGGTGTGCATTCCCTGCATCGTCATTCTAGTTGTGCTCTGGGTCTACAAAAAGTTCCTGGAACCATATATATACCCTCTGATTTCCCCCTTTGTTAGTTGTATGTGGCCTAGGAAAGCTATACAAGAATCCAATGATAAAAACAAAGGCAAAATAGACTGTAAGGGTGCAGACACAAATGGATTACCAACAAGAGGACCAACAGAAATCTCTGATAAAAAGAAAGACTTAAGTGACTGTCACAAAGGATCTCATTGTTTTAAAAATGGATCTGATAGGGCTTCCCTGGTGGCGCAATGGTTGAGAGTCTGCCTGCCGATGCAGGGGACATGGGTTCGTGCCCCGGTCCGGGAAGATCCCACATGCCGCAGAGAGGCTGGGCCCGTGAGCCATGGCTGCTGAGCCTGCGCATCCGGAGCCTGTGCTCCGCAACGGGAGAGGCCACAACAGTGAGAGGCCCGCGTACCGCAAAAAAACAAAACAAAACATAAAATGGATCTGATAGTATGAAGCACCTTCTTTGTACTTGTCTCTGATCTTTTTTCCTGAGACCAGAATTTGGGCTAGATAGTTTACATATTTACCTGACACTAATCAGGAAATACCTGGTATTTGTATTTAAAATGTAGCTAGTTATATTTAATGACCTCATTCCTGAGTTCCTTTTTTATTAAAGTAGCTTTCATTTCTTTTATTGCAGTTTTAAAAATATGAATAAATAAAAGGTTCATGCCAGTAGACACTGTTCCTAAATCAGTCCCTAAAACTCCTTGGGCCTCTAGTTTTTATTCAGGCTCTTCAAATTTGAGGAGTATAATTTTACTGTGAAACAGTGCAGTGAGACTGTGCGGTGAAATGAAAGGTAGTTTTTGGAGATGATAATGACTGGAAACATAAAGATGTAATTACTGTCTAACTTAATGGAGCAGCTTATCTATGAGAGTAGTAATTACTGTTTATTGCTCTGAGGAAGACAGAAAAGACAGGGAAATGGGGTAACCTCTCTGAAAAATAGAACATCTTTAACATAAATGGCTAATGTATATTATAAAATTCTAATCCTTGTCATATTCCTTCTATTCCTACGAATGTATTAAATATTCAGTTTAGCTTGTTGTTCTTTTTTCTTTTAAAATATAAATATTTAAAAGTAAGATTTTTTAACCACATCAGAAATCAGGATTGTAATAGTGTGATGGCATCAGTATAGTTATGGAGGAGCAATATATTTTTTCTTCTTCTTTTTTAAAGTTTAGATTGTATCAGTTATTTTGTTCCATAATAAGACACTAAAATTCGTGGTTTTCAGCAACAGTGACGTGACTGCACAGTTATTTGCTGGTCTGGGCCTCTCCACATGATCTTTCATCCCGGGCCTCTTCATTTTAGTGTAAGGATCTATAAATATTCAAAGACGATGAGACGTATCTTTATAGAATATTTATTTTCTCTGAAGCAAGGAGAAGTTAGAAAGGACTCCCTGCCTTGGGTCCCCAGTGAAGTCCTGGGTCCTAACTGAGGCTCTGTGAAGCTGTGTCTGGTCAAGTCATTGATCCACCTTGGACTTCCTTTGATATAAATGTGTTTCAACTTTTCTGCCCCAGCCTACCTGAGGGATAAGATAAATTCTCATTAGCAACTAAATCCAGTTGATTAATTTAGTTTGTTTTTTAAGGTATTAAAAACTATATTATGAAAATAGCAGATGTTCATAGTAGAACGATGCAAGGGCAGGTTAAATGAAAAGTTAATGTTCTTTCTCTACTCTCATTTCTTTGTTCTAGCTCCACAGATGTAACCACTATTAGCTTTTTGTATAGCCTTCTAGCAACTTTTTTTTTTTTTTTTTTTTTTTTGCGGTACGCGGGCCTCTCACTGTTGTGGCCTCTCCCGTTGCGGAGCACAGGCTTCAGATGCGCAGGCTCAGCGGCCATGGCTCATGGGCCCAGCCGCTCCGCGGCATGTGGGATCTTCCCAGACTGGGGCACGAACCCGCATCCCCTGCATTGGCAGGCAGACTCTCAACCACTGCACCACCAGGGAAGCCCTAGCAACTTTCTTAAAATATATCATTAAAAAAAAAAATTAAATTGATAGTACACATGTATGCTGAATACCCAATACAGGGCCTGCAGGTTCCTAAGATGTAAGCAAGCATTAGGTTGAGAGTCAGAGATGAGGCAGAAAAGGAGGTGAGTGAAAGCCAAAGACAAACTTAGACTATTTAAAATCCTGCCTGGGGCAACTCTGGGCCTAGGGCCGAAGAAACTCTTTCCTTCATCCTCCCTCTAAGGTGTGGGCGCACTGCTTATGCCTATGACTCAACCCTCAGGTCACTTTACAATACTGTTCACATGAGGAAATACAGTCTGAATTCTAAACAAAGTACATTTAGATGGAGATTTTCCCATTATTTCGACAACACTGGCAAAAGAAAATAACAATAAAATAAAAATGAGAGTAATAAGTATATTTTGCTTTTGTATAACACTCCAATTAAGACAATGTAAGTAATAAAAACCAGAGCTAAGACTGTCCTTCCTCATATATACACTAACAAACGTAAGGTAGATAGCTAATGGGAAGCAGCTGCATAGCACAGCTCGGTGCTTTGTGACCACCTGGAGGGGTGGGATAGGGAGGGTGAGAGGGAGGGAGACGCAAGCGGGAAGAGATATGGGAACATATGTATATATATAAGTGATTCATCTTGTTGTGAAGCAGAAACTAACACACCATTGTAAAGCAATTATACTCCAATAAAGATGTTAAAAAAAAAAAAAAGACCTTCCTATTCAAGGAAACAGTGTTATAATAACGGCAAGAGCATCAGCTAATGATGTGGCTGTAAGGTACCGCTGTCTTACCCAGCTGATTCTTCATCCCCATGAGCACGGAGTTCATGTGTGCTTTGGATGCATAGAGCTTGCTCACGGCCTTCCTTGACCTGATCATCTCCTTGGCCAGAACCACACAGACATCCTTCTGACCCTTCTTGGCAGCATCTTTCACAGATCGTTTCACTTTTTCTTCTTCTCTTTGGATATCTAAATTTAGAACATAAGACAGAACATCAAAAAATTAAGGGTAAACCAGGAGAGTTATTGGCACTGAAATCTGTTCTTACTGTGATCTAAATGTACCTATTAAACAGGAAAACAGATAGGAGGATATAAACTAAATAAAAATAATTAATGTGGTTGGTATTCATTATTTCCGGAAACATTAAAGTAATATAAGAGTAAACAGAGGGCTTCCCTGGTGGTGCAGTGGTTGAGAATCTGCCTGCTAATGCAGGGGACACGGGTTTGAGCCCTGGTCTGGGAAGATCCCACATGCCACGGAGCAACTAGGCCCGTGAGCCACAACTACCGAGCCTGCGTGTCTGGAGCCTGTGCTCCACAACAAGAGAGGCCGTGATAGTGAGAGGCCCGCGCACCACGATGAAGAGTGGGTGGCCCCCGCTTGCCACAACTAGAGAAAGCCCTTGCACAGAAACGAAGACCCAACACAGCCATAAATAAATAAATAAATAAATAAAAAGCCAAGCATTTGAAGCCCTTAAAAAAAAAAAAAAGAGTAAACAGAAAAGTAAATCCTAATACACTAGAGAAAATTTCAAAACTGACTTTGCAAGCCCATTCTAACATCTGTTGGTACTGGTACTAAGGAACTTTAAAAATACTGTAAATGCAGGGAATTCCCTGGTGGTCCAGTGGTTGGACTCAGCCCTTCACTGCCATGATCCTGGGTTCAATCCCTGGTTGGGGAACTCAGATCCTGCAAGCCGCATGGCGTGGCCAAAAAGAAAAAGAATACTGTAAATGAATTCCAGAGCTTGCTCTCATAATCAATAAGTAGTATTCCCACAATTACAGGAGTACAACCTCAGTACATTTATTAATGATTTATAAAAACCTACAACTAAAGGAAAGCCTGAACATACAAAAAGTATCACATCAGTATCAACTAGAGGTAAGATATGTCTATGTTATGTGCTTTATGATTAGGAGAGATTTTTTCCAATTGTGGTAAAATATACATAACATCAAATTTACCATCCTAACCATTTTTAAGGACACAGTTCAGTGGTATTAAGTACATTCATATTGTTGTGAACCATCACCATCATCCGTCTCCAGAACTCTTTACAGTTTTCAACACTGAAACTCAAAGGCTTTAAATAATAACTCCCTATTCCCTCCTCCCACCAGCCCCTGGCAAATACCATTCCGCTTCCTGTCTTTATGAATTTGACTACTCTAGGTACCTTATGTAAGAGGAATCCTACAGTATTTTGTGTGTGTGTGTGTGACTGGCTTATTTAACTTAGCATAAAGTCTTCAAGGTTCAGCCATGTTGGAGCATGTATCAGACACCCTGCTTTTTAAAGGCCAAATATTACATTGCACATATATATCAAATTTTGTTTATCCATTCGGCTATTGACAGACACTTGGGTTGCTTTCACAACCTTTAGCTATTGTGAATAATGCTGCTATGAACATGAATGTACAAGTATCTTTTTGAGACCCTGCTTTCAAATCATTTGTGTATATACTTATATTACCATAGACTTCATGGCTTAAAAATCATGAATTTATTTCTCATAGTTCTGGAAGCTGGGAAGTCCAAGATCAGGGTTCCTAGTGAGAACCTACTTCCTGGTTTGTAGGTGAATGCCCTCTTGCTGTATCTTCACAGGGCAGAGAGTTCACCTCTTGTCCCTCCTCTTATAAGGGCACTAATACCATTCATAAGGGCTACACCCTCATGACCTAATTACCTCCCAAAGGCCCCACCTCCAAATACCATCACATTGGGATTAGGGCTTCGATGTATGAAATTTAGGGGCACACAAACCTTCAGTCTATAGCATTCTGCCTCTGCGTACCCCCCCCAATTTATGTCCTTCTCATATGCAAAATGCATTCATTCCAACCCAACAGCCTCAAAAGTCTTAACTCATTCCAGCATCAACTTTAATGTTTAAGTCCAAAGTCTCATCTAAATATTCTCTAAATCAGATATGGGTGGGACCTGAAGTATGATTCAACCTGAGGCAAAATTCTTCTCCAGCTACGAATTTGTGACAGGCATAGAATAATCATTCTTACTCCAAAAGAAAAAAACAGGAAAGAAGGAAGGGGTGACAGGTCCCAAGCAAGTCCAAAACCTAGCAAGGCAAACTCCATGAGCTCTTAAGACTCAAGAATAATCCTCTGTGAGTAGAGCCACAGAGGTAGAAAACAAACTTATTTTGTTTGGGGGTGGGGTGGGGGAGGGAGAATAAATTGGGAGATTGGGATGGACATATACACACTACTATATATAAAATAGATAACTAATAAGAACCTGGGGTATAGCACAGGTAACTCTACTCAATACTCTGTAATGGACTATATGGGAAAAGAATCTATTAAAAAAAGAGTGTACATATGTATATGTATAACTGATTCACTTTGCTGTACAGCAGAAACTAACACAACACTGTAAATCAACTATACTCCAATAAAAAACAAGCAAACAAACAAGAAAAATAAGAATAAACCTCTTTGGTTTGATATTCTGACTTTCAGACCCACAAGGGTGGCAATGTCACCACGATGGCTGGTGGGGTACCATCAGGCAGCAGCTTTCTGTGGGGGCCCCACCCAAGCTGAGGTTCTGCCAGGCAAGGGGTCTTTGGTTGGAGGCAGCCTAGCATATACAGGAACTGAGGTAGTGGCCCTGATGATGTCTGAATCAGATCTGGGGACATTCTTTCCTTTCCCTGAAGAAAAGTGCAAGTTAAAAGCCTAAGTTTTACTGTCTTGTCCTGTAAAATCTAAGAAGTCAGACAGCCTTCCTTTATTCTGACCTGGATCCGTCCCCATCAGTTCAGACTGGCAGTGATCTCTCTGGAGTAGCTGATAAAATCCATGGGTCACACCCATACTAATCTCCTTATCAAATGGTCAGTCACATAGGTCAGCCATACACTTGGTGTCTTCTGAACCAGCTTTCTCAGTTTTGCAATATGGACAAACAGAGATTATTCCAAATCTCTAAGTTCTGGTTCCACTTTGCTTAACAATTCCCTCTTCATTTCTCTCTCCTCGCATCTTACTATAAGTAGTCAGGAAGAACCATGCCACTCCTCCTATATTTTGCTTAGAAATCTCCTCAGCTAAACACACAATTTCATTGCTTGCAAGTTCTAATTTCCACAAAACAGTAGACCCTGAACACACTTCAGCCAAGTTCTTTGCCACTTTATCAAGAATTGTCTTTTCGCCACTGTCCAATTACATGTTTCTCATTTCCGTTTGAGATCTCATCAGAACGGCCTTTACCATCCATACTTCTACTAACATTATGTACATGGTTATCTATGTGTTCTCTAAGAAGATGGAGGCTTTCTCTCCAGCTCTGTTTTTTTCCCTTAAGCCCCCACCAGAATCATCTTTAAAGGTCCACTCCTGGCAAACTAGGGTTTTGTTAGCATGCAACTCGAAATTCTTCTAGCCTCTACCCATTAACCTAGTTCCAAAGCTGCTTCCACATTTTATGTGTTTGTTACAGCTTCTTGGTACCAATATCTGTATTAGTCAGATTAGTCAGGCTGCTATAATAAAAATACCATAGATTAGGTGGCTTAAACAACAGAAATTTATTTCAAACAGTTCTGGAAGCTGGGAAGTCCAAGATCAAGGTGCTGGCAAATTCAGTTCCTGATGGAAGCCCCCTTTTCCTGGTTTGCAGATGGATGTCTTCTTGCTGTGTCCTCTCACATGGAGCACAGATATTATTTGTCTTGTGTTTCTTCTGATAACAGCACTAATCTCGTTCATGAGGGCTCCACCTTCATGGACTAATTACTTGCTAAAAGCACCCCCCCACCCCGCCCTCCACCAAATGCTATCACATTGGAGATTAGGGCTTCAATACATGAATTTGGGAAGGACACAAACCTTCAGCCCACAGCAATACTCGAAACTGGAATTTCTGGATCACATGGTAATTCTATTTTTAACCTTTTGGGGAACAGCTCTGTTTTCCACAGCTGCTGCACCATTTTACATTCCTCCCAATGGTGATCAATGGTTCTAACTTCTCCACATCCTTTGCCAACATTTGTTACTTTATGTTTTGTTTTGACTGATAGCAGCCATCCTAATGGGTATAAGGTGGTAGCACATCCTGATTCTGATTTATATTTCCCTAATGATTAGTGATGTTGAGCATCTTTTCATGTGCTTACTGACCACTGGTATGTTTTCTTCAAAAAATATTCTATAGACTTGAAAGTCTATTCAAGTCCTTTGTCCATTTTTGAATATTTATTTGGATGCGCCAGGTCTTAGTTGTGGCACACAGGATCTTCGTTGTGGTGTGCAGGATCTTTAGTTGCAGCATGTGGGGTCTTTAGTTGCAGCGTGTGGCATCTTTTAGTTGTGACATGCAGGATCTTTTAGTTGCGGCATGTGAGATCTAGTTCCCTGACCAGGGATTGAACCCGGGCCCCCATTATTGGGAGTGTGCAATCTTAACCACTGGACCACCAGGAAAGTGCCTGAAAAGGGCTTTTTAAAGTTGAGTTTTACGAGGTCAGTTCTACGTATATTCTGCAAATATTTTCTCCCAATCTATGGGTTGCCCTTTTAGTGTTTCCCCTTTTTACTGTCTTTTGATTCACAAACTTTTTCATTTTCATGACGTCTATGTGGTCTGTTATATTTTTTTGTTGCCTGTGGCTTTCGGGTCATATCCAAGAAATCACTGCCAAACCCAATGTTGTGAAGCTATGGCCCTGTTTTCTTCTAGAAGTTTTCTAGTTTTAGCTTTTACATTTAGGTCTCTGATCCATTTTTAATTAATTTCCATATATGGTTTTAGGTAAGGGTCCAAACTCATCCTTTTGCATGTGGAAATCCAGTTTACATAGCACCATTAGTTGAGAAGGCTGTCTTTTCCTCACTGAATGGTCCTCACATATATTTGACCATATACGTGAGGGTTGATTTCTGGGCTCTCTATTCTATCTCACTGGTCTTTATGACTGTCTTCATGCCAGTAGCAAACTGGTTTTAATTAGACAGTTTTGTAGGAAGTTTTTTTCCTTACAGTTTTATTGATATATAACTGACATACAGCACTGTATAAGTTTAAGGTACACAGCATGATGACTCACTGACAGAGATCATGAAATGATGATCACAGTAAGTTAACATCTATCATCATATAGATAGAAAATAAAACACAGAAAAAATATTTCTTCCTATGATTAGAACTCAAGATTTACTCTCTTAACAGCTTTCATATATAACCTACAGCAGTGTTCATTATATTCATCCTGTCATACATTACATCCCTAGTACTTATTTATCTTATACTGCAAGTTTGTACCTTTTGACCACCTTCATCCAGTTCTCACTGCCCCCAAACCCCAACTCTGGTGACCACAAATCTGATCTCTTTTTCTATGAGTTTGTTTGTTTGTGGTTTTTTGAACTATAATTGACCTACAACACTACGATAGTTCCTGGTGTACAGCATAGTGATTTGGTATTTCTGTACATTACAAAATGATCACCACAATAAGTCTAGTTACCATCTGTCATCATACAATGATACTACATTATTATTGACTATATTCCCCACTCTGTACATTTCACCCCTGTGACTCATTTATTTTGTAACTGGAAGTCTGTACCTCTTAATCCCCCTCACCCATTTCACTCGTTTACCTGCGCCCCTCCCCTCTGGCAACCATCCGTTTGTTCTCTGTATCAATAATGGTTTCTGTTTTGCTATGTTTGTTCATTTGTTTTGTTTTTAAGATTCCAAGTACAAGTGAAATCATACGGTATTTTCTTTCTGTCTTAATTTCACTTAGCATATTACCCTCTAGGTCCATCCAGGTTGTCACAAACAACAAGATTTCAGTCCTTTTTATGGTTGAGTAGTATTCTAGCTTCTATATGTCTATACACACACCACATCTTTATCCATTCATCTATCAGGGGCACTTAGGTTGCTTCCATATCTTGGCTACTGTGAGTAAGGCTGCAATAATCATAGGAGTGAATATATCTTTTCAAATTAGTGTTTTTGTTTTCTTTGGAAAAATACCTAGAAGTAAAATTGCTGGATCATATGGTAGTTCTAATTTTTTGAAGAACCTCCATGCTGTTTTCTGTAGTTGTTGCCACAATTTACATTCCCATCAATACTGCACAAGGGCTCCCTATTTCTCCACATCCTAATCCACACTTGTTTGTTGTCTTTTTAATAATAGCCATTCTCACAGGTGTGAGATGGTATCTCACTCTGGTTTTGATTTGCATTTCCCTGATGATTAGTGATGCTGAGCATCTTTTCTTGTGTCTGTTGGCCATCTGTATGTCTTCTTTGGAAAAATGCCTATTCGGGTTCTCTGTCCATTTCTAAATCAGTTTTATTGCCTATTTGAGGTCTTTTGTGCTTCCATATAAATTTTAGAATTATTTGTTCAGTGAAAAATGCCACTGGAATTCTGATACGTACTGAAATGAATCTATACATGGCTTTGAGTAGTATGGCTATTTTAATAACATTAATTCTTCAAATCCACGAGCATGGTATATCTTTCCATTTGTTTCTGTCATCTTCAGTTTATTTCATCAGTGTCTTATAGTTTTCTGAGTACAAGTTTTATACCTCCTTGGTTACATTTACTCCTAGTTATTTTATTCTTTCTGATGCAATTGTAAATGGAATTGTTTTCTTAATTTCTCTTTCTGACAGTTTGTTGTTAGTGTAAGAAACACAACAGATTTCTCTGTATTAATTTTGTATCCTACAACTTTACTGAATTCATTTATTATTTCTAATAGTTATTTGGTGGCATCTTCAGGATTTTCTACACATAGTATCATGTCATCTTCAAATAGTAACAGTTTTACTTCTTCGTTTCTAATTTGGATTCCTTTTATTTCTTTTTCTGGTCTGACTGCATGGCTAGGACTTCCAATGCTATGTTAAATAAACAGGGCAAGAGTGGGCATCTTTGTCTTGTTCCTGATCTTAGACGAAATGCTTTCAGCTTTTCAACCTTGAGTATGATGTTGGCTATGGGTTTGTCATAGATGGCCTTTATCATGTTGAGTGATGCTCCCTCTTTTCTCACTTTGTTGAGACGTTTTATCATAAACAGATTTTGAATTTTGTCAGAAGCTTTTTCTGTATCTATTGAGATGACTGTATGATTTTTATTCTTCAGTTTATTAATGTGGTATATAACAATGTCTAATTTGCATAAACTGAACCATCCTTCCATCCTTGGATAAATGCCACTTGATCATGGAGTATGATACTTTTAAATGTACTGTTCAATTTGTTTGCTAATATTTTGTTGAGAATTTTTGCATCTATGTTCATCAGTGATATTGGCCTGTACTTTTCTATTTTGTGTGTGATATCTTTGTCTGGTTTTGGTATCAGGGTGCTGATGGCCTCACAGAATGAGTATGGAAGCATTCCTTCCTATTCAAATTTTTGGAACAGTTTTTTTTTTTATTTTGTTGATGTGGTGTATTACATTGACTGATTTTCATAGGTGAACCATCCTTGCATTCCAGGAATAAATCCCAGTTGGTCATGGTGTATAATCCTTTTGAATCCTGCTTGCTTGTATTTTGTTGAGGACTTTTGCATCAGTGTTCATAAGGAGTATTGGTCTGTAGTTTTCTCTTCCTGTAGTGTCTTTGTCTGGCTTTGCTATGGGAAATGCTGTCCTTAGAGAACAAGTTAGATAGTGTTCCCTTTTCTTCAATTTTCTGAAGAAGTATGAGAAAGATTGGTGTTAGTTCTTTAGATGTTTAGTAGATATCACCAGTGAATACATCAGGTCTAGGACTTTTCTTTGTTGGAAGAGATTTTTGATTACTGATTTAATCTCAAGAGTTATAAGTCTATTCAGATTTTCTATTGGTGTTTCAGTATTGGTAGATTTTATAATTCTATGAATTTGTCCATTTCATCTAAATTATCCAATTTTTTTAGTGTACAATTGTTCATAGTACTCTCCTACATTTTTTATTTCTGTAGAATCATAGTAGTGCTCCAACTGTCATTTCTGATCTTAGGAATTTGATTCCCTCTCCCTCTCCCTCCTCCTCCCTTCTTCCCTCCCCACCACCATCAATGTAGCTAAAGGTTTATCAGTTTTGTTGCTTTTTTGAAGAACTCACTTTAAGTTTCTTTGATTTTTCTCTCCTGCTCTTCTAGTCTTTATTTCTTTTTCTCTGATCTAATCTTTCTTATTTCCTTCTTTTTGTTAGCTTTAGGTTGAGTTTTTTCTTCTTTTTCTGTAAGTTGTAAAGTTAGGTTGTTGATTGATATCTTTCTTCTTTTTTAATGTAAAGCATCTTTATAGCTATAGTTTCCCTCTGAGCTTTTGCTGCATCCCAAAAGTTTTGATATATAGTGCTGTGGTTTTCACTCATCTCTAGGTATTTTCTAATTTTCCTTCTTATTTTTTTTAAACTGATTGAGACTTGGTTTTTGGCCCAACACATGGTCTATCCTGGAGAATGTACCATGTGCACTTAAGAATGTGTATTCTGTTGTTGTTGCATTGAGTATTCTGCACATGTCTATTCTGTATATGTCTATTAGTATTCTGTTTGTGTCTGTTAGTTCATTATAGTGTTGTTCGAGTCCTCTTTTATCTTTATTTATCTTCTGTCTGGTTATATCCAATTTTGGGAATGGGTTATTAAAATCTTCAACTATTGTTGTAGATCTACTTCCCTTCATATATTTTGATCATCTATTATTAGGTGCATAGATTACATCTTACTGTATTAAAACTTTTATTAACATATAATGTCCTTCTTTGACTCTTGTAATCTTTTCTAATTTAAAGTTTATTTTGTGTTATATCAGCACAGCAATCTCCACTCTTTTGGTTACTATTTCCATGGAATATCTTTTTCCTTCCTTTCACTTTCAACCTATTTGTATCTTAGTATACACTAGGGTCATTTTGCCCCCATTCTGCCAAACTCTGCCTTTTAATTGGAGAGTTTAATTCATTTACATTTAAAGTAATTACTGATGAGGAGGGGCTTAATTCTGCCATGTTGCAATTTTTTCTGTAGGTCTTACAGCTTTTTTGTCCTTCATTTCCTGCATTAATGTCTTCTTCTGTGTTTATCTGTTTCTTTTCTTATGGTGAAACTTCAAGTCCCTTTTCATTTGCTTTAGTGTATAATTTATATCTACCTTCTTTGTGATTACCCTGGTGAATGCACTTAATATCCTAAAGTTATAACACTAATTTGAATTTATATTAGCTTAACTTTAATAATATGCAAAAACTTTACTTCTATACAGCTCCGTCCCCATCCCCATACAGCTACTGATGTCACAAAAGCACATTTTTCTGCACTGTGTTCAAAAATATAGCCTAATTTTTTTAAAATGCACATGGCTCCTAAATCATGTGAAAGCAAAAAATGAAGTTACAAGAATACTACCTTTTATAATTGCCCATGTATTTACCTTTTTTTTTTTTTGGGTACGCGGGCCTCTCACTGTTGTTGCCTCTCCCATTGCACAGCACAGGCTCCGGACGCGCAGGCTCAGCGGCCATGGCTCACAGGCCCAGCCACTCCGCGGCATGTGGGATCTTCCCAGACCAGGGCACGAACCCGTGTCCCCTGCATCGGCAGGTGGACTCTCAACCACTGTGCCACCAGGGAAGCCCACCATGTATTTACCTTTAATGGAGGTATTTATTTTTTCATATGGTTTCCAGTTACTGTCTACAGTCCTTTAATTTCAACCTGAAGTACAGACACCCTTTAGCATTTCTTCCCAGGCCGGTCTAGTGGTAACAAACTCCCATAGCTTTTGTTTAAGTGGGAATGTCAAAATTTCTCCTTTGTTTTGCTGGGTATAGGATTCTTGGTGTATAGGTATCTTCTTTCAGCATTTGAATATATCAACCCACTGTCTTCTGGCCCTCAACATTTCTGATGAGAAATCTGCTGAAAATCTTATTCAGGATTGATTGTGTGTGACAGGTCATTTCTTGCTGCTTTAAACATCCTCTCTTTGTCTTTCTATAGTTCAATTATAATGTGCCTTGTCATGGGTCTCTGAGTTTATTCTACCTTAGAGTGTGTGGACTTTCTTGGATGATTATATTCATGTTTTTCAGGAAATTTGTTAAGTTTCTGTCTTTATTTCTTCAAATAATCTCTCTTCCCCCTTCTCTCTTTCCTTTCCTTCTGGGACTCCCACAACGTGTATGTTGACCCAATTGATGCTGTCCAACAGGTCCCTTAGGCTCTGTTTGCTTCAAATTCTTTTCCTTCTGTTCCTCAGACTTGAACATTTCAACTGTATTATTTTCAAGTTCACTAATTCTTCTCCCTGCTCAAATCGGCTTCTGAATAACTCTAGCAATTTTTAAATTTTCAGTTATACTTGTCAGCTGCAGAATTTATTTTTGGCTTCTTTTCATGTTTTCTATCTCTTTACTGATACTTCCATTTTGTTTATATATCATTTTCTTGACTTTGTCCACATCTTTCTTTAGTTCTTTGCATATTTTTTTAAGAAGATGTTGGGGGTAGGAGTTTATTAATTAATTAATTTATTTTTCCTGTGTTGGGTCTTCATTTCTGTGCGAGGGCTTTCTCTAGTTGTGGCAAGCAGGGCCCACTCTTCATCATGGTGCGCGGGCCTCTCACTATCGGGCCTCTCTTCTTGAGGAGCACAGGCTCCAGACGCACAGGCTCAGTAGCTGTGGCTCACGGGCCTAGTTGCTCCGCGGCCTGTGGGATCCTCCCAGACCAGGGCTCAAACCCGTGTCCCCTGCATTAGCAGGCAGATTCTCAACCACTGTGCCACCAGGGAAGCCCTGCATATTTTTAAGATCACTGTTTTAAGGTCTTTATTTAGTAATCTGTCACCTGGTCTTTTTCAGGGACATTTTCTATTCATTTCTTTTCCTTTCAATGGGCCATACTTTCCTGTTTCTTTGTATGCCTTGTGATCTTGTTGTTGTTGCTGTTTAAAACTGGACATTTAAATTTTTTAAGATGATAACTTTGGAAACCAGATTCTCCCACTTCCTCAGGGTTTGATATGGTTGTTTTGTTTTATTACTGTATGGTGTCTCTGTACTGGAGATCATCCTGAGGTGTAAAGTTAGCCTTTTCAGAGCCTGTGTATTTCCCTGGGCATGCACAGTGACCACCTATACTCCCCTGTAAGTGTGGTTGCTTTTGAATGTCTTAGCCCTTGATGTTAGGAATGTAGAACGGTGCAGTGCTGTGGCAAACACTATGGTGGCTCCTCAAAATTTAAATAAAGAATCATCACTTGACCTAGCAATTCCATTTTTGGGTATATACACAGAAGGACTAAAAGGAGGGGCTTGAACAGATATTTGTATACTCATGTTCATAACAGCATTATTCACAATAGCAAAAGGTAGAAATAACCCAAATTTCTAGTGATAGATGAATAGATAAACAAAAGGAGATATCAACATACAATGGAATGTTATTCAGTCTTATAAAAAGAAGGAAATTCTGATACATGCTATAACATGAGTCATGAAAACATTACGGTAAGTAAAATAAGACAGACACAATGAGACAAATACTCTGTGATTACACTTATATGAGGTACCTGGAACAGTCTAATTATACATAGAGACAGAAAGCAGAATGGTGGTTACCAGGGGACGTGGAGAAGGAAAAATGGAGAGTTACTGTTTAATGGCTACAGAGTTTCGATATGAGATGAAGGAAAAATTCAGGAGATGGATAGTGGTGATGGCTGCACAGCAATGTAAATGTACTTAATGTCAATGAACTGTGTTTTTTAAAATGGTTTAAATGATCAATTTATGAACATGTGATATCACTTATATGTAGAATGTGAAATATGACACAAATGAACATATCTACGAAACAGACTCACAGACATAGAGAACACACCTGTGGTTGCCAGGAGGGTGGGGGGAGGGAAGGATTGGGAGTTTGGGATTAGCAGATGCAAACCATTATATATAGAATGGATAAACAACAAGGTTCTACTGTATAGCACAGAAAACTATATTCAATATCCTGTGATAAACCATAATGAAAAGGAATATGAAAAAGAATATCTACATAACTGAATCACTTTGCTGTACAGCAGAAATTAACACATTGTAGATCAACTATACTTCAATAAAATTTTTTTAAATGGTCAACTTCTGTTATGTATATTTTAATATAATAAATAAAACGGCAGCAAGAATACTATGATTCATTTATAAACGAGTATTTATATGTAAGTACAAATACAGACAGAAATGTATCTGAAACGATGATCACCAAAATGCTTGTGGCTGTTATCTCTGGGTGGTAGGATTTCAGAGTGATTTTAACTTTCTTATTTATACTTTTCTGCATCAGTGTGTGTATTATTACCTTTATAGTCATGGGGGTAAAAACGCAAGCTAACTATGTTCATTTGAGGGGACGGGCAAAATGAATGTTCTAAATTCACTCCAGTATTGCCTATTATGAGTGCTCTACATGTGTTACATTTGGCTCAAAGCTAAAAATGTGGACTACCTTGAGTCCTCCATAAGAAGATAAGAACTACTTGTAGTTATACTTTGCTTTAAGTTACTACTATTTTTCTTTAAATGTTTTACTGAAGTATATCATACGTACATACATATATCACACACATAACCATAAAGCCACATAAACTGTCACAAATTAAACACACCCATGTAACTAGGAATCAGATGAAGAAACAAAATATTACCAACATAACATGAAGTCCTTTTATGTCCCTACTAATCCACCATGCCCCCAACAAGGGAAACCAATATCCTGACTTCTAAGAGCATAGAACAGTCTTGCAGGTACTCTTTTTTTCACTAATATATTCTTTAAATCCATTCGCCTTGACTGCTAACATAAAACCAAATGAGGATTGGTTCAAGATGGTGGAGTAGAGGGACATGCGCTCACTCCCTCTTGCAAGAGCACTAGAATCACAACTAACTGCTGAACAATCATTGACAGGAAGACACTGGAACTCACCAAAAAAAGATACCCCACATCCAAAGACAAAGGAGAAGCCGCAATGAGACGGTAGGCGGGGCACAATCACAATAAAATCAAATCCCATAAGTGCTGGGTGGGTGACTCACAAACTGGAGAACACTTATACCACGGAAGTCCACCCACTGGAGTGAAGGTTCTGAGCCCCACATCAGGCTTCCCAACCTGGGGGTCAGCAACGGGAGGAGGAATTTCCAGAGAATCAGACTTTGAAGGCTAGAGGGATTGATTACAGGACTTCAACAGGACTGGGGGAAACAGAGACTCCACTCTTGGAGGGCACACACAAAGTAGTGTGCACACCAGGACCCAAGGGGAAGGAGCAGTGACCCCATAGGAGACTGAACCAGACCTATCTGCTAGTGTCAGAGGGTCTCTTGCAGAGGCGAGGGTGGCTGTGGCTCACTGCGGGGACAAGGACACTGGCAGCAGAAGTTCTGGGAAGTACTCATTGGCATAAGCCCTCCCAGAGTCTTCCATTAGCCTTACCAAAGACCTATAGGCTCCAGTGCTGGGTTGCCTCAGGCCAAACAACCAACAGGGAAGGAACTCAGCCCCACCCAACAGCAGACAAGCAGATTAAAGTTTTACTGAGCTCTGCTCACCAGAGCAATACCCAGCTCTACCCACCACTAGTCCCTCCCATCAGGAAGCTTGCATAAGCCTCTTAGATAGCCTCATCCACCAGAGGGCAGACAGCAGAAGCAAGAAGAACTACAATTCTGAAGCCTGTGGAATGAAAACCACATTCACAGAAAGATAGACAATATGCAAAGGCAGAGGACTATGTACCAGGTGAAGGAACAAGATAAAACCCCAGAAAAACTAAATGAGTGGAGATAGGCAACCTCCCAGAAAAAGAATTCAGAATAATGATAGTGAAGATGATCCAGGACCTCAGAAAGAGAATGGAGGTGAAGATCGAGAAGATGCAAGAAATGTTTAACAAAGACCTAGAAGAATTAAAGAACAAACAAACAGAGGTGAACAATACAATAACTGAAATGAAAAATACACTAGAAGGAATCAATAGCAGAATAACTGAGGCAGAAGAATGGATAAATGAACTGGAAGACAGAATGGTGGAAATCACTGCCACAGAAAAGAATAAAGAAAAAAGAATGAAAAGAAGTGAAGACAGCCTAAGAGACCTCTGGTACAACATCAAATGCATGAACATTCGCATTATAGGGGTCCCAGAAGGAGAAGAGAGAGAGAAAGCACCCGAGAAAATATTTGAAGAGATTATAGTCGAAAACTTCCCTAACATGGGAAAGGAAATAGCCATCCAACTCCAGGAAGTGCAGAGAATCCCAGGCAGGATAAATCCAAGGAGAAACACACCAAGACACATAGTACTCAAACTGACAAAAATTATAGACAAAGAAAAATTATTAAAAGCAACAAGGGAAAAATGACAAATAACATATAAGGGAACTCCCATAAGGTTAACAGCTGATTTCTCAGCAGAAACTCTACAAGCCAGAAGGGAGTG
Organism: Stenella coeruleoalba; assembly: GCF_951394435.1. Taxonomy (NCBI): domain Eukaryota; kingdom Metazoa; phylum Chordata; class Mammalia; order Artiodactyla; family Delphinidae; genus Stenella; species Stenella coeruleoalba. Next base: position 13,952,175 of record NC_137159.1, on the reverse strand, counting down.
GCATGATATACTTAAAGTAATGAAAGGGAAGAAACTACAACCAAGATTACTCTACCTGGCAAGGATCCCATTCAGATTTGATGGAGAAATCAAAAGCTTGAGCACCACCAAACCAGCTCTACAACAAATGCCAAAGAAACTTCTCTAAGTACGAAACATGAGAGAAGAAAAGGACCTACAGAAACAAACCCAAAACAATTAAGAATATGGTAACAGGAATATACATATCGATAATTACCTTGAACGTGAATGGATTAAATGCTCCATCCAAAAGACACAGGCTCGCTGAATGAATACAAAAACAAGATCCATATATATGCTGTCTACAAGAGATCCACTTCAGAACTAGGGGAACATACAGACTGAAAGTGATGGAAAAAGACATTCCATGCAAATGGGATGGAAAAAGATATTCCATGCAAATGGAAATCAAAAGAAAGCTGGAATAGCAATACTCATATCAGATAAAACAGAATTTAAAATAAAGAATGTTATAAGAGACAAGGAAGGACACTACATAATGATCAAAGGATCAATCCAAGAAGAAGATATGACAATCATAAATATATATGCAACCAACACAGGAGCACCTCAATACACAAGGCAAATGCTAACAGCTATAAGAGGGAATCGACAGTAACACAATAGTAGTGGGGGACTTTAACACCTCACTTACACCAATGGACAGATCATCCAGACAGAAAAATAAGGAAACAAAAGCTTTAAATGACACAACAGACCAAAGAGATTTAATTCATATTTATAGGACATTCCATCCGAAAACAGCAGATTACACTTTTGTTTCAACTGAACATGGAACACTGTCCAGGATAGATCACATCTTGGCTCACAGATCAAGCCTTGGTAAATGTAAGAAAACTGAAATCCTACCAAGCATTTTTCCGACCACAACGCTATGAGATCAGAAATAAATTTCAGGGAAAAAAATGTAAAAAACACAAACACATGGAGACTAAGCAATACATTACTAAGTAACCAAGAGATCACTGAAGAAATCAAAGAGGAAATCAAAAAATACCTAGAGACAAATGACAACGAAAACATGATGATCCAAACGATGCAGCAAAAGCAGTTCCAAGAGTGAAGTTCATAGCTATACAAGCCTACCTCAAGATACAAGAAACATCTCAAATAAACAATTTAACCTTACACCTAAAGGAACTAGAAAAGAAGAACAAAAACTCCCCAAAGTTAGTAGAAGGAAAGAAATCGAGATCAGAGCAGAAATAAATGGAATACAAACAAAGAAAACAATAGCAGAGATCAATAAAACTAAAAGCTGGTTCTTTGAGAAGATAAACAAACTTGATAAACCTTTAGCCACATTCATCAAGAAAAAGAGGGAGAGGACTCAAATCAATAAAATTAGAAATGAAAAAGGAGAAGTTGCAAAGGACACTGAAGAAATACAAAGCATAAGAGACTACTACAAGCACCTCTTGCCAATAAAGTGGACAACCTGGAAGAAATGGACAAATTCTTAGAAATGTATAACCTTCCAAGACTGAATCAGGAAGAAATAGAAAATATAAACTGACTAATCACAAGTAATGAAATTGAAACTGTGATATAAAATCTTGCAACAAAGAAAATTCCAGGACCAGATTTCTTCCCAGGTAAATACTATCAAACATTTAGAGAAGAGCTAACACCCATCCTTCTCAAGCTCTTCTAAAAAAACTGCAGATGAAGAAACACTCCCAAACTCATTCTACGAGGCCACCATCACCCTAATACCAAAACCAGACAAAGACACGACAAAAAGAGGAAATTACAGACCAATATCACTGATGAATATAGATGCAAAAATCCTCAACAAAATACTAGCAAACAGAATCCAACAACACATTAAAAGGATCATACACCATGATCAAGTGGGATTTATCCCAGGGATTCAAGGATTCTTCAATATATGCAAATCAATCAATGTGATACACCATATTAACAAATTGAAGAAGAAAAACCATACGGTCATCTCAATAGATGCAGAAAAAGCTTTTGACAAAATTCAAACCCCATTTATGAAAAAAACTCTCCAGAGAGTGGGCATAGAGGGAACCTACCTCAACATAATAAAGTCCATGTACGACAAACCCACAGCAACATCATTCTCAATGGTGAAAAACTAAAAGTATTTCCTCTAAGATCAGGAACAAGACAAGGATGTCCACTCTCATCACTATTATTCAACATAGCTTTGGAAGTCCTAGCCACGGCAATCAGAGAAGAAAAAGAAATAAAAGGAATACAAATTGGAAAAGAAGAAGTAAAACTGTCACTCTTTGCAGATGACATGACACTACACATAGAGCATCCTAAAGATGCCACCAGAAAACTACTAGCGCTAATCAATGAATTTGGTAAAGTTGCAGGATAGAAAATTAATGCACAGAAATCTCTTGCCTTCCTATACACTAACAACGAAAGATCAGAAAGAGAAATTAAGGAAACACTCCTATTTACCACTGCAACAAAAGGAATAAAATACCTAGGAATAAACCTACCTAGGGAGACAAAACACCTGTATGTAGAAAACTATAAGACACTGATGAAAGAAATTAAAGATGATACAAACAGATGGAGAGATATACCATGTTCTTGGATTGGAAGAATCAATATTGTGAAAATGACTATACTACCCAAAGCAATCTACAGATTCAATGCAATCCCTATCAAATTAGCAATGGCATTTTTTACAGAATTTGAACCAAAAATCTTAAAATTTGTATGGAGACACAAAAGACCCCCAATAGCCAAAGCAATCTTGAGGGAAAAAAACAGACTTGGAGGACTCAGACTCCCTGACTTCACACTATTCCACAAAGCTACTGTAATCAAAATAGTATGGTACTGTCACAAAACCAGACACACAGATCAATGGAAAAGAATGGGGAGCCCAGAAATGAACCACACGCTTATGGTCAATTCGTCTATGACAAAGGAGGCAAGGATATACAATGGAGAAAAGACAGTCTCTTCAATAAGTGGGGCTGTGAAAATTGGACAGCTACATGTAAAAGAATGAAATTAGAACACTCCCTAACACCACACAGAAAAATAAACTCAAAATGGATTAAAGACCTAAATGTAAAACAAGACAGTATAAAACGCTTAGTGGAAAACAAAGGAAGAACACTCTTTGACATAAATCACAGCAAGATCTTTTTGGACCCACCTCCCAGAGTAATGGAAATAAAAACAAAAATAAACAAGTGGGACCTAATGAAACTTAAAATCTTTTGCACAGCAAAGGAAACCATAAAAAAGACGCAAAGACAACCCTCAGAATGGGAGAAAATATTTGCAAATGAATCAACAGACAAAGGATCAATCTCCGAAATATATCAACAGCTCATGCAGCTCAATATGAGAAAAACAAACAACCCAATTCTAAAATATGTAGAAGACCTAAACAGACATTTCTCCAAAGAAGACACACAGATGGCCAAGAAGCACATGAAAAGCTGCTCAACGTCACTAATTACTAGAGAAATGCAAATCAAAACTACAATGAGGTATCACCTCCCATCAGTTAGAATGGGCATCATCAGAAAATCTACAAACAACAAATGCTGGAGAGGGTGTGGAGAAAAGGGCACCCTCTTGCACTGTTGGTGGGAATGTAAATTGATACAGCCACTATGGAGAACAGTATGGAGGTTCCTTAAAAAACTAAAAATAGAATTACCATATGATTCAACAATCCCACTACTGGGCATATACACACAGAAAACTGTAATTCAAAAAGACACATGCACCCCAATGTTCACTGCAGCACTATTTACAATAGCCAGGTCATGGAAGCAACCTAAATGTCCACTGACAGACGAATGGATAAAGAAGATGTGGTACATGTATACAATGGAGTATTACTCAGCCATAACAAGGAATGAAACGGGGTCATTTGTAGAGATGTGGATGGACCTAGAGACTGTCATAGAGTGAAGCAAGTAAGAGAGAGAAAAACAAATATCGTATATTAACACATATATGTGGAATCTAGAAAAATGGTACAGATGAACTGGTTTGCAGGGCAGAAATGGAGACACAGATGTAGAGAACAAATGTATGGACACCAAGGGGGGAAAGCAGGGGGTGGGGTGGTGGTGGGATGAATTGGGAGATTGGGATTGACATATATACTAACATTATAAAATAGATAACTAATAAGAACCTGCTGTATAAAAATAAAGAAATAAAATTCAAATCAAAGACTAAATAAAGCTATGTAATCTAAAAAGAAAAAAAACAAAAACACACAAAAAAACAAATCAAAGACTTTGAAAGTGTTTCAGTGGTAAACCTTCATATGCAAGTAACATTTAAAGCAATCACATTATTTCAAAGTTATACTTTGTCTAAAGTAACCCCCACCCTCCTTTTTTGGTATCACTATAAATGTAGTAAATTGTCTACTATATGCCAAGTACTGTCCTAAACATTTTACATACATTCACAGATTTAATTGTCAGTACAGTTCTGTGAGATTCAAAGAATTTTAATAGGAACAGGTGGCTAATTGATAGCAGTGATGGTTTAAATCTGGTAGTGTAAGGACTCCAAAACCCACTATTATTTTTCTGATATCATGTTAGTTAACTAATAAATTGCTATGAATGAGAAATAACAGGAACCATGAGAAGAAAGACAGAGCTTGAAGATCATTTAACCAGATAAATGAGTTATGGATGTGAGAAGGTATACAATAAGTAAAGCACAAAACAGGAATAAACAAGGTTTGTGAGACACTAACTGAATTTATGTGGTTTCTAAAGATGACATGAATCAATTGTTTGTGCTATTATTGTCATACATTGTCATAGTTCTACATATGTTTTATGCTCCATATTATTACTTTTACTTTAAACAGTCAATAATTATTAAAAAGAAACTCTTAAAAGAGAAAAACATTATATTTACTTACATACTTATAATTTCCAGCATGCTTCATTCCTCTGGGTAAATCCAAATTTCTATCTGGTATGATTTTCCTTCAGCTTACAACTTCCTTTAACGTTTCTTGTACTGTAGACCTACTAGCAACAAATTCTCTTGGCTTTTGTATACAAGTATCTTTACTTCTCCTTTGAATGCTGTTTTCATTGGACTCAGAATTCTAGGATAATGTGGGTATTTTTCTTTTATTGTATCAAAGATGTTTTGGTTCGTATTGTTTCTGATAATAAAATTTTAATCATTACCCTTTCCTCAGACTGTTTTATCTCTTTATTGTTACCTTTCAGTAATTTGCTTATGACACATCCTGGCAAGGTTTTCTTTGTGTTTATCCCGTTTGAAATTGGAGTTCCTTGGATCTGTGGGTTTACAGTTTTCATCAGCTATTATATCATGTGATCCTTTCTGGACTCTTTTCCTTCTGAGACTCAAATTACATGTTGGATCATTTGATTTTTTTTTTTTTTTTTTACTTTTTTCTCTCAGTACTGCAGTTTGGATAGTTTGTATTACTATCTTTGATTTCACTGATCTTGTTTTCTGTAGTGTATAATCTGCTTGTTCAACCCATTCAGTGAAGCTTTCATTTTACTTCACTTTATTCTAGATCTTTCATCTGAGTTCTACTTTGTTCTTTTCAATATCTTCTATTTACCTCTTCATTATGTTCATGTTTTCCTTTGAAACATATGTTCATTATGTTTTCCTCTAAATCCCTCAACATATTATAATAGCTGTTTAAAATCCCTGTCTGCTTATTCATTTGATCATCTGTTTTTTTTCTGGGTCTATTTATATTTCCTGATTTTTCTCTTGATTTTGGGTCACACTTTCCTAGTAACTTTTCATTGGATGTTGAACACTCTAAATGTTTCATTTTGGGGTATCTGCAATTTTGGTAGTTCAGCCTTAAAGAGCTTTAAAGAATGTTCAGCTTTATTTTGGTAGTTCAGCTTTCAAGACTTCTTTTAATTTTTATTTATTTATTTTTTAAATTAATTTTTATTGGAGTATAGTTGCTTTACAATGTTGTGTTAGTTTCTACTGTACAACAAAGTGAATCAGCGCGCCCTCTCTCCCTCTCTCTCTCTCTCTCTCTGTCTCTCTCTCTCTCTCTCTCTCTCTCTCTATATATATATATATCTCCTCTTTTTTGGATTTCCTTTCCATTTAGGTCACCACAGAGCACTGAGTAGAGTTCCTGTGCTATACAGTAACAGATCTGCTTTTAAGCTTTGTTGCTGTGGGCATATGGTAGCCTTTAAGCTAGGGCTACTTTCACCTTAATATTAAGGCATGACCCTTCTGCAGTCTCTACTGAATGCCCCAGATATTCAACAAAGTCTCTTTACTGTGTCTGGTCAGAACTCTACCATCTCTCAATCCTCTGTTAACTCTGGGAACTGTTTAGCTTATAGCCCCCTCCTGGTAGTTGTTCTGTCCCCAGTAACTGTTCTTTGCCGAGCCTCCTAAAATCTCATTCTAAGTATGCACAGCTTAGTAGTCAGCTAAAGACTCATTGGGACCCTGTGAAGATATTTACAGCTTTTTCTTTGGATATTGCTCTTGTTCTGATACTCTGCCCCACAAGTTCCAGCCACTGCAGCCTCCCTGAACCCTAGTCTCTTCCTCCTTAATTCAGTGAGAATACCACACTCTGCTTGGAATCTCCTTCCACATGCTATGACCCAGAAAGTCTCCCTAGGCAGAAAATGAGGACCATATTAGGGCTCTCTCCTTTTGTTTCCCTTTTCTCACTGATCAAAATCCTGCACTGACAGTTATCCAATGTTTGAAAACAGATGTTTCACAGCTTTTGTCCAGTTTTTTCTTTATTTACAATGGAGTGCAAGTTCAAATCCATAACCATTACTCCATCATGGCTATGAATGTAATTCCCCTCTGTAATTATTTTTTATTTATTTACTTTTGGAATATCCTATTTACAAGTATTTTTTTCCATTTTTATTTTTTTAATTGAAGTATAGTTGCTGTACAATATTATATAAGTTACAGATGTACAAGTTACTATTTGTACAGATGTACAGATAGTGATTCACAATTTGTAAAGGCTTTACTCCATTTACAGTTATAAAATATTGGCTATATTCCCCATGTTGTATAATATATCCTTGTAGCTTATTTTATACCTAATAGTTTGTACGTTTTACTTCCCTACCCCTATACTGCTATTCTAATTCTTTTTTAAAAGGAGTGATATGGTGATACCTCTGTTATTAATTTTTCTCCAATCATGAAAGTGTTAAAAATCATAAAAGTTTTAAATGTTACTCTTTGCAAGTCACCTTAGTTTTAAGTAGTACTCAACAATAATCAACTTTATTTAGAAACATATTTTGCTCAATTTACAGCCATGCTAAGATAAACTGTAGTGAAAATGGAACTGCATTCCTTACATACGATTTATTTAATTTGAATTCCATAAAGCCATTTCTTTGTAAGTAAGATGAGGTTGCTTTACTTTTTTTTTTCAAATGGCTTAAAACAACAAAAATTTATTCTTTAATTGTGGTGATCAGAAGTCTAAAATCGGGACTTCCCTGATGGTCCAGCAGTTGGGACTCCATGCTCCCAAAGCAGGGGGCCCGGATTCGATCTCTGGTCAGGGAACTAGATCCCACATGCCGCAAACTAAGAGCCTGCACGCTGCAACTAAAAGATCCCGCATGCGGCAATGAAGATCCTGTGTGCCGCAACTAAGACCCAGCACAGCCCAATAAATATTCAAAAACAAAAACAAAAACGAAGTCTAAAATCCAGGTGTTGGAAGGGCTGTGTTTCTTCTGGAAGCTTCAGGGAAGAATCCATTTCCTTGTCTTTTCTAGTTTCTAGAGGTCAACTGCATTCCTTAGCTTGTGTCTTCTTCCTCCATCTTCAAAGCATAGCACTCTAACATCTGGTTCTGTGGTTACATCTCCTTTTCTCTCACTTTTTCTCAACATGCTGCCTCCCTCTCATAAGGACTCTTATAAGCCCACCCAGATAGCCCAGGATTAATCTCCCCACCTCAAGATCCTTAATTTAATCAAATCTGCAAGTTTCCTTCTGCTATGTAAGGTAACATATTCACAGGTTCTGGGGATTAGGACGTGGACATCTTTGGAAGGCCATTATTCTGTCTACCACAGAATGTGAGCGCCTGCTTTGTTTCCAAAAGTAACCTGGACTCTAGGAAATCACAGATGAATGAACATGGCCTCTCCCCCTTGAATAGCTCAATGCCAGGCTGGAGGAAAGATTTTAGTTCTTATCAAATGTAAAGATCTTTGAGTTGATTTTATCTTGTTTTTCTTACTATAATTAGAAAGCAAATAATTAGGGCAGCCATAAATAATTAATATAAACTATGTTTCATAGATGTAGATACAGTTTACTTTTATGAACTAATGCAAAATACACCAAGATAAAGAATAGGAGATGTAAAATAATAATTTACCTCTTATTTGCCTGTCAACAACTCTCATTTCCTTTCTTATCTTCAATGACCATTCATTCACCTGGGAAAAATTTTACAAAAGGAATTATAAGAGAAGTCAATATCCCCAATTCACCACATTTTAAAGAATTTTATATTAATTCTACATTTATTCCTGACACAAGCTAGAAATAATATAAACCTATTTTGAAAGAAACAGCCTTAGGGCCAAATTCCTTTTTTTTCTTCTCTGGCCAAATTCTGTTTTTTTTCCCATCGTTTTATTCACAGTACATAGAAGTCTCAAACTATTCAAAGATTCCGATTTGAAGGCAGTATGAAGCACTTTATACAAGCTCCCCAAGAAAGTTCAGTACCCTGCAGGTATATAAAAATTGTTCATGAGGTGCCATGGGCATAGAAAGGTTTCATGGGCATCAGAAGATTTTCAATTTCTATACATAATTATTAAAAAAAACCTTCTCTGCCTATGTGATAAGAATTCATCTTTTCCTTCTCCCCTTTGACAATTACATTTTTTCATTTTACAAAAGAAGTATATTCCTCTAACCTATGTGTCTCTTCTTATCATGATAGGTTTCCCTGAGAGGCAAAAACCTCTGAAGCACTAAACATAGGGCCAACTAGAAATACTGCTATAGGTGTTGAAAAAGTAGTGAATGACTCTAATTATTACCAAATTCTTATGCATTTCTTTCTAATTCTTCAATTTCAAAAATGAAGGAAAATCTGAGTTATCAGCTGATAAATCATTAAAACTAAATTTTACATTTAATCAATTATTGCTTTTTGGCATATGACACAGAAGTTCAAAAAACTAAGTGACACTGACACAGAAAAATCCTTTCCACTACCTACCATCTACTTATTTATATTAACAATGTTTCTCATCATTTGAGTCTAATAAAACATAAAATAGGGCTTTCTTCTAGTTGAGGTGCCTCACAATGAGGCTGTCTTCTCTACATCACAGCCATGCCATCCAAGGACCCTCTGCAGTTGGTGCAGCCCTTCAGACGCAAGAAGATGACCACAGCCATGGCACACTGGCTCCTTAGGTGAATGGGTTACCCCCAGAGATGATCCAACCACGCACAGCTACAGTACAGCTACAATACAAGTTACTGGTACCGGTTCTGCTTCTGGACAAGGAGCAATTTGCTGGCATGGACCTCGGTGTCTGTGTGAAGGGTGGTGGTCATGCAGCCCAGCTTTTGCAATCCACCAGTCCACCTCCAAAGCCCTGGTGATCTTACTATCAGAAATATGTGGATAGGCTTCCAAAAAGATCAAAGACATCCTCATCCTGTATGACTGGACATCGCTAGTAGCTGCAAATTCAAACATTTGGAGACCCTGGTGTCTGCAATTACTACCAGAAATCCTACCAATAAGCCCATCATGAGGATCAGGGTTCACCTTTATAATAAAAAATGGTTGTGGGATTTAAGGTAAAAAATAATAAAACAGGAATGGAATTGATGCTAACCCTTTAGCATTCATCCATGAATACATGAACTAAATGGCATTAAAAAATTAATATCCTCGGCTTCCCTGGTGGCGCAGTGATTGAGAGTCCGCCTGCCGATGCAGGGGACACGGGTTCGTGCCCCAGTCCGGGAAGATCCCACATGCCGCGGAGTGGCTAGGCCCATGAGCCATGGCCACTGAGCCTGCGCCTCCGGAGCCTGTGCTCCGCAATGGGAGAGGCCACAACAGTGAGACGCCCGTGTACAGCAAAAAAAAAAAAAAAAATTCATATCCTTAAGATGTATTTCCAATAAATTTCACTTTTTAATGACTTTAAAATTATTTAACAAAATCTGTAAAATATTTATTATTCATCAACTCTAATAACTCCACCCAGATGAAATATTAAAGCACTTAAAACTGTATGGTTATACAATTTTAAAAGTTAATGTTAGCTTTAAATATATATATATTTTTAAGTGAAATTCATGTAACTAAGCCATTTTTTAAATAAATTTTATTTATTTTTAAAATTTTGGCTGCTTTGGGTCTTCGTTGCTGTGCACAGTCTTTCTTTAGTTGTGGCGAGCGGGGGCTACTCTTTGTTGCAGTGTGCGGGCTTCTCATTGTGGTGGCTTCTCTTGTTGCACTGCATGGGCTCTAGGCACATGGGCTTCAGTAGCTGTGGCATGCAGGCTCAGTAGTTGTGGCACATGGGCTCTAGAGCGCAGGCTCAGTAGTTGTGGCACGTGGGCTTAGTTGCTCCGCAGCATGTGGGGTCTTCCTGGACCAGGGCTTGAATCCGTGTCCCCTGCATTGGCAAGCAGATTCTTAACCACTGCGCCACCAGGGAAGCCCTACTTAGCCATTTTTAAATGTATAATTCAGTGGCATTTAGTGCCTTTACAATGCTGTGCAATCAACAGCTCCCTATAGTCTCAGAAATTTTTCAATATATCAGAAGAACACACTATAACCTATAAATAATCTTCCCCTATGACCATCCTCCCTCCCATTCCCTGGCAAAAACTAATTTGCTTTTATGTCTTTTGATATGCTTATTTTGATATTTAATACAAAAGAAATCATATAATATGTGGTCTTTTGTGTCTGGCTTTTTTCATTAGGTATAGTGGTTTTGAGGTTCATCTATGTTGTACCATGTATCAACATTTCTAGTTTTTTTTTTTTTTGATGTGGACCATTTTTAAAGCCTTTATTGAATTTGTTAAAATACTGCTTCTGTTTTATGTTTTAGTTTTTTGGCTGCAAGGCATGTGGGATCTTAGCTCCCTGACCAGGGATCAAACCTCACCCCCTGCACTGGAAAGTGAAGTCTTAACCACCGGACTGCCAGGGAAGTCCCTATCAACATTTTTTATGGCTGAATATTACATTGAGTGTACATACAACACAAATTGTTTATCCATTCACCCAGTGATGGACATTTGGGTTGTTTCCATGTTTTGGTTACTGTGAATATGAACATCTGTATACAAGTATTTGTTTGAGTACCTATTTTCAATTCTTTTGGGTATAAACCTAGGAGTGAAATTGCTGGGTCATATGATAGTTCTATTTTATATTTTTGAGGAACTCCACAACTTTTTTTCAAAGGGGCTTCACCATTTTACATTCCCACAAGCAATGTACAAGGGTTCCTATTTCTCCACATCCTTATCAACACTTGTTATCTTCCAATTTTTTGATTATAGCCAATCTGTTGGACCTGTTGAAAGAGCATCTCACTATGATTTTGATTTGCGTTTCCTTAATGACCAATAAAGTTGAATATCTTTTCATGTGTTTGTTGGCCATTTGTATATCTCCTTTGGAGAAATGTCTATTGATGTCTTCTATCCATTCAGCTGTCTTTTTATTGTTAAGTTATATGAGTACTTTATACATTCTGATAGTAAACCCTTATCAGATATATAATTTGCAAATATTTTCTCCCATTCCATAGTTTATCTTTTTACTTGTTTGATACTGTCCTTTGATACACAAAAGCTTTTAATGAATTCCAATTTGTCTATTTTTTTCTTCTGTTGCTTGTGCTTTTGGTGTTATAGCAAAAGAATCCATTTCCAGATATGAGGTCATGAAGACTTACCTTTATGTATTTTCTGAGTTTTATAGTTTTAGGTCAAAGACTTTAATTTCGGTCTTTGATCCAAGTTAATTTCTGTATATGGAGTGAGGCAGGGGCCCAGCTTCGTTTCTTAACATGTGGATATCCACTTGTCACAGACCTTGTTGAAGAGACTATCTTTCTCTCACTGAATGATCTTGGCACCCTTACAGAAAATCAACTGGCCACAGATGTATGGGTTTACTTCTGGGATCTTAATCCTATTCCATTGACTGATCTATACATCTATCCTTATGCTAATACCACAGTTTTAGTTACTATAGCTTTACGGTAAGTTTTGGAATCTTGAACTGTGGGTCCTCCAAATTTGTTTTTCTTTCTCAGTATGGTTTTGGCTATTTGGAACCTGTTGTATTCCATGTGAATCTGTGGCTCAACTTTTCCATTTCTGCAAGAAAGGCATTTGGAGTTTTGACAGGCACTGCACTGAATCTGCAGATCACTTTGGTGGTACGGCCATCTTAACAACATTAAGTCTTGCAATCCATAAACTTGGAATTTCTTCCTGTAATTTTTTGTAGTTTTCAGTGTACAAATGTACTGTTTCTTTGGTTAAATTTATCCCTCAGTATTTTATCATTTTGGATGCTACTGTAAATGAAATTTTAAAATTTCCCTTTGAGATTTTTCATTGCTAGTATAAAAAACACAACTGATTTTTAAAATATTTACCTTGAAACCTGCAACTCTGTTGAATTCACTTATAACTAATTTTCTGGTGCACGAGGAATCTTTAGCATATTCTATCTGTGGAATCATGTTATCTGCAAATTAATAGGTTTACTTCTTATCAGTGTGGGTGCTTTTTATTCCTTTCTCTTGCTCAACTGCTCTGACTAGGACTTCTAATGCAATGTTGATTAGTAGCAAAACATCTGGTGTCTTTGTCTTGTTCCTGATCTTAGAGAAAAAGCTTTCAGTCTTTCACAATTTATAATGTATAATGAAGTATAAGGTTGGGTGTCGATTTTCATAAATGCCCTTTATCATGTTAGGGAAGCTCCCTTCTATTCCTAGTTCGCTGAGTGTTTTTATCATAAAAAGTATTTACATATTTTTGTTCCAAGTATAATTATTTCAAGCATAAAAGTATTACGTTAGGAGAAATCTATAGGAGAAAGTGGAATAGAAAAAATAGAGATTCTCGTTCAAAGAGAAAAAATTAATGAAAACTGTCTGACTATAAATAAGAACTTGTGCATGTATGTTTTAAATGAACATTGATAGGTATCGAATCACTGTGATACTTTCAGAAGTGTTCTAACAATTCTATTCAAACACAACAACATTTACTATATACAAAAAACCATACCATTTGCAACTGTTAAAACTCATGATAAAAATATAAAATACTGATTTACAAATGTCCAAGGGGAACACAGGTACTCAAAATTACTGTAGGTGATACATCCAGAAATATGAAGACACTGTTATAATCTAACCAGAACTTTCAGAAAGAGCAGGAAAGAAAATTCAACGTTCAAACAGTCAAATGTTTACTGAGCACCCACTACAACCTGTTCAATGTGCTAGGCACCACTCAATGTGCTAGCGATACAGCAGGAGACGATATAAAGACTTATGAACCTACATTCTAATGAGGACAGACAATAAGCAAATAAACATGTAAATGTATACTAGGTCAGAAAATTAGTGCTAGGGAGAAAAATAAAGCAAGGAAGTAGGACAAGGGGAGTTGGGAAAGGATTACTTTATACGTGAAGATGAAAGAAAGTTCAATGGCTGAGATGACTTTTGAGCAGAGACCTGAAGACACCTGCAAGGGAACCATGTGACTATCCACTATCCAGATAGGGGGAGGGGCTATGGCATTTTACTCTGTGTAAGAACAAAAGCCACTAAGAGACCTAGGCAAAAGAGTGTCCTTCAATACAGACTAAGGAATGGGGGTACAAGACCAGGTTTGATTAAATAATTTTTTAATTAATTTATTTATTTATCTTTGGCTGCACTCAGTCTTCGCTGCTGCGCACAGGCTTTCTCTAGTTGAGGTGAGCAGAGGCTACTCTTCGTTGCAGTGCGCAGGTTTCGCATTGTGGTAGCTTCTCTTGTTACGGAGCATGGGCTCTAGGTGTGCGGGCTTCAGTAGTTGTGGCATGTGGGCTCTAGAGCACAGGCTCAGTAGTTGTGGTACACGGGCTTAGTTGCTCCGCGGCATGTGGAATCTTCCAGGACCAAGGCTCAAACCCATGTCCCCTGCATTGGCAGGTGGATTCTTAACCCCTGAGCTACCAGGGAAGTCCCTGATTAAATAATTTTTGTTTGAACTAGCACCTTTAATAAAACTATTTCATTTCAGGTTTATAGAAAAAATATTTATCATCTATTACACATAAATAATCATATAAGGCAGTGAACTACTTCTAATCCTGTATATGATACACTAAATCTGTTTAATTTTTTTTTCCAGCAGTTACTGGAATTCCAGGAAAAATGCCTAGTATAAATTTCACAATGCAAATTTAAACCGGAAAATTCGGCAGAATGAACAACTGCAGTGGTTTTTAAGCTTGTTTTTAGTAGCAGAATCCTTCAAATAAATGTAACATGGAACTCCACAGATACAAAAAAGATTATGATAATGTACATTTATCACGTAGGTTCAGGTTCAAAACTTTTACTAATATAAAGCAAATAAATGAGAATACTCTGTCCCGATGAAAGATAAAACTCTAAATTAGTTGTTACGATGTTATACCAACTTCAGCATCCAGTGTCTTCCGTATTGTTTTACATGTCTAGTATTGAAAAATTCTAATTCAAAGAGATTAAGAAACTATTTTATTACATCTGTTTACCATTACAGTTACTTAACAATTTGCCTTTTAATTTAAGGCTGTCCATTGTTTAAACGAATCTAGAAGACTGAAAGCAAAGTCATTTAAAAATGGTTGTTTCAAAATTTATCGTTACATTATATAACTGCTCATGTTCATTGAGGGGTGAACATTCAATTTAAGACAATAAATGGCAACAGTGAAATGACTTTTGTAAAAACACACTGCTGCATTGTTTGCAGTAGTGAAAGTCTAGAAATTACCTAAATGTATATCAACAGGAGACTAGTTAAACACAAACAGAATTTCCATAAGTGAACAGTATATTCTAATTAAAGAGAGAAAGGCAATTCACTGAGGACTACCCATGGAATTAATTCTCAAAATATAAATGAAAATAGCAAAGTAAAGAATGTGTACAGTATAACATTACATATGTTAAAGGGAGAGAAAGAGGAAAGAGAGGGAGAGGCTAAAGGAGAGAAGGAAGGAGCAGGAAAGGGGAGGAAGAGAGGGAGGTGAAAAAAAGGGAGAGAGATATATAAATATGTCTATACATTCATATATTATGGAATATCGACAGAAAAATCCACAGGAAATTAGGCTGTCTTGAAAGATAGAAACTGAATTAATTTGTGAACAGGAGTGAAAGGGAGATTTACTTTTTCCTGTAATTTAGGATACACTTTGCTGCCTTTTGAATTTTATAATATGTGCAAATATAACCTATTTCAAGAAATACTTCTTAAAAAAATAACATAAAAAAGAATTATGAAAAAAGTCCAGGTTCAGAAGCTGCTTTAAATCATCCCTGTTTGGAATAAATACTTTAAAATTCTACCTTGTAATATTAGAATATTCATTAAGGCTATTTTTAAAAAATTGCTTTAGATGCCACACAGTCTTCTCTGTTAGACAACTACCCAAAACTTTAAAATAGTTCAATGTGAACCCTAATTTTGCTTCACTTTCGTAAGTGACAACCAGCAGTTTCTAAAATTAAAAAGTTTTAAAAAGTAAAATGTATGACAAATGATGATAATTGAAGACTAAAGTCAACCTGTCTTCATTATAGGGGAAAATAGTAATTAATTTACCTACTTTTATTTCTAAACCAGAATAACAAGTTTTCTGATTTAGTGCAAAATGTATTTTCATCTCTGTAAAAAGACTTCAATGTTACAGGTAATACACTTCATTGTGAAGGATCACTGTATATCATATATGGGGTAGCAGCTCAGGAAAATGAGAGCAAGAAAGAGAAATGTGCAAACGATACAACACAGAGAAGAATATAATACGCACTTAGTGAGAAAATAAAGATTCAAACAAAGACATTAAAGAAAGGTT
This sequence comes from Stenella coeruleoalba, assembly GCF_951394435.1. NCBI lineage: Eukaryota > Metazoa > Chordata > Mammalia > Artiodactyla > Delphinidae > Stenella > Stenella coeruleoalba. Next base: position 13,935,971 of record NC_137159.1, on the reverse strand, counting down.
TAATCTAAGGGGGGATAATTTCAAAAAGATTTGGAGAGTTCCATCTCTGCCTAGATATAGAAAGCTGAGAAGACCCTCAAGACGGTAAGACAAAGCTGAATGAACTACAAAATAACTTTTCCTGAACCTGTTGAAAAGCTCAGGTCACAAGGCAACAGTGCAGCATGAAATCTAAAGAAAGGCACTTCTAAGAAAAGAGGGAACACCAGCACTGAATCATCTGTGGCATAGCCTGGATGGCAGGCACCTTAAAAGCAAGTGAAGAAAATTCAGTTAATTTTCTAAATAAATTGATAAAGTCCAATTGTGGGTTAGTGGACAGCAAAGAACCTGAGGAGCCACAAGTACAATGGGAGTTCACATCAACTTTCAGGTTCTTCAAATGGAAATGGCATAAAAATGCTGAAACGTACACAAAGAACGCCTTCATCGGCTCACAAAACTTGACACAGCTGAAGAAAGAATCAACAAACTTGAAGAAAAGTCAATAGAAGTTACCCAAACTAAAAAAAAGAATAAAATAAAGCAAAGTATCCAAGAGCTATGAGATAATAACAAATGGTCTAACACATGTGTAATTGGTATCCCAGCAGGAAATGAGAGAAGAGAGCGTAAGTATTTGAAGAAACAATGGCTGAAAATTTTCCAAAAGTAATGAAAAATATCAAACCACAGATGCAGGAAGCTGAGAATCCCAAATAAGGTAAATATCAAAAAACAAAACAAAACAAACAAAAAATACAATGTAACACCACACAACACACCTAAACACATTATATTCAAGATGCTGAAAATCAGAGATAAAATCTTAAACCCAGCTAGAGAGGAAAAAAGTATGCATTAATGACAAAGGAACGAAGATAAGAAGTACATCAGACTTCTCAAAAGAAACTATGATCAGGAGATAACGGAGAGACATCTTTAAAGTGCTGAGAGAATTTTAAAAATCCTCTCAATCCAAAATTCTATATTGGTGAAAATATCATTCAAAGTGAAGACAGCTTCCAGATTCAGCTCTGATATATAGAGATTGTAAGTCATCACTCCCATCTATAAAACACGGGAAAAAAACAACAACTTTTCTTTGATTCAACAGAAAACCAAGGTTATAGGGCAAACTGCCATCCTGCCATGTGGAGAGAGAGGTGAATACAGAGAGTGACAGTTGAGATAATGCTTACCTGGACCACTGGAAGGAACATTTAAATGGTAATTTCGACTAATTGCTGGTAGATGAGTGTGGACTACCATGAGAATGAAACTCCTAGGGCCCCCAAAACTTTCATGGGCTTTACCTCCAAGAACCACAGAAGTTTCTCATGGTGAAAAAGCAAGAAAGATACCCCTGTTTCTCTGGCAGGAAGAAAAGAAAAGTAACCATTCTGAAATATTCACACAGTGTTGTTCTTCCTAAAAAAGGCCTATTCTCCAGTAAAACAAACCTTACTAGAGCCTTATCTCACCCTGGAGACGGGCGTTTATCTGACATTATCTGCTTTCTCCTAGTCTTCCTATGTCACTGGGAGTGGGCAGGAAGGTAAGAAACACTTGTGAACACCATGTCCGGGGACACAGGTCACTAAAACACTGAGTTTTAATAAGATGATAGAACGCTTCCAGTCCCCCACACCTTACTACCACACCAATAGGGTTCCAGTATAACAATGCATTAGAGATAAAAGAGATGCAAGATGCATGCCCTATCTAAAGAGGAGTTTTTGTGGATGCCCAAGATAACAAGAGAAATAAAAACAAGGACAGTAGAGGAACTTTAAGCCTCTGGCACCTACAGCCACAGCAAACATTAACATAGCCAAACCCCTGGCCTTATGACCATAAAACCTCATATTGAAGACCTATTTACCTCTTTTCCTATTACCCCACACATCATGTCCAGTTTTCAACAAAAAATTACAAAGCATTCTAAAAGACAAGAAAAAGCACAGTCTGAAGAGACAAAGTAAGCATCAGAACCAGACTTACATATGACATAGATATTGACATTTTCTGGCTCTTGCGGGAAAAGTAAACATTACCCAAGAAGAGACAGGTAATGTAAGCACAAAGATGGAACCATTAAGGATCAAAAAGAAATGCTAGAAATATAAAACACGTTAATATTATAACAGAAATGAAGACTGCATTTGACGAGTTCATCAGTACATAAGACATAGCTAAGGAATAGATCAGTGAATCTGAACCAGTGAATAGAAACTTGCAAAACTGAAATGCAATCGGAAAAAGAATGAAAACAAACAGAAGAGGACATCTAAGAACAGTGGACAATTTCAAAAGATGTAACATACACATAATTGAATACCAGAAGGAGAAAAAAAGAGAAAACAGTACAGAAAAAATAGGAAATAATAATGGCTGAGAACTTTCCAAAATTAATGACAGACCCCAAACCATGGATAAAGGAAGCAAAGAGAAGACAAAGTAGGATAAGAATCCAAAAAATGACAACTAGTTATCTCATTTCAAAATGGGGAACACGAGAGCAAAGAGAAAATTTTGAAAGACAGAGAAAAAACATACCTCACCTACAGGGGAACAAAGATAAGAATTACAAAAGACTCCTTGTTAGAAACTATGGAAGCAAGAAGAGAGTGGAGTGAGATAAAGTGCTGGAGAAAAAATCACCAACCTAGAATTCTACATCCAGCAAAATTATCTTTCAAAAGAGAAGTAAAGACTTTATCAGACAAACAAAAATTGAAGGAATTCATCACAGCAGATCTAGATTACCAGAAATGTTTTTTAAAAGTTCTTCAGGGAGAAGCAAAATTATACAGGTCAGAAACTGGGACATATATAAAGTAAGAATATTAGAGAAAGAATAAATGAAGATAAAATCTTTTTTCTTATTCTTAACTTTTTTTTTTTTGGCTGTGTGGCATGGCTTGTGGGCTATTAGTTCCCCAACCAGGGATTGAACCCATGCCCCAGAAGTGAAAGCGCTGAGTCCTAACCACTGGACCACGAGGGAATTTCCTATTCTTAAAGTAATAATAGTGACAGTATATTGGGTGAAGATAGAATATGGATAACTGAAATGAACGAGAGCAATATCATAATGGACAGAATACATTGTTTAAAGGTATCTGCATTACATGTGAAACAGTATAATGGCATTTGAAGTTAACTTAATTACAAATGTATATTTCAAAATCTGGGCCAATCACTAAAAACTTTTTACAAACACATAATTGATACACTAATAGATGAGATTAAATGAATCATATGAAAGGTTCAGTGAAAATCAGACAGGGTAAAGCAAGAAAGCGAGAGAGAGAGAGAGAAAGTAAGAAAGAGTCAACTATACATCGCCTACAAGACTAAGGTTAAAAGTAAATATAAAGACTAACATTAAAAGTAAAAGGAAGGAGAAATATACCATGCAAACACTAATCAAAACCAAGCTCTCTCCTATCTCACACAGCATATAGAAATTAACTCTACGTTAGTCAAAGACCTAGATATAGGAGCTAAAACTATAAAACTCAGAAGAAAATACTGAGTTTTATATGGGATAAATCATCATAACTTTGGATTTGTATTAGAAACATCCCAAAAGCATGAGCAAAAAAAAAAAAAAGAAAGAAAATACATATATTGAACTTCATCAAAATTAAAAACTGTACATCAAAGAATATTATCAGAAAAATAATAAGATCACCTATATAATGAGAGAAAATATTTGCAAATTATATACCTGATAAGGGTCTTCTAAAAAATATATAAAGAATACGTACAACTCAATAACAAAAAGACAACCCAATTAAAAAACAGGCAAAGGGCATAAACAGACATTTCTCTGAAGGAGATATACAAATGGCCAAAAGGCACATGAAAAGATATTCAACCTCATTTGTCATTAAGGGAATGTAAATAAAACCCACAAGATACCACTTCACATAAAGCATATTGACTATAATAACAGAATTGGCTATAATCAAAAATATAAGTGTTAGCAAGGAGAGAAATAGGAACACTTGTACATTGCTGGTGGGAAGGTAAAATGGTGAAACCACTGTGAAAAACAGTTATAGAGTTCCTCAAAAAGGTAAATAAATTCTACTCCTAGGTATATACCCAAAAGAATTGAAAATAGGTACTCAAAAAATATTCATATGAGAATGTTCAAAACAGCACTATTCACAACAGTCAAAAGGTTGAAACCACTCAAATGTCTATCACTGGATGAATGCATGAGTTGTGAGATATGCATGCAATGAAATATCATTCAGCCATAAAAAGGAAGTAAGTACTAGCTACATCATGGATGAACCTTGAAAACACTGTAGTAAATGAAAGAAGCCAGACATAAAAGGCCCATATATTGTATGAGTCCACTTATAAGAAATTAGAATAGAAAACAGATTGGTAGTCACCAGATGCTGGAGGGAGATTAGAATAGGCGGCAACTGCTTAGAGAGTACAGGGTTTTACTTTAGAGTGATGAAAATGTTTTGGAACTAGATAGAGGTGGTGGTTGCATGTTATGAATGTACCAAATGCCACTGAATTGTTCAGGGTAAAATGGTTCATTTTATGTTATGTAAATTTCACATCAATGAAAATAAAGAAGTAAAGAAAGAAAAAAGAAAGAGAGGGAGTGTGGGAGAAAGAAAGGAAGGAAAAAAAGGAGGGTAGCTGTATTAAGACAAAGCAGACTTCAGAACAAAAAAACTTATCAGGGCAACAGAGGCATTAAGTAAGGATTCAATAAGAAAACAAAACAATCCTTAGTGTGCATGCACCTAAAAACAGGGCATCAAAATATATGAGGCAAAAATTGATAGATCTGAAAGGGGAAATGGACAAATCCATGTTATAGCTGAAGAATTCAAAACCTCCCTTGAGATAATCAACAAATGGAACAGAGAGGAAATCAGTAAGGATATAGCTGACCTGAACGGAACTATCAGTCAACTTGATCTAATTAATATTTATAGAATACTCTGTCCAACAACAGAACACATAGACTTCTCAAGCTCACATGGAAATACTCCTCAAGACAGACCACTTTCTGGGCCATAACACACACACTCTAACAAATTTTTAAAAAAATAGAAATCATACAAAGTGTGTTCTGAGACCACAGTGGAATGAAGCTAGAAATCAGTAACAGAAAAATAGCTGGAAAATTCCTAAATTTTGGAGATTAAACAACACACATCTAAGTAACACATGGGTCAAAGAAAAAGTCTCAAGATAAATTTAAAATTATTTTGAATTAAATTAAAGTGGGAATAAATACAACTTACGAAAATGTGTAGGGTGCAGCAAAAGCATTGGGAAGTTAATTTATAGCATTAAATGCATATATCAAGAGAGAGCTAGACATCAATAATCTAAGATTCCACCTTAGGAAACTAAAGAAAGAAGAGCAATTTAAGCATCAAGCAAGCAGAAGAAAAAAAACAATAAAAATTACACAATCAATGAAATTGAAAAGAGGAAAGTACAATAATAGAAAATCAATGAAACCAAAATCTGGCTCTTTAAACAGATCAATAAAATAGATAAGCCTTTAGCCAGGCGAACAGAGAAAAAAAGAGAGAAGACAAGTTTACCAATATCAGAAATGCAAACGGGGTCATCACTACTGATTCCATGGAGAATAAAAAGACAATAAAGGAATATTATGAACAATTCTATGCTCACAAACTTGGTAAACTAGATGAAAGGGACCGATTACTTGAAAGCCTACTAAAACTCACACAAGGAGAAGTAGATTATCTGAATAGGCCTATTATTATTAAAGCAATTGAATCGGTAGTTAATAACTTCCCAACAGAGAAAGTATCAGGCCCAGATGGTTTCACTGGTGAATTCTACAGAAGATTTAAGGAAGTAATGATAACAATTCTCTACAAAATCTTCAAGGAAATATAAGAGTGAATATTTCTTAACTCATTCTATGAGGCCAGCCTTATCCTAATGTCAAAACCAGATAAAGACATTACAAGAAAGGAAAACTACAGACCGGTATCTCTCATGAATGCAAAAATCCTCAACAAAACGTTAGCAAATTGAGTGTAAAATTACATAAAAAGAATTATAAACCACAACCAAGTGTGACTTATTCCAGGTATGCAAAGCTGGTTCAACATTCAAAAATCAGTCACTGTAATCCACCACACATCAATAGGTTAAATAAGAAAAATCGTAGGAATTGACACAGGAAAACCATTCTCCTATACTCACAATAAAAACTTTCCACAAACCGGAATAAAAGGAAAATTCCTCAATTTAATTAAAAAAAAAACTGCAACCCCACCCTCACCCCAAACTATAGCTAACATCATAATTAATGGCAAGAAATTAGAAGCTTTCCCCCTAAGATAAGGAACAAGGCAAGGATATCATCTCTCTCTACTCCTATTCAACAGTGTAATGAAGTCCTAGCTAATACAATAAGAAAAGAAAAGGTACACAAATTTGGGACAAAACAATTAAACTGATGTGTGTGTGTGTATATATATATATATATATATTTATTTATTTATTTACTTATATTTATATTTATATATATTTGTTGTTGATTCTTTGGAATGGATATAAAAAATCTCCAAGAACTCCAAGAATTAACAAGCAAATATAGCAAGGTCATAGGACAGAAGATTAATACACAAAAGTTAACTGCTTTCCAGTATATCAGTAATAAACAATTGGAATCCGAAATTTTAAAAACATTTACCATAGCACCAAACAAAACAATAAAACACTTGGGTAAAAATCTAACAATACGTAAAGGATGTACATGTAGAAAACTACAAAACGTTAATGAAAGAAATCACAGACATATAAATAAATGGAGAGATATTCCATGTTCATGGATTGGAAGACTAAACACTAATATATCAGTTCTTCCCAACTTCATCTGTAGATTCAATGCAATCCCAATCAAAATCACCAGAATCTATTCTGTAGATATCAACAAACTGATTTTAAAGTTTATATGGAAAGGCAAAAATGCCCTGGAGTAACCAAGACAACCGTGAAGAAAAACAATGCTGGAGGATTCCCCATTACCCAACTTGAAGACTTAATATAAAGCTACAGTATTCAAGACAGAGTAGTTGGCCAAAGAATAGACACATAGATCAACAGACCAGAATAATTAGACCCACACAAATATGCCCAACGGATGATATAACAAATAGATATTTTTTCTCACAATTGAACGAAACTAGTTTTTAAATGCCCTAAATTCAAATCTTCCCAATAATGCTGATTAAGCTCAATCTCCATTCTATTAATGTCCAAAATGCTAAATTCTACTTTGTTTATACTTGGTGAACTATATCTATGATTAGAACCCGGAGGCATGAATTGGAGCAATTTAATAACTACATAAAAGGTGGCAACTAGCCGATAGAACAGTTTCACATGACCACCAGAAAATCTTGCTTTCCCCAAATGTTATTAATAGTCAGAAGAATAAAGAACATATTTTCTGAACTTGGTCTTCATGTCTCAGCTTAAATGTTACTTTGGGAGGCCTTCTGTGACCCCTGGGATAAGTTAAACCCACTTGCAGTATAATTAGGCAGAACCCTATACCTCCTCTCTTTTGTAAACATTACATTAATTATACTAAACTAACATAATTATATATAACTAATATACTGATATTAATGTGTTTACACATTATAGACTGTATGGCTCCAGCAGGTCAAAGACCTTTTCTTATTCACTAACCCCTTCTGCCCCTGGCACAAAGCAAATGCTCAATAATTATCTGTTGAATTTAACTGCATAAAATATGTGTTGTGAAGAAGAGGCATAAAATTTCAGTCCTCAGAAACACCAAAAATCTATGTTTTTAAATGTCAAAGAGAAAAAGGTTCATAAAACTGGTCAAAATTTTTTCTTTAACTTACAAAATCGAAAGGGATTTTGTGAAAGAAAAAATTCCTAAAAGAAATGGGAATAACCAAAATTATCCAGCCATGACCCAGATCAGTAGTTCTCAACCTCACTCCACACAGAAGTTACCTGGGACATTTAAACAATACCAATTTAATTGGGCTATAATAGAGCCCAAATGATAGGTAGTACTTAAAATTTCTTCAGGTGAATCTAATGTTCTGTTAGGGTAAAATACAGTCCAGTACAAAGAGCTCAAGAAACTGTCTCAAACAAGTCTCACAACTGGAAAGATCACTACAATAAACAAGAAAATGAAAACTGATAAAATGGAAAATTAACAAACCTTTATTTAGTACCAATAGAGTTTTAGTAATAAACAAAAAGCATTTATAATTGATAAGTTAAGCAGAACATAAGCAAGGAGTACAGTATAAAGAAAAATCAAATTGTAAATCAGACAGTATGCTGTGAAAACCATAAGAACTCTACAGAGAATTTCACACTATCAAGATATATACTTTATTCAAATTCATTCATAGAGTCTACTACATGTCAAGCCAACTAGGCACAGGAAACTAAAACAAATAAAAGTGTGTTTTCTATAAACAGTGTGGAAACAAATGGTAAGCCAAATGGAAAACAAGATGATTGAATTCCTGTTCTCATCCTTCACTGAAATTAATTAAGTGGATTGAAGACTTAAATACAGAATGCAAAACTATGTTACTTTAAGAAGACAGTATAGGAGAATACCTTTATGATTTCAGATTAGGAAAGGATTTCTTCTTTTTTTTTTTTAGGAAAGGATTTCTTTTAAAAGACACAAAAATCAATAAGCATAAAGGAACAGAGTGATATTCTTATCTATACTGAAATTAAGAATTTTTACTCATCATAAGATACCATTTAAAGGAAGGAAAAAGTTCAGAAAATTGGAGAAGCTATTTGTAACCACATAAATGGGAACAAAAGCATTTATAAAGCCTTGGTATCCAGAATATATAAAGACCTGTATCCAGGATACATAAAGATTTCCTATGAATCAATGTCTTTTTTTTTTGAATTCTGAACTTTGTATGTGAAAACCCACAGGATGAACGTGTCTCTGCATGATGTTATCTTCTCCCAGAGAAGACCTAATTTGCTTCAGGCAAACATCTAGCCTAAGAACACTGACAACTGGTTATTAATTAAGCTTAATAAATCCAATCAGGGATAGGGACGATTTGACACTGGACATCAGTCTTTGTAAAGGCCGGTTTATTTCCAGTTCACAGTTACCACTAAGGTGTATCCTTTCAGAGTTCTAACCAAAATCCTTGGGGACTTAAATGAGTCCCTCATCCTTTGTGTGCCCTGAACTCCAATATTTGAACCCCCTAACCACAGGATGTCAAAATCTCTCCTCAAATTCTCAGTTTCTCAATACTGCATGAGGAATTAGAGGATCTCTTTAGGGGGAAAAACTGGTCCCAAATGACTGGGCTCATGTAATTGAGCTTCCCACTTCTCTCAGATCTTGATTTTGCAATTCTTCACTACCTTGGTAGTTTTCAGTAATTTCAAATGGTTATACTTTTAATCTAGCTCTTCTAGTTATTTTCAGCAGGAGGGTTGGCTCAAAAAACCTAGTCTCTAATCACCTTCATAACTTTTTAAAGAATATACTTCTTTCTTCTAATTAAAAGGCCTAGAAGCAAGAACACTCCAGTAGTAATAAGCACCACAAGCACCTAAATTTTGGTTTCTAAATACCATTCCCACTAAAAGAAATTTGTACTCCTTGGAGAAATTGTTGATTCCACGTATCAGGGTGGGATATACAAGTCATACTGCTGTAGACAGAATGTTTGTATCCTCCCAGTTGCAATGTTGAAACAGTCCTCAATGTGATGGTATCTGGAGGTGGGGCCTTTGGGAAATGATTAGGTCATGATGGCAGAGCCCTCATGAAATGAGTTTAGTGCCTTATAATAGAGACTCCAGAAAGCTTGATCCCCCTTTCTGCCCATGTGAGGGCACAGTGAAAAAATGGTCACCTATGAACTAGGAATCAGGTCGTCATCAGACACTGAATCTGAGGGTTCCTTGATCTTGGACTTCTCAGCCTCCAGTACTGTGAGAAATAAATTTCTACTGTGTATAAGCTACCCAGTCTGTGGCATTTTGTTATAACAGCCCAAATGGACTAAAACAGATATCTAGTTAAAAGTAAATTCCTCTTCCACTTTTGACCCTCAGCTACCTAGCTCCTCTCCCTGAAGGTGATGTCTGTATAAAGGACTTTGTGTATCCTTCAAGATTTAAAACATATATAAAACTAGAAATTAGCCAAAAACAACAAATATAAGTGAACTTAGGTCAAAAATTGCCTACTCTGATCACTGTCAGATGGATATAGAGAAGATGGTCAATTAGGGTATCTTCAAATGTGTAAGCATTTTCTCTCACCATCTCTACTTCATGAAACAAATATTTGATAGACACCTTACTCTTATTAAGGGAGTTCAACACTATGCTGAAAAGTAGATGATAAGAAAAACACGATCCTTGCTCTTAAGAAGCTTACAATTTTGCTGAGGACAGGAAGTAAAAAAGAAAGTATTCTTCCTGGATAACACTTTACTAATGTCTTCCCGGATCCCCTGAATCCTGTCTAAAACCACGCTCTGCGGTTCCTTCCTCTCCATCACCATCCTGTCAAAAATCTGCTCTTTTCCAGAATTCTCTCAATTTCAGTTCATGATACCAACACTGAGTGGGATGATGGATTTGATGGCAGTGAGGTTAAACAGAAACCTAAGAATCATCTTTGCACTTTCATCCCACATCCAGCAGATAAGCAAATTCTGACTATATATCCTAAATATTTCTAAAACTCCTCCTATCCTTTCTATCCCCGTTTTTGCTCTCAGTTAAGACCAGCATCATTTCTCATCTGGGCCACTTAATTGCTCCATACCGAAGTCTCTTCCCTCCAATTCTTGCTCCAAACCACTATTCTGAATGCTCCCCATCCTTAGTAGGCATGATACATAGGCCTTCATTAATCTGCCCTCTACCTACCTCTCCAATTTAACATCTTACCATTGCATCCCACTCAGATATAACCTTATTTCATCCTTCAACCATTCTAAACTTTTTTCAGGTTCCTCCAACCTACATTCCACACTTCTATACCTTGCATCTGCAGTTTATTTTGTTTGGAATGCCTCTTCTTTCCCAGTTCTATACCAATCCATCCACCTGGCTAATGCCTCTTGTGACAAGACCCAGATAACCTCCCTGACCAGGTCCTCTTCCCTACTCTGAACAGTAAGTTACTCCCCCCACACACTGTGACATCATAGATCTTGTACATACTTATATTATTGCTCTTATTTACCCTAAAATATAAGCATTTGTTCACATGTCAGCCTCCCCCAAAACTTGGTATCCTTTGAAGTTGTTCTCCAGTGTCTTATTTTTGCAAACCTAATGTCAACCCAATATACACTAAAATATCTCAATAAACGTTTGTGGTATTAACTAAGTGAATGAAGCCTTCTCTTTTCCTCCATCTCCCTTTCTCATTTTCTTCCCCCTTCGGATAGCAACCCACAACCATGTGTCATGACTCAGTCTATGGATATAAGTTAGTTACATGATTTCAGAATTCTGATGCCATAAAAGGTGACATGTTCTACCCAAAGGCTAAATTAGCAAAGTCCCTAAGTGAGGACAGCACAATTTTCCAGCGGAACCTCGGGTCCAAGAAAAGAATCTCTTTCAAGCATAATCTCAAGTCCTCTTGATTCCCATCCTAAGACAGTCTCAGTTTCTAAATGGATTACAAGGCTCATCCTCAGCAGGCCCAATCCAGTCTTAAATTGGACACTTTAAGATAGAACAAGTTTCGCCACTAAGATGTCTCCATCAAAGTATCTGAGATAGCTGGGGGCAAAGACTTTAGTCTGTAAAGCCCCTTATACAGCTAATGTTTCCCTGGAATATCCCTTGAAACACTGCTCATCTTAAAACTACTTGACTTGAAAACTTCCTTAATCTTATTCTGATACTCATTCATCACTCAATATTTATTTAGCACCTACTCTGTGCTGGATACTTTACCAAAGCTCTGGGGTCATCACCCATAACATAAATATGTATATGTGACGTGACCTGACTTGCCTGACCTGACTTGTCTCCATGGCCTAAATGACAATGATGATGGTGTGGCGTGGCATGGCTGCACCTGGCCCCTGCTTATTCTGTGCTGGGACCTCATCTTCCAGTCCCCAGTGTAAGGCATACTATAAATCAATCCTAATTCAAGAGTTGCCCAGCTGACTCTACAGCATTTAGTTGGTTCTCTTTTTCCTCTAACTCTTCTCTCTCTGCCAACATTATCTTGGATTTTGGTTTGTTTTTTAAGTTTCCATTATTTAGCTTCTTTTATAAAGTTGAATTTTTAAGTTTTCTCCTTCTCCCTCTCAAAAAAATGCCAAACTAAAACTAAAATGTCAGACATTATTTGTCTTCTTATTCATATACTGGTTCTCAATACTTTACCTGTGCTTCCACAGCTCTATGGAGAAAAAAGTACTTCTCCTTCCCGCTTTATTGGCACTTTCTGGAATTACAAATTCAATGCTAAATAATTGTGGCAGGTGACAAAACAATTTCCTCATAAATCACAAGGTATAAAGAGCTTGGTAGAAGCTGAATGTAAAGCAAACAGATACACTCTTCTGACAAATTAGAACAAGGTATAATTAGAACTCAAAGGATAGCTTGGAGTACCGTGAAGAGGAAATTGAAGAAAATCTTGGGCAGGGTACCTCCAGTACCAGTTAAAGTAAATAATCTAGCACTAAAATTCCTACTAAAGAGTCAAGAACCTGGACTTCCCAGGTGGTCCAGTGGCTAAGACCCCATGCTCCCAATGCAGGGGGCCTGGGTTTGATCCTTGGTCAGGGAACTAGTTCCCACATGCATGCTGCAACTAAGATCCCATGTGCTGCAACTAAAAAAGATCCCACATGCTGCTACTAAAGATCCTGCATGCCACAACAAAGATCCCTCGTGCTGCAGCCAGGACCCGGCGCAACCAAATAAATATTTTTTTAAAAAAGGAGAGTCAAGAAACAATTCACAGGCAGGAGGTGTGTGGAAAATATGATAGTGGAGGGCTAAATCATTTCTTTTTTTAAAAAAATGTACAGCTTCACTCTAACATTTTTTTAAATTATTTATTTATTTATTTATTTATTTATGGTTGTGTTGGGTCTTCGTTGCTGTGCACAGGTTTTCTCTAGTTGCATCAAGCAGGGGCTACTCTTCACTGCAGTGCACGGGCTTCTCATTGTGGTGGCTTCTTTTGTTGCGGAACATGGATTCTAGGCGCGCGGGATTCAGTAGTGTGGCACGTGGGCTCAGCAGTTGTAGCTCGCAGGCTCCAGAGTGCAGGCTCAGTAGTTGTGGCGCATGGGCTTAGTTGCTCTGTGGCATGTGGGATCTTCCTGGACCAGGATTGAACCCGTGTCCCCTGCATTGGCAGGCGGATTCTTTTTATTTTTTTATTTTATTTTTTTTTTGCGGTACACAGGCCTCTCACTGTTGTGGCCTCTCCTGTTGCGGAGCACAGGCTCCGGACGCACAGGCTCAGCGGCCATGGCTCACAGGCCCAGCCACTCCGTGGCATGTGGGATCTTCCCGGACCGGGGCACGAACCCGTGTCCCCTTCATCGGCAGGCGGACTCTCAACCACTGCGCCACCAGGGAAGTCCCTTTTTATTTTTTATTCTTTTTAATTTATTTATTTTATTTATTTTTGGCTGTGCTGGGTCTTCGTTGCTGCGCGTGGGCTGTCTCTAGTTGCGGCGAGTGGGGGCTACTCTTTGTTGTGGTGCACAGGCTTCTCATTGCGGTGGCTTCTCTTGTTGCAGAACATAGGCTCTAGGCACGTGGGTTTCAGTAGTTGTGGCACGTGGGTTCAGTAGTTGTGGCTCACAGTTCTAAAGCACAGGCTCAGTAGTTGTGGTGCACAGGCTTAGTTGCTCCACAGCACGTGGGATCTTCCAGGACCAGGGCTCGAACCTGTGTCCCCTGCATTGGCAAGCAGATTCTTAACCACTGTGCCACCAGGGAAGTCCCCCAAATCATTTCTAATCACACAAGTCTGGGAGTGATCACTCCAACCTCTGAACTCCTGTAACTATATATGTGATACCCAATCCAGACTTGTTCTTGAAATGCTTATCTTACTTGCTAGACGATACATTCTTTGGCTGTTTATTTCATCTTTATAATATCCCTCTGGCAGGCATATTTTAAAAAACAACCTCGTGCATCAACCCTGTGATTTTCAGGTTTTAACTTACTTTCACAGGTAGGCTACCCTACTGGAAGACTATACAATCTTCGAGCTCTTAGCAATTACATTTATCATTTAAAAGCAGTCTCAGTGCTATTCAAGTAATACATATACTAGAGATCAGATTAAATAGTAATGAGACTGTTTTCCCATAATCTTCTCCCTTTATGAATGGCAAACCTAAGACCAAACACTGAAGGTAATAATCCTTCCTAACGTCAAAAATACACTTCTATAATAACAAGCACCTCAGAATATATACATGCCACAAAATGTGCATCTATATAATGTTATACAGTTTGAAAACTAATGTCACATACTCTTACCTCATTTAAGCTCCACAATTTTTATTTTACCAGGGAGTAAAACTGCGTAAGTTGCCTGAGGAAACTAATAATTATTGAGTGCCTACTGTTCTAGCACCCATCATTAACAAATACGATCAACACATACTTTACGTGCCGACAACCTCATGACGCATGACATTGGTTTTTAAAACAGGCCTGCTAGAGCTGAACATGTAAGACTATTTATTAAATGAAAGATTTTAGGTTTGTTTCCCATTATGTGTAAGTCTGTACTGGGTGCTGTAATTCTTCTCAAACTTTAATGTGCATACTTATCACTGGAGATCTTGTCAGAATTCAAATTATGATTCAATAGGTCTCAGGTAGGGCTCAAGATTTCTAACAAGGTGCCAGGTGATGCTGATATTGTTGGTCTGCATTTTGAAAGCAAGGTTGGACTTCTCTGGTGGCACAGTGGTTAAGAATCTGCCTGCCAATGAGAGCAAGGTTGTAGAATATATAATTTACCCTGGGAGTTCCCTGATAGCCTAGCGGTTAGGATTCCGGACTTGCACTGCCAAGGCCAGAGTTTGATCCCTGGTCGGGAACTGAGATCCCATGAGCAGCCTGGAGCGGCCCAAAACAAAAACACAAATTTACCCTAACTAGCACTACTAGCTAAAACTTAACGTCCTTTCATCTTCAATAACTCTTAAGTGATACTATTATCATTCCTACTTGACACCCAAGACTAAGGCTCAGAGAAATTAACTTTGCCTACATGACAAAGCTGATGTGTGCGGAACCAGATTACAAACTTAGGCACACGGACTCCACAGGGCACTCAACCGCTCCACAGTATCCCGACGTGATCGCAGTTGACAGGCAGATTCTGAAGTCTAAGCCAGATGCAGAGTTGTTATCTCCTGTACCACTCTTCCGAGTGGGGTCCCTGCTGTAATTGTGCGTCTGGTGCCAACAGAACGTTGGAGGGCAGGGGAATGAGATCCAGAGCCTCCCTCTCAATACGGCGCAGTGGGTGGGGAACGCCCGGACAGTCCTGCGGCGGGGACGGTGTCCTCGGGGTACCACGGAACCATGGGTGGTACGCCAGTTGTCCTCGGGAGGGAGAGAGGGGGCGGGGCCTGCGCCAGGGAAAGGTTCCGGCGGGACGTACCAACGCGCGCCGGGGAAGGGGTTCCAGAGGCGAGGCCGGCGCTGCTGCCTCCGCGCCCGGAGCCGAGGCCGCGGAAGTCTTAACCCGACCCTCGGCTCCCTTGTGGAGTGGAATACCAGGGTTCTCTTTCGCTGCAGCCGTTTCCTAAGAGACTTCCTCCGGCCCCTCAGTCGAGTGGGAGGCCCCGGAAATGGGGGCCGAGCGGCACCTGGCCAGCCGCTGGGGGGAGACTGTCCAGTCGTTTACGAACTCTATCACGCCCCACGCAAACCCACCCACTCCGGTGCCGCCGCCGTAGCCCTTACCAGCTCTTTGGGCGGCTTCTCTGGGGTTTTTCCAAACAGCCCCATGGCGAACTGAACTCGTCTCACCCCTCCCGGCTTTCCGTTCCCTGCACCCAGGCAGGTCACGGGCAGCCGCCTGGGCGGGGCCGCTGAGAGGCGAGGAGTCGGAGCGCCAGGAGCAGGGAGCGGCCGCGGGGAGCCTTGGTGCGCAAGCGCCGAACTCATGCGCAGACTTGGGTCGGCGGAGTTTTGTCAGAAAGATTGAGGCGATTGCGCACTTTCTGGGAGGGGACTTGTGGGCCTAGGAGTATTCTTCTGAGGCGTAGAGGCGGTTCCTCTGAAAGATGCGAGTTTATTCACTACACCTGGTGATTACAGCTGTGCCTGCTCACCTAAACCTGTATGTTGTGGCACCGGAAGTCTATATCACTACCCAAACGAGGTACAATACTTTTACAACCACTTTCCTAACATCTTTATCCTTCTGTCCCGTAGGCACCTCACATGCAGCGAGCCAGAAATGACCTCTTCCTCCCGGCAGACCTACTCCTCTCCTCTGTTGTCACTACCGTGACCTAGTCACTAAAACCTGGACATTATCTTTCCTGCCCCTCTTACCAAGTCCCAGCAATTGTAACTTTCCTTTTTTTTTTTAAACTCCAGCCCTCCTCTTTCATCCCAAGTGTGACAGCTTCTGTTCGGGCCTTCGCCATTTCCAGCGTGAATAATTCCTACCTGCCGTGTGTGTGTGTGTGTGTGTGTGTGTGTGTGTGTGTGTGTGTGTGTGTGTGTGTGTGTGTGTCTGTGCGTGTGTGTGTGTGTCTGTCTGTGTGTGTGTGTCTGTGTGTGTGTGTGTGTGTGTTCCTGCAGTCCACATACACCATAACCTTCATCAAATTCTCAGAGGACTCTGTGACTAAAAAGGACTAGTCGCATTTTAGCTGGGCAATCTCTGATTGAACCTACAACGGTGATCTGATGGCTGCTGTCATTACCTCCTCTCATGATGGGAAGAGCCATTTAGTGCCTCAACCCCATACTCCCATCTCTGGTGGGAATGTAAAATGGTACTACACTCTGAAAATACTTTGGCAAGTTCTTTAAATGATAAACGTACATCTATCTCATGCCATTCCACTGCTAGCTATTTATCCAAGAGGAGGAGAAGAGTATGTTCTTACAAAGACTTGTACAGGCCTCCTTATTTGTAATTGCCAAGAACTGGCAATAATCCAAATGTCTATCAACAGGTGAATGGATAAACCAATTGTGGTAGATAATAAAAAAGAACAGACTTGATACGTGCAACAACATGGATGAATCTCAATTATGCTGAGTGAAAGAAGCCAGAAAAAAACAAAAGAGTACATTTTGTATGATTTCATTTCTATAACATTCTAGAAGATGCAAACTATAGTGACAGAAAGTAGATCAGTGGTTGCTAGGGCACAGGGCTTGGTTTTGAAAGAGGCAGGAAGGAGGGATTGCCAAGGGACATAAGGAATATTTGGGGGGGTGATGGATATTATCTTGTTTCTGGTGATGGTTTCACGGATACCTACAGTGTTAAAAATTGGACACTTTAACATGGAAGCAACCTAAATGTCCATCAGCAGATGAGTGGATAAAGAAGATGTAGTGTACACACATACACACAATGGAATATTACTCAGCCATAAAAAAGAATGAAATAATGCCATTTGTAGCAACATGGATGGACCTAGAGATTATCATACTAAGTGAAGTAAGTCAGACAAAGACAAATTACATATGATATCATTTATATGTTGACTCTAAAAAATGATCAAATGAAATTGTTTACAAAACAAAAACACGCACAGACATAGAAAACAAACTCTTGGTTCCCAAAGGGGAAAGGAGGAGGAGGGATAAATTAGGAGATTGGGATTAACAGAAACAAACTACTAAATATAAAATACATAAGCAAGGACCTACTGTATAGCACAGGGAACTGTATTCAATATATTGTAATAACCAGTAATGGAAAAGAATCTGAAAAAGATTTTATATATATATATATATATATATATATATATATATATACAAAATTGAATCACTTTGCTGTACACCTGAAACTAACACATTCTAAATCAACTATACTTCAATAAAAATGGACACTTTAAATATGTACACTTTATGTCAACATACTTCAATAAAGTTCTTTTTAAAAACAAATAGCAGTATAGGGGCTTCCCTGATGGCACAGTGGTTGAGAGTCCGCCTGCCGATGCAGGGGACACGGGTTCATGCCCCGGCCTGGGAAGATTCCACATGCCGCAGAGCGGCTGGGCCCGTAAGCCATGGCCACTGAGCCTGTGCGTCCGGAGCCTGTGCTCCACAACGGGAGAGGCCACAACAGTGAGAAGCCCACGTACCGCAAAAAAAAAAAAAAAATAGCAGTATATGTTCACTGTAAAAAGTAAAACCTCCAACTCACTTCCTCAAGGAAAAAGGCCTCAAACTACTTATAATATTAAATAGTTGGTGTGAATGTGATCTTTCCTTTGGAGAATTTTTTAATATATATTTTTACTTATTTGGGAGCATATTGTACATATTGTTTTGCTATCTTCTTTTAAAAATTTTTTTACATAGATTTTCATTGATATTAATATCTAGAGCTAAGGGATTCCAAAGCAGGAATGTACTAACATTTATTTAACCATTTCCTTATTGTATGACATTAAGTGGTTTCCAGTTTTCCCCTTTACCAATAAATATAGACAGCTTAAATTTTTAAGGTACTACCAATATCGTCCATACAGTTTGCACAGTTTGAACTACCAACAGCGTGTGAGAGCACCCTATTCCCTAAATCCTTGCTAACAATGAATTTAATCAATATTTTACATTTTTGCCAACTCGAGGGTATAAAATATTGTTTTAAATTTTCATTTCTCTGATTACTAGTCTAGATGAGCATCTTTTGGTATATTTGTTGGCTATTTGAATTTCTTCTGTGAATTGCCTCTTCGTATCCTTTGCCCATTTTCCATTGAATTGTCTCCCTTTCTTCCTTCCTCCCTTCCTTTTATTTTTTTTTTTTAGTGTGATGGAGCTCTCTGAAGATGAGAAACCTGTAGAAATGTTTTTAAGTCTCCTTCACCATATCCCTCTTCTTTTTTTGATAATGAACTATAAGGCAGAAATTTTTCAGGTGGGAGGTCACTGGACTTCCAATTAGTCAACAATATTTATTAAATGCTTACTATGTGTCAGACATTCTATAGGCTGTAAGACAACCACGATGAACAAAAAGGAACCTCATACAATCTGATGAGAAGGACAGATACTAAACAATGGTGATAAATAAAACTGAATTACCACAAATGTGTAAAATTCTGACTATAGGAAGAACATGGTGTTCAGTGACTCTTCCCTGAGCATGTTTTGCTTTATTGTGCTTCACAGATACTGCATTTTTTTTTTTGCAAATTGTAGGTTTGTGGCAACCTTGCATCAAGCAAGTCTGTCGGCACCATTTTTCCAATGACATTTGCTCGCTTTATGTTTCTGCGTCACATTTTGGTTATTCTAGCAATATTTCAAACTTCATTATTAGTATATTTGTTATGGTGATCAGTGATCAGTGATCTTTGATGTTACTATTGCAAAAATAATACAACTTGCTGAAACCTCAGATGATGGTTAGCATTTTTTAGCAATGAAGTATTTTTGTATGCACATTTGTTTAGACATAATGCTACTGCACGCTTAATAAACTACAGTATAGTGTAAACATAACTTTTATATGCACTGGAAAACCAAAAAACTCGTGTGACAAGCTTTCTTGCATTATTTGCTTTATTGTGGCAGTCTGGAACCGAACCCACAATAACTCTGAGGTATGCCTGTATAAGCTGAGGCCTGAAGGGTGAGCTAGCAGAGGGATGAAGAGTTTCCAGTGCAAAAGAAACCCCATGTGCCTAAGAGCCTTCCCAGTTCTAGGGGGTGGAGGTTTGGGGCCACAGGCATTTCATTTGTTCTAAAGTTGGTCATTGAGGACAAAGAGGCCAAACAGAGTGCAGAGGACAGTTTGATTTGGTATGTGGCATTTCACAGAAATACAGAGCCCAAAGCTATCGACAGAGCCTTAAAAACACATCAATGCATTTGCTCCTCAGCGACTGGAAGGGCACTATGCATCTTCCACGCATTTTCCAGGCTCCACACTTAGAGCAACATATACTTTCTATTCGTGTCCTGATACTGCCTTGGCATTGGACAGAGCTGTGGCTGCGGCTGAAATTCGTCCTTCCTACATAGACCTCAGGAAGCATGCACCAGATCCTCCCACCTGCTGAGACTCACATCTGAGGGGGTGGGAAGAACTAAGTGAGCAGGCATTCTAGCTCTTTGCTCCTGCCAAACACAGCAAGTATTTAACAGGATCACACTCCCTTGCCATATGTTCACATAGACATTTATGCACACACATTTTAAAAGGTTTTATATGCATTCTCCTCCAGATCCCTGAAAAATATGACATATAGATGCATATCCTTGACGTGAAAGTTGCCTCAGTGCCTGATGCTTTAAGTATTTCCCTAAATTTGAAATGAGAAGTAGAAAGGACTGTTTTCCCTTCATTCCCCAGATTGTCCTTGCTCATTTCAGTAAGATTTCCTACCTTAGTGAGCTTCCTGGCTCACAACTGCTCCCCATTCACCAGGTAGACTGTTAAATGAAATGCTTTGGGCAAGAAAGTGACAACCCAATTCCTGGCAGGAATTTTGACCTAATAAAAACAAGATACACCTTGTTTTATACAACAGATGGACTCTGAAAATGTTAGATATAAACTGACCTTTGGGAAATTGAATCCCCTCCCTTGCCTTATATAATAATTTTGGAGTGGATTTCTTAATTTCTGACCAACCTTCAGGTGGGAGGGACTCCTAACCACAGTTTATGACTTGAGATAAGGCAAAGAAAGACCTTGGGTCATCTCCTCCCCACTTGCAACCTTCTTCCACCAACCTTACAATGACTCTTGTATTAGATTCCTAGTGCTGCTATAACAAAGTATGACAAATTAGGTGGTTTAAAACAATTTACTGTCTCGCAGCTCTGGAGACTAGAAATCCAAAATCAAGGTGTCAGCAGGGCAATGCTCCTTCTGAGACTCTGGGTAGAATTGCTCCTTGCCCTTTCCTAGGTTCTGGTGATGGCTGTCAATCACTGGCTTCCCTTGACTTCCCACTGCATCACTCCAATCTCTGCCCCTATTGTTATGTGGTATTTGTATTAGTCAGCTTGGGGTGCCAAAACAAAATACCATAGACTGGGTGGCTTAAACAACAGAAATTAATTTTCTTGCAGTTCTGGCGGCTGAAAGTCCAAGATAAGTGCCAGCCTGGTGACAGCTCTCTTCCTGTCTTGGCCTTCTTGCTGTGTCCTCACATGGTAGAGAGAGAGAACTCTAGTATTGCTTCCTCTTATGAGTACTAATCCCGTCATGAGGTCCCCACCTCATGACCTCATCTAAACCTAATCATCTCCCAAAGGACCCATCTCCAAGTACCATCACATTGGGGGTTAGGGCTCCAACATATAATGAATTTGGGGAGGACAGAATTCAGCCATAGCAATGTTCTCCCCTCGGTGTCTCTTCTTATAAGCACACCAGTCATATGGTATTGAGGGCTCATCCTAAGCCAGCATGACCTCATCTTAACCAATTACATCTGCAATGACCCTATTTCCAAATAAGATCACGTTCTGAGGTACCTGGGGTTAGAACTTCAACATATCTTTTGAAGGGGTACATTTCAACCTATAACAATCCTCATTTATACACATGGGTCCCCCACTTTAAAGAAGAAGGTGATAGAGGGTGGAGGCAGACTGGTTAGCTGAATCCTTTAAAAAACAACAACAACCAACTTCTGTCCTCCATGAGTGGCCCCAAAGTGGGACAGTTTCCATTTGGGAGGGGTAAGTAGATATCTGAGGACTGACTCTAGCTTGGAGGATGTACCTTTCCCGGGAAATCACAGTAATCACTGCAACCATCCCACACTGCCATCTAGAGCACCATTTCCACCACCAAAGCTCCTCTCATGGGAGGTTACATGCCTTTTCTTATTTCTCCACAGCACAGCAGAGACAAAGCCTGAACTTAAAAAAAAAAAAAACGAGCTGAATTTTTAAGGAATACGTTATTAAAATCTCCAAAAATCAGTATCACAGTATCAGAAATGGAAGAGTAGCATCCAGCTCACACAGTCAACATTACGGTGGACTGGATATTCTGAAAAACTCACTGCAAACACATAGAGAGTCTTGATAACATGCAGCCAGCACTATTTTATGTGCATGGCTGATCTCTCAAAAAAGTAAGAGAAATTAGTAATATCTGCCAATAACAGAAGCCAAGAACCCTGTTTGTGTACTGTAAAAAGAATATGATATAGCTTGTAGACAGTAAAGTGCACAAGTAAGTGTATGACCCGATGCATTTCTACATATGTATAAACCTATAAAACCACTATGCAGATCAATATTTAAAACATTTCCAAAACGTTAGAAGGCTCCATCATGCCTGTTTCTAGTCAATACCCCCAAAAGATAACCATCATTCTGATTTCTATCTCTATAGATTCGTTTTGCCTTTCTTGAACTTCACGTAAATGGAATCAAATAGTCTGCTTGGTTTTAATGGTTGGTTAGAGGAACAGGAGGCAAGTCTTTTGTCAGGGTAAAATGGTGAAGCAAAATTGAGACCCCCTGAAGACAGGAGCCATTAAGACCTCATCCTTGGTGAAAGAACAGGCTAGAAAAAAAAGTCTTATCTGCTAGCAAAGGGGACCAAGAAGAAGATGTTTGTTTTAGGCCACAGCTCTGATGAAAAAAGTAGAAGACTTCTTTAAGAAATCATAATTAGGGAATTCCCTGGCAGTCCAGTGGTTAGTACTTAGTGCTTCCACTGCAGGGGCAAGGGTTTGATCCCTGCTCAGGGAACTAAGATCCCATATGCCATGTGGTGCAGCTAAATAAATAATTTTTAATAAGAAAAAAAGCCAGTAAAAAGAAATCATAATTATAAATCTGCCTTCATGTGGGTTTAAATTTATACTACTCACATACTGTTGGAAATCCCAAGCCTAGATATTAATTTAAACTGTTCCTTGGTTGATAACATCACGGGTACCTGGCAGAAGCATAGTAAGCTCATTTTGAAGGAACATACCCCAAATCCAGGCACTGTAGTATTCCTACAGATTAAGATAAACAAGAATTACCAAATGCACAAGGAAACAAACATCTAAGGCCAAGAGTAAATTTAAAAGGAATCATAATTATAGTCCAAAGCACATCAGATATTAGAATTCTCAAATGCAGAATAAAAATGTTACACTTAAAATGTTCACAGAAATAAAAGAGGGACTTAAAAGGAACAGGAGACCATAAAAATGAAAAAGAACCAAAGAATTACTAGATGTAAAAAAAAATAACAGAAATAAAAACCTTAGTCACTGAATAAACCTCAGTGAATGAATTAAGCAACAGATCACACATTACTAAAGAAAGAATAAGTGAGTAGGAAGATAGATCTGAATTATCCAAAATGCTTTGGAAATAAACTAAGACGTGAGTAGACAGGAAAGAAGATGAAACATGGATGTTAGAATGTGGATATCCGTTATATGTTTAATTGAAGTTTCAGAAAGATTGAAATAAAATTATTGGAGAGAAAAGATTTTGAAAGGATAATAGCTGAGAATTTCCCCAACTTATCAAAGATATTAGTCTTAAGACTCAAGAAGTACATAAACTGCAGGCAAGGTAAATTTTTAAAACTATGCATTAAAGTGGCAGTACAAAATATCAAAGACACGGAGAATACTGTAAACATAACCAGAGAGAAAAAGTAGGTTACATACAAGAAGACAACAGTCAGACTGACAGTACCCTTCTTAATAGCCACGATGGAAGATGAAAGAAAGTGAAAGAACATCTGCAGAGTGGTTAGAAAAGAAAACAAGCAAAAAACTATTAACTTGTAACTGTATACCTTGCTAAATTATCATCCCCAAATGAGGCAAAATAAAGACATCTTCAGGGGAAAACTAACTAACAACCGACAAAGAAATCCCCAAACAAATTAACACTGAACAATTTTTAAGAATGTGTTTTAGAAATAATAACAATGATCTTTGAAGGAAGGCCTTAGATACAAGAAGAAATCATGACAAATAATTTAGTGAACATATGGTTAATGTAAAAGCTTATTGAATAAACAATAATACTGAATTTGGAGAGTTAAAAAGATAAAACTAAAACTTTCTACATTCGTAATATGAAAAATGAATGGGAAGTCACTGGAGTTAAAATGATCAAAGGGTATTCACATGCCTTCCCTTATTTCCCATTAGCAATGAGATACTGAAAACAAGACATATTTGATCTAACATTCTTTGGGAAGGAGTAAAGATATTGAATAATTTTATGTTTTGTTTTGTTTTTATTTTTGTTTTTTGGCCACATCATGCAGCATGCGAGATCTTAGTTCCCCGACCAGAGATGGAACAAATGCCCCCTACAGTGGAAGCACAGAGTCTTAACCACCGGACCGCCAGGGAAGTCCCAATAATGTTAGATTTTTAAATAAATTTGTTAGACCTGTAAGTATAAGCTGTGAAATAAAAGCAAGCTTCCAAAATAGTAAAGGAAAAAATGGAATTAAAAATACTAATCTAAATAAGATAGGAAAGAAGACACAGAAAAGTCAGGAAAAGTAGAAGTCACAAAAGACAATGGTATAAATGTCATAGCTATAATATTATCAGACAAAATAGATTTTATGGCAAAATAACTTTTTTGGGATAAAGAAGTTACATAATGATAAAAATTTCAATTTACCAGGAGGCGAATCATAGTAAGAAGAAGGAGGAGGAGGGAGAGGGGGAGGAAGAGGAGAGGAGGAGAATTTGTCACCAGAAAACTACCCTGAAAGAAAGGGATGTCTCTAAACAAAAAGTTAACAATAAAAGAAGGAATCTAGGAACATTAGGAAGAAAGAAGAATCCGAGTAGGCAAAAATATGGAAAAATACAGTAGGCTTTTGTTCCCCTTTTGTCTTCCAAAATGTGTTTGATCGTTGAAGCAAAGATTACAACCCTGTCTAATGTGGTTCTAAATAGAGGTAATACTTAAAATAATTATATTACAAATAGGTGAGGGAAAAAGGACCTAAAGGGAGGTAAGATTTCTATACTTGAATTGGTAAAATGATGACATCAGTTGACTGTGATGAATTATATATATATAGTAATACCTAGAGCAACCACTAAAAACTGTACAAATATATTTAATTAAGAGCACAAATTATTATCTATAAAATAAGCTACAAGGATATATTGTACAACACAGGGAATATAGCCAATATTTAATAATAACTATAAATGGAATATAACCTTTAAAAATTGTAAATCACTATATTGTACATCTGTAACTTGTATAATATTGTACATCAACTATACTTCCGTTAAAAAAAAATAATTAGTTGTTGTTTTAAGCCACACAAACATACAAGAAAGAACCCCATAGATTAGCCATCAGGGAAATGAAAATCAAAAACACAATGAGGAGTCAGCCAAGATGGCAGAGTAGAAAGACACTGAGCTCACCTCCTCTAGAACAATCATCCATGAAAAAGATCGGAACCTACCAGAAAAGATGCTCTACAACTAAAGACATACAGAAGAAACCACAACAAGATGGGTAGGGGGGCAGACTCGCGATATAATCAAGCCCCATACCCCTGGGTGGGTGACCCACAAACTGGAGAATAATCATAGTGCAGAGGTTCTCCCACAGGAGTGAGAGTTCTGAGCCCCACATCAGGCTCCCCAGCCCGGGGGTCCTGCACTGGGAACATAAGCCCCCAGAAAATTTGGCTTTGAAGGCCATTGGGGTTTAATTTCAGGAGTTCTGGGAAATAGAGACTTCACCCTTAAAGAGTACACACAAAATCTCACATGTACTGGGACCCAGGGCAAAAGCAGTAATTTGATAGGTGCCTGAGCCAGACCTACCTGCTGATCTTGGAGAGTCTCTTGGAGAAGCAGGGGGCAGGTGAATCACCCTGGGGACACAAACACTGGCGGCAGCCACATACGGGAGCTTTCTACCATGTGGACACTGCTGTTGGAGGCCATTATTGTGGGATCCTCCCTCTAGCTCATTAGAGCCAAGACCTGGCCTCAACCAACAGCCTGTAGGTGCCAGTGCTGAGACGCCTCAGGCCAAGCAACTAACTGCGCAGGGACATAGCCCCAGCCATTAGCAGACAGGCTGCCTAAAGACATCCTGGGCCCACAGCTGCCTCTAGACCTGCTCCTAACCACAGCCCTGCCAACCAGAGGGCCAGGTCCCGGCTCCACCCATCAGTGGGCAGGCACCGGCCCAGCCCTCCAGGAAGTCTACTTTAGCCTCTGGACCAGCCTTACCCACCAGGGGGCAGACACCAGACGCAAGAAAACCACAGTCCTGCAGCCTGTGGATCCAGTCTGCCCACAGCAAGCCAGACCCTGCTCTGGGACCAGCAGGGCCTCAGCCCTGCCCACGATTAGGTCAACACAAGCTTCAGGACACCCTGGATCCTGTACCCAATAGCATCAGGAACCAGCCTCCTCCTCACCCCCCCACCGCCCCAGTGATCTGACACCAGTTCTGGGGTCCCTGGGCCCTGCAGCCAGACTCCAGGACCTGATTCTGCCTGCCAGTCGTCTGCCACTAACCCCGGGACCTGGCTTCACCCACCAGTGTCTTCACCCACCCAGAGTCTTCTGGGCCATGACTCTGCCCACCAGTGAGTCAGCACTAGCCCTGGGGCCCCCTGGGGTTCTACAGTCAGTCATTTCGTGACTAAACCTCCCCAGCCAGCAGTCAGAAGCCTCCACACAAGGCAGGGTCTGGCAACCAATCAGACTAGGGGCCAAGCAAGCCCACCGGACTGCCCACATAGTCAGCCCCCCACAACAGAAGGACCCATGCAGGCCTCACAGGGGGAACCCCTAGAGCATATAGCTAGGGTGATGAGAGGGGAGTGTGCTGCTGAGACACATAGGACGTCTCCTACAGAAGGGCACCTCTCCAAGGTTGGGAAATGTAACTAACCTACCAGATACATAAAAATACAAATAACAACATAGGCAAAATGAGGCAGCAGAGGAATATGTTCCAGACAAAGGAACAAGATAAAACCCCAGAAGAAGAACTAAGTGAAGTGGAGATAGTCAATCCAGCCGAGAAAGAGCTCAGGGTAATGATCCTAAGTGTGATCAAAGAACTCAGGAGAAGAATGGATGCACAAAGTAAGAAGTTAGAAGTTTTTCACAAAGAGTTAGAAAACATAAAGAACAACCAGAGATGAAAAATACAATAACTGAAGTGACAAATATACTAGAAGGAATCAACAGTAGACTAAATGATACAAAGGAATGGATCAGCTGAAAGCATTTCCTCTAAGATCACGAATAAGACAAGGATGCCCACTCTCACCACTTTTATTCAACATAGTATTGGAGGTCCTAGCCACAGCAATCGGACAAGAGAAGGAAATAAAAGGAATCCAGTTTGGAAAGGAAGAAGTAAAACTGTCACTGTTTGCAGATGATATAATACTATACATAGAAAATCCTAAAGACACCATCAGAAAACTACCAGAGCTCATCAATGAATTCAGTAAAGTTGCAGGAAACAAAATTAATCTACAGAAATCTGTTGCATTTCTATACACAACCAATGAAATATTGGAAAGAGAAATTAAGGAAACAATTCCATACACCATCTCATCAAACAGAAAAAAATACCTAGGAATAAACCTACCTAAGGAGGTAAAAAACCTGTACTCAGAAAACTATAAGATACTGATGAAAGAAATTGAAGATGATACAGATGGAAAGATATACTGTGTCCTTGGGTTGGAAGAATTAATATTGTTAAAATGTCCATACTACCCAAGGCAATCTAAAGATCCAATGCAATCCCTATCAAAATACCAATGGCATTTTTCACAGAACAAGAGCAAATAATTTTTAAAAGACCTTCAATAGCCAAAACAATCTTGAGAAAGAACAGAGCTGGAGGAATCATGTTCCCTGACTTTATACTATTCCACAAAGCTACTGTAATCAAAACAGTATGGTACTGTCACAAAACCAGATACACAGATCAATGGAAAAGAATAAGGAGCCCAGAAATGAACCACACACTTACAGTCAATTAGTCTATGACAAAGGAGGCAAGAATATACAATGGAGAAAAGGCAGCTTCTTTAATAAGCGGTGCTGAGAAAACTGGACGGCTACAAGTAAAAGAATGAAATTACAACATTCCCTAACACCATATACAAAAATAAACTCAAAATGGATTAAAGACCTAAATGTAAGAGCAGATACCATAAAACTCCTAGAGGAAAACATAGGCAGAACACTCTTTGACATAAATGGTAATAATATTTTTGGGGGGATTCATCTCCTAAAGCAAAGGAAATGAAAGCAAAAATAAACAAATGGGACCGGATTAAACTTAAAAGCTTTTGCACAGCAAAGGAAACCATTGGCATAATGAAAAGACAACCTACTGAAGGGGGAAAATATTTGCAAATGGTATGTCCTATAAGGGGTTAATATCCAAAATATATAAACATTTCATACAACTCAAGATCAAAAATCAACTCAATTAAAAAATTGGCAGAAGACCTGAACAGACATTTTTCCAAAGAGGAAATGAACATGGCCACAGGCACATGAAAAGATGCTCAATATAGCTAATCATCAGGGAATGCAAATAAGAACCATAACGAGATATCACCTTACACCTATCAGAATGGCTATCATCAAAAAGAAAACAAATAACAAATGTTGGTAAAGATGTGGAGAAAAGGGAACCCCTTACACTGTTGGTGGGAATGTAAATTGGTGCAGCCACTGTGGAAAAGAGTATGGAGGTTCTCAAAAAACTAAAAGTAGAACTACCATAGAATTCAGCAATTCCACTCCTGGGTATATATCCAAAAAAAACCAAAAACACTAATTCAAAAAGATATAGGCACCCCGATGTTTATAATAGCATTATTTACAATTGCCCAGATATGGAAGCAACCTAAGAGTCCATCAAAAGATGAATGGATAGAGGATTTGGTTTATATTTACAACGGAATACTACTCAACCATAAAAAAGAATGAAATTTTGCCATTTGCAACAACATGGATGGACTTGGAGGGTATTATGCTAAGTGAAATAAGTCAGACAGAGAAAGACAAACACTGTATGATATCACTTACATGTGGAATCCAAAAAATAAAACAAACTAGTGAATATAGCAAAAAAGAAGCAGACTCAGAGATATAGAGAACTAGTGGTTACCAGTGTGGAGAGGGAAGCAGGGAGGGGCATTATAAGAGCAGAGGATTAAGAAGTACAAACTATTATGTATAAAATAATGTACAAGGATATATTATATAACACAAGGAATATAGCCAGTATTTTATAATAACTATTAATAGAGTATAAAATTGTGAATCATTATATTGTACACCTGTAACTTATATAATATTGTACATCAAATATACTTCAATTTTTTTAAATTTGAAAAGAAAAATTAAATCACTATGTTGTACACCATGAATTCTCATAGTGTTATAGGACAATTATACTTCAAAAACAAGCAAAGAAACTCATAGAAAAAGAGATCCAAAGGCAGGATGTGAGGGGAAGAGGAACTGGATGTAGGTACTCAAAAGGAACAAACTTCCAGTTAAAAATAAATACTAGGGATGTAATGTACAACATGATAAATACAATTGACACTGTTCTATGTTATATATGAAAGTAGTTAAGAGAGTAAATGTTAAGAGTTCTTATCACAAGGAAAAACATTTTTCTCTATTTCTTTAATTTTGTGTCTCTATGTGATGATGGATGTTCACTAAATTGATTGTGGTAATCATTCCATGACGTATAAATGTCAAATCATTATGCTGTACACCTTAGACTTCTATAGCGCTGTATGTCAATTATATCTCAATTGAAGTGGAAGGAAAAAGAATGGTTAATATTAAAAACACTGACAATATCAAGTGTTGGAAAATAATATGGAGCAATGAGAATTCTTATACACTGCTGATTAGAGTGTACAACTAGTTTGGAAAATTCTTTACCAGGATCTACTAAAGCTAAACGTATATAAACCTTACGTTATAGCAATTCCTTCCCTTGTTACATACTCAACGTAAGTGTTCATGTCCATCAAAAGACATGTATAATAATATTCAAAGCAGATTTATTCATAACAGCAAAAACTGGAAACAAATGTCCATCAGCAAATGAATACATAAATTATGGTATGTTTATACAATAGCATACTAATTAGCAATACAAAAAATGAACTATATATACATGCAACATCATGGTTAAATCTCACTGTGCCTTGCTGGGATCAAGCTCTCTGCATTGCAGTCAGGAAATTGCTCTATGCAGTGAGCTGGGTAATTGTGGGGCTTACCCTGTTACTTGTCCTTCTCTCAGGGATCTCGGTCTTGTGCTGCCTACTGTCCACTGCCTGAAAGCAACTGCTCATATATTTTTGTCTGGTTTTACAGTTAAGGCAAGAAGACCAGTCTAGTACCAGTTACTCCAACATGGCCAGAAGTAGAAGTCCTGAGTCATTATTAAGCAATAGTATCAGGACTTCCCTGGTGGTCCAGTAGATAAAACTCCGTACTCCCAATGCAGGGGGCCCGGGTTCAATCCGTGGTCAGGGAACTAGATCCCACATGCATGCCACAACTAAGAGTCCACACGCCACAACTAAGAGTCCCGTATGCTGCAACTAAAGATCCCACATGCCACAACAAAGATCCAGCATGCCACAACTAAGACCCAGCACAGCCTAAATAAATAAATAAAAATTAGACTATTTAAAAAAAAAAGAAATAGTATGAACTGCACTCAGGAAAATTGGATGTAGGGATGGAGGAAAAATGACTAGGTAACCGTAGGAGCCTTTACTCATACTGGAACCACAGACACAGGATATTTAGGTGAAAGGATGATTAGTAAATTTTTGATATGGTATGACTGAGATGCTGTAATAGTTAAAGGCTAATCTGCTATAACAGAGAGACCCCAAAATGCAATGATTTAAATATTAAGTGTGTTTGTTTGTGGAATGGTCTAGTACTCTCCAGTCAGGTAGCTCTGCTCTGTGAGGTCATACAGGGACCCAGGCTGGTGAGGCAGCTCTGTGCACTGGTCACACCTAACTTTCAAGGCTGCATTAGTCATCACCATACCTGGCAAGCTGCATGCAAAAGAGAAAGTGATAATACACATACCCAGTGTTTTAAGTCAAGATCCAGAAGTGGCATGCATCCCTTTGTTTACGTTGTATTGACAAGAATTAGTCACACTGGTCACACCTAACCACAATGTGAGCTGAGAAATATAGTTGATAGCTGGATATCTGTTCAGCTAAAATTCTAGTATAATGGAAGAATGGGAGGCTAGGTTAGTGACAGGGTGTGAGGCGGCCAACAATCAGCAAGTGTGCCATGGATGTCGTGGACCCTCCAAGTGAAATGCTCAGAAGATAGCTCTATATAGAGGTCTGGTATTGGACAGAGTTCTCAACTGGAAATGGACTCAGAAGCCATCAGCATATAAGTGGGAGTCAAGGACATGAATATTGATGAAATCACCCAAATGACTTGAGAACTAGAACAGAACTCTGGGAGAACAATAACTCTGAAGGAGGAAGGGAGGAAGGAGATCCCAGGAAGGAAATTACGAAGGAAGGATCGGAGAAGTAGGAGGAAAACTATGTAGTTTCAGAGAAGCCTAAGGGAAAGGAATTTCAAGAAGGAAGTGGTCAATAGAGTCACCATATGCAGAGAACACAGATAATATAAGTACAAAAATACATTCATCGGATTTTATTGTCAATTCAACTGGAATTAATCTAATCAATATATGAAGAATAAACAAATGAATGTTGAATGAGGTAATAAAGCCCCAGAGGATTAATAATGGAAACAAAAGGACAGATTAGGGCAGTAGAAAAGGGTGATTTTCAGTAGGGATAGAGTTGAAACATGATTGGTTGTGAGGTGACAATTGTTGAAGTTGGGTATATGGGAATTTATTATATTAACCTCTTTACTTTTGTGTATGGTTAAAATTTTCCAAGGGAAAAAAAATGGTTTTAAAAAATCCCTCCTTTCCCCTAAAGGGAAAGCTACAGACAGGGAGAAAATATCTGCAATATATACATATTTGACAAAGGACTTATATACTATGTAAAGAATATGTAAAGAACTCCTATAATTCAACAAGAAAAGACAGAATATGTAAAGAATTCCTATAATTCAACAAGAAAAGACAGCAACCCAATAGAAAAATAGGCAAAAGGTTTGAAAAAGGACTTCACAAAAGAGGTAATACAAATGGCCAATAAACATATGTCAAGGGTCTCAGTCTCGTTTGTCATTGGAGAAATGCAAACTAAAACCACAGAGATATCTCTATATGCCCAGCAGAATTACAAGAATGAAAAAAAAATTATACCATCGAATTTTAGCAAGAATGTGGAACAGCTGTGAGTCTCATATAGTGCTGAGCAGGGTGTAAATTGGTATAACCACTTTAGAAAATGGTTAGTGTTTACCAAAGCCGAACATAGGCATACTCAATAACCCAGATATTTCACCCTCAACAGAAATGTGACCCAAAGTCATATACAAGAATGTTCATAGCAGCACTATTTGTAATTGCCAAAGACTGGAAATAAGCTAAATGTCCACCATAATAGAATGGATAAATTGTGGTATGTTCATACAATACTATGCAGTAATGAATATGAACGGATGACTGCTCCATACAAGAGAGATGAACCTCATGAACATAATTTTAAATGAGAGAAACTATACACAAAATACTACATACTATATGGTTCCACTTATATAACATTCAAAAAGCAGCAAAACTAATCTATGATTTTAGAAGTTATCATAGAGATTACATTTGGGGAGGATGGTGGAAGTAGTGACTAAGAAGGAACCAGGGGAGGTTTCTGGGATGTGGCAATTGCTCTGTTTCTTGATCTGGGTGACGGGTTACAAGCATGTGTTGAGTTTGTGATAAATTAATAATCTTCACATTTAATATTTATATACTT
The DNA here is from genome assembly GCF_951394435.1 of Stenella coeruleoalba. Lineage (NCBI taxonomy): Eukaryota > Metazoa > Chordata > Mammalia > Artiodactyla > Delphinidae > Stenella > Stenella coeruleoalba. Next base: position 13,902,781 of record NC_137159.1, on the reverse strand, counting down.
TTATGGAGATATATTGCCCTTCAGTAAAAACTTTAATTAAAGGGGAAAAAGAATGTATTTTCCCTAGATGGCTGAAAATGGTTAAAGAAGGAACAGATGGGGAAGGTACTGTCCATTTGTTCCATCCTTTTCTTGTCCTACTCCTCTCCTTTTTAGCTGATTAATACATGTCACGAGGCATCAAAAGCCTTTCCCAATTCCCACCTATGGTTCACCCTATAGGAATATTATTTCAGAAAACACTAGTACTGCACTCAGGCTATGGAATAATTCTCAGATAAATAAGCAACTTGTAGTTAACACCACATATTCCTAGACTAAAAACTCTAAGCTGCTTGAAGAAACTCGAGGTCTCTGATTACCAGATTCTAAATAAAACACATATATTGTCCCAGAATGGGTTAATTAGATACATTCCTCCTTAGAGTTAAAGGAATGTAACTGAATGAATTATTGTAGTCTTTTTGTTAGCCCTTAGAAAACTTTTGAAATTGTAAAGGAGCCTTTCTCCAATCTCTGTATAACCCAGTCTGGTGCATACTATACCATAAACTGTCTTTTGCTTTGGTTATGTTACCTCTCATCCTCTCCACGGCCATGAAAATATAGCCGAGTCTGTAAGTCTGCCCTCAGTCAGTAACAGCAGAGAGTATGCTTGGCTGAAAGCTGCTCTCATGTCTCCTGATCCCTGTTTTGGAGATATTTGGGGGAAGGGAACGAGTTTGGTGCTAAACTCTTGAGGATGGTCTTTAATACCTTACACAGGTTTCTCTCCGAATAAAAACGCTGGTTAAATATGTGCCATTTTGATGAATAAATGTAAATAGCATGACATATTTCAGAGCAAGTAGGTTATATCAGGACTAGTTTTTTCAACAGATGAACTCCTGATTCATTTTCCTTCCCAAAGATGGTGACATGGGAAGTGTCCAACCACCTGTCCAAATCTGGGCTTTCAGCACCTGCTGTCACGCTATTGCCAGTTAACTGCATGTTCTTCTGTGGATCCTGACAGGTGAACTGTTTACAGATTCTTGCAAATGTAGCGTGTCTTTTGTTAAATGATGAGTGTGCCAATTCATTCACAACAGGGACATCAACAATCTAAATTAAGGCAGAAGATTGGACAAAAGGGCCTTCACATTTGCTTCTGACACTCAGATTCTATTATTTGAAACAATAAAACTATAAGAACCCTCTCTCATAAAAAAAAAACCCACTAAGTGCTATTAAAGCAAAGCATTACACATTAAGATTGGCCACAGTCCAACCATGTTCAATACTAACAAATAACTTGAATAATACTGTCTTAAAAGTCCAAGATATTGCTGTGTTTGGCATTTTAAGTGATGTCTCCTATCCAAGCCTCTGGCAACAAAGCTGGGAGTCAGCTTGAGGTATTTTGTTCCAGAAACCTATTGTTTTAGCCACATGGCTCAGGAAATTAGTAAAACTAAATGGAGAGCATTTAAACAATAAAACAAAAGGGGCCCTGAAAATATCAGAGTTCTAACTTCCCTTTTGCCGTGTCTGAAACCCTACTACTTTGTCTTTGTGAAAGGACCTCCTAAAACTCCAAATTAGTTACCCTTATGGAAACACGTCACCAGATGCTTTATCAACAAATAGATGATGTTCTCAAAGTACATTCCCAAATGAAAAAAGCTTGTAGAATTTTACTAACAGTAGCAACACTGACTAAATATATATACACTGTATATGAAAGTCATTTTTCTATTATACAACTGATTGCATGGTTTATGGAAAAACTGGTTAAGACTGTTAGTCATTAACCTTTTATAAGGGAGCCAAGGAATGAGATTTCTGTCTTTCCTACCCCATCCCCCTAAATGTTTTCCAGGAAATGGAAACTTTTCCCTTTGTTGAAACATTTTAAAGTTTACTATTTTGAATATCATAAAATGAATTTTCCTGGCTTCTTGTGCAAATAGTACTGGTAAATGTTTTTCTTGATGACATAGTCATTGTCGGCCAGATAGTGATATCCTCTCAGGAAATTATCTGCCACTGTACCACAAGTGACTGTTTTTTGTTTTGTTGTTTTATTTCTTTTTTTCTTAAATATTCTACCCCTTACTATAATACTACTGTGACTATGACGTGCCAGGCCTGCCTCTAGCAGGCTCCACCCCTACCCCTACTCCATAGTCTCTCTACATGTAGCCTCTATTCTATTGACTGGGAAGCTAGATCACCAAGCTCATTCAAATTCTATGTAAAGAATAAATTCTCTCTGAGTAAGCATCTGCATGGCTCTTCATTCATTTAGTAGATGCTTATAAGAAAACACTAAGTATTCATCAGTGGTTGAATGGATTAAGATGCGGTGTATATTGAATATACGTACACACACACGTATACACACACCTACATACACACACACACAACACACACAATGGAACATTATTTAGCCATGAGAAAAAATGAAATCCTGCCAATTGTGAAAACATGGATCTTGAGGGCACTATGCTAAGTAAAATAAGTCAGAGAGAGAAATACGTATATCACTTACATGTTGAATCCAAAAAAGCCAAACTCACAGAAACAGAGAATAGAATGGTGGTTACCAAGGGCTGGGGGTGGGAGAAATGGGGAGACGTTAGTCAGAGTACAAACTTCCAGTTAGAAAATGAATAAGTTTGGGGGATCTTATGCACAGCATTGTGAATATAGTTAACAATATTGTATTACATATTTGAAAGTTGCTAAGAGAGTAGATCTCAAATGTTCTTACCACAAGAAAAAGAATCATGTAATTGTATGACATGATGGTGTTCGCTAATGCTACTGTGGTAATTGGCGATATATAAATGTATCGAGTCAACACATCCTACACCTTAAACTTACATAATGTTATACGTCAATTATCTCTCAATAAAGTTGAAAATAAACAAAACAAAAAGGAAACACATAGTGCACCCATCTTTTTGGGTGCCTCTGTATTCTTAAGCTCTTTTCTTATTAGATAAATATGCTACAAATACAGTTAGATATCCTCTGTGTCAATACTAAGAATGAGTTTTAAAACAGACTGTGAATAAATACTCAAGCACCATTTGTTTAACATACAATGTGAAGAGCCTATTATCCCATCATGAACATAAACCACCAAGAGAATGTGAAAAACAAGTAAGCAATTTAGCACCAGAGTAAAGGCAAATATAATTTTGACAAAAGTCAGTTTCCTATAGTTATACTTTCTACAAATGCACTTATTTTTAAATGAAAATATGGTAGAAAGAATCCTGAACAAGGTAGGTAGATAGACTCTTATCCACAGGTTACAAAGAGGCCACCACCACCGGCTTTGACTGCTTGACACATTGTTTTAAAAAGAAATCCCAACCCTTAGGTGGAGTATATACACTGCTGCCCCACCGCTCCCTACTCAGAGTCTGTTTCCATGGGCCCTGACATAGTCATATCTTTAACTATGGTGGTTGTCCTGAGTTCTGATCATTTATTAAGTGGGAATTCCTTCTGTTCTACCTGTTGCACAGGGATATTAGAGAGTATTAGAAAGTAAAGTGATCTACTGTATACAAAACAATGAAAACCTTTGGTGAGAAGATGGTACAAAAAATTAAACAAAGAGATTGCCTAAATTGATCAATGTACTCATATTACTGACAACAAAGAGCAAGAACAGAATGATCAAAACACAGATGATTCAAAAGTAACATTTAAACAATTAAATCCATTTTTTCTTCTCTAAATTTTTAATCAGATCCAATAGCAAAAAGGACTCAACACTTCTCTCTGTACCTTTTGACCCTTTGGTAGAGTTTTAAGGAATAATAAAATGACCAAGGGGGAAAATGAGGGAGCAAGGAGAAAGATTACATGAATAATCTTCCAGGCTCCCACATAATCTAAAGAAGAGATAATTTTAAAAAGTATGTTACTGCAGGAAAAAAGTTAAGATTTTTTTTCTTGGAGTAGGCCATAAATATTGATATCTTCATCACTATTAATGGGTACTAAAAATATAATCTCTTCTGTTTTATCTTTTCCACCTATACTAGATGGGGAGTAAAATGTTTGGTAAAGGGTAAAATTAGAAAATATTTTTTAAATTCAAGCAAACAATTATTGATTATCTACTCTGGGTCTAATGTATTAAAGACATAACAGTATATTATAACATTACTGTAAGGCCAACTGGCCCGAGGCAGGGGAACACAATCAGATTCACAGGTTGCATCAGAACGAAATTCTCCGGACCACCCAGTTCCAGAAACTGCCCTGGAGACATTCCGGATCATCCAGTTCCAGGAACTGACCTGGGGACTTTGAAACCAGCCCAGCCTTCCCGCCTTTCGAGGGGCGGGACTAACGGTCCCCCAGGATACCCGAAAAGACCACCAAATAAGGAATACCCTGCGCCCTCCTAGATTCACCGCACCCCTTTCCCTTCTTCCCCTATAAAATCTTGCCCAACCCTCACCCGGGCGCGACTTCTCTGGCCCCCTTTCTCTCGGACCAGTGAACCTCGCCCGGGAGCGCTCCCTAATAAAGCTCACTCGAAGCTTTCCTCTGTTTCGTGGTGCCGTTCGTTAAGATCCGACCTTACAATTACTCCTGCCCTCATGGAGCTTATCATCCTTAAAGAAAGAAAAGACATACATAAGAAATAATTAGAGAAGACAGAAGAAAAAACTGTTGAGCAGAACACAATTACGTGTCCCACTATTACAGTTAACCAGAGTTCAGTTAACTAGAAAGCCCACATACTTGGAATCTTTTATTTTAAAATTTAATTAATTAATTTATTTATGGCTGTGTTGGGTCTTCGTTTCTGTGCAACGGCTTTCTCTAGTTGTGGCAATCGGGGGCCACTCTTCATCGCAGTGCACGGGCCTCTCACTATCGCGGCCTCTCTTGTTGCGGAGCACCGGCTCCAGACACGCAGGCTCAGTAGTTGTGGCTCACGGGCCTAGTTGCTCCGCAGCATGTGGGATCCTCCCACACCAGGGCTCGAACCCGTGTCCCGTGCCTTGGCAGGCAGATTCTCAACCACCGTGCCACCAGGGAAGCCCTGGAATCTTTAGTTAATTAAATTCACTAGGTGGCTCTAAGAATTCAAAGGTTCTTTTTAAACACAGTTAAAGTTTAGAGTCTGTCAACCTTGAATACTTCCTTCAATTCTCTGCCTCCAGGAAAATCCGACAAAAGCATTGTTTGCTATGCTTAACAATTAAGGGATGAGTCAAGCTTCCCTGGAAACCTGAACCTCTAGCAATTATTTCCTCCCTGACCTCACTGTAATATTTTTATTGCATGTCTAACATTCAAAAGGTATAATCTCTGTTTTATGCCATGCATGTTGATATATTTAATGAATAAAGCACAGTTCCTACCTTAAAGGATTCACCTGAAAAAGACACATGCATAGTTTTAATACAATGCAGTTATATAGGACAGGCATGTACAAGGTATCACTGGGTTATAAGGACACATATCAAGAAAGGTCAAGGAGCGATGGGGTTGCTCCATTATTGGTGATGCTAAGTTTGATCACTTGAGTAGGGTGACTACCACCTAAGCTTTCACTGTAAAGATATCTGCGTCTCTTTACAAGCTTGGTGGAGAAAGAAAAGATGGGTAGGAGGTGTAGAATTTCTGGAGAAAGTGGGATCTAGCCAGACAAAGCGGAGAAGAGGGGTGAAAACACTAGGCAGATGGGACAGCAAAGCACCAAGCTGAGAAAAACTAGAGCACGGGCCTGAAGAGACAGGCAGTACAGAGTGTCACGATGGGTCCAAGAGGTGGGCCAGGAACAGATTAAGAGGGGCCTTGTAATCCAGCGTTAAGGAGACTGGTTTATCTTCGGGGCTAGTACTATAGTGCAAAAAGATTACAACTTGCTGAAGGTTCTGATGATAACATATTTTTTAGCAAGAAAGTATTATTTAAATTAAGGTATGTACATTGTTTTCTTAGACATGCTATTGCACACTGAATAGACTACAGTACAATGTAAACATAACTTTTATGTGTACTGGGAAAACAAATTATTCCTGTGACTGGCTTCATTGCGATATTTGCTTTATTGCGGTGGACTGGTACCAAACCTGCAATATGTCCAAGGTATGCCTGTAGTCTCCAAAGTGCGCTGTGCCCCGGGACACTGGAGGAGAAATTTTAATTACTATTTATTTATTTATTTACTTATTTTTTGCTGTACGCGGGCCTCTCACTGTTGTGGCCTCTCCCGTTGCAGAGCACAGGCTCCGGACGCGCAGGCTCAGCGGCCATGGCTCACGGGCCCAGCCGCTCCGCGGCATGTGGGATCTTCCCGGACCGGAGCACGAACCTGCGTCCCCTGCATCGGCAGGCGGACTCTCAACCACTGCGCCACCAGGGAAGCCCCCTAATTACCTTTTAAAATATCTATACTTGCTATACATTTCAGAATGGACAATATTATATGTATGAATTGAAATCAGGACCCTAAGAGGAGGACTGGGGGTTAGGAAGAGAGAAGGAAAAGCTGTTTTGAGACTTACTAGTTACTAAAGAGCATCTCGGAGGAGCTGTTCAACAGACAGCTGTACATGAAACTGAAGATCTGGGGAGGGGCCTTTGCCTGGACATGTCGATTTGGGACATCTGCCGAAAATACGCAAGAAAAGAGCTGTGGAACGGTGGCAGAACTCTGAGAAACACAAACATTTACGATAACATGATTACTTTTTTTTTTGAAAGGAAAAGTAGAGCACAAGGAGTAGTGTTCGTACTCATTTAAAATTTTTAAAAGCTCTCAGATATTAATACAAAGTAAGTAACTGCTAGTCCTTACTATTCCCATTACTGTGAAAATGAGGCTCAGTGTATCGTGAAGGGAAAAAAATGTTTCTGCTAGTAATCGAGCAGCAATTCAGAATGAGAAAATTTAATTTTCTTACCATTTTGAGGGGCAGTCAATAAAGGGTTTTAAAGTCCCCCATGAAACCTGGACCTTTTGAAGAAATGACTGATTACAGGGTTGGGCCAGGAAAAATACAAAGTGAGCCTGGAATACCTTGTGTCAAAAGGCAAAGAAGTGTTTCAAGATCACAAAGGGATGTAAATAGGACGTAAGAGTTGGCTTACAGGGGCTCCCACTTACCAAATTTGGGATGATTTGAGCATCACAAAGAATAATGAATTTTAACACACTGAATATAAAAAGAATATGTGTCTATAGTGATATTTCAAAGCACAAGATGAAAAAATGGAAAGCTCTTCTTTCACACACAAAAAATGCCACTTAATAAATGTAGAATGAAGGATAGAATTTAAAAATCTCCAAGTCACGACTCCTATTTAATAACTGATTCAGGCTAATAATCATCAACAGATGTTAAAACCATTGGGTTAAAGTTTATTGAAGAACAGGATACTCATGTGGCCTCACAGGTTCCTTCTTAATTATCAAGTGGAAAGTACCTTACATTGCAAAGATAAGACAGATACTATCTTAGCCAAATTTAGCATCACCAACAATGGGATGAACTGACATCACCGTGCCTTCAGATGTCATACAAAAGGGAAATACAGATCATCTAGGCAATATTGTTTACTTTAAATCTAATCATGAAGAAACACTCAGACAAATCCAGAAATGTGGAACATTCCATAAGCCAACTAGCCTGTACTCTTCAAAAATGTCAGAAAAGACTTTAAAAAAAAGGGGGGGGGGGCAGGGGAACTGCTCTAGAGAAAAGAATGAAACAAAGGAGACTAAACCCAATCATAAAGTTTGCCTGAGTTCCCAATAAAAACAAAACAGAAACATATAAAGATATAGAATATTTTGGGAGCAACTGGGGAGTACAAATTGTATACTAGATATTATTAAATCAATGTTAAATTTCCTGGGTGTGATAATGGTGTGGTGGTTATATAAAAAATGTTCTTGTTCTTAGGAGTTACATGGTACATTTTAGTGGCAAAGAAGCATCATGATGACTGAAATTTACTTTCAAAGGGATCAGCAAAAAAGAAAAAAAAAGAGAGAAAGGAAAAAAAATTATAGACATAGAAGAGATAAAGCAAATATAACAGAATGTAAACACCTGGTGAATTAGAGAAATGAATGTTCATTGTACTATGTTTCCACCTTTCTATAGTTAAAAATTTTTTCAAAATAAAAAGTCAGGAAAAATATATAAAGTAATCTATGTGTGGCCAATACGCTATAGCTGATTTTATTTACATGAATGTACTCATAAGTGATTTAATACTTTAAAAAAAGCCCATCATGAAATTCCTTCCCATCAAAGCTAACCAAGGGGGACTAACATCACCTCTGGCTAGTGTCAGCAACGTAATTTGTCTTGTTTTTACCCCCACGAGTCAAGAATCATATTTGACTTACCTGTGAAATTAACAAACCAGCAAAACACTTATAGCACTCAGCCACCTTATCAAAAACAATTTTAAAAAAGCTGTAATCTTCTGGTTTTAAAATAATTTATTTCATAGGTCTGTTTTAATTTCATGTCTCAGAGCATACATTATTTAACCAAGAGGGGCTGGACACAGATTGTAAAAAGGGAGGAAACATTTAGAAACTCCCTCAATTCCATTAGAATTTGATCCTACCTTGTAAAGTCTTGCTAGGATAAATTTCTATCATACTTCTTTTGTGCTTACAAAAAGACATTAACTTCTGAATTTCCAATGTTGTAAATAAAAATTTTTACAACTAAGTATGCATTCATATTGACACAGAAGGCAACCAAATAATTGTCATCAACGTTAGCAAAATGTATATTTCCTGTCACTGCACTAACATTAAATTAAACGTCAAACCACAAAAACTTGGTGACTAACATTAAAAAGGCAAGCTGTAGGATACGCAAAGCTTATAAAGGACAAATTGCACGTGGTTAAGATGGGACATCATTTGACAAGGGCTGGTGGTGTGCATATGGCTGCTTTTTTTTGTAAGAAGGCCACCGGCAAACAGGGCAACAGTGTCGGCCCCCAGCCAACCACATCACAATGCAATTCTGATGGAACACATGACCACAGGGCAACCCCATTAGCAAACATCCATTTTCAAAATTCTCTAGGCAAACAACACATTCAGTACAGTGCAGCATATCAGCAGGCCAAGTTGACCAATCAGGTTCCATGTCTTCGTTAGTGCTATATGATCCATATGACCGCCCCTTCCTTGCATAAGGGCTGGTCTGACAATATTTATTGGCACATGAACAAGCCTCAGGATCACAGTGACTTGCTCTTCCTGGAGAATTGTGAACTACGTTTCGTTTATCTTCAAATACTTCCTTCTCGCTGCTAAAAGTGTCTGTGCTCTCACTGTCTGAGTCATTTTCAATATCTTGAGGACCTTCCAACATTTCCTCTTCAGACTGGACTCCAAGGCATTTAAATCGCCACACTGGCAAGTTTTTTATATAATCAGTTGGTATCAGAGGGTGAAGCCAAAGGTCAGGGAAAGCTAATCGCTCCAAGAACAAGTCGGGGTCTTCGTCCCAATCAGATTCTACAGGGAAGTTCTGAAAAGAAGCAATCGGGTGGAAGAGGTAGCTGGTGTACCAGTCCCACAGACTTGATAACCACTCTAAGTTATTGGCATTGACTTCATCATTGTTGTTGTTGCGCCGTCTCTTCTTTTCAAAGTAATCGACTAGTAAACCATGTCCAAGGTATGTACTAAGAAACAAGGCTGGGTGTGAAGAATAAAACATCCAGTCTGCCCTGACCCATGAGGCCAGCGTGGTTGTATTGGAATATCTCAACAATTTTAAGCTATACTCATAAAAGCTGTCTAAGTAAGGGAGCTGTAAAAAGCCCAACACAGGTAGCCAGGAAATAATTAATAGAGAATTATATGTCCCTAAAGTGCTTATGAGAACCACAAATCGTTTTATGGTAGCTCCTTGTGTGATAAATAAGTCCATCCAAGCCATAAGATTAACTAGAACCAAGCTCAAAACAAACAAATCATTTACTTCAGGTTGTACTGAGCGCAAAAATGAATCCATGGCCTGAAGGGATATAAATTCGCCCGTGTGGTTTCCATACCTGTAAATTCCTTCAGGAGTTCTAAGTATGTATGATGGCATGTTATATACACCAATATCTGTCATATAACTCTTGTTGTCCCAATTTTCCACATTTACAAAAATAAACTCAACTCTTCCAGTAAACTTTATGCTTAGTGCAGAGAAGAAAGCTGGGGGTTGGTCAAGGTTTGCAAATAGGTATATTTTTACCCAGTATTGATCACTTTTATTCCATTCTTCTTTCAAACGTTCAGCATTATAAATGGTTTTGATGCGTGAAGCTGCATGAGCAGTTATCCACTTAAAAATGTGCTCTACTTCAATCTTGCGCCCACTGTATTCTTTAAGCATGACTTTCCCTTTAGAAGTACTTGTTTGTGGAACAGACATAATGAGTGTGGATCGTACCCAGCCTCTTCTCCTGCAGTATCTATAAGAGAGGAGACTGTAAGTAAATAGCTAGGCCGCTAAATGAGCCAGCTTGCTTATCTTCACTGTTGTGCAAACAGTTTGTCTTTTCCCTGACACATTTCCTTAGCACTTGAAAGATACCCTCTCCCCAAAAACAAATTACCTGTAAACAGTCAAAAGTAGTACCAATACCTGGCAGTTGTATAAGAGGAAAAGCAAGCTCTCTTTTTATCATATTTTTCGTTTGTATCTCTATGTTTCTTTTCTTTCTTTTCTTTCTTTTTTTTTTTTTAAAGAAAAGTGTAGCTTGAAAAGCCTTAGAGTCAAGAGAATCGGCAAGTACTTCCAGCATCTACTATGAAACTACTAATGCATTATGTGCTAATAAGATCCTAAAGATAATAGGAAAATAATTCCTGTTCACAAAGAATTTAAAATCCTATTAAGGAGACAAAAGTATAAAACTGTATATATTCTATTACTAAATAATGTAAAGGAAGTTCAAAAAAAGGGAGTATCACTGGGAGTTTGGGCTGGTGCAGATTTCATGAAAAGTTTGGGAATTGAACTAGCTCTCGAAGGATGGTTAGATTCAGGTAGGCAAAGGAGAGAAGGAAACAGATTATCTTACATGCTGAGTCCCTGACTTGAATGCCAAGCTCCTGAGGGTAGGAGCCATGCTGTACCCACTTATTAACCCAAGCACCCACCACAATGCCTGACACACACAAGCACTGTCATAAAGTAATCTGCACGAAGGCTCACCTAGAAAAGAGCAAGTCCTATATTTTTCTGTACTCTCTCATCTCTTTAATGAGGACCATGAAGAGGGGTATTTGGAGAGATAATCAGAGAAACAATTTCCTTTAAAAACAAAAAAGTTTTTTTCTAAAAACCTACCATGTGGAGTTTTACAATATATAAATTTACCTCAGTAAAGTTGGAAAAAAGAAAATCTACCATGTGGATACATTTTGTTCACTACAGATTTATAAGTGGATGGTAATAAATGTTTAATTTTTAATTTTGCTATTCAGAATACTGATGTAAACATCACAAATGTTATCTGCAGCGGGGGCGGGGGGGGGAGGCCCGCATACCGCAAAAGGGGAAAAAAATCATAAATGTTATGCTTTACTTTAAAGTATGGATTATATTTTATTAAATTAAATAAGCATATTATACTTATGATATATACTTATGATATTACTTATGATATACTTATGATATTATACATATTATATATTATACATATTATACTTATGATATTATACATATTATATATTATCATATTATACATATGATCAGATTAAGATAGAAGTCTTGACGTATGTGGCATATGGTTTTATGATGATAGTACAATTAATTTTACCTCAGGAATTTCATGATATAATTTAAGATAAGTGAAGACAACATGTTATGTCACAAAGACAAGGTTAGTAACGACTCTGGGAAACTATCTGGGTGACTCAGGATCAAAGACTACGACTCAGCTTCTTGTTGAGTTGATTTACTTCCTTAACAAGATAGATACCATTAATGTCAATATTGCTTTAATTGAAACGGGTTAAGAATTAGATACTCCAACAAAATAAAATATCTTCTATTCTGTAACAGTGTATCTGTCCAATGCAAAATAATAGTTCACTGACATGAATGCCAGTTCCACCACCCTCCCCCCAAAACAACAAGTCAACTACATATAGATAGTTGCCTTATTCACATCTTAAATATCTAACGAGCTTTACTTTTTTAATTGCATAGGATACTTGGGATGACACATTTCTACTCTCGGTCATTCTGTTCATCTTTGTATAACCACCTCAGAGAATATTTGGCTTCTGATTTGTGTCATAAATTAAATGACAGTCTTTCAAACAGAAAATTTTACTGTGTAAAACAAGCCAAGTCTTATCTTAGTGCATACATTTCTTCATGGAAGAAAACAAATGTACTATGTACTTTCTTTTCAGTTCAGAACTAAGGGAGTTTTCAGGTTTATCATTTCACAAGATAAGAGTACCCAGGACAATAAAATTTTGTATGTCATCATATATCTTTCAAATTAAATCATGTTTTCCAGACTTGAAATCCAACACACAAATAAAGTACACCATATTAATTTTAAAACCCCACTGTTAGACAGAAAAGACTAATGCTCATATCAATATAAAAACTTTTTACTGCCAATTTAAAAAACCTTTTTAAAGGTCTGAATAAGTTCAATGATGACACCACGAAAATATCCTCTAGTTCTTAAAGTAAACCTTTTGAGATCTCTTAGAGAATTTGAAGACTAAAAATGATTAAAAAAAAAAAAAACATAGCTAGTGAGTTTTGGCACTCCAGCTTCTGATAACATACTATATTAAAAAAGAAACCTTGGTATTCTGTTCATAAAATGCTGTTTCTTCAGACAAGGTCATTGGTCTCCTTGGCCTTCCTGTCCTGCTCACCAATCTTCCCTTTACTTTCTTTTCCCTGCTTAGCCCATGGGCACGCATCCCTGATTCTTTCACCATAAGCCCTCCTGGCCCATTTACCACTCAGCTCCTGTAATTCCAGTGCCATCCCACTCTTTACTATCTCTGCCCCGCCTCTCCAACCTCCCGATACATATCCCACGTCACTTCCTTCTTTCTCCAAAGGTGGGGGGAGAAAAAGAGTAGAGAATAGACCTGACAGGGTAAAGGCCCCTGAGATAGATCACTGGGTTGGGGAATTAGAGGAACTGGGGCCAGGCAAGATGGCTGTGTGGGAAAGAAATGAAAACTGCTGCCATGGACAGAGTCAGATACTGTACAGAGTGGAGGTCCTGAATGTTCTTAAGGGGAGCAAAACAGGTCAGGAAAATACTACGATACAATGGGGCCAGCACATCAGAGGAGGCTGTCCTGGAGGCCACCCAAGAGAAGGAACTACAGTCAAAGAAAGCAACATAGGCAGCAGAGTAGAGAGTTTTGCTGTTTTTAAAAATCTGAGATCAAGTTGATGACTGAATTATTCAACATATTAAAATGCTTGCTTGCTGAATAACACTATTCTCTGCCCAGTTACACCCTGCATTGACATTCTAAACACGCTTTTCTATTATCTCCCTATTTTGTTCTTCTGCATCTCCATAATCCTCATTAAAAGAAAAAAAATGACCCTGATTAAGCACAGCATCTATGACAAGAATAGTTCTTACTCTAGTTGGAAGACTTTCCAAATCAAAGGAAACCAACATGACAGTACTGAAACTGATATAAGTAACTCTGCATCAAGATCTTCATCTCTGTGATGAAACTAAGGAAGATGACGTAAAAGTGCTTGTTTAATAACAAAAAATTATAGCTGCAGTCAACAAAAAAGCAAAAAGTTGCTCAAAAAAGGTCTCTTCCGTCATAAATAAGAGGTGGGATTATCTGAAGACGAAGATGAAGGATTTAGAGAAAACTTGGAGGTAGATTATATGTATCTCTTCACCGTTCCTCAGCTGGTATAGAATCAAAAAGGGCTTTTCAAAAGAAAAGCTAGAAAAATTTGCGCTAAAGTCCACTGGACTCAATTATGACACTTCTGATGCATTTTGCTTTATAAAATCACATTAAAAATCAATTCTACTATTTCCTTCAGTTTTTCATGCTGAATAGATCATCTTCACTTTATGTCATGCTTAGTTTCGTTTTGAATTCTCTATTGTTATTTAAGAACTTACCTTAGACTGAAATGTGTTTGACCTTTATATTTTTGTACTTACTTGATATTTTCTAATATATTTATAAGTTAGTGTTTAAAATGTATTATTTAGTTTATTCATTAAAAAATAAGTTCTGAATATTTTTCAATAAATTGGTGATGTTAATACTGACTTTTGGCATTATCTGAAAAAAAAAATCAAAACATCAGAACTATCATTTATTCTGGTATTGCAATCACCAGTGGGAGAGAAAAAGATCTTTCACTTAGACCATCTGGGAATGATGGAATAGGACCAAATGCCACTGTCTTTGGTAAACACAAGACAGAAATAAGAATGATTTCCTTTTCATAAGAACATGAACACTTATGCTATCTTGGACATTTCAACCAAAGGCATTAGAATATGATCAAGGTTCTGTGCTGAAGATGAAAATGGGAGCTTTGTGGGTGAATGAGGAGACTAAATGTGAGTCAGGAGACACAAGTTCCCTTCTTATCCCCAACGTTTAAGAAGTCCTCCTACCACACATCTCAGCCTACACTACAAGTGAGCAAAACAAGAACAGTGAGGAAAATCGAAGCAAACGTAAGCCTGAAGGAGAAGGGCAGGAGAATCTGAGGTGAAGCAGTGGTGGAGGAGGGTTTTCTACAGCGAATGGGTCTCCCATTGTGACCACATATAACGGACGTAGGTAAGCCAGGTGTATCTACCTACATCAGAAACTACCTAACGTGGGGGCTTCTCCATACATATCATATGCCCCGTCCTCAGCACTGAACAGAACATGCTGTACATGCTAATCTTTTTCTTTTAAATTTATTTATTTATTTATTTATATTTGGTTGTGTTGGGTCTTTGCACGCAGGCTTCCTCTAGTTGCATTGAGCTGGGGCTACTCATTGTGGTGTGCAGGCTTCTCACTGCAGTGGCTTCTCTTGTTGTGAAGCACGGGCTCTAGGTGCATGGGCTTCCATAGTTGTGGCACGCGGGCTCAGTAGTTGTGGCGCACGGGCTTAGTTGCTCCGTGGCATGTGGGATCTTCCCGGACCAGGGCCCGAACCTGTGGTCCCCTGCACTGGCAGGCAGATTCTTAACCACTGTGCCACCAGGGAAGTCCAACTAATCTTTTATTAAATGTTTACTGAATGGATAATTAAATGAACGAATGAATTCAAGTCATAACTTGGAGGAACTAGAAATTGAAATAAAATGCATTTCAAAGAAGAAACAATGGAATAATGAAACAAGAAATAATGTGACAGACTAAATACTGGAGATGATGACAAAAAGAAAAACAAAAATGCCTGCAAAGATTTTTGTCTGAGAAAATGGAAAAAAAAAATAGTAAAGGACAGAAAAAGAAAAGGTAGAAAGGGCACATGGTTTACTAAAAAAAAAAGATGAATATGAATTTGAATACCAGGTTTAGGGAACAGAGTCTATCTGGGGTACTCGTATGGCAAATGGAAATGAGTGTCAAAATGCAAACGAGAGGTCCGAATTATGAAAGGAGATTTAGATCAGCACAAAGGTGTCACCTAAAGCCATCAATGGCAAATGGAAATGAGTGTCAAAATGCAAACGAGAGGTCCGAATTATGAAAGGAGATTTAGATCAGCACAAAGGTGTCACCTAAAGCCATCAATGTACTGAAGTCTCTTTGGGAAGTAAAATTGAAACAAAAAAGACCGAGGACATACTCTAAAGAGTCACCTCGTTAGAAACAACATAGAAGAACCAGACAGAAAGAGAGCTCAGAGAGAAAGTAAGTAACTGCCAGTTATCAAAAACTATTAATCAGATACCTGTGTAGCTAACAACGTGCTAAACACGCTAACGAACTTTCAGTTTAAACAGGCTTCTAATACCACTGTCTTTATCACATTAAAAAAATTCTGGTCAGAACTCAAATTCTAAGAATTGCCCAATCAACTTACCTGGGGTCACTGGAACAGTTAAACGTGCCTGTACGTATTCCAAATCTTGACACCTTTTTCACCATTTTCTCCCAGTGGATTTTACCCACCAAAGGACTTCTGTCATTTGCTATAACCTATTCCCCCCAAAAGAAAAACAGATACTTTAATCACCTAAAATGGAGTCAAACCAACCATTTACATCTATAACTTTACTTTTTTTGAAAAACATATTCTGTTCCTAGATCTTGTTTACTACATCATCATATTATCACTGCAATTCTTGTAAAAGGAGCAACTGTCCAACTGGAAAAGATTTAAAACACTGAATACAGTACATTAAACTCTCACACTCTGTGGTAGTTATGCAGAGGGGGAGTCAAAACCATATTAAAAAGCTAGCCACATTCTCCTCCATGTGGCTTATCCTCTAGAATTAACTTACACAGGAAGAAAATGGCCCTTGGAGTCATTTCTCTGCTCTGAAAAGTAAATTTTAAATAACCCAAATAAAGCTTACTAAAAATTACCACATGTGGGTTCAACGAGTTCAAATTTCACTTTTTAAAAGTGTAATTATGGAGCCAAGAGTCAAACACATGTTTTCTATTAAACTATGCTTGACTAAAACAATATACTACTACTATGGCATTTTTCTTAACAATCACGAAAGGTTCTAACATATTAAAAAATTACCATTAATAAATTCTACATTCTTGAACTTCTAACTTCAAATTTGCAAATAGCTTTCAAACAGTTAGGATTGGGGGAAGAAAAAAAATTTTTTTAAATGTAGATTAACCTTCAAAATATGCAATGACTTTTCTCAGACTTTCTAATTGTTAATACCTTTTCCCTTTATTCCTTATCTTCCTGATTTTAATGAATAGAGATACCAGTAAAAAACAAACAAAAAGTATATATTAAAAACAAAAATAACTAAATGGGAAATTAAAGGAAATCCAAAAGTGTCCTATGTCTTCATGAACCCATCTGTTTGATTTATTTTAAGCCCAGGGTATACAGGCCAAGTTTATTTTCATGAATGCTATATTACTGATACTATTTAATTCAAAATTACAGCACAGTACTCTGGGGGCCTCTAAACTCTCTAGAAGGAAGGGCCATTTTCACATTCACAAAGCCTCCAGGAAGTGAAATCCCAGGTGAGTGTGTGCAATGAGTGCCTGGGAGAGGCAAGAGCTGGTGCAAATACCTCATCTCTGGTCTCTCCACTGGGAAGTCTAACAAATTTCAAGGGCAGCAGGAGGAGAGAAAGTGCATGGTGGTGACAAGTGACTTAAAGTTCACTTTATGTGTCAACAGATTACTGTCCGATAACCTTTGCCATATATCACTGATACTATCATCCTCATACCTACAGAGACACACATAGGTATGTAACACTTTGTAACATAACTTTGAGGCTTAATAAATACATACACAAATATACAATTTAGGCATTGAACAAATGGTTCTGATAGTACTTTTAAGTGAAAATAAATGGCCTTAATGAGGGAGGCACATGTTATTAAAATGCTCAGATGGTTGAGGTAACCAGGAGGAGAGCAATTTGAGGACATGGCCTTAGCAGGTGAAAGTGCTTTCTGAGGAGGTTCACACAGGTTACATTACCCAGTAAGTTCCTAGCTTCCACATTTTTCCATTGTCTAAAAGTACTTTATAAATTTTATCTGAAAAATAAGGGAGATGAAGCAAGGCAGGCTTTTCTCTTCTCTTCTGTTTTTCTTTTCCTACCACTGAAGAGTCAATATGGTAGTTCTTTCTTCCATCAAGTAACCAAAGAAATCTTGAACTTATTTTTCAGATTACTCAGAAGGATTAAGAAATCTCTGTAAAATCATATCGCTATACTCCCTGGTCTTTGCCCTGTTTTTTAAAATAACTCCCCTTTCACTCCTATTTCCTGATCAATGCTGCAAATAGGATTTGGCCCTCAGTCTAGGGGCATCTTTCAGTGAAGATCCTGATCACTGCACAGTCATCCAATGCTAGGAGAGGAAGTAGGAATGAGGGGGTTGTTCCAGGCACCCCTGGTTATAGGACAGACAACAAAAGTGTGTGAAGAGAGGTGGTGAATATCTCTGAGGCAGGTACATGACAATGTTTAACCACAGGGCCTTATTTATTCAGCAAGCTATTCCAACATCTGCTTTGAAGAGTTTAATGATTCCTGACTAAGAGAACCACAAAAAAATGAAAAATCCCTTAGGCAGTGCATGAAAGCATTTTATTTGACTCTTTAGTTATATTTACGCAATTAGAAATTGCTTTATCCAATGTCCTATATAGTTATATTATTCAACTGAAGGTTTAGCATAAATTAAATTTCGTGGAGGCCAAATTAAACAACCACTAAAAATGTTTTAACAAAATAACTCATCTGGCTTGTCACATGGCACAACAAAATACTCTAAGCCTATTACTACTGTGTCACATCAGTAACAGTTTCCAAGTTATAGCTCACATCCAAAAGCATGCACAGTGATTCTGAATGGCATTCACTCTGGTGGTGAAACGGGAAGCATATTCCTCTGCAGTTCACGAAGGATGTTGCATTCTCTGTGGGGAATATTTTCAGAGACTAGAAAAAACTAGATGAAAGTACAGCCTGAGTTCCAAGTCTCAAGTCTGGAACGGACCTGGCAACATAGGCTAGCAGTGAAGCAATCTTTCCATCCTCCTTCCCAGGGTATCCGCCTCTCTAACCACCAACCCTACACTTGCTCACCATTGTTTTCCCTGCAGCTAGCATGATGCCTAAGTCAGGTGGGCACTTATTAAATATTTATGTTGAATTAAACTATTTCAGCTTTTTATGGTTTAGTAACTCATTCTCTTACTTCTGATTATATAGGTTCTCTAAAGGCTCCAAGTTTCCGATATCTGTTATAATGAAAGTCCCTTCCCCAGCAACCTGTCATCTGGGATGTTTTCGGACAAACATTAGCATAACTAGTACCTGGCTATGCAACTGCACATCAATGTTCTTGACCCCAGTCACACACAAAGACTTCCAGTTCAGTGTATTTAAAAATACACTTTTTTCAGAAAAAAAACTACTAGGTTTTTCCTAGTACTAATTTTCCTGGTTTCTACTTTATTGTCTAATAGCTCTTTAGGATCTCTCAAGATGGTGGCACCATCACGGACCATCTAACTTAGCTGGAAAAGGTAATCTATGCTAAGAGTTTTTACTGGCCCACACATTTTAGTAAACCAAGCTGTGAGCTGTCTTACGGCACAGACTGTAGGTTATTCGTCTTTTTTGCCCTTATCACAGGTTCAGCTGGCACACATTAGATTTCAATAAATATTTGTTGGATGGTTGGATGAATGGATGAAACCAGTGGTTTGCTGGTAAATGTTTAACAACTAGCTGTCTAGAAGAAAACAGAAGCTCTGATTTCTACCATTTACTTATTTCCTTGGTGTAAATACTCCCACATGGTTGATTTCAAGTTACCAACGTGACATCTCTAACTGTGGAGTTGGAAAGGGATGTTAACAATCGCCCTTCATGAAGCAGTTTGAGCTGGCTCCAGCACAGCACTGGAAGGAACTGAGTTGGACAGTGTGAGAGGCTAAGTTGCCATGTTTTCTGATGTCAGTCTTGTGTAGTCCAGTTAAACGTACAAAGAAAAACTGGGCCTCAGGTTATTGCTTACTCCCTTCCACATGTGTTACACTGGTATAAGAAAAAACCCACACACTTTCGCCTATTTTTTAGAGGTGGGTTTTATTACTAATCAGAACATCTGTCATTTCCCTTTTAATATTGTTAATCCCCATACAACAACATGGAGGCTAAATTAAATAACATAACTCAATATAAAAGGAGTGTAGAGCTAAAATGTTTTTCTGCATCTCTCAATATTTCATTAGAACAGCGAGTTTCTACTTTCAAAATCATAGACCACAGGGACTTCCCCAGAGGTCCAGTGGTTAAGACTCTGCGATTCCACTGCAGGGGGCATGGGTTCGATCCCCAGTCGGGGAACTAAGATCCTGCATGCTGCATGGCATGGCCAAAAAAAAAAAAAATCATAGACCAACCTAAATATATATATGCAAATTGTATAAAATCATTAAAAGTGAAGATGAGTAATTGACAAAAACAAAATTCAACAGCATTTAATTATTTCTTTGGTAGCCTCACTAGCTTTCTTTGAGTAAACACAAATAAAAGCTCTTCACCAATACAAAATAAAGGATAAGATGGCTTGCCAAGTATTTCACCTTTAGCATAGTGTCAAGAGAGGAATAAATAACTTAGAACCTCCCTGAACAAAACTACTGTCTAGGAGTAAAAAATAAACAAGTTTTAAAACAGCTAGTAACTCTTTTCAGCCAAACAGGAACTGTATTAACATAATACTTCAGTAAATATTGACCTAAAGCTTTTCACTGCTACCTCAATTCCACTGATGTTAAATTCCTTATAATGTGACAAAGCCAGCAGAGAACAGATAGCACAGTCCCTCACTGAACTTCTTTGAACAAAAGTCAAAATGTAGAAATAGAAATGTTAAGATAAGGATAAATCCGTAAAATCCACAACGTACACTAACTTTTCCATTTCAAAAGCCTATCTACTGGGACTTCCCTGGTGGCACAGTGGTTAAGAATCCACCTGCCAATGCAGGGGACACGGGTTCAATTCCTGGTCCGGGAAGATCTCACATGCTGTGGAGCAACTAAACCCATGCACCATAACTACCGAGCCTGCGATCTAAGGCCTGTGTGCCGCAACTACTGAGCCCGCGTGCTGCAACCACTGAAGCCCTCGCGTCTAGAGCCCATGCTCCACAACAAGAGAAGCCACCACAATGAGAAGCCCACGCACCGCAGCGAAGAGTAGCCCCTGCTCACCACAATTAGAGAAAGCCTGCGTGCAGCAACGAAGACCCAACACGGCCAAAAAAAAAAAAAAAAAAAAAAAGGCCTGACCAAGAATCTTTTGAAAGAAAAGTAACTTCTATTTGTGAGGCTAAAAAGATTGGTAGGCAGCAGAATCAAAGAATCCACAAAACTGGAAATAAAGAGCTAATGAAAGATATGAGGTCAGGTTAGGAACAAAGCAGGAAAACTTAGAATGCTAGAAAGAAGTGATAGAAAAAAGATGACTTGGTTCTTTCATGGATTACACAGTGTATTGTTGCTAAAGATGTCCCATATGTGTTGCTGCCTTAGAAACTAAAATTAGTTCTTTCCACCTCATATTACAGAGAATACAGGAGAGACATGAAAAAGCTTCACATGAAAAGAAGTGTGCTAACACTCTGCTTTAATGTAAGGATAATTCATGAGCAGTAATACATCTTACAACAGTTAGGAGAAAGATATGAAGACCATTAACATGTATTATTCAGAAAATAAACTCATGAGTTACCGAGAAGATAGAAATCATAAGGGATATAGGATGAATTAATTAAATTATAGAAATTCATGTTTCCTTTTGTAGTGTCAGTCCACATGCAGTATCACCAAAAAAGATAATCAACCTGGATTATCTTTTATTATTACCAACCCATTCCAGAAAAATAATGAACTGACCAAGTGATGGAATAGCTAAGTCATATACCCATTTATTAAAGTCACATTTTCCCCAAATCAGTAAATCTAGACATCCTTTCAATGACATATAAAGTCTAAAGTGCTAATTATCAGTTATATGCTACCTGAGAGTTAGGTATTCATCTGAGAGTATAATTCATCTGAGTAAGAAAATGATATTGGAAACCTGGGAGAAAAAGAGGAAAGAACTTTGATGTGCTTAAATATTTCTTATCCAGGATACCTAAAATAAATGCAATATGAAGAAGATTGAATTGTTTGGGATCTATGCATCCTCACAGATTAAAAAAAATGACAATGATAGAGCAAACTGAAATGAGTCAGCTTCTTTTAAAACAAATAGAAAAGAATGATAATTCAAACTGTTAAAAACTGAATTCTTGGGCTTCCCTGGTGGCACAGTGGTTGAGAATCTGCCTGCTAATGCAGGGGACACAGGTTCGGCCCTGGTCTGGGAGAATCCCACATGCCGCGGAGCAACTGGGCCCGTGGGCCACAATTACTGAGCCTGCGCGTCTGGAGCCTGTGCTCCGCAACAAGAGAGGCCGTGACAGTGAGAGGCCCGCGCACCGCGATGAAGAGTGGCCCCCGCTTGCCACAACTAGAGAAAGCCCTTGCACAGAAACGAAGACCCAACACAGCAAAAATAAATAAAATAAATTAATAAACTCCTACCCCAACATCTAAAAAAAACAAAACTGAATTCTTGAATGTTATCCTTCACAAGAAATGAGATAAATATAATCTGAGCTGAAAGAATGACAAGCAACTGAGAGTATTTCTCTTCTGTTTTGAGAAGATATTTTCAATTAAGAAACAAAACAACATGGCCCTCTCTTAGGAGCTTAAACCAAAGTGTCTGTGCTGATTAGCTTAGCTAGCGAGTTCAGAGTGCTGAAGGCACTGTGACTGAGGTTTCGATCTCAATCTTCTCAGTTGCCCTGCCAGAGACTGTTCTTCCAACCCAAGCCAGCCATTTGACAGATGTAAGCCACTGGCCCGAGGGAACACAAGCCAGACAGTGGTGATCAGTGCAAATCTTGAAGGTCACTGGAAAAATTGTGTCTTACTGCACCATTCACTATTGATGCCTAGGAAGTTTAAAAAAACATTTTCAGAGAAAAATAATTCCGTGATTAGAATTTATAATGTTTACATTCACTACCATTCGTTACTTGTTCTTCTCTTCATTCAAGTATCACCTTATCAGGGAATTCTTTGCCACTCTCTTGTCTCCTTACCCTGCTTATTTTTCTTCTTAGCACTTTCCACTAACTAATGTTATATTAAATATTTATTTAGTTAGTGCCTCCCTCTCCCAACTGGAATGTGAGCTGCCTGAAAGAGCAAGGACTTAGCCTGTTGTATGCTCCTGGTATATCTCCAGAGCCTGGTGTACAATTAACTGCTGAATAAACTGTATGAATTTTGTAACTTCTTAAGGGAGTTTAATCCATGCTTACCTTTAATATGACATAGAAAAACAGTAGATCATTTATAAGCCAAGACTATAATGCTAATTAGTGAAGCAGAGTGTGTTTGTAGTCTATAGGCAGCACTCTATATACCAAAAGAATTTCCAGACTTTTGACACAGCTTTTTCCAACTTTGGAAGGTGTTCAGCATCTTTACCATTCATCTCTATGGGACCGTTCAATGTGTGGACAAACATGAGATATAGGACACAGGGCAGTGGGACTGGCTATTCAGTTCAGTCTCAGGAATAAAACTGAAGTTACCAAAACCATTAAGTCTTCCTCGATCAAACTATCAGAAATAAATATCTGGGAAAAGAAATAGAATAACTATCTATAAATTAAGGCTTTAAAGATGCTACAGTTTATTTTTTCAATACCAATAATTTAACACACAAATAAAGTAGAATTTGATGGATAATGTATAGACAATACCCATACCCTCCTCCCAGTTTCTCTGTTTGCTAGACTTAAAAAATGCGGAATTAGATTATCTGGAGGGTAAAAGGTCAAACACAATAGGAAGGTTGCAAGTAAAGGAAAGGTCATGGATATCCAATGCAATCACCTGAAGAATTCCCAAATGTCAACCCGTTAGCCCAGTGGACTATAGTACTATTCTATCTTCTTTAGGTGTATATGTATTTATTTGAGGCCATGTGCTACAGAAAATCTATCTATCCACAATCATATTGCAAATCAGTGACAGGACCAGATCTGCAAATAAGGTGTCTGGACTCAATAGCTTTTTCTACCCTATTCTGCGGTCATTGTTCTCAGGAAGAAATATGAAGCAGCAATTATTTTGTTTTTTATGTCCTGAATCAAACTTTGCCAACCCCAATGTGAAATAACAAGAACACTGGACAAGAAATGAGGGGGTCTGGGATTTGATTCTGGTTCAATAATCATAATTTTAGCTGAATTCATGTTGTTAATTTACTTAATATGTTACTTTAAGTGAACTTATATTTTAAAAAATTTAAATAACTTTAGACTTTCCCTAAGCAAATTTATGAAATTCCATGTTCAATATAATATTGATTTTTCTAATTTACATAAAAATACACAAATGATAATGTGTGTCCACTCATTTACCATGAGTGGCACATAAACCACACTTTGGGAAGAACAAAAGATGATTTTTAAGGCCCTTCATAGCTCTCAAATTCTAATATGCTAATTAAATCTACAGTTTTGATAGCATAAGAGCTAGGGTTTAAAATTATAATCTCATCAATTTCATGAGCAAAGTAATAAGTTCCCCCACCATTCCCCACAATAGTTCTTCCTCTATAGGCGCAAAGTTGGCTATAGTTCTTTCTTTAGAAACAAAAATGATGAATTAAAAACTGAATTAAAAACTGGAGTTAACAAAAGCTGAGAGAAACAGTACAAATCACTAAATAAAAGGAATATATATGTGTTTCTTACTTTATAATGCAGATCCAACAACTAAAATGGATTTGCTTCTGCTGATTCTTAACAAAACAGTCAACCCTCTTTTCCCGACACTTCCCTTCCCCCACTCTTTAATTAATTTTCATTTTTGTTGGTCTGCAAAACCTCTTTAAGGGGACAGTGGAGCCTCCCTATGAGAAGTGAGTTATGTCTAAGAAACATGACACAAGTACACAGAAGTGTCACCAGCTGGTGACTACTATTTTGGTAAAAATAATTTCACTTCTATCACTGTTTCTAATACCTGAACCAGCCAGATGCCATCTTTTGTGTCTTCTACAAGCTCATAGAAGTGCATTTCACCACTGAAATTGGTACTAGAAACAGATTCAGACGCTTCTTCTTCTTTGAGTGCAGAATAAAGCTCACCTTCCATCAGGTCACCTGAAGAAAAGAAAAAATAACACTAATAAGATTGCAAAAATCTCATGTTCCCAACTTCAATGATAAATTCTATTTTATACTGTTAAAAAATTATGTCACTGTACTTTCATTGCACTCTACAGAAGAGTAGAACCTGAATACACCTATTTAAGATTCATACATTTAGTAAATATGTAAGAAGAACCTTCTATGTGTCAGGCAAAAGTGAACAAAACAGATAAAAATCCATCTCCTGATGGAGTTTATATTCTAGTGGCATCATCACATAATTTATTAGGAAATTACTGAATTTATGCCAGCCACAAAAGCCATCACAATATTATTCAGCTTTTGTCCAGGCATCAGATAATTTTTAAACAGTATGATTTATATACTTCTTTTTTTTTTTTTTTTTTTTTTGCGGTATGCGGGCCTCTCACTGTTGTGGCCCCTCCCGCTGCGGAGCACAGGCTCCGGACGCGCAGGCTCGGCGGCCATGGCTCACGGGCCCAGCCACTCCGCGGCACGTGGGATCCTCCCGGACCGGGGCACGAGCCCGTGTCCCCTGCATCGGCAGGCGGACTCTCAACCACTGCACCACCAGGGAAGCCCAATATATACTTCTGACTGACAAGAATTAGAAATGGGTTTACAAAATTTGCTATCACCACCTGCGTAACATAGCAACAGGGCTTACGTGACTTGGAGGTTAGATACAAAAGATTACCTATAAGAACAAATTCCATATTCATACACAAACTTACAGTGTAAATTTACACTTTGTATCATCAAATAAAAAGTAAAGAAAAACGTCAAATTATTTTAACTTTTGTCTTAAATGTTAACAATGCAAAAACAAGCATTGTATCACGACAGCAGCAAAACCATCCACAACAAATATTTAAATTATTAAGTTAAATTGCTATACCAAGACCTCTCTGCTATAAAATGTGTGATCTGAGTCATATTTTTGTGAGCTGTGTGTATTCTTTAAATATTATGTGCACTCTTTGTACACTCAAAGTTACAAGTATTTTTAGGCCCAGAGGAAGGCAACACTAAATAAAAGTCTCAAGAAAAAAAATGTGGTATCAAATTACTTTACCATGAAAAATGATTTGGCTTGGGCAGTTAAGGTACTTTTCACTTCTAAACCTAGAAAGTTTATTTATTAGAGATCTTCTACTTTACTTTATTCCCCCTACCCTACATGCCAGCCATGGTAGTAATAAAAGTCACCATAAACCAGTCAGTAAACAAGAGGCATAATTTTATGCAAATAACACACAATTTTATGTTTTCTCTAAAGAAAAATGCATCACTTTTACAGAGAGTGTTCCCTCCTCTATCCCAATAGTGATCTTAACCTTAATCTGCAAATACCTGAGTGCTCAAGTCCTCTGGAGTTAGGATTCTTGTCTATCATACTACATGGCTATAAGATACCAAATAAGGAAAAAAAAATTGTCTTGTAAAAGACACAGCTGACAGATACACTTGAAACAACAAAAAAAGACAACTATCAGTTTCAATTGCTTCCTACAGCAACCCAGAATGCCCTTCTCAAATTACAGTACGTTCCCCTTCCAGGAAGTGTATCTAAACCAAGATATATTTTGTCCAGGGGTGAAAAAAATTAAGCCCATTTCTCACCCAATCCTACCCCAAAACCAACAGTTATTGAAAATGCATTCTTTAAGATGTTAAATATCTCTTAGCTCAATTCTATCAATATGTCTCAACCCATTTAAGCGGATGCAGCCCCTGTGGCACAGAAGGGAAAAAGTAGTTTACACCCAGGATATAAGAATTCAAAAAAAAATCCTTACAGAAATATAAACTCTTTCGAAACAAACAAGATAGGCATTCACAAAAAATATTCACCTTATTTTCACCAAATTTAAAGTATGAAAAGCTAATACTGTGCCCTGTACACTTTCTCTATATTTAAACTCATTATTTAAAATTTAAATCTTAGAAAAAATTTTTTCTATTTAATTTTGTATCTATATGACGTGATGGATGTCCACTAAACTTCCTGTGATAACCATTTCATGATGTACGTAAATCAAATCATCATGCTGTACACCTTAAACTTGTACAGTGCTGCAAGTCAACTATATCTCAATAAATCTGGAAGAAAAAATAAAATATAAAACAAAATAAAATTTAAATCCTAGGCCTAAATGCCTCTTTGATATTAAGTATTCCAATGATGTTTTTCCCCTCCGGGTAACTTGTTATTACTAGGGTGACAAATGCTGCTATCTACAGAGAACGTTTTGGGGTTTTTCTTGTATACTTATGAATTTCAACTGACAAATAATGCTTTCCAATTTGTTTGTAACTGGTTGACATTTCCGAAATTTGAGAAAAACACTCAATTTAGTAAACAACACTAAGAAGCTGCACTTTAAACTGTTATTTTAAAATAACCTTAGGAAGACACACCAACACCCCTACAAATAATTCCAGCCCAGGCCCCTTCCAAAAACTGGGATTTACTTTTTTTTTGGTAGAAAACCTGGACAAAGGAAACCCGGGCAGCTCTGGAAGTAGTCTGCTTAACCCTTCCAGGTACCGCCTCATTCTGGGGGACCACCAGGTACGAGGAAGTACGGGTCGTCCCCTCCTCCGAGTGGAGGGGACCCTCGGGGAGCCGATACTCGCCTGACTTTTCCACCAGTTCCCGGACATCCTTCTTCTCGGGCAACCCCGAGTACCCCAGTCCCCGGCACTCCAGAATGGTCTTCAGCTTCTTGAAGCTCAGCGCCACCGGATCCACCAGCTGGGTGGCAAAGATGCCAGTTTCGTACCACACAATGGCCTCAAAAAACCTGGCCAGGACGAACAGGACCAGAAAATAGAGGAGCAAGAAAAAAAGCTTCAGCCACATCTTCCCCTGCGTCTTCGCTCTTTTCAGAGAGCTCAGAACACGGAGGAGAGGAGGGGAGACTGGGGGAGTGTGGGCGAGGGCACCAGCCTGGCGTGGGGTACGGCGCCCGCCGCGGGGTACGGCGCCCGCCGCCGTCACTGCGGGGCCATCCCCGGCGGGAGGCAGGTGGACTGTGCGGGGGTGAGGAACAGACCAGGAGGGGCAGAGGCGCAGAGCCTCGCGCGGGGCCTTCCAGTCAAGAGGCGAGAAAAATAAAGGGGGAAAAAATTTAAAAGTCCACCCATTAAACCCCGAAAGGAGAGAGGCGCGGGGAGACCCCGCGGGTAAGAACAAGATGAGGGCCGATTCCGCCGGCGGGGGGCACTGGGATGTGGCGGGGTCGGCCTTCTAGCACCGTAATCTCAACGGAGGAGGGGGGAGGCCAAAAAAATCATTCAGATTCACAAAGGAAGAGGGGGCCGGGCTGCAGGCTGGGGCCAGAGGGGCGGCGGTCCCGGGAGGCTGTTGGAGTCGGCCGGGCTGAGGCCGGGCTCCCGCGGCGGCAGTCAGGAGGGTGCGGTGCTCGGCGGGGCCAGGCCCGGGGCCCAGCGCGGGGAGGACCGGCCGCTGCAGCGCCGCGCCCGGCGCCCAGGCCCCAGGCCCCGCCGGCCGCGAAGGCTCCACGAGAAGCGCGGCGGGGAACGGCGGCGGCGGCGAGTGCAGGTTCGCTCAGGCCGGCGGGCGGCGCCTTTCAGGCTGGCGGGCACCGCGGCCCGGCCCAGGAGGGGGCGTCGCAGTCTCTGCAGAGGGAAATGGGGCGCGCGAGGCGACGGTCCCGGAGAAAAAACGCAAAAATAGGCCCGAGACGTCTCCCCGGGGCGGCTCTCTGGCTGCCTCCTGGTCACGCAGCGCTCGCCCCGCTCGGATGGGCGGCGCGGGTTCCGGTCGCCGTCCCCGACTACCCCTCCCCCGCGCGAGGCCGCTGCCGTCGCCTCCGGACTAGAGGATCCTCGGCGGCCACGGCCCAAACCGAGACATAACAACTGACGTCGGCTGCGGGGCGGGGCCTCGGGCGGGGCCACAAGGGGAGCGCCCGCCGGGCGGCGGTGGGGAGGAGAGGGGAAGGGGAAGGAAGGGGGCGCCCAAGCCTGGGGGCGGGAGAGCGGCGCGGAGCCGCAGCCTCGACGCGGTATCTTCTGCGCTCCCGAAGTTGCCTCTCCAGTGTCTCCTCCTCTCTCTTTCCTTTTGCCCTGCAGATGTTTAGTAAGTGATTTTGTCTGAGGGTTGCAGTTAGGACTGTGTCGCTTTGTGTGTTTTTTGGTAAAAATGGGGCAGTTAATCATCCTCTTAAGTAAAAATAAGAGTACGTGTATGCCAGGTCCCGGTTAACTGGGAAAATTTTGGCGCAGTTGATTTGAGATGGTAGAAGGCGAAACCCAGAAAACAATGATTTTCCATCTCTAGGTGAGAATGTAGTAGTTTGCGCATTTCTGTGTTGAAGGAGATTTGGTCAAAGGGGGAGGCAGAACTAGGCTCACCCGTCCCTGCCCGTTACAAAGGCCTCACCACACCCCCTCCTCACCCGTCGCAGTTTCAGTCTCAGGGGCGTTATAAGCCAGGTATCGAAATGCTGAGTTCCCAGGGCAAAGGTTGTTGAGTGTGGATATGTCCCAGTGCAAATTTTCCATGCGTTTTCTTTCATTACCCTTGCTGAGTGGGGCACCGCCAGCAAGAGGAACTTACATAAATTGAGTAACGTGGGTGAGCACGCAGTACGCGGTTCTGTATTTATTTAACCCCGGTAGAGCATACTCTTCCTGTCGATCTCTGTGCCAATCTTGAAGGAGAAGGGGATTGCATACATAAAATAAACAAGGCTGGCTTCTACCAGACCCCTTGATGAGGAAGAAGAAGACCCAGAAATTACAAGAGAAACGTTAGCCATTGTGCAAAGCTGTCAAATGTCCTGAACTAGGGGTGAAAGTTGTAGCGAGAAAATGGGTGTGATCCTCACGCTTGGAACAAATGAGGAATGGAAAGCAAAGAATGGACCGTGAGAATGTAGCCTCAGAGTGGTACCCTTTTAGAATAAAGCAAACAAAGGCATTTCAGTGTCCAGCTAGTGGAGGATTATTTAGCGGGGTTGGGCCCAGGGACGAGGGAGAAAGAATCAGAGGAGGAGGTGTAGGAATGTACAACCGGCTCTTGGCCTCTGCGTGTGTGTCTTAACTAGCGTCA
Source organism: Stenella coeruleoalba (assembly GCF_951394435.1). Taxonomy (NCBI): domain Eukaryota; kingdom Metazoa; phylum Chordata; class Mammalia; order Artiodactyla; family Delphinidae; genus Stenella; species Stenella coeruleoalba. Next base: position 13,872,716 of record NC_137159.1, on the reverse strand, counting down.
ATGTGGCTTTGTTTCCAGGGCTGGCAGATCAACGTGGGAGGCTGTATTAAACATTCTAAAACGCTTGGTTCTGAAATTTCAGAATCCTTGGGCATGTCACAGTGATGCTGTTACTGGGTGATATTGCTGTTCAAACCTTGACATATAAAGTGATGTCCTTCACCTCAAAGAAATGTACTCACTGGAGAGGAAAGAGTGCAAGAGGGGCAGGTGGGGAAAATTGGGGTGGCTGAGGATGGAACCAGCCAGGCCAGAGTTTCAAATTGGAAAAATATTATAGAAGGGACTGGAAAGGAGTTACTAAAGAACACTTTGGACATTTCTTGTTTGTCTTAACTGCCTCCCATCCTCAACACCCTGGATTTGTTCCTCAAGGTTAAAACACTTAAGAAAGATTACAGCACTGATAAAGGAACACGCAGGGTTGGTGGGAAATAGGGATATGGACATTTACATCCTCTATTGATGGGAATGTACAACCTTTCAGGAGAGCAATTTACAGCGCGAGTTAGAAGGCCCCCTGAAATATATGCTCTTTGGCACAGTGATCTCACTTCAGGGAACTTATCCTGAGGAAAGGATAGAATGTGTGCACAAAGAAGCATGTGCAGAGTTTTGTTATTATTGTAAAGTTAATAATAGAAAAAGAGAAAAAAAGGGAAAACCCAGGTGAACTATTAGGCAGCTACTAAAAAGAAAGATAACTGTATGCATCTTTATGTGATGGGATTTAGATGATTTAATTTTTTTCTCTTGTGCTTTATCTCTATTCTTTTTCTGAAGTAATCATACATTATTTTTGTAATTTAAAATTGTGTTTTAAAACATAAAACAGGGACTTCCCTGGTGGTCCAGTGGGTAAGACTCCGTGCTCCCAATGCAGGGGGCCCAGGTTTGATCCCTGGTCGGGGAACTAGATCCCGCATGCATGCCACAACTAAGAGTCAGCATGCTGCAACTAAAGATCCCACGTGCAGCAGCTAAGACCCAGTACAGCCAAAATAAATAAGTAAATATTAAAAAACAAACAACAAAAAAAACCCCCACTAGAACTGCTGCCCTCGTCTTGAGGTTTAGCAGCAGGGATTCATCCTCCAGGACTCTAAGGGAGGTGTGGGCTGTCCTCCCATGAGGATGATTTCAGTTTCCACTATGCCTAACTGGGCAGATTAATTAGAATTTCTGTTCCAAGACCAGGATGACAAAAGGATGTTTGAAATGTTTATCGTTTTTCATAATCTGTTTTTCTAACAGCTAGGCTGCTAATCTGGGTTCAGAATCTCAGATTCTGTTCATTTGTGGGATGATTTAAATGCCTTATCATTTGATATTGTGGCAAGAGCATGGGACCCATAATTGGAGGGGCTGGTCCAGTGTAGACTAGTATCTACTAGCTGTGTCACCTTGTTAAGAAGTCACAAGACCGCTGTGAACCTCATTTTTATCACCTATAAAATGGGAAAGGCTGCTTACCTCATGAAGCTGTTGTAAAGATTAAATGAGGTAGTGAATGTAAAAAGTGCTTTGAAACAATTTGTATTTAATTTAAAATAAAGAATTAATTTTAGAGGAAAAGAAAGTCAATGCCTTTGGTTGAGCTGGATGAAACAAGGTTATTTAACTTAGGGTCCAAAGAGCCCTCCCTTCTTATTTTTATTAAAGTATTTACCCATATCAAGTAACACTCCAAGGCTTCAAAATTGGGACAATTTTGAGAGTGGAAGGGGCAACGGTAACAAAATTATGCCAGACTATCTAGGATAAATTGGGACTGTCCCAGACAAACCCTACTTATAAAAAACAGATCCTCTGCTTGTCCCTACCCACTCTGATTCCCATTCCTCAGAGGCAACTGCCTTCAATTCTATTAAGTATTTTTCTCATGTTTACTTCTGTATTTCTTAATAATAGGTTTTTACTGCTCTTCTTGATTTTTCCATTTTATACATTATCTATTGATTTCTTACCATGGAAGATGAGGAATGATCTCTTTGACACCCTTCATTCACACACCATTTCTCGCCCCTCGTTCCCAACGCGATTATATTACATATTCACTTTTATATTAATGTGTCCATATAAATCTTGTTCATGACTGAACCACATCATTTATATTTCCTTTCTTGTGCAATTGTTCATTTTTCCTGGAGTTAATAATTAACTCAAATTTTGGTTTGTTCTATTTTCTAGGGCACTGTCCACTTATTCATTCCCAAACTCTCTGTCTGAACTATCAAATTACTCAGATGGCTAATCTATCAATTCCATGTTTTATTGGAAATAAACCTGTCCTTGGTCCTCCTGCTCTAGGCTAGACTTGTTACCCTGCAGACCAATTACATAGCTATTGTAATAGCTATGTAGTCATTCCAGGACTACCCTTCACTTCTCTTCCATGTTGGATCCTGGTTTTTTTTTTTTTTTTGCGGTACGCGGGCCTCTCGCTGTTGTGGCCTCTCCCGTTGCGGAGCACAAGCTCCGGACGCGCAGGCTCAGCGGCCATGGCTCACGGGCCCAGCCGCTCCGCGGCATGTGGGATCTTCCCGGACCAGGGCACGAACCCGCGTCCCCTGCATCGGCAGGCGGACTCTCAACCACTGCGCCACCAGGGAAGCCCGATTCTGTTTTTTTGATCCTGGTTACACTTTGTTATTTCACTCCCTTGTTTGCATGGAACACAACTACAGTGATTTAGTAAGAAAGTGAACTTTGGAGACCTTACACACCTAAAAATTCCTTTATTCTACTCTTATTCTTTTTTTTTCCCCCAAACTTAAAAGACTTGGAAGTCTATTACCAAAACCTCCTTAATACCCTTCACCAATTCACCAGTTGTTAACATTTTTGCTGTACTTGCTTCATCATGTCTTTATTTTGAATATGTGTATATTTTTTCTTAAACCACTTAGGAGTTAGTTGCAGTTACTCTTCCTATTTGAATGATAGTCTGGCCAAGTAGAGACTTCTAAATTGGAAATCATTTCCCCTCAGAATTTTGAAGGCATTGAACCACTGTCTTATGGCTTCTGTTGTGACTGGACCGTTCTCTCTGTAATTTGACTCTTCTTTTCATCCTTGGTGTTCTGAACTTTTATGATGATGTGTTTTAGTGCAGGTCTCCTTTCCTTCATTGTGTTCAGTGCTCAGTTTCAATATGGCAACTCGTGACCTTCAGCTGGGAAACTTTTCAATAATTTCTCTGTCCATTTTCTCACTTTTGTGGATCTCCTACTAGTGAGATATTGAAACTCCTAAATCAATCCTATAATTTTTTCTCTTCTTTCTCCAATTTTCCTCTCTTTGCTTTTAGTTCTACTTTTCCAGAGATTTCTTCAAATTTATCTTTCACCCCTTCTAGTGAATTCTTAACTTTGTATATCATTTTTTTAATTTTCAAAGGCTCAAAGGGAAAGTGCCTGGTTGCACCAGGTTCAACTATATCTTATGAAACTTTTAGCAAATCCTCTAGTTTTCAGCCCCGCCCAGCACCCTGGGCTTCCAAAGTGCTGTGTTTCCAATTTCTGGACTTTTCCTAGGTTCTCTGGCACCAGCTGTTTAACATGGCAGAGGTGGTACCACAGATCCACCGCACCACTGCCTCTTTCCAGGAGTCTAGGCAGACCAGCTTGTAGTCTTTCTTGCAGGTAGATTGGGTAAGTGACTGAATTCTGGCCAGTGGGAGTCAAGAGGAAGTGATGTGCACCCCTTCTAGTCCTGGCCCTCATAAACAGCCTTGAGCCCTCTCTAGATTGGGTGGCCAGGGAGAGGGGTGGGCCCAGAGAACAGCCTGAGACCTTTACCTTGGGGCCCCTGGGATTTGTTCTTCTCTTCTGCCTCTATTTTTTGCCCATAGAGCTCTCTGCCTCCAAGACACAATCAATTCCACAAGCCAGAGGAACAAAAGTGGGGCTGGCAGGGACCTCAGAATGGTAGACAGGGAGCATGGGAAAACGAATCCCAACATTTGCTACTTTGCCTGCTGGTGGGGGGCAAGGAGAGGGGCAGATAAAGACAAAGGAAATAACCCCATTTTCCTCACTTTGTTCTCTAACTCCATTATCGAGAACACATTTTGGTAAAAAAAAAATGGTAAAAATGGCTAGAAATGGTTAAAAAAAAAGGCTAGAAATCTAAGTGCTATGGGTAGATTGAGTAGATAGATTGGGTGTTTATCATTGTATGTCTGGTTGATATACCCAGCTAAGCACAGATTTGAGGCAGGTAAGGGGGCAATTTTAAGTCTATCTCCTGTGCGTAAATGTATTTGAGATTTCTTATTTCAGGGACATAAATGTTCACTTCATGAGTAACTAATAATAAAAAGGATGATATGGGTAGAGCAGCTCACCCTCCAGCAATTTCTCCTGGGATCACTTTGCCAGATACACACTGTTGTGACGTGATGCCAGGCAGTGCATACATCCACCCCCTGAAACCTACTGTCCCCCTGGCTTCTCCCCTCTCTTCCCATAGATCCTCTGCCCTTTCTGGACCCTCTCCTCCCATACTTCCCATCCCTGCACAAGCCCCCTACCTAAGGAATCTTCTAAACAATTAAACAAATTTAACTTAAAATTTATAGGATCTATTTCTTTATTACCAGACTAATAGGTTTGCATTTTGAAAGCTTACTATTGGACAGTGTACAATGATGTATTTATGGCTGATCTGAATATGGCATTTATGATCATTAAAAGAGAACAGTTGGGACCTCCCTGGTGGCGCAGTGGTTAAGAATCCATCTCCAATGCAGGGGAGACAGGTTCGAGCCCTGGTCCGGAAGATCCCACGTGCCGTGGAGCAAATAAGCCCGTGCGCCACAGCTACTGAGCCTGTGCTCTAGAGCCCGCGAGCCACAACTACTGAGCCCATGTGCCACAATTACTGAAGCCCACGTGCCTAGAGCCCATGCTCCGCAACAAGAGAAGCCACTGCAATGAGAAGCCTGTGCGCCACAACGAAGAGTAGCCTCCGCTCGCCACAACTAGAGAAAGTCCGTGTGCAGCAACAAAGACCCAACGCAGCCAAAAATAAATAAATTAATTAATTTTAAAAAAATGAGAGAGAGAGAAGAGTTAAGATCAAGCCCTAGGCATGGAGCTACCTAATTACATTTTAATTTTTTTCCTGTGAGAAAATCAGACTTGCCTGAGTGCCTTCTCCAGGAACATTCCCTGCTGTGATTGTGAGAACTGCCCGTCCAGTCCTTTCTCTGTGGAGAGGACGCTGTTGACTGACTATGACCACAGCGTTGGTACCGCGTTGTGTTTTCCAGTGCACTAGGCCCTTATCTGCAGGAATAAGCAATGTCCTGAAGCGATATGCAGAGACCTGTTTGGCACTCAAGCCGGAATCTTCAAAAGGAGGAACCTCGGGCTTCCCTGGTGGCGCAGTGGTTGAGAGTCCGTCTGCCGATGCAGGGGACACGGGTTCGTGCCCCGGTCTGGGAAGATCCCACATGCCGCGGAGCGGCTGGGCCCGTGAGCCATGGCCGCTGAGCCTGCGCGTCCGGAGCCTGTGCTCCGCAACGGGAGAGGCCACAGCAGTGAGAGGCCCGCGTACCGCAAAAAAAAAAAAAGGAGGAACCTCTTTTCACCGGAGACATACCTACAGAACATGACTTTAAACAAAGCTGAGAGGAAGGCACCCTGGCAGGGCAGCTCTGCTTTGCATGCTGCTGTCATTTAATACACAGCCCTTCTCCCCGGGCCAGCCAGCGGCCAGCAGTCACTGGTGCCCTCATCTTCCAACACCGGGAACAGCAAGCGGGAGGACTCTGTACAAACACTTTGACGACAAAGGTAAATAAGTGTGGAATAAGCAAATAATAAGTCACCTTTCCTCCTGGAGTAAACTGTTCCCTTCTCTGATCACCTGAAGCTACAATGACACGTGGTCAGACCATGGGACAGCTGGCATTGCTGCAGAGTTTTCCCACCCAGGACAAAATGAAAATGCAAGCCCTTTGTTCAAAAAGCAGGAAAAAAGTGCCATGAGGGGTACTATATAAAGCTTTTCCTTTCTTTCCCCCTCGCTCTCTTGACCTATTACAGTGGTTTTTAATTTGCAATTTAATGTAACTCTCCCTTGGGCAGGGGACATTCACAGGGTAAGTGCAGGTCCTCACAGGCATTTGGACCTCCTCTGGACACCCCCCTCCATTGGCAGACTCCACTCCCCCCCCCCCCCCCGCCGCTACCAGCAGCAGATGGTGGGTCCTGAAAGGACTGCAACTCAGCACCAGGACATGCTCATACCTGGATTAGGGGTGGGCGAGAGGCATGATCTCAGCGACTTGTCCCCCAACCCTCTGCAGACCTGAGCCCAGGGCCCCACTGAGGGAGGCAGCAGAACATGGAAATGCCCCCCAGTGGGAAGGGCAGTCGTGGAGACAGAGAGACTGGGCAGGGGCCCTGGGCACCAGGCAACGGAGGGCCAGCTGCCAGGAGGCGGGGAGCTGACCGCAGGCAGACTGCATGGAAGCTGAAGGCTCCAAGGCCTCGGCACATGCTCCAGTGTTCATCAGACCTCACTTACAAAACACAAAGCCAAAGGAAAAATTATTTAGAATTTCAAGATGGCCACTGCAGAGCATTAAACTCCAAGCAGCCGCAGGATCCCTCTGAACCTGGGGTCCTGAGCATCTATTTCGTTGACACACCCATGAAGCCAGCTGTGTGGGATAGAATTATTGAAATCAGTGAAGGTCCAGAAAATTCTTTATTTTTTTATCACATTTGTGGCATGCATAGTCTGCTGTAGATGGTTTTATTTCTGTACGTAAACCTTCCTGGACACCGTCTGCAAGGCTTAGCTCCTACCCTTATCAGCTATTCTCTGGCATATTACAGCCCCTCTCTAAGCCTTATTTCTAAAACAGAAATAAAACAATGATCTCATGAGATTGTTATGAGGGTTTAATGAAGTAAAGCTGATAAGGCACTAAGCCCAGTGACTGGAATATGTTATGTACAAATGGACGTACATACAGATGTGTATTTACCCATGTACATGATACCCATACATCTCTGCTATGACACACAGGGATGGTACCAGAGTACATAGAAGGTATGTAATAAATCTATTTTTTGGACAAAGAACATGGATAATAGGAACATTTTTAAAATGTCAATCTGGCTAATGAATGCTTTAGGTGAAATGCAATGCAAATATAAGTTGATTATTTAAAGAAGAAAGCAGAAAAGCTTTTTTCAAAAACTCAAACCTGTTTTGATGGGATAACTCAAAAACTAAGTGCAACTGAATTAAGGACATAGAGAAAATGAAGAACATCCTGAAAACCTTGGTAAATCTGATTTCAGAATGAAAATAGGAAAGATGAAAGAAGTTGGAGCTGGAGAGCATGGAGAAGAGAAGGATAAGAGAGAACTTTAAAATAGCAATATTGCTTTCAATTAAAAGTGAGTATTTTGTTATAAAAGTAGTACATATTTATTATAGAAAACAGGTATTATCAAAAAGAAGAAAATCTAAACTATGCAGAATCCCACTATTCTCACACAACAAACAAGTTTGTACCAGTTGATTATCCTACTGTAAATACAGGTTTGAACATATTGGGCATTTTCATTTTTAAAAATATTTGCCAATTTTACATCTGAAATGGCATCTCATTGCTGTTTTGATTTAAATTGCTTCTTGGAATAATAAATTACTTCTTTCTCATCTTGTAAGTTTATTGCTCATATATATATTTGTGTGTGTGTATGTGTATTTTATTGGCCGTGCCACGCTGCACGCAGGATCTTACTTCCCTGACCAGGGATTAAATATGCACCTTCGGCAGTGAAAGCGTGGAGTCCTAACCACTGTACTGCCAGGGAATTCCCTGTTTTTCTTTTAAATAATCAGAAATATTTTAAAATGTATTTAAAAGGTACAGAAAATAATATAGCAGACAGTATTTCTATGTGTTTTTCAGAAAGAAAGCCTGTTAGGTGTGAGATGGGGGCTGTATTAATACAATCTGCCATGTTGCTAAAAAAAAGTTAAATACTGATATGCAAATGGTTTTGTATATTAAGGCGCTAACCTCTTTCTATGACATAGAGCTTTTGTTTTAATATTTTTGACTGAAAAGAAGAAAACAAAAGGAAATTAGTTTAAATTAAAAAAACTTTTTTTTAGTTGGATATGAGGAACAATTTCCTGACGATGAAGAGAATAAATGCAGGAGAAGGAATTTGTCATTATGGAATCTCTGACCCACCATCTCTCTTCTATGATCCACCTTAAACTTAATTGGCTAGGAGACAGAAGCTAGACCAAGTGGTTGTTCACATTTTCCTAGATTCTAGGAAGCACTAATTTCAAAATGAGTAGGAAGAATTCTGGGTTACATGGCTAATTTGACTTTGTATGTTCTTCACCATTGTAAGCAGAATAGCTGTATCTTTGCAGGTCTTCTGAGTAAGAGCTGCTAAGTCCACTGTTGTTTGGTGGTTGAATGTGAATGAATTATAATGAATGTGAATTCTATTATATAACAACTGGGACAAGTGTTCCATTTATAAACAATCAGCATGCTTACTGCTGAGTATGGTACTTTTTAGAATTATACACAAATATTCTCTCTCCTTTCAGGCATGTGGTAAGAATGTTCTTTTCTGACCCCTTGGAGTTAGGTGAGGTCATATGACTTTCACTGGCCAATGAAATATGACAGGAAGTGACATTTTCACTTCAGGGCCCAAGTTAAAAAAAGTTTTATATATAGTTTACTGTATGTCAATTATACAGATTAAGTTTATATGTAAATAAAGTTTACTAAAGTTTATATATAAAGTTTATAATAAACTACATATGTTTAAAGTGTACCATTTTTACATGTGTAATCATCACTACAATCAAGATAGTGAAGATATCTGTCACCTCTAAAAGTTTTCACTTGTGCTTTTCTAATCGCTGCCTCCCACACCTCCTTGTCCCCTATCTCCAAGCAGTCATCAATCTCCTTTCTGTCACTATAGATTAGTTTTGAATTTTCCACACTTTAATCATATAGTATGTACTCTTTTTTGGCTGGCTTCTTTCACTCTGCATGATAATTTTAAGATTCATCCATGTCATTATATGTAGCAGTGGTTCAGTCCTTTTTATTGCTGAGTAGTAATCCATTCTATGGATATGCCATGGTCTGTTTATCCATTTACCTGCTGATGGACCGTTGAGGTGTTTCCAGTTTGGGGCTATTACAAATAAAGCTTCTGTAAACATTTGTGTACAAGTCTTTATATGGTCACAAATTAATTTTTCTCTTGAGTAAATACTTAGGAGTGAATTGGGTGGATCATATGGTCATTGTATGTTCAACATCTTAAGAAACTGCCAAATTGCTTGGTTGTAATATTGACATTGTCACCATAAGTTCACAAGAGTTTTAGTTTCTCCACATCTTCATCAACACTTGGTATGACAAGTCTTTTTAATTTTATTTATTCTAATAGCTAAGTAGTGTTATCTCATTGTGGGATTTATTTTTGAATTTTAAAATTTTATTTTATTTATTTATTTTTTGTACAGCAGGTTCTTAATAGTTATCTATTTTATACCTATTAGTGTATATATGTCAATCCCAATCTCCCAATCCATCCCACCACCACCACCTGCCCCCTACCACTTCCCCCCTATCATTGTGGTTTTAATTCACATTTCCTAATGACAATGATGTTGAGCATCTTTTCTTATGTTTATTTGCCATCTCTGTACCTTAACTTGTCTGTTCAAATCTTTTAGTCAGTTTTTATTGGTTTGTTATCTTATTTTTGTATTTTGAGAGTATATATTCTGCAATCAGATATATATTTTGCAAAGATTTTTCACAGTGTGTGTCTTGTCTTTTCATTTTCTTAAGAGTGTCTTTTAAAGAGTAGAAATTTTAAATTTTAACTAAGTCCAATTAATCAACTTGTTCTTTTATGAATTGTGTTTTTGATGTTTTATCTGAGAAACCCTTGCCTAACCCAAGGTCAAAAAGATTTACTCCTGTTTTCTTTTAATAGTTTTATAGATCTATGCTTTTTTTTTTTTGCGGTACGCGGGCCTCTCACTGTTGTGGTCTTTCCCGTTGTGGAGCACAGGCTCCGGACGCGCAGGCTCAGCGGCCATGGCTCACGGGCCTAGCCACTCCACGGCGTGTGGGATCTTCCCGGACTGGGGCACGAACACGTGTCCCCTGCATCGGCAGGCGGACTCTCAACCACTGCACCACCAGGGAAGCCCAGATCTATGCTTTTACATTTAGGTCTATGACCTATTTTGAGTTAAATTTTGCATATGGGGCTTCCCTGGTGGCACGGTGGTTGCGAGTCCACCTGCCGATGCAGGGGACATGGGTTCGTGCCACGGTCTGGGAAGATCCCACATGCCGCGGAGTGGCTGGGCTCATAAGCCATGGTCGCTGAGCCTGCGCGTCCGGAGCCTGTGCTCCGCAACGGGAGAGGCTCGCATACCGCAAAAAAAAAAAAAAAAAAAAAAAAAAAAAAAAAATTTTGCATATGGTGTGAGTTATGGATCTAAGTTCTTTTTTTTTATAAGTATATACAATTGTTCAAGCAGAATTTGTTGAAAAGACTATTTATTCTCCACTGCATTGTGCCTTTGTCAAAAACCAGTTGTCCAGATATATGTATGAGTTTATTTCTGGACTTACTATTTTGTTCCATTGATTTATTTTTCTATCTTTATGCTAATACCACACTGTCTTCATTAGTGTAGCTTTATAATAATTATTGAAATCAGGCAGTGTTATACCTTGAAATTTGTATGTCTTTTTCAGAGTGGTTTGGCTATTCTAGATTCTTTGCAGTTCCATAAAAGTTTTAGCATCAGCCTGTCAATTTCTACAAAAAATCCTGCTGGGAGTTTGATTTTAATTGCATTGAGTCTATAGATTAATTCAAGGACAGCTGACATCTTTATGATACTGAGTCTTCAGATCCATGAACAAGGTATATATTTCCATTTATTTAGGTCTTCTTTAATTTCTTTCAGCAATATTTTGTAGTTTTAGTATACAGATCTTTTACTTCTTTTGTTAAGTTTGTCACTAAGTATTGCTTTTTTATGTTATTGTATATAGTAATGTTTTTATATTCAAATTTCTGATTATTTGTTGCTACTACAGAGAACTACAATTGATTTTTGTATATTGAACTTGTATCCTGCAACCTTACTGGTCTCAATTATTAGTTCTAATAGCTTTAAAAAAAAGATTCCATCATATTTTGTACATAGGTGATTATGTCATTTGAAAAAAAAAAACAGTTTGAATTCCTCCTTTTCAATTTGCATACCTTTTATTTCTCTTTCTTGTCTGATTGCACTGGCTAGAACTACTCCAAGTTTTGAATTAAAGTGATAACAGCAGACATTCTTACCTGGTTCCTGATCTTAAGAGGGAAGTATTTAGGTTTTCATCATTAAGTATAATGGTAGCTGTAGGCTTCTTTAGATGACCTTTATGAAACTGAGGAAGTTCCCTTCTAATTTTAGCTTACTGAGAGTATTTATCAGAAATGAATGTTGGGTTTTGTTTAGATAAGTTTATGATTTTTATTTTTAGTTTGTATGTTGAAGTATATATATTTTTTGACTTTTTTTGTGTGTGTGGTATGCAGGCCTCTCACTGTTGTGGCCTCTCCCGTTGCAGAGCACAGGCTCCGGACGCGCAGGCTCAGCAGCCATGGCTCATGGGCCTAGCCACTCCGCAGCATGTGGGATCTTCCCAGACCGGGGCACGAACCCGTGTCCCCTGCATCGGCAGGCGGACTCTCTACCACTGTGCCACCAGGGGAGCCCCTTGACTTTTTCTTTTTTAGCTGAGCCATGCAGCATGCAGGATCTTCCCCCACCAGGGATGGAAACTGTGCCCCCTGCATTGGGAGCCTGGAGTCTTAGCCACTGGATCACCAGGGAAGTCCTGTTGCAGTACTGATATATTGATTGATTTTTAAATGTTAAATGGACCTTCTAAGTCTTGGTTCCAGGATATACCTCATTTGATCATATCAATATGATGTTTTATACTTTTAATGTATTATTGAATTCAATTTGCTAACGTTTTGTATAGAACTTTTGTTCGTGAGGGATTTTGTTCTATAGTGTAATGCCTTTGTCTTGTTTCATTTTAAAGATAATCCTGACCTCTTAGAATGGGCTGAGAGCTGTTCTCTTCTCTGATATTTTTGGAAGTGTTTGTATAGAACTGGTATTATTTCTTCTTTAAATGTCTAATAGAATTCACCCATGAAGTCATCTCAGCCTAGAGTTTCTTTGGAGGAGAGTTTTGAATTATGCCACTTTCCTAAATAGATATATTGCTCTTTAGATTATTTATTTCTTCTTGAGTGAGCTTTGGTAATTTGTGTTTTTAAAGGAAATTGTCTATTTCATCTAAGTTGTCATATTTATTAGCATAAAGTTATTCATAATAATTCCTAATTGTCTTTTAAATATATGTAGAATCTGGGGCTTCCCTGGTGGTGCAGTGGTTAAGAATCCACCTGCCAGTGCAGGGGACATGGGTTTGAGCCCTGGTCCAGGAAGATCCCACATGCCGTGGAGCAACTAAGCTCATGTGCCACAACTACTGAGCCTGCGCTCTAGAGCCCGCAAGCCACAACTACTGAAGCCTGCGCGCCTAGAGCCTGTGCTCCACAACAAGAAAAGCCATCATAATGAGAAGCCCGTGCACGGCAACAAAGAGTAGCCTCCTGTCGCGGCAACTAGAGAAAAGCCCGCGCACAGCAACGAACACCCAACACAGCTAAAGATAAATAATTAATTAATTTAAAAAAATGCACTCGCTCGCCACAACTAGAGAAAGCCTGCGTGCAGCAAAGAAGACACTATGCAGCCGATAAATAAATAAACAAATAAATAAATGAAATAAATAAATATATAAAGAATATATATGTAGAATCTGAAGTGATAACACCTCTCTCATTCTTAATATTTTTCATTTATATATTCTTTTTTCCTTAATAAGTCTGGCAAGAATTTTATCAACTTATTGATTTTCTCAGAGAGGCATTTTTGCTTTCATTGATTTCTCTATTGTTTTCCTGTTTCTATTTTATTGATTTATACTTTGATCTTTCTTATTTGCTTCCTTTGGGTTTAATTTGCTTTTATTTTTCTAGAGTGTTAATATCATTGATTTGAATTCTTCTAATATAGGTGTCTGATGTTATAAATTTCTCCCTCAAAATTGCCTTAGGAGTATCCTACAAATTCTGATTTGTTTTATTTTTATCAGTTCAAAATAAGTTTTAATTACCCTTTTAATTTATTTTTTCACCCATGTATTATTTAGAAGTGTGTTTTTTTAGTTTCCAAATATTTGGAGACTTTTCTGAGAATATTCTGTTATTAATATCTAATTTAATTCCATTATGGTCAAAGAACATAATGTTTATAGCTTGTGAATTGTGGTAGGAAAATTATAGCTTAGTGTCAACCAAAGGGAAACTTATTTCTCAGGAAACCCTCACAGCCAACCAAAGTTGCTGTAATCATCTATTGATAGTTCCAGTTTAATTCAAGTTGACAAATATTTGTTGAACAGGGATTATATATGCTCAAGTCCAAAAATAAAGTTCCAAAAATAAGGAAAGTAGAGTGCCTGATCTCAAGGAACTTACAATCTAGATATGAACTACTGATACTAGGAAAGACAAGGTAAAATCAAAAAGTAGATTAAACAAAGAAAAAGAAGGGTTCAAGGAAGGGAAGAATTGAGAACGGCTTCACATAGGAGGTGGGACTTAAGAAGGGTCTTGAAAGAAGTGTTCAAGTTTGACAGGTGGAGATGGTGGGATGGTCCTTCAAGCAGAGGAAACAGCATAAGCTCAGAGACAAGAAAACATAGTACATGCTTGGGGAACTTCACTTTGACTGAAGGTTAGGGGAGTGGTGGGAGATAAGGGGAATATTTTATAGGACTCTGAGGTCTTTATACTTAGATGAATAAGCATTTGGGCGCCATTAAGATTTTTTGAGCCCAGAAGTTATTTTCCTTCACCCACCACACTTGCTCTATCAAGTCCCGGTGGGACTCCATCCATCATAGAGCTCTGGAAAACGTCAAGTGGTTGGATTACATCCTTGACTCCCTTGCTTAAAAACCCTTCATTGGATCCCCACTGTACTTAGAATAAAATCAAAACTTCTTTTTGGACCCTGCATGGTCTGCCTTCTGACTATCTCATCTCCTACCATCGCTTTTTAACTCTATTCAGTACGTTCTACCTCCCTCAGCTTGCTCTCGCTTCCTGAAACATAATTAGGGTTTCTCGCACTCAGGACCTTTGCATTTTCTTTCTTCTCCTTGAACACTTTCCCAGCTCTTTGCATGGTATGGCAGGAAACCTCTAAGATGGCCCCAATCATCCCTGCCTCTTGGTATTCACACCTTTGTGTTATCCCCTCCTCTAGAACATGGTTTGGATTTAGTGACATGCTTTTAGCAAATAAAATGGGGTACAGGTGATGGGTTACAAAAGGAAGGTGGTCCTCATTTTGGGTACACTCGCTCTCTCTCATTCTCTGGCTCACGTTGAGGGAAGTCAGCTGCCTACTGTGTGGTACACTGTGGAAAGGCCCTCATGGTGAGGAACTGATGTCTCAGGCCAACAGACAGCAAGGAGGCCTTCCAACAACCACGTGGGTCAGGTTGTAATCTGATCCTCCCCCAGAAGAACCTTGAGTTGACTGCAGGCCCAGCTAATACCTGGATTTTAACCTGTGGGAGACCCTGAGCCAGAGACATCCAGCCAAGCCATGCCTGGATCACTGACCCACAGAAACCATGAAGTAATAAATGTTTGTTGTTTTAAGCTGCTAAGTTTTGAGGTAATTTCTTATGCAGCAATAAGTGACTACATATGGCTGGCTCAGACTCATTCTTCATGGCTTAGCTCAAGTGTCACCTCCTCAGAGAAGCCTTTCCTAACTAGCCTGGCTAAAGTAACTTTCTTCCTGCCCTGTCTCTTCCCAAAGTCACTTTCTAATATAGTGTCCTGTTTTCTTTTTTTCCATAGAGCTTACTTTAATTAATCATTTACTTGTGTGTTGTCTGACATCCCACAACTAGAATGTAAACTCCTTAAGGGTAAGGCTGTTGCCTGACTTGTTCACTGCTCTATCTCCAACACCTAGAATGATGCCTGGTTCAGACCCTTGTTGAATAAATGTAAGAGAGTAATGATTCTGCATTATTTGCTCCAGAAACTTCCTTGTGTTTAGCAGAGCCAAATCCTATGAACCGAGTATAATCTGTGCTTTGATAAGAACTTTGACAGCCAACAAAGCCTGGGGCTGTTTTCAGGTTTTAAAACAAGATGTGCTTTTACTTTATGATCAGGGAAGTAACTTGCCAGAGTCACAAAGCTAGTAAGCCGTGGAGCTGGGATTCAAACCGACATCTATCCGAGTTCAAAGCCAATGCTGCTGTAAAAAGTTACAACTATTTAAAACAAAATAGATAACAGGAGATGATGATCAAGCCAGAAGAATGTTTTACAGGAAATCATGTAATGGTTCATGAACAGTTGAAGTGGAAGACAGCATGGGACCCTGGGATTACTTAGAAAACTCCTGTGTATTAAAAGGACCAAATGGGGAGCAGCCTAACCATGAAGGGTGTGTGGGAAAAAGTCATCTGTCACAGTAAAAGTACCCACACTACCTCGTCGCTTGCTGTCCGGCCTCCCACTCCAGGTGGTTTTGCAGGTGCGGGTGTCTGACCCTCTCCCAGGGGACTCTGGGTCCTGCAGTAGATTTGTGTGAGTCTTGCAAATTTTGCTACTATGACAACTCAAGGTGCAATGCCTAGCAGGGACTATAAGATGTACTACATTACAAAATAATTAAAGCCACACCACTGCCCACCTCTTCCCCTATCCTCTCCCGCCCTCAGTCTCCCCAGCAACAGCAAGAGTGAAACATACCAAGGATGCCATGTTCCTGGCAAGAGCTCTCAGAGGGCCTTGCATTCATGTCTCAGCTCTGCCATGTTCCACCAAACACTAGTGGTGGAACCTTGAGCAAAATACCTCTTGTGCGTTTCAGAAGCTCTCAGCCTCACCTCTTATTCTGGCCATTGATGAAATGACCAGTTCTATGCAAGTCTAGATGGTGTAGCCTGATAGCATCTACGCTACATGCCTCTTGATTTCAGTCCCGGGGCTTTTCTGACACGCCTCGTGGTATGGCTACAGGACTCCTCTCAGCTCTCACTCATGCGCAGCTTGGAAGTACAGCACTTTATGTACTATGGGGGCAAATGCTGACTAATGGAATGGGGCTGGAGGTAGCTGATGTGCAAATTTGCCTTCTGTCTTCCTTGGCTGGAAAATTCTCAGAAGATCCCATGGAATCAAGCAACCAGTCTCTGTAATGCTGGTCAACTCAATACACATCCTTGTGTTGGTTTCCTTTCCTTCCCATTTCACTCCCTTCCTCCCTCACTCCTGCCCCCAGGATCATTTTCCCAATTAAACTACTCACCCCAAAGTGTTTGTCTTGGGCTTTGCTTCTGGGGAAGCACAGATTACTTAATCTCTCTGTGCCTCAGGTCATCATCTGGAACATAGGGAACATTTGTGTCAATTTCACAAGGTTTGTATGAATGTAAATTAATAATCTATGAAAAGCATGTAGGGGACTGTCTGCTACACAGCAAGCGTACTATGAATTCCAGCTATTGCTGTTGTTGAAAAAAAAGGGAGCTTCCAAGTGTATATGGAAAACCCAACTCGTCCCTAGCTCTGAGAAGAATCCATCTCAGTATGAACCATCTTTATTTTCTTCCCCAAACTTTCAGCTGGATGTTATATGCTATTCTACTGCAAGCAAACAGAAGAGAGAAGCATCTAGAGGTGCTCCACGTAGACAATTGGCACTGATGAAGTCAAAGACAAAGACGATGGGGAATTTTTTCACCCAAATTTAATAACCTGGGGATTGTTAGCATTGGTCACATATGCATGCGACTCTGAGATGTCTTTTGCGGGGGGATATTCTCAAATGGGGATATATGGCTAGTGTTTACAGTCATTTTAAGGTATAGGTTTGCAAGTCAGCCCTTTGTGAACTGAGTGTGTCCCGCCCCTACTATGCCTGCTCTTTGCTTAGCTACCACAGGTGGTCAGCAGTGTCCTAAACTAGAGAGCCATGGAGAGCTATCCCCAAAGGCTTCCCCAGGGGTGAACAAAATTCTGAATATCAGAGTCAGCATTGGCTTTTCTTTCTCTTTCATAGGCCATACCAAATGCAACATCCATATTCCACAG
This sequence comes from Stenella coeruleoalba, assembly GCF_951394435.1. Taxonomy (NCBI): domain Eukaryota; kingdom Metazoa; phylum Chordata; class Mammalia; order Artiodactyla; family Delphinidae; genus Stenella; species Stenella coeruleoalba. The sequence goes on along the minus strand of NC_137159.1, from coordinate 13,855,401 downwards.
AGCCTTCCGTGGAATGTCTCCCATCGCTGACCTCCTCTTTCCACTCACCTTTACTTTTCCTTACACTTCAGAATTTCTTCAAACATTCCTTGAAATACCTTTCCTCTGTTCTCTATCTGTCCAATTCAGAACATTCTTAAATCTGCAGCTCTTTCCCTCTCCATGAAGCAACCTCAGATCCATGTCTTGCTAATTCTCCTGCCTCTGGCATGTTGGCTACTGATATCACTCACTTTAGGAGAAAAATCTCTTTGGAAGCTGCTCCCTGTCCTGGAATATGCTCTACTGAGCATATTCCTCTACTGAGACTAGCTGAAGCCCAGTGTCATCCATTAAGCCACAAGCAGCTGCCTAAGCCCATGCTGGCAATCCCCTTTCTCAACCTCCATCCTAGGCTAAGTCCATACCTCTGAACCACCCATATATGCTTAAACATTTAGTAATACATTTGTATGTGTATGGACTATTCCTTGTCTCAATTTGCTGTGTACAGAGAGTTTCAAGGCAATGACACAGGGAGGAGGAGCCCAGGCAGAGACCAGTGATCTCCCTGCATTGAGGAGATCAAGCTCAAAGCACTGAAGACCAAAGAGGATAGAGTTTGCAGGACAGAGTATCAAGGAGGGAGAGCTTCACAGAGAGACCGCTCTGAAGATTTTTAGAGTGTGCCCTTTGAGTACTGATCAGCACATGTGTGTGAGGAAACTATGCAAAGCTAGGTAAAGAATCACCCATAAACATTAGAGGTAAGAGGGACTGGCATTCACACAGGCTGGAAGACTGCCAGGTCATTGGGAAGCTTGCAGAGAAGTGTGTTGCCTCAAGAGGGGAACAATTAACTCCAAACTGAGCACTGGTCTGGTCCTACCTGACAAGTCATGAAAGCAAAACCCAAAAGTATTAGATTGTTTCCAAGTAACGTAACTGCATTCCAGAACAAATTTCAAGAATATCTGTAAGGATCAAAAATGTCCACCTGTGGGAAGGGGTTGGGGAGGGAGTTGAATAAGCAGAGCACAGAGGATTTGTTGGGCAGTGAAAATACTCTGCCTGACATTATAATGCCTGATATAATGCCATTATACTTTTATCCAAACCCATAGAACGTTCAACAACAAGAGTGAACCCTGGGACTTCCCTGGTGGTCCAGTGGGTAGGACTCCATGCTCCCAATGCAGGGTGCCTGGGTTCGATCCCTGGTCGGAGAACTAGATCCCGCATGCCGCAATTGAGTCTGCATGCTACAACTAAGAAGTCCTCATGCCGGACGAAAGATCCTGTGTGCCGCAACTAAGACCTGGTGCAGCTAGAATGAATAAATAAATAAATAAATAAATATTTTTTAAAAAGAGTGTACCCTAAGGTAAACTTTGGACTTTGGGTTATCATGATGTGTCAGTGTAGGTTCATCCTTGGTAAGTGTACGATTTTGGTGAGTGATGTTGAAAATGGGAGAAGCTATGCATGTATGGGGACAGGGGAATATGTGAGAAGTCTCTCTCTCTCAGTTTTGTTGTAAACTTATAAATGCCTTAAAACATTGATTTTTTAAAAAATCCACCTCCCAACAAGGTGAAATTAACAATGCCTGGCACCCATAGATTGCCAGACATGCAAAGCAGCAGGAAAATATGTCCCATAATGAGGAGAAAAATCAATCAAAAATGAACCAGAACTGACACAGCTGTTAGAATAAGCAGTCAGCTAAATTAAAACAGCTATTATAACTGTATTCCATATGTTCAGAAAGTCAAGTAGAGACATGAGGATAGAAAACCATCCAAACTGAACTTACGGAGATGAAAACTACAATGTCCAGGATGAAAAACACACTGGATGTGATTTGTTGCAGATTAGACATTACTTAGAAAATGATTCGTGAAGGGCTCCCCTGGTGGCGCAGTGGTTGAGAGTCCGCCTGCCGGTGCAGGGGACATGGGTTCGTGCCCCGGTCCGGGAAGATCCCACGTGCCGCGGAACGGCTGGGCCCGTGAGCCATGGCCGCTGAGCCTGTGCGTCCGTCCGGAGCCTGTGCTCCGCAGCGGGAGGGGCCACAACAGTGAGAGGCCCGCGTACCGCAAAAAAAAAAAAAAAAAAAAAAAAAAGAAAATGATTAGTGAAGACCCAACACTAGAAAGTCTCCAATGAAATACAGAGAAAAAAGTGAATTTGAAAAAGAAAAAATAAAGAGCTATAAGGCAACTTCAAGCCTAATACACATGCAATTGGAGACCCAGATGAGGTAGAAGGGGAACAAGGGGAGCTCAACAATGTTTGAAGAAACAATGGCCAAAATTTTTTCAAATTTCGTGAAAACCATAAACCCACAGATCCAAGATGCTCAATGGACCTTCAAAACAAGAACTATGAAGAAAAATACACCAAAACACATCATAATCAAATTGCTCAAAAACAATAACAAAGAGAAAAATCTTAAAAGCAGCCAGGGAAAAAGCTACCTCACAGAGGGGCACATATAAGGAAAACTTTAGTTTTCTTGTCAAAAATAATATGAGATGACAGTGGGAAAATATCTTTAAAGAAATGTAAAAAAACAAAACCAAAAACCTGTCAACCTAGAATATTTTACTCAATAAAAATATCTTTCAAAAATTAAGGACATAGAGACAGAAAGTAGATTAACGGTTATCAGGGTCTGGGGGGAGGGAAGAATGAGGAGTGACTATTAACAGGTATGGATTTATGGGGACTGATGAAATATTCTGGAGTTAAATAGTGGTGATAGTTGCACAACTTTGTGAATATACTAAAAGCTACTGAATTATACACCTTTAAAGAGTGAATTTTATGATATCTGAATTACATCTAAATTTAAAAAAATCATAGACATTTTTAGACATACAAGAGATGAAAGAATTTATCATGAGCCAAACTACATTCCAAAAAATGTTAAAGAAAATCTTATGAACAGAAGGAAAGTGATACCAGATGGAAATATAGATCTACACAAGGGAATGAAGAGCACTGTAAATGATAGCTATATGGTAAATATACAACTTTTTAAAATTTAAATCTCTTTAAAAGATGACTGCTTTTTAAATGAAAATGATGAAATAATAATAAAAAAGCATTATGGGGTTTATAACACATATAAGTAAAATAAATATGACAATGATAGCATAAAGAGTGGGAGGTGAAATCACAACATATTCTACAGATATTAAAAGGATAATAAAGGAACATTATAAACATCTTTATGCCAATAAATTCAATAACTTAGAAACAATGGTCAAATGCCTTGAATGACACAAACTACTAAAGTACTACTAAAGTACTACTAAAGAAGAAACAGATGGACTGACTAGCCTTATATTTATTAAAGAAACTGAATTTGTAGTTAAAAACCTTCCCACAAAGAAAACTCCAGGCCCAAATAACTTCACTGGTGAATTCTACCACATTTAAGAAACAAATAATATCAGTATTACACAAATTCTTCTTTGATATCAAAACCAAAGAAAGACATTATAGAAGAAAACTACAAAACAATATCCTTTATAAACATACCTGCAAAAATTCTAAACAAAATCTTAGTGAATCAAGCCAACAATAAATAAAAAAGATAATACATTGTAAGTAAGTGAGGTTTATCCCAGGAATTCCAGGTTGGTTTAACATTTGAAAATTAGTCACTGTAATTTGCCGTATCAATAAACTCAAAAAGAAAAGTCATATGACCAACTCAATAGATGCAGGAGAAGTATTTGTCAAAATCTAACATTCATTCCTGATAAAAATTCTCAGCAAATGAGGAATAGAAGGGAACTTCCTCATTCTGATAAAGGGCAAATACAAATTCCTACAATACCATCACACTCTGTGGTGAAAACGGAATGCTTTTCCTTTCTATTTAACATCATGCTGGGGATTCTACGCAGTGCAATCAGGCCATAAAAAGAAATAAAAGGCATCCTGATTGGGCAAGAAGAAGCAAAACTGTTTTAATTTGAGATGATATGATAGATCACATGTAGGAAATCCAATATAATATCCCTATTCCGTTGTGGGTTTAGAATAAGTGAATTTAGCAAGTTTGTAGAATACAGGAGCAACAGACAAAAATCAATTGTCCTACATATTAGCAACAAACAACTGGAAATTGAAATAAAAGTTTCCATTTACAACAACATAAAAAATTGAAAGAGATAATTCTGACAAAAGATATGAAAGACATGCACACTGAAAACTATGAAACATTGTTGAGAGAAACTAAAGAAATTAAAGGACAGAGAGTTCATGGGTCAGAAGACTCAATATTGTTAAGATGTCATTTACCCACAAATTGATATATAGATTTAATGCAATCTTAATCAAAATCCTATCAGACTTTTTTATGGTAGAAATGCAAGCTGATTCTAAAATTCATATGGAAATGCAGGCACCTGAAAAAGTAAAAACATCATTGAAAAGTAGAACAAAGGTAGAGAACTTACATTATCTGATTTCAAAGATTATTATAAAACTACAGTAATCAAGATTGTGTAGTACTGGCACAAAATTAGGAAAATATATTAGTGGAACAGAATAGAGAGTTCAGCAATAAACCTATACATATATGGACAACTTATTTTTTACAAATGTGCAGGACAATTTAGCAAGAAAAGATAGTCTTATCATTAAATGGTGTTGGAACGATTGGCTATCCATATGAAAAAAAACCCAAACACACTGTATTTCAGTCCATATCCTGTGTCATATACAAAAATTTACTCAAAATAGATCTTTGGTCTGAAAGTATTAAATTTTTAGAAGAAAACATGGGAGATAATCTTTGTGACCTTGGTTTAGATAAAGATTTCTTAGATGTGCTATCAAAAGTACAATCCACAAAAACTAATAAATTGGACTTAAAGTTAATATTTCTATTCTTTAAAGATACTGTTAAGAGAGTGAAAGGAGTAGCCATAGATAGAAAGAAAAATATTTTAAAATCATGTGTCTTATAGAAGTCTTGGATCCAGAACATATAAAAACTCTCAAAAGTCAGTTATAAGCAAAACAACAACCCATGCAAAAGTTGGCAAAAGATTTGAATAGACAATTAAAGAAAACATACATAAGATACATAGCTGGCAAATAAACATCTGCAAAAGTGTTCAACATCTTGAGCCATTAGGAAAACATAAATTAAAACCATAATGAAATATCATTATACACTCACTAGAATGGCTAGAATTTAAAATTCACCGTTACAAGTGTTGACCATGATGTAGAAGAGCTAGAACTCTCACACACTGCTGATGAGAATATAAAATGGTATGTCCACTTTGGAAAAACCATTTGGCTTTTTTTTTTAAAGTTAAACATATACCAACCCTATGACCCAGCCATTCCACTCTTAGCTATTTTCCCAAGAGAAAAGAAAGCATATATCCATACAAAGATGTACATGAATGTGTATAGTGGCTTTATTTGCAATAGTCATGTATTCACTCATCTAAAACTCACAACAGTATCCTATGAAGTAGATTCTCTCATTCTCCCCATTTTCCAGAGTGTTGTTAGGAATGGGGGAGAGAAATGTTGGGCTGGCCACTTACACTTGTCTACCATATGGGCTAATAATAGCACCTGACTCAAACTTATATATATATATATATATATATATATATATATATAAAAACTTATTTTATATTTATTGTGGTGGTTTCTCTTGTTGCGGAGCATGGGCTCTAGGCGCTTGGGCTTTAGTAGTTGTGGTGCTTGAGCTCAGTAGTTGTGACACATGGGCCCAGCCGCTCCGTGGCATGTGGGATCCTCCTGGACCAGGGATCAAACCTGCGTCCTCTGCACTGGCAAGTGGATTCTTAACCACTGCGCCACCAGGGAAGTCCCACCATCTATCTTTTATGTGCAAGCAAATACAATCCTAACTTATACAAATGATTAAGTAATTTATAAAATTCTCAAACTAGTATATATAGGATGGATAAACAACAAGGTCCTACTGTATAGCACAGGGAACTATAGTCAATATCCTGTGATAAACCATAATGGAAAAGAATAGGAAAAAGAATATATAAACGTATAACTGAATCACTTTGCTGTACAGCGGAAATTACAACATTGTAAGGCGAAGTTATTCAATAAAATAAAATAAAATAAATAATGTATACAATTCCTAAGTGGAGGTGTTGCATGATTTTATTTAACTGTGACAAGGTAAACACTGTCAGAAAAAGCATAGAGTCAGAAAGGTCTGAAAGCATAGGAAGTGCTGGTGTGGTGTGCTAGTGACAGAGCAGCAGGCAATGGCTAACTGACCCAGGGAGAATGTAGACGGTGAAGAAGAGAAAAGGGTCAAGGTAAAAGCCCACAAAAGACCACATCGTGGGGTAGGGAAAGGCTCAAGGAAGAAGGGCCAGAGAAGGAGAAAAAGAAGGAACGGCCAAACCTAGGAGGAAACCAGCAGTGGGGTTACTGGCTGGAGAAGGGAAGAAACAGGGAGGACAAATAAGCTGTTAACATATTTGAAGGTTTTCTTGTGGAAAAGAGATTAAATTTATTCATATAACAAGTATGTGACAATTATTTACAGGTATCCTCGGAGATATTGTGGGTTCGGTTCCAGATCACAGCAATAAAGCAAATATTGCAATAAAGCAAGTCACGTGAATATTTTGGTTTCCCAGCGCATATAACAGTTATGTTTACACTATACTGTAGTCTATTGAGTGTGCAATAGCATTATGTCTAAAAAAACAATGTACATACCTTAATTAAAAATACTTTATTGATTAAAAAAATGCGATCATCTGAGCCTTCAGCAACTCATAATATTTTTGCTGGCGGAGGGTCTCTGCCTCCATGTTGGGGGCCGCTGACTGATCAGGGTGGTGGTAGCTGAAGGTTGGGATGGCTGTGGCAGTTTCTTAAAATAAGACAGCAGTGAAGTTTGCCACATCAATTGACTCTTCCTTTCAAGAACGATTTCTCTGTCTGATAGCATTTTACCCCCAGTAAAACTTCTTTCAAAATTTTGAGAGAGTCAATCCTCTCAAACCCTGTGCTGCTTTATCAACTACTTTTATGTAATATTCTAAATTGTTTGTTTTCATTTCAATAATATTCATAGATCTCCACCAGGAGTGGTTTCCATCTCACGAAACCACTTTCTTTGCTCATCCAATAAGAAGCCATTCCTCATTCGTTAAAGTTTTCCCATGCAACTGCAGCAATTCAGTCACATCTTCAGGCTCTACTTCTAATTCTAGTTCTCTTGCTATTTCCACCACATCTGCAGTTACTTCCTCCACAGAAGTCTTGAACTCCTCAAAGTCAACTTCTTCCAAATTCCTGTTAATGTTGGTCTTTTGACTTCCAATGAATCACAAATGTTCTTGATGGCATTTAGAATGGTGGATCCTTTCCAGAAGGTTTTCAATTTACTTTGCTTAGATCCATCAGAAGAATCACTGTCTACAGCAGCTATAGCCTTATAAAATCTATTTCTTACATAATAAGACTTAAAAGTCAAAATTACTCTTTGATCTACAGGCTGCAGAATGGAGATTGTTAGCAGGCATGAAAACAACTTTAATGTTGTCATGCTTCTCCTTCTGAGCTCTTGGGTGACCAGGTGCATTGTCAACGGGCAGTAATATTTTGAAAGGACTCTTTCTTTTCTGAGCAATAGGTTGCAACAGTGGGCTTAAAATATTCAGTAAACCATGTTGTAAACACGTGTGCTGTCATCCAGGCTTTGTTGTTCCGTTTATAGAGCACAAGCAGAGTATATTTAGTGTAACTCTTAAAGGCCCTAGGATTTTCAAAATGGTGTATGAACACTAGCTTCAACTTAAAGTCGCCAGCTGCATTAGCCCCTAATAAGAGAGTCAGCCCCTTTGAGGCATTGAAGCCAGGCATTGACTTCTCCTCTCTGGCTATGAAAATCCTAGATGGCATCTTCTTCCAATAGAAGGCTGGTTCATCTACACTGAAAATCTGTTGTTTAGTGTAGCCACCTTCATTGATGATCTGAGCTAGAGCTTCTGGATAACTTGCTGCAGCTTCTACATCAGCGCTTGCTGCTTCGCCTTGCACTTTTATGTTACGGAGATGGCGTCTTTCCTTAAACTTCATGAACCAGCCTCTGCCGGCTTTAGACTGTTCTTCTGCAACTTCCTCACCTCTCTCAGACTTCATAGAACTGAAGAGAGTTAGGGCCTTGCTCTGAATTAGGCTTTGGTTTAAGGGAACATTGTGGCTGGTTTGACCTTCTATCCAGGCCACCAAAACTTTCTCCATATTTGCAATAAGGCTGTTTTGCTTTCTCATCATTCATGTGCTCACTGGAGTAGCGCTTTTAATTTCCTTCAAGAACCTTATCTTTGCATTCACAACTTGGCTGTTTGGCGCAAGAGGCCTAGCTTTCCACCTATCTTGGCTTTGACATCCCTTCCTCACTAAGCTTCATCATTTCCAGCTTTTGATTTAAAGTGAGTGACTTGTGACTCTTCCTTTCACTTGAACACCAACAGGCCATTGTAGGGTTATTGACTGGCCTAATTTCATATTGTTCTGTCTCATGGAATAGGGAGGCCCGAGGAGAGGAGAGGGACGGGGGAATGGCCATTCAGTGGAGAAGCCAGAACACACACATTTATTAAGGTCACCATCCTATATGGGCATGGTTCACGGCACTCCAAAACAACTACAATAGTAACATAAAAGATCATAGGTCACTATAACAAATACAATCATAATGAAAAAGTTTGGAATATTGTGAGAATTACCAAAATGTGACACAGAGACACGAAGTGAGTAAATGTTTTTGGAAAAATGGTTCCAATAGACTTGCTTAATGTAAGGTTGCCACAAACCTTCAACTTGTAAAAAACACAATATCTGTGAAGCACGATAAAGTGAAGCACAATAAAGCAAGGTATGCCTGTACATAACACAAGCGGTAAATTAAAACCCACTCGGTGGGGCTTCCCTGGCAGTCCAGTGGTTAAGACTCCACACTTCCAATGCAGGGGGCATGGGTTTGATCCCTGGTCGGGGAACTAAGATTCCACATGCTGCATGGCCAACAAACAAACAAAACAAAACAAAAAAGAACCCACTTGGTGAAGGTGAAGGTCAGGGAATCTGTTTCAATTCAACGTGGAGTAGAAATGAGTGTTCTTATCTATTCAGGATACCTTTGCCTCCCCAGCTTCTTCTGTTAATAACATGGTCCTTGTTATAGCAGTGGACAATAATATTATTCCATCTCTCTTGACACAGTGACTGGTCCAGGGATGGGCATAGGACCCCAGCCAGGACAATCAGAATCCTTATCCAAACATTTTCTAACAGGACTGGTCTTCTTTTCTTCCCTTTCGGTCACTGAATTTTTTGGCTGTGGGCCCAGAGCTGTTGGAGGGCATACATGCTGGGTATGGAGAGTCCATCTGCAAGAGGAGGTCTTCAGCACAAGTTTTCCTAACATGAATTAGTGATGAGGTTATTGATTAATTAGAGAACATGATCTGTGTGATGTGCCAACTGCTGTTGTTATGATCTCATTTAGAACCAGCAAGCAGAGTAGAAAGAAAAAAAAAAAAAACCCAAAAACCCACATAGTTGGAAGCAACACCAGCTGCAATGCCTGAGTGACTTCATGCTTTGCTTACCTAAGCAGTGGGTTGTAAAGTTGATGACAACGTGTGCAGGTTGTGCTGGTCATAAGGATGGTGGAGGCAGTAAGAGTCAGTACTCTTGAGTAAGAGCCATGTGTGACGTAGGCATAAAAGACAATTATGAAGGCCTTCCCTGGTGGCACAGTGGTTAAGAATCCACCTGCCAGTGCAGGGGACACGGGTTCAAACCCTGGTCCGGGAAGATCCCACATGCCGCGGAGCAACGAAGCCCGTGTGCCACAACCACTGAGCCCACGTGCCACAACTACTGAAGCCTGTGCACCTAGAGCCCGTGCTTCGCAACAAGAGAAACCACCGCAATGAGAAGCCCATGCACCACAACGAAGAGTAGCCCCGCTCGCCTCAACCAGAGAAAACCCGTGCCCAGCAACGAATACCCAACGCAGCCAAAAAAAAAAAAGACAATTACGAACCTAGAAAGACTTAGATTCATACAAGGTTAATATTATCGATGAGAAGTGTTGGAATAAAAGAATATAGTTCACTAAATGCTATGCTTCTCAGTAAGAAAAGAATCCTATAGCAATCTAAAGAAGGGAGGGAAAAGTCTATTTAAATTTAAATCTATCTGATTACCCATATGAAATGCCATTTTTAAGTCAAAACTAAGACACTTTCTGAGATATTGAACAGCTAATTACAGTTCAGTTGTACAGTTCCTATTTAATTTCCCAGGAACATAATCTTAAATTGCAACTAGTGGGATTTGGGAATGCTCAGGGGGTTTGCAATGAGTGTTGAAGGATTGCTTGACATAGTAATGAAGATGATATAGAAAAATATCCCAAGCTGACGACAGTAGCATAAGTAAAAGAATGGAGAGAACAGTGAATACAGCATGCTACCTTTTGTATAAGGAAAGGAAACAAAGTGCATATTATTTATTTGTATAAATGCTTAAAGGTTCTGTGTACTCATAAGAACCTAATATCAGGGTTGGCTATTTGGAGTCAAGTATGTGGTCTGGGTGGATGGGGGATAGGGGTGGAGGGAAGACTTGACTCCTTCCACCCCTATCCCTCATCTTTAAGGTTCAAGAGAGAATTAAGTGGGCAGTAGACTAGGGTGGCATTAGATCAAACAAAACCTCGAATGTTTTACTACAAGGTTTGTACTTTAGTTTCTGGGTAATGGAAAGCCACCACAGAATTTTAAATATACGCCTGACATAATAAAGTCTTCATGGAAGGGGTAAGAATTTGCTCTGTAACCTGAAATGCAAGTACTATTATACTCTTTTGTGTTCCAAAATCAAATCAAATTTGCTTCATTCCCCCATTTGTCAGAGTTGCAAAAACCCAGTTTCATTGCAGATGAAGGTGTTGGGGAGGAGTTCTCCCCACCCTCCCAATTCCATTAGGATCATAGAAGAGTCTGGGAGCTTATGGATGTCCTAAAGAGAAATCACTCAGCCTGTGACCCAGACTTTGCTGTTTCTCCCTATCCTGGAGCAGGACCAGCTACATAATCTGCGGGACTCAGTGCAAAATGAAAATACAGAGCCCCTTGTTCAAAAACCGTTGACAATTTCAAGGCGGTGACAGCAGAGCATTAGACCCAGTGCGGGGCTCTTCTGTGTGCGAGTGCACAGACCCATCTCAGACGAATGAAGCTGGCCCTGCCCTGAGGGCAGGCAATCTCACGTGGGTTATGCTACTTTGAGAAACTAAGCTCCAGGAGTCTCCACTGGAGTAAGATCTGAGGCCAACAGGATTAAAGTAGTGCACAAACGGTGCCCCTTAGAACGTTTCCCAAACTTTAGTGTGCACGTCAATCACATGGATAGTGCTAAGATGCAGATTTTGACTCTGGGGTAGGTCTGGGGTAGCTCTTGAAATTCTGCATTTTTGCAAACTCGCACCTGCTACTGGTTCTGTTGGTCTGTAGATGACATTTTGATCCACAAAGCATTACCCCATAACCTTAGATGTACCTCATCTTCAACCCTCAGACTCCCCTCCTGACTCTCCAAGAGTTCAAGCTTGGTGTCCAATCTTTTATGTCACAAAACCTCAACTGTTAAGGGCAGGGAAGGAGGTAAATATCCCCTTCTGTCCATAACCTAGAAGACAAGTGGTACTTGAATTTCCTGATCAGGGTACCTGGACTGGTCTATCTTATAAGGATAATGCAGGTGTCAGCATGAGGCATGGAAAAAAAATCATGAAGAGATAGAGGAAGCTGTAATTAGGCAAGAGTTGATAAGGTTCTGAATTGGGGTTCCTTGAGGATTAATGGAAGCAGTCAGAAGAGGCTTTTCAAAGGTCAACTCAGCTGGCTGAGGAAGCCAACAGGATGCTAGCTGAAGAGGGAGAGGGAGGGAATGGAGGTGACTCCAGAGTTTTGAGCCTGGATGTGCCTAAAATGATGAAGATGCCACTAACCTAGGGGGGCAGAAAGCAGCAGGTTTGACGGGACACGAGTTCAGTTTAGTCACACTAAGTTTTAGGGGCTGTACGTCCTTATATCTAGGAGAAATCTTCGGCATCTAAGCAAGAAGAAATCAGGACAAAATGGTAAAATAAATACAATAATGGGTAGCAAATGAGTATGGATGTAAAGTACAAAGTTTTTAGAAATAAGAATATGAGGACACATGTTCAGTGAGTGGAAGAAATCTGAAATAATGAGTGGGGACCCTGTTTTGGTAGTGTAGGCCAGTGCTACTAAGAAGTTCTAGGTGAAATAAAAACTTTGCTCATAAGCAGGTATGTAGCATTTTCTTCTGTCACAAACTGTGGGGAATCTTTCAGAAAATCTTTGTTTGAAGCTTCCTGGAAAACTGATTCGGTCCCTGCCATACCTGCTCTGTCATTAAATATAGAAGCTGAAACGCTGGAGTTACTTATCTGATACCTTTTATGAGCACTGCTTGTGCACAAAACAGTCGTCTGTGTTCTCTTTTAACGTGGTCAAATGAATATATTTTGGTATGTAAATTTCTTTTCTTAGTTTTAAAAACAAATTGCAAACAATTTTACAGAAAAGAAATCATATGTATAAAACAACTTGCTACAGCTTTTTGGATCTTTCTTCAATCCTTATTAGTGTACTACCCATGATTAATATGTTCCTTGTGGGATTGGCTGTGAATCATTGGTGTGTAAGTTGTTTAATGACCACATACTCCACCATCCCTTCTCATAACACCCTTTGCAACGTGACCTAGATGTTCTTCTCATCAAGGTATAGAGTCTGTTGCCGCCCCTCTTGAATTTCTGCTGGCTTGTGACTGGCTTTGATCAAGAGATTGCAGTTTCTGCTCTTGCCCCCTTGCAATGCTGCCACCATCCTGTGAAGAAGCTTGACCTAGTCTCCTTGCTATGAGAGAGTATGTAGAGAGAAAGGCCTACCTTTCGGCCAGCACCAAACTCCAGCCAGGTGAATGAAGCCGTCTAAGACCATCCAGCCCCAGTCGAGCTGCCAGATGACTGCAATCACAAGAGTGACCCCAGGTCAGGCCAGCTAAAACACCATGCAGCTAAATTCAGACCAAATTGCTAACCCACAGAAGTGTGAGCAAATAAAACGGCTGTTTTACACCACTAAATTTTAGGGAATTCCCTGGCAGTCCAGTGGTTAGGACTGCACTTTCACTTGTTGAGGGAGTGGGTTCAATCCCTGGCTGGGGAACTAAGATCCCACGAGCTGCATGGTGTGGCCAAAAGGAAAAAAAAAAAAAGCCACTAAATTATAGGTAGTTTGTAGGGCATAATAGATAACTGATATATTATATTTGCATTCTAATTTTGGAATTATTATTTTGATACAATTTTTTATGTATTTGACCAAGTTGCAAGACAATTTAAAATGGTTATATGCAATTCTATTGTATTCCTTTACCACAGTTTACTTAAACTTTTCCCAGTAATTGGACATTTGGTTTGTACTTTCCATTTTTGTGGATAATACTGTTCTAAACATGTTTTTACAAGTGCTCTCTAATTTTTTTCCCTGTTATTTTCTTAGGAAATTTTTTTTACCAAAAGTGGAATTGGTGGGTGAAATGATGTCAAGTATTAATTCTCATTACATACTGCCTGACTGCTTTCCAAAAGATTGTTATCAATTTACAGTGCAGCCAGCAATATATCTGTCTCTCCATACCCAGTTATCAAACTTTCTAAAAATTAAGCAATTTTTGTTTATTTTTAATTTTTTGGCTGTGTTGCGTGGCTTGTGGAATCTTAGTTCCCCAACCAGGGATTGAACCTGGGCCATGGCAGTGAAAGCGCTGAGTCCTAATCAGTGGACTGCCAGGGAATTCCCAGCAATTTTTAAATGAAGATGTAACATATATACAGCAAAGTATGCAAATCTTAACTATATGTCTTGATTAATATTTACAGAGAGAGAGAGAGAGAGAGAGAGAGAGAGGGAGGGAGGTAGATAGACAGAGATAGAATCCATGTAGTCCCCCCAGATGAAGAATTGGAATGTTTCTGGCTCCCCAGCTATTTCTCTTGTGCTCCTTTCCAGTCAATACCACTGCCAGAAGTAACCACTATTCTGGTTTCCATCACTCTTTCCATCTACTTTTGCACTTTATATAAACAGAACCATGCAGATTGTATTCTCCTATGTCTGCCTTCTTTTGCTCATTATTATGTCTGTGAAATTCGTCCATGTTCTTGTTGTGTATGGCAGTGGCTCATTCATTTTTACTGGTAATATTATCCCTTGAGGATGCCACAATTTCCTTATCCATTCTTCCTTTGGTGGACATTTCAGTAATTTCAGTTTGGTGCTATTAAATAAAGTTTTTTAAACTTTTTTTCACTTATTTTAATAGTTCAATAGTTGTGTGTTGATACTTTAGAAGTGTTTCAATACTAATTTCTTCAATTACTATTGGAGTCTAACAGAGGAGGGACTAGAGATGAGTCTGAATGAGTGAGCAGGGGCTAGATTATGAAGGACCTTGTAAGACATGCTGAGGAACTTGAACTTTGTGGCATGGACCGAGGGAAGTCACTGAGGGATCTGAAGCAAGAGAGGGAACTTATCAAACTTGCATTTTAGAAAAATGACTTTGGCAGTAGGGAGGAGAACGGATGGTTTGAGGAAAACCCTGAAGGTAGATTTCTGGGCAGAAGACTATGGCAATGGCACAGGTGAGAAATGAGCTGGGCCTGAACTAACACAGGAGCAACAAAACTTAGTGTGTGTTGATATTTGAGGGATGAGGAATTAGGAAGATCTAACGGCTGGGTAACTAGGGTGGCAGTAGATGCATTGACTAAGACAAGGAATGCAGATGGGAAGCAGGAGGAGATAGAACCATAGGAAAGATAATGAGTTTATTTTGCATTTGTTGAATTTGAGATATTTGTGGAATGTCCAGGTGGAGAGGACTATCTGTCAATTGGACGCGTAGGTCTAGAAGTCTGGAAGTGGTCCTGGTAGAGGCGGAGATTTTAGAGATCACCAGCACATAGGTAGAAGAAGAGATAAGGTAGATAAGGTTAGTTAGAATAGTCATTGAGGTGGAGGGGGTGGGCAATGAGAAGCCAAAGAAGAAGCCTGAAGAAGAGAGGACCAAGGTAAATGGGAAAGCTGTGGCTCTTACAGTCCAGGGGTTAAAAATTTCAGAAAGAGAGTGTCTCAGAGAGGTAGGTGAGATAAGGACTGCATAATAACCTCTGGATTTGGAAACTAGATCATTGGTGAGCTTGCCACAGCCGTTTCAAAGGACTGATAGGAGTGGGTGCCAGATTGCTGCAAGTTGAGAAAATGGATGGCAGTAATTAGACTTTCCTCTTGAAAAATTCAGTTGCAGGTAAAAAGAAAGATGACATTATCAAGGCCAAGGTCAGTTTTCTTTTTTAATTGCCAGAGGTCTGAGCATGTTCATAGGCTATCAAGAGCAAGAGATTGAACAAGCATGAGAGGGAGGCAGTAATTGATGCAGTAGGATCCTGGAGTTGGGACTGGGAGATGGAGATTATAGGTAGACATAGACGGATTGGATAGGAAGAGAGCCATCTCATCCTTTGAGACTGAAGGAAGGGCACTAAGACTCTCTCCCCCAAAACAGTCAATCATCAATCTGAGAGGACACCATCTTGCTTGGTTGTGTGCGTTGCCCCAGAGGCTTTCAGCAACATAGGTGTAGGTGGAATGTTGGATTCTCTTACGGTCGATCACTCTGATAATATCTAGTTTTTCAATATTTTAAGTAATGGCAAAAGTAGTTTTAATTAGTTCCTTTTTTCTTAAAAAAATATATTACTAATACATTTGAATGCCTGATCTCATTTCCCTCCCCTTTTTCTTTGAGGTAACCACTGTCGTGAAGTGGCAATATGTCATTCCCAAACAGCTAACGTATTTTCATTAAGTATGTCGTATCCATAACTAAAATACAACATTGTTTTGTATGTTTTAAGGCTTTTAATAAATTGTTATCATACTGTACTTATCATTCTGCAACTTGCTTCTTTTACTCATTATTAGATGTTTTAGATCGATCCATCTTGATCCATATGAATGAAATTAGCTCTGATTATTTAGCTGCTGTATGATTTTTCTTTGTATAAAATGCTACTATTTATGAATTCTCTAGTTTTGTTTCAAGTGTTTCATTATTACAAAAAATGAACATGTGCAAGATTTTCTTTATGATGATTGCCACACGAAAAGAGTGTGCATCCTATGTTTCGCTAGGTAATGTTTTACTAATGTCAATTAGATCAAGTCACTTAACAGTATTGTTGAACTCTTGTGTCGTTACTGACTTTTTGCCTGCTTGTTCTATCAACTACTGAAAGATATTAAACTCTTCAAACATGATTGTGGATTTGTCTATGTCTTCATTTAGTTCTGCAGTTTTTGCTTAGTGTATTTTGAAACTTTTTTATTAGGTGAGTACATATTATAATGTTCATGTCTTATTGATGAATTGATCCTTTTATCATGAAAATGTCCCTTTTAATTTTCTATTCATACTCTTTGTTTTGTGTCTATTTTGTCTGATACTAACATTGCCATTTCAGATTTATTATGATTAATGTTTGCATGGTGTATTTTATCCATCCTTTTACTTTCAACCTATGTGTGTATTTACATGTGAAGTACGTATGTTGTAAACAGCATTTAATTAGATCTTGATTTTTAAATCCAATCTGATAGCCTCTGCCTTTTAATTGGAATACTTAATCTATTTATATTTTAAATAATTTATATAAGTTTTAGAGACAGACTGTTGGGGTTCAAATCTCAGCTAGTCCACTTAAAGTCTGTATGACCTTGATGATGTTACCTAACCGTTTTTCCCTTTTTCTTTTTCCCTTCCTTCCTTCCCTCCCTCCCCTTTTTCTTCCTTCCTTTCTTTCTTTCTTCCTTCCTTCCTTCCTTCCTTCCTTTCTCTTTCTTTCTTTCTTTTCTTTCTTTCTTTCTTTCTTTCTTTCTTTCTTTCTTTCTTTCTTTCTTTCTCTTTCTTTTTTCCTTCTTTCTCTCTCTCTCTCTCTCTCTCTCTCTCTCTTTCTCTTTCTCTTTCTCTCTTTCTTGTTTCTTCATCTGTAAAACAGGATGATAGGATGAATAGTGGTACCGACCTGTTGGATTTTTATTGGAATACTATACATCATTAATACATGTAAAGTGCTCAGAGCTGTGTCTAGTACACAGTAACAATGTTAGCTAAAATCTGGATTTGACATTTTGTTTGTAGGGATTTAAAGTTTTGTTTTAATATCTAAAATAGCTCTAAAAGACACCTCACAAAAATAATCAATTCCAAGTGATTTATATTTCAATCTCATCCAACAATTATGGAAAAATCTATGTTGACATTTGGCTAGTCAATTTTCATCTTCCCTAATGACAATCAATTGTTCCTGCAAGCTAATCGGAATATGCTACATTTACATTTTAAATAAATGTGTTCAAAACCCACTAGAGTGCTTTAGAAACTTTTAAATAGGTTAGAAAATCCTGTTGAAAAGTTTTTACCTTTTTTAAATTAACTATAGAGATAGAGTTATAAAAAAATAATTGATAGACTTTATTTTTAGAACAGTTTTAGGTTTAGAGAAACATATATCTTCTTTATCCAACCCCCTCCTCCCCAGTTTTATTACTATCATCTTGCATTAGTGTGATGCATTTGTTAACAATTGATACATGAATACTGATACATTATTATTAACTAAGGCCATAGTTTACATTAGGGTTCATTCTTTGTGTTGTATGATTCTATGTGTTTTGAAAAATGTATAATGAAATGTATCCATTACAGTATCATACAGAGTAGTTTCACCGTCCTGACGATTCTCTGTGCTCCTCCTGTTCGTCCTTCCCTCTTTTCCCGAGAATCCTGATTTTTTACTGTCTCTATTCTTCCTTTTCTAGAATGTTGTATAGTTGGGATCATACAGTATGCAGGCTTTTCAGACTGGCTTCTTCCACTTAGAAATACGCATTTAAGGTTACTCCATGTCTTTTCATGGCTTCATAGCTCATTACTTTTTATGATGAAAAATACTCTATTGTATAAATATACCACAGTTTGTTTATATATATACCTACTGAAGGACATCTGGGTTACTTCCAAGTGTTTGCAGGTATGAATAAGCTTGCTATAAACACGTGCACAAGTTTTGATGTGAATTTGTTTTTAACTCATTAGGTAAATATCAAGGAGTGCAACTGCTGGATTGTATGGTAAGAGTATGTTTTGTTTTGTAAGAAACTGCTGAACTGTCTTCCAGAGTGGCTATACAGTCATTGAGCTCCATAGAGACAGCGCCTGGGCAAGTGAGAGCCGGACAGGAACTGGGCAACTCTGTGCCTCACTGAGGAAAAATACTTAAACATGGGCAAAGGAGATCCTAAGAAGCCGAGAGGCCAAATGTCATCATATGCATTCTTTGGAAAACTTGCTAGGAGGAGCACAAGAAGAAGCACTCAGATGTTTTAGTTAACTTCTCAGAGTTTTCTAACAAGTGCTCAGAGAGGTGGAAGACCATGTCTGCTAAAGAGAAAGGAAAATTCAATGACATGGTAAAGGCAGACAAGGCCTGTTATGAAAGAAAAATGAAAACTTCTATCCCTCCTAAAGGGAAACACAAAAGAAGTTCAAGGATCCCAATGCACCTAAGAGGTCTCCTTCAGCCTTTTTCTTGTTTTGTCCTGAGTATCGTCCAAAAATCAAAGGAGAACATCCTGGCCTATCCATTGGTGATGTTGCAAAAAAACTGGGAGAGATGTGGAGTAACACTGCTGCAGATGAAAAGCAGCTTTATGAGAAGTTTCCTAAGCTGAAGGAAGAGTACAGAAAGTATATTGCTGCATAAGGAGCTAAAGGGAAGCCTGATGCAGCAACAAAGGGAATTGTCAAGGCTGAAAAAAGAAAGAAAAAGAAGGAAGAAGAGGAAGATGAGGATGAAGAGGAAGAAGAAGATGATGAATAAGTTGGTTCTAGTGCAGTTTTTTTTTCTTGTCCATGAAGTATTTAACCCCCCTGTACAAAACTCACCCCTTTTAAAGAAAAAAATTGAAAGGTAAGGCTGTGTATGATTTGTTTTTGAACTGTACAGTGCCTTTTTTTGTACAGTTAACACACTACTGAATGTGTATTTAGATAGCTGTGTCCTGGTGGTACTTTCCACAGCCACTCACCTTGCCTGGTACGGTATGGGGGTTGTAAATTGGCAAGGAAATTTAGAGCAGGTTCTTGTTGGTGCACAGCACAAATTAGTTATATATGGGGATGGTAGTTTTTCATCTTCAGTTGTCTCTGATGCAGCTTATATGAAATAATTGTTCTGTTAACTGAATACCACTCGGTGATTGCAAAAGAAAGAAAAAAAGTTGCAGCTCTTTTGTTGACATTCTGAATGCTTCTAAGTAAATACATTTTTTTACTAGGAAAAAGCAAACAAAACCAAAGCAAAACAAAAACTCTACAAAGTGACTGTACCATTTTGTACTCCCACCCCCAATGTGTTCCTGTTGTTCTACAACTTCGTCAGCATTTGGTGTTGTCAATGTTTTGATTTTAGCCAATCTAATCGGTGTGTAGTGGCATCTCATTGGTTTTAATTTGCAATTTCCTTATGACATATAATGGTGAGCATATTTTCATATGCTTATTTGATATCTGTATGTCTTTTTGGTGATGTGTCTGCTCGATCTTTTTTTAAATTTTTTATTATATTTTTTGGCTGTGTTGGGTCCCCACTGCTGCACACAGGCCCCCCCAGTTGCACCGAGCGGGGGCCACCCTTCGCCGCAGTGCACAGGCCTCTCACAGCACTGGCCTCTCTTGTTGCAGAGCATGGGCTCCAGGCGTGCAGGCCCCAGCAGTTGCGGCACGTGGGCTTAGTAGTTGTGGTTCGCGGGCTCCAGAGCGCAGGCTCAGCAGCTGCAGCACGGGGGCCCAGCCGCTCCGCGGCCTGTGGGATCCTCCCAGACCAGGGCTCGAACCCGTGTCTCCCACGTTGGCAGGCGGATTCCCAACCACTGTGCCACCAGGGAAGCCCTCTGCTCGATCTTTTGCCCATTTTACAATTGGGTTGTCTTCTTATTGTTGAGTTTTAAGAGTTCTTTGTATATTTTGGATACATGTCATTTATCAAGTATGTGTCTTGCAAATATTTTCCCCTAGTCTTTTTGACTTGTCTTTTCATTCACTTAGTGTCTTTCTCTGACCAGAAGTTTTTAATTTTTTTGAAGTTCAACTTCACAGTTTTTTCTTTCATGGATTGTGCTGATTTTTTCTTCTGTTATCTTCTAGAAGTTTTATAGTTTGCATTTTACCTTCAGACTTAGGATCCTTTTTGAGTTAATTTTTGTGAAAGACGTAAGGTATATGCCCAGATTCTTTTTTTTCCATGTGGATGTCCAGTTGTTCCAGCATTATTTGTTGAAAAGACTATCCTTTTTCCATTGAATTGTCTTTGCTCCTTTGTCAAAGATCAGTTGACTATATTGTGTGATTCTATTTCTGGGCTCTCTATTTCTTTACATTGACCTATTTATCTCTTCTTCTGCCAAATATCATACTGTCTTGATTACTGTAGCTTTACCATAAGTCTTAAAGTTTTGTAGTGTCAGTTTTCCAACTTTGTTCTTTTTTTTTTTTGGCCACATGCAGCTTGCAGGATCTTAGTTCCCCAACCAGGGGTTGAACCCAGGCCTCTGCAGTGAAAGTGCCAAATCCTAACCACTGGACCACCAGGGAACTCCCTGTTCTTCTTTTCAATATTGTGTTGGCTATTCTGAGTCTTTTGTCTCTCTAAACATTAGAATCTGTCTGTCAACATCCATAAAATAACTTGGGATTTTGATTGTGATTGCATTGATCTCAAGTATGAAAAACTGACATCTTAATAATATTGATCTCCTTTCCACAATTCTTTTATAAGAGTTTTGTAGTTTTCTTTAAATAGCTCTGTTCATATTCTGTTAGATTTATACCTAAGTATGTCCTTCTGAGGGGGGAGGGTGCTAATGTAAATGGTGTATTTTTTTTTTTTTTGCGGTACGCGGGCCTCTCACTGTTGTGGCCTCTCCTGTTGCGGAGCACAGGCTCCGGACGCGCAGGCTCAGCGGCCATGGCTCACGGGCCCAGCCGCTCCGCGGCATGTGGGATCCTCCCGGACCGGGGCACGAACCCGTGTCCCCTGCATCGGCAGGCAGACTCTCGGTCACTGTGCCACCAGGGAAGCCCAATGGTGTAATTTTTAAATTTTAAAATTCCAATTGGTTATTGCTGGCACATACCAAAGCAATTGACTGTTTTTTGGAAGTGTAGCTGATTTACAATATTGTGTTAGTTTCAGGTGTACAGCAAAGTGATTCAGTTACATATATTTTTTCAGATTCTATTCCATCACAGGTTATTACAAGATATTGAATATAATTCCCTGTGTTATACAGTGAATCCTTATTGCTCATCTGTTTTATGTATAGTAGTTTGTATGTTAATTCCATACTCCTAATTTGTCCCTCCCTCCCTTCCTCTCCATTTTGGTAACCATAAGTTTGTTTTCTATGTCTCTGAGTCTGTTTCTGTTTTGCATATAGATTCATTTGTATCATTTTTTAGATTCAGCATATAAGTAATATCATATAGTATTTATCTTTCTTTGTCTGACTTACTTCACTAAATATAATATTCTCTAGGTCCATCTATGTTGCTGCAAATGGCAATATTTCATTCTTTTTATGGCTGAGTAATATTCCATTGTATATGTATATATATATATATATATATATACACACACATATATATACACACACATATGTATATAAATATATATGTATGTACATGTGTGTATATATATAAATATATATATACACACATATACATACCACATCTTCTTTATCCATTCATCTGTTGATTGACATTTAGGGTGCTTCCATGTCTTGGCTATTGTAAATAGTGCTGCTATGAACATTGGGGTGCAAGTATCTTTTTGAATTACAGTTTTTGTTTTATGTTTTTCTGGAAATATACTCAGGAGTGGGATTGCTGGATCATACGGTAACTCTACTTTTGGTTTTTTAAGGAACTTCCATACTGTTTTCCATAGTGGCTGCACCAATTTACATTCCCACTAACAATGTAGGAGGGCTCCCTTTACTCCACACCCTCTCCAGCATTTATTATTTATACACTTTTTGATGAAAGCCATTCTGACCAGTGTGAGGTGATACCACATTGTGCTTTTGATTTTCATTTCTTAAATAATTAGCGATATTGAAAGCACATTTTCAAGTGCTTTTTGGCCATCTGTATGTTTTCTTTGGAGAAATGCCTATTTAGGTCTTCTGCCCATTTTTTAATTAAGTTGTTTGTTTTTGCAATATTGAGTTGTATGAGCTGTTTGTATATTTTGGATATTAACCCTTTGGATATTAACCCTTTGTCAGTCACATCGTTTGCAATCCCTATCTATAGGTGATTTTTTGTTTTGTTTTGTTAATGGTTTCCTTTGCTGTGCAAAGCAACTGACTTTTGTATGTTAACCTTATGTTTGGCAACTTTGCTATAATCTCTTATTAATTCCAGGGATTTTGGATTTTGTTGTTGTTGTTGCTACCGTGTCAATTCTTTGAGATTTTCTGCGTAGATAGTCATGTCATCTGCACGAACAAAGTTTTATTTCTTCCTTCTTGGCCTGTATGCTTTTTCTTTACTCTTCTTGCCTTATTGCTTTAACAAGGACTTTTAGTACAATTTGAATAGGAGTGGTGAGAGGAGACATCGTTGCTTAGTTCCTGATCTTAGAGGGAAAGAGTCTAGCTTTCCACCAGTAAGTATGATGTTAGCTACAGGTTTATTATACATATTCTTCATCAAGCTTAGGAAGTTCCTCTCTATTCCTAGTTTGCTGAGTTTTTATTATAAATGGGTGTTGGATTTTGTTGAGTGTTCTTTCTGCATTTCATCGTATGATGTTTCTTCTTTAGTGTGCTGATGTGGTAGATTATATTGACTGATTTTCAAATATTGAGCAAGCTCTGCAAACCTGGAGTAATAAATCCCACTTGGCCATAGTGTATACATTTTAAAAATACAGTTTTGGATTCTATTTGTTAACATTTTATTGAGAATTTTTGCACCATTATTCATGAGAGATATCACCGTGTAGTTTTTTTTTTTTTCCTTCTTGTAATATATTTCTCTGGTTTGGGTAATTGGTTAGGGTAATGCTGGCCTCACAGAATGAGTTAGGAAGTATTCCCTCTATTTCTATTTTCTGGAAGAGATTATAGAGAATTGGTATAATTTCTTCCTTAGATATTTGGTAAAATTCACCAGGGAAACAATCTAGACCTGGTGCATTCTGTTTTGAAAGTTCATTAATTATTGATTGAATTTTTTAAATAGATTTAGGCCTACTCATATTGCCTATTCCTCCTTCTGTGAGTTTTGGTAGATTGTGTATTTCAAGAAATTGGTCCATTTCATTCAAGTTATCAGATTTGTGGGCACAGAGTTGTTCAAAACATGCTGAGTAAAAGAAGCCATTCACAAAAGGACATATGTCATATGATTACATTCATATGAAATAAAATTCATAAAGATAGAAAGCCTATTCATGGTTGCCAGGGTCTTGGGGAAGAGGAGTAAGGAGTGCTCAACTTCTCTTTTTGCTGAATGTTACTTCTCTCCCTCCTTACAGGTATTGCTCCCAAGCACACTCTCCAATATCTTCCGTACACAGATCTCTGTCTCAGAGCCTGTTTCCCAGAGAACCAAAGTGCAACATTATAAGTTTACACTATTGCTAGCAGAATATAAGAGCTCCTGGGTCTTACATCCTTGCCAGCATGTGGCATTATCAGACTTACTAACTTATGCAAACTCAAAGATGTGGAATGTTCTCACATTGTTTTATTTTGTGCTTCTCTGATTACTAGTAAGGGTGAACATCTCTTTAATCTTTTCTTGGCCACTCCAATTTTTCCTTCTGTGAATCAACTGGATAAATGTTTTTCTTTCTTTCCTTCTTACTTCCTTTAAGTTTTCTAAATCTTGTTGCATAAACTTTTTTTCCAAATACCTTTTTTATTACAAAGTATCATATGTTCTTTGCAGAAAATGTAAAACACACACATACACACAACAGAGAAAGAGATAAATAAAAGTTATATGTAACCCCAGCTCCCAATGATAACTAGTAAGTAATACAGTAGTCCCCCCTTATCCAAGGGGGATACATTCCAAGAACCCCAGTGGATGCCTGAAATCTCGGGTAGTACCAAACCCTATGTATACTACATTCTTTCCTATCCATACATATGATAAAGTTTAACTTATAAATTGGGCAACCTCAGAGATTAACAACAATATTACTAATATAATAGAACAATACACTGTCATAAAAGTTATATGAATATGGTCTCTCTCTCTCTCGAAATATCTTATTGTATTGTAGGTATTTTCAAACTGTGGTTGATTGCTGGTCACTGAAAACTGGGGAAAGCAAAACAGAAATTAAGGGGAGACTACTGCATTTTGGCTTACATCATTTCCCTATACGTGTATTTATTGGTTGCAATATCTTCATCCTCATTTTGGGCATTCTTAATTTGTGTACTTTCTGTGCTCTAAAAAAATTAGTTGGGCTGATAGTTTACCTGTATTTTATTCTTCAAAGAGCTAATTTTAAGTTTTATTTATCTTTCATACTAAGTTATCATTTTCCAATACCATATTTCTACTTTTAAATTTATTACTATACCTTTCCTAGTTTCCTTTTCTATTTTTCTAAAATATAATTTGACTAATTGGGTTTCTCTTTTCTCTCTTTTTGTCAGTGTAAGCATCTGAAGGAAACATATTGTTTTTGGCTCTATTCCAGTGATTTTAAAATGTTTTATCTAGGATTTCCATTGTTTAAAAACATGCCATTATTATTTCTGGACTTTCTGAAGAGAATATTCACTTTTAACAAATTTTTGTCATTTACTCACATAATTTGGTATACGTATAAAATTTTATATATATATATACACACACACACACACACACACACACACATAATTCTCTGTAGAATTTAAGCTTATTTAAGATTATTGTATAGTTCTTATAAAAGACTAATGGACTTGAGCTTTTGGCCAACATGGAGTAATGGGAAATGGATTTACCCTCCCACCTGAAGCAACAACAGCAGAACCAGACAAAATATTTGAAACAATAATTTTCAATATTGCACACTGGCAATGAAAGAAGGTGATTCCTGAGAGATAAGAAAAAAATGAGTTAGGCCCTGTAATTGTCCCGGCTTTTTACCTTTAGAGAGTTTCCAGTCTAGAGCATAGAAAGGGGATTCACTGGACTCCCTGAATGGAGGAAATGAAGCTGAGAGTCTGGAGAGACCAAGATGGCTATACATTACAGGACAGAGTACCAGAGAGATAGAGAAAGAGAACCCTGAAGATCTTTAGAATGTCCCTCTTGAGTATTGAGCAGAGTGCTAATCAGTGCATATGTATAAGGAAATTACTCAAGGCTTGGGAATTAACCATCCAAAAGGATTAGAGAAACTCACAGAGGGCCGGGAATAGGACCTGTTCCCATTAGCCAAACTGAATAGTCTCATAATTTATGGCACGTTGGGTAGAGTACTCAAAAGGATCTTACCTCAGTAGTAAAAAATAACTAACCTTTGACTAAACATGGCCCTGGTCTCACCTAACAATTGTAAAAGAAAGACCTGAAAGGATCAAAGTGTTTCCAATTATCTTAAGTGCATTTCAGAACAAAGTTCAAGAACATTCACAGGAATAAAAATAGCCACCTCCCAACAAGGCAAAATTCACAATGTTTGGCATCCAGTCAAGGATTACTAGACATACAAAGAAGCAGGAAAATATGGCCCTTGATGAGGATTGAATCAATAAAACAAAACTAAACTAGAACTTACACAGCTGTTAGATTAGCAGTCAATGACATTAAAAGAGTTATTACAGGAGATATGGGGATATATGTATATGTATAGCTGATTCACTTTGTTATAAAGCAGAAATGAACATACCATTGTAAAGCAATTATACTCCAATAAAGATGTTAAAAAAAGAGTTATTATAACTGTGTTCCATATGTTCAAAAACTTAAGTAGAAACATAAAATATATTAAAAAAATACCTAATTGAATATGTAGAGATGAGTACTATAATATCTAAGGTGATAAATACACTGGATGTCATTAATGGCAGATTATAAATTGACATAAAGAAGATTAGTGAACATCAAGGCATAGCAATAGAAACTATCCAAACTGAAGCATAGATTTAAAAAATAATTCAAGAAAAAAGGAACAGAAAATCAGTGATCTTTGGGGCAACTTCAAGTAGCCTAATATAAATGTAATTGGAGTCCTCAATGGAGACAGGGTGGGGATCTGCAAAATATTTGAAGAAGCAATGGTCAAACTTTTTTTTTCATATTTGATGAAAATTATAAATTCAAAGATTCAAGTAGCTTGACAAATCTCAAACACAAGAAATATAAAAAAACTACACCAAGGTACATCATTATCAGTTCACAAAAAAAAAGTGATAAAAGCAACCAAAGAAAAGATACAAGTTATGTAGAAAGACACAAAGAAGCATCAGATTTCTCTTTGGAAACAATGCAAGTTAGATGGCAGAGAGTAGCGTGTTTAATATACTAAAAGAAAAAAAAAATCTGTCAGCCTAGGGACTTCCCTGGTGGTCCAGTGGTTAAGACTTCACCTTCCAATGTAGGGCGTAATGGTTCAATCCCTGGTTGGGGAACTAAGATCCCACATGCCACACAGTCAAAAAAAAAAAAAAAAACCCAGAAAACAAAAAACCCAGGCAATATAAAGACTTTTTGAAATATATAGGAAATGAAAGGATTAATCACCAGCAGACCAAGACTGAAATAAATGTTAAAGGAAGTCCTTCAAACAGAAGGAAAAATGTATCAGGTGGAAATATAAATCTATGTAAAGGAATGAAAAACACTGGAAATGGTAACTATATGGGTAAATATTTGCCCTTTTTTCTTATTTAAATATCTTTAAAAGATAACTGTTTAAGAAAACATAAGAACAATGCATTGTGGGGTTTCTAATACACGTATTAACTCTAATACATGACAACAGTAGCATAAAAGCCAGGAGCTAAGAAGTAGAAGTATACTATTTTAAGGTTTGCATACTGTACATGAAGTGGCATAATATCACTTCAAGGTAGACTGTGATGCATCAAGGGAAATATACTATAGACATTAAATCAACCATTGAACAACAGAAAAAGTAATAGCCAATACCCAACTCAAGATATAAAAAGGAATCAAAAAATCCTCAATACAAAGAAAATGAAGAAAAGGAGAACAAGGTACATATAGGGCAATTAGAAAAGACGTGTCAGAATGATAGACTTAAACCTAACTATATCAGTAATTACAAAAGCATGAGGGAATTTCTTCAACCTGATAAAGGGCATCTAAAAAAAATCTACAGCTGCTGTCATACTTAGTGGTGAAAGCCTGAATACTTTCTCCCTAAGATCAGGAACAGACAAGGATGTGCATTCTCACCACTGTTATTCAACTTGGTACTGGAAAGTACAGCCAATGAAATCAGGCAAGAAAAAGAAATAAAATGAATCCAGATTGAAAAGAAAAGAGTAAAACTATTGTTATTTGCAGACATGATCATTTAGGAAATCCAACGGAGTTTGCAAAAGAGGTATTAGAAGTGATCATTGATTAGAAGTGAGTTTAGCAAGGTTGTAGGATATAAAGTCAATATACAAAATTCAATTCTATTTCCATACATGGTCAAAGAACAATTGGAAACAAAAAACTTTTAAAAGACCACTTATATTTGCATAAAGAATATGAAATACTTAGTGATTAACCTGAAAAAGAGATGTATAACAGCTGTATTCTGAAAATTACAAAATATTGCTGAGAAAGATTTAAAAAGATCTAAATAAAGGAAGAGACACACCTTGTTCATGGGTTGGAAGACTCAATATTGTTAAGATGCCAACGGTCCCCAAATTGATTTATATATTAAATGCAATCTCAACCAAAATCCCAATAGGCTTTTTCTGTAAACATTGACAAGTTCATTATAAAATTCATATGGAAATACAAAGTACCTAGAAAGACAAACAACTCTGTGAAAGGAGAACAAAGTTGAAGAACTTCCACTACTTGAATTCAAGACATTGTAAAACTACAGTAATCTAGACAATATGGAACTGGTATCAAGACAGACAAACAGGGGCTTCCCTGGTGGCACAGTGGTTAAGAATCTGCCTGCCAATGCAGGGGACACGGGTTCGAGCCCTGGTCTGGGAAGATCCCCCATTGCCGCGGAGCAATTAAGCCCATGCAACACAACTACTGAGCCTGCACTCTAGAGCCCGTGAGCCACAACTACTGAAGCCCGTGCGCCACACCTACTGAAGCCCATGCGCCTAGAGCTTGTGCTCTGCAACAAGCCACTGCAATGAGAAGCCCATGCACCACAAAGAAGAGTAGCCCCTGCTCACTGCAACTAGAGAAAGCCCGCATGCAGCAATGAAGACCCAATGCAGCCAAAAATAAATAAAATAAAATTTTTAAAATACTTTTAAAAAAAAGATAGACAAACAGATGAATGGAAAGAACATAGAGGCCCAAAATAGACCCACACATACATAGACAACTGATTTTTCACAAACATCCAAAGAAATTACATTTCTTTTCAACAAATTCTGCTGGAACAATTGGATAACCATATGCCAAAAAAAGAAAGAAAGAAAGAAAGAAAAGAACTTTGATCCATACCTCACACTACGCAGAAAAATTAATTGATGCTAGTTCATAGAACTAAATGCAGAACCTAAAACTATAAATCTTCTAGAAGAATATATGGAAGAAACTCTTGTGATTTGGGGTTAGGCAAAGATTTCATGGAAACAACACCAAAAGCACAATCCATAAAAGAAAAAAAAATTGATTTTGCCAAAATCAAGAACTTCTGCACTTTGGAAAACAGTGGTAAGAGAGTGAAAAGACAAGGCACAGTCTTGGAGAAGCATTTGTAAGTTACATATCTGATAAAGGACTTGTGTCCAGGATATATAAATACTCTCAAGATTACTAGAATTCTTTTAAAAACCTGACAACTGATAAAAAATGGGCAAAAGAAGATACGTCACTAAAGAAGATACACAGATGGCAAATAAGCATATGAAAAGATGCTTAAAAATCATTAGCATTAGGGAAATGCAAATTTAAAATCACGAGATATTGCTATGCCTCAATTAGAATGTCTAATTTAAAAGACTGTCCATACCAAGTCCATACAAGCAAGGATGTGGAGGAGCTATACCTCCTACATTCTGCTGGTAGGAATGAAATATGGGACTAGCACTTTGAAAAACACTTTGTCAGTTTCTTAAAACTTAAGCATACACTTACTATATAACCTAGTCATTCAATTCCTAGGCATTTACCTAAGAGAAATTAAAGTGTATGTCCATACAATGACTGGTGCACAAATATTCATACCAGCTTTATTTGTAATAGCCTCAAACTGGAAACAACTCAAATGTCCATCAAAGGTGAATGGATAAACAAATTGTGGTATATCCATACAACAGAAAACTACTGAGCAATAAAAATGAATGAATTGATCATACAAGTTATAACATGGATGAATCTCAAAATAATTATGCTGAGTAAGAGGCCAGGCAAAAAGAGTACATACTGTATAATTCCATCCATATAAAACTCTAGAAAATGTGAAGTAATTTATAGTGACAGGAAGTAGATCATGTGGATGGGCAGGAGGCAGGGCAGTGCAGGAGAGATTACGGAGGGGCACAAGGAACATTTTTGGGGTGATGGGTGTGCTCATTGTGTGGATTGTGGTGATGTTTTCATGGGTGTATACATATCTCAAAACTTGTCAAATTGTACACATTAAATACATGCAGTTTATTGTATGTTAACTATACCTCAATACAGCTAATTTAAAATTCCATTATTATAGTCTGTATTTCTTCTTTTTTATGAGTTTTTAAAAAAATTTATTTGTTTTATTTATTTATTTTTGGCTGTATTGGATCTTCGTTGCTGCGGGCAGGCTTTCTCTAGTTGCGGCGAGCGGGGGCTACTCTGTTGCAGCGCACGGGCTTCTCATTGCAGGGGCTTGTCTTGTTGCAGAGCACAAGTTCTAGGCATGTGGGCTCAGCAGTTGTGGCTCGCAAGCTCTAGAGCGCAGGCTTGGTAGTTGTGGCACACGGGCTTAGCTGCTCCATGGCATGTGGGATTTTCCCGGACCAGGGATCGAACCCATGTCCCCTGCATTGGCAGGCCGATTCTTAGCCACTGCACCACCAGGGAAGCCCCTATATTTCTTCTTTGAAGAGAACTTTTGTAAAAATAATGTTTTACTATTTTCCCTTATGGTTACTTAAAAAAATTACTTGAAACTGTATAAAGTCATTTATAGAATTGATACTCTTTATGCTTATCGTGTAGTTCCTATAAAAGATTCATTTGAATCTTTTCATCTGAAAGGAAGTACCTTTATAGACTTTTTCAATCAGTTACATTTTATTCATTGTATTGTTCAAATCTACTGTATCTTTGTTAAATTTCTTTATTATAATCTTTTGAAAATGCAGAGTTCATATCTTTTATTATAATTAGACTTTCATTTATTGCTTCATTTATGATCGATTATTCTTTCAAATATGCTTGACTCGGGGTGGGAGAATGGTGGGAATGAGTTTTTCTTTGATCATTATTCTTTGGAGGCAGCTTGAACTTTCTTGACCTTTAAGTTGTTTGTTTGTTTGATTCAGAAATTTTTTCTTCAGTTATTTCCTTAAGTGTGTATTTTGTTTGTCTTTTCTTTATTGTCTTGTATACGTCTATGTCTTGCCAATTAGAGCTTAGACACACAGACCTACATCATTTTAAGAAGAGATTTCTGGTACCATGATCCTCTAATCTCCTCAATTTATAGTTCAGGAAACAAAGTCACAGAGAAGTAAGTGTCCTACCTAAGGCCAAACAACTGGAAAAACTGGGCTGGAACACCAAACTTTTGATTCCATGTTCCATGCCCTTTGTACTTCATCATCTTTCTCTTTCTACTATGGGCTGTCAATTTCACTTTAATGGCTCTCTGCTTAATCTGCCCCATGATTTGACACTGATGCTTTCATTAGTCTTTTTTCCCATTTATTAATTATTTGCTATGTTGCTGCATTTCTCTGAGAGGAGCAAACCTGTGCTGTCTGAAAAAGTTTTTACAGCATTTCTTGTGACCAAGAAACCAGCAGCTGAAAAGAAGCCCACAGAAAAGAAACCCACCACAGAGGAAAAGAAGGCTGCTGTATAAACTTAAATTTGTTTATTCGGTAAAGGTCAAACCATTTTGGACAGCTAATTTTGAATAAAGACCTGATCAAAGAGGCAAAAAAAAAAAAATCAGAAGTTAATTGAAATGATAACGAAACACATGATACATTCTAATTAAATGTAATGTTCATGTAAAATAAAATGTGCTCACTTTTTTGCAATTTTATATATAAAATTATATAAATTTATAAAAATAGATGACTCATTTATATATAAATATACATATACATATATATACACATGTATATATAAATGAGTCATCTATTTTTAAGACCCTAAGCTAGAACCACCCAGCTAAGCCACTCCTGGATTCCTGAACCTCAGAAATTAAGTGAGGCAATTAATGTTTGTTGTTTTAAGCTCTTAAGTTTGGGGATAATTTGTTATGTAGCAAGAGATAACTAATAGAGCAACTCTATCATATTTCCTCTCAACTCCTTCTGGGTCCAGAGACTGGGTAACAGGAGAAGAAGACCAGCCCAGGAAATTGTTCCAGAATTTTCATTCTTGGGAGTTGTTGGATCAAGGCTTTATCACTTCTTTTCCAACAGTATTGAATCTTGAATTTTAGATGCTCCCTGAATTCTAAAGAGAGAACCAGGACTCTGATCACAGCGACAACATGGAGTCTCTTATGGAGAGCACTTTTCACTTTTTGTGTGTGTATAAGGGCAACATGTTGAGAAATTAAGCAGCTTCACTGTCATAAACTCTCATCAACAAATATTAAATGTAATTTGTTAAATTGCTAATTATTTATTAGTCTTAAACTTAAAATTTCATTTCCAACAAATGAAATTTATAATATTGTGGTAATATTAATGGTAGGGGAGGAGGTCTAGAACTTTTTGTAGCAGTTAGTACCCTGACATATTTTAATTTTTGAATTTTAAATAGAATTTTAATTTAGGACTACGTACTATACTACTTAAACACTTGCGCTAAGTTGGGAGAGGTGCAGGAAAGAGAAAATTTTTAAAAAACCTATAGGGACTTCCCTGGTGGCACAGTGGTTAAGAATCCGCCTGCCAATGCAGGGGACACAGGTTCGAGCCCTGGTCCGGGAAGATCCCACATGCCGCAGAGCAATGCAGCCCGTGCGCCACAACTACTGAGCCTGCGCTCTAGAGCCTGTGAGCCACAAGTACTTAGCCCGTGTGCCTAGAGCCCGTGCTCTGCAACAAGAGAAGCCACCACAGTGAGAAGACCGCGCACCGCAACAAAGAGTAGCCCCCGCTCGCAACTATAGAAAAGCCCGTGCGCAGCAACAAAGACCCAATGCAGCCAAAAATATAATAAATAAATTTATTTTAAAAAACCCTTGGGCTTCCCTGGTGGCGCAGTGGTTGAGAGTCCGCCTGCCGATGCAGGGGATGCGGGTTCGTGCCCCGGTCCGGGAAGATCCCACGTGCCGTGGAGCGGCTGGGCCTGTGAGCCATGGCCGCTGAGCCTGCGCCTCCGGAGCCTGTGCTCCTCAACGGGAGAGGCCACAACAGTGAGAGGCCCGTGTACCGCAAAAAAAAAAAAAAAAAAAAAAGAAAAAAAAAACCCTATAATTTAGTTATGGAGTATGATGAAACCAGCTATTTTTCTGTCTCCCAAAAGGGATACTGTCACTTTAAATGTAATATGAAGAAACCACTGAAATCACACACACACACACACACACACACACACACACACACGTACACAATATAATTTGCCAAGGGAAAAAGTTGTTAAATTGGTAACTTAGGTTAGTAAATAAAAAATGCCTAAAGGACTCCCTGCCTGAGACGGCCATGCGAGAGTGTAAAATTAAGATGAATTTTCCTAAGGGGCTGAGTATTATCTTCTGTTTGGTGGAAAATATATAAGAATTTTTGGCTGCTGACTATCAAACAGTGTCCTGTGTATTTTGTACTGAGAAATGACTGGAGAGCAAGTGAGAGACAGGTTGGAAAACTCTGTGAGAAGCTACCCAAGAAGGGTGAATAAAACCTGTCACCATTATTACAATTTAGTTCAGAAGTTTGTAGATGTTTTACTTCTGAGCCCAGCAGCAGTCACAATAAAAGTCTTGCCAGAAAAGGTAGTAAACTTGACAAACTGCCCACAAAAGGACTTAGTTTAAGTAAAAATTCAGGAAAATTTGAAAATTATAGTTTCAGAAATAATTAAGTAACCACGAGGAAAGGAATCCACATGTATCATAGAATACAGACATACAAATGCATGCACATGCAGATACACCATATAATATTTTTAGTAAGATACTCTAAAGAAATACCAGCTTTACGTGTTTAATTTGAAGTTGTTTTAGTTTATTTCTGTACTGTGATTTGGAAGTCTAATTTTAATATTTCAGGCAGAAACCCACCATTTAATTCAGGAAAGACACATTCTTCTGTTTCTGCACCCTTCCATCTCAAGAATATGCAGCACTCTTCACCACCACCTGGTAGTGTTGTACAGCATCTGCAGGACAAACTTCCACTTTACAACCTATTAATCTCCACAGGTCTTTTTTTTTTTAGTATATATTTATTTAGGCTGTGCTGGGTCTTAGTTGTGGCATGCAGGATCTTTAGTTGTAGCAATGTGGGATCTTTAGCGGCATGTGGACTCTTAGTTGCGGCATGCATGTGGGATCTAGTTCTCCGACCAGGGATCGAACCCAGGCCCGCTGCATTGGGAGCGTGGAGTCTTACCCACTGGACCACCAGAGAAGTCCCTCCACAGGTCTTTGAAAATTGAAAACAAATACCATGACATGACAGCTTTGTGATGGACATTCACTCATGAAAAGGTTATATGATAACTAAAAAAAGAATATTTGGTTAAGAACCAAAATAAGCAGTGACAAATTTTATCTGCAAGAGTAATCCACAGGAGGCAGAGATCCAGGAGGGCTCCCATGGTGTGGGGAGGCTTCAAGGAAAAACTGTAACATAAGCTGGGCTCTGAGGGATAGGATCAGAGTTCAGAGGCTTGAGAAAAGGGCATTACATTAGCAGAGGGGTGTGGACAGAAGCAAGGACAGTGTGAGCAGAGAAAATGAGGAGATTGATTTAGATCAGAACTGAAGGTTCATGCCAGGAAGAAGTTTCAAAAACAAATGGGTCAGTAGCAAAAGCAGGACAGGAAGGTTACTGGATTTAGTAAGTAGGCATTGCTCAGAGATTCCTAGAAGTGCTATTTCAGGAGATTGGCGGTCCACAGACAGAACTATTTACTATTTATAATACACCATTTGATTTTTTATGAATTATATCCTTCGTAGCTTCTCAGGAAAAATAAAACTACTATCCTGAAGATCCCTACAGGTTTTTAGCCCTGATAGATGAAGTAGCTTGAAAATCTCCCTTTATATTGATAATTTAAATCTAAAACCTTAAGTTTGTCTTAAAAATCCCAAAGTTTTAAAACAGAAAAAAAAGTTTTCTGGACCGGGAACAAGAAAAATAGACTTTAATTATTGCACCATCAATGCATACCCCTTGAGGAGACCTGTCGGCTCCAAACTCCTCTGGTTTGTCTCACGGCACTGAACTCAGCTCTTCACAAGGAGAAATCCCCTTCCCTCTGCCCTTTCTCCAAACGCCCTCTCCAACAGCTATTATACATCCACCAGAGGCTCCATGGCAAAGCAGATGGCTTTTGCTTATGCCTCGGGAAAATATGTCTCATGGATAGAAAGCAAGGTATGTCATATACCTCCTCTGTGTCTCTTTCATATCACAGGTGAATGAATGCACCTATAGCTAGAGATTGGAGAAATGCCCTGGAGATGGCTAGATGAGAAGAGTTCTATTTGAACACAATGCTGTGTTTTAGTTGGTTGTACCTTCTTGGACAACCATGATCAGGAGTTGTTTTGGAAAAAGGAGTTTAAATTATCCACGTTCCTTGGCATTATGAATCCAACTATAAATAGACAAGATAAATACGACACGGATGAGCTTATTGAAATTTAAGATGTAAAATTAAGTTTTACCTCCTGATCTCTTGGAATATCTTCACACTCAAACCAAACATGGAAATGAAATCAAATGATGAATGTTTAAAATGTGTGTAGTTATTAAATTCTCCAAAAGATTGCAGGGCATTCAAAATAAGTGCTAAGGGTAAATCAAATATACTCAAATAAAAATTAAAAAAAAATAACGGCTAAAAAATATCTTGTTCTTTAATACATTTTTATTTATAGAATTTTGTTCACATAGCTTAAGTTTTTGTGACAAGAGATTCTATATTTTTCCTTCAAAACAAAGAAGAATGTTACTGTTTTCCCTTTGTTCAAATCCATAAGAAAAGGTAGCTGTAGTTACAGTTCCTGCCTATAATGAAATGAGACTTTGGGGGACTTTGGGAGGCAATGAGTGTAATCTGCACGTGGGAGGAGGGAGGCAGCCCCTAAGATGGGTCCCCGGGAGCCCTGCCTCCTCTTATTCCTGCTCTTGTGTAATTCCCTCACCTTGAATGTGGGCTGGACCTAGTAACGTGCTTCTCACAAACAGAATGCAGGAAAGGTGAGGGATGTCACTTCTGAGATTAGGGTATAAAGTTAGGGTGACATCTCTTGCTCAGACTCTCTTGCTTGTTCGTTCAATGGAAGCCAGCTGCCACGTTGTGAGCTGCCCAGTTGAAAGGAACCGAGGGTGGCCAACAGGTAGTGAGGAACTGAGAACTCGGTCCAACAATCCATGAGGAATTTAATCCTGCCAAAAACCACATGATCCTCCCCTAGTTGAGCCTTCAGATAACTGCCAACCTAGCTAACGCCTTGACTGCAGCCTTGTGAGAAAACCTGCACCAGAGGACCCACCTAAGTGTTCCCAGATTTCTGACCCACAAAACCATGAGATAATGTTTGTTGTTTTAATCATTAAGTTTTAGAGTAATTTGAATATGGCAATAGATAACTTACACTCCCCTCAAGTAGCTTATGGTCTGATTAAGTGAAATAAATATATACATAAAGACAATAGCTAACACTTAATATAGTGCTTACTACATGCCAGGTACTCTTCTAAGGATTTTACGTATATTGATTAATTTCATCTTATAACAACTCTATGAGGTAAATATTATTACTATCACCATTTTATAGATGAGGAAATTGAGGCAAGAAGAGGTTAAATAACTTGGTCATGGTCATACAGATAGTGGAACTGAGATTCAAACTCAGTTTGGTGTCGAGTTCAAGTTCTTAATCACTGTGTTGCACTGCTTCTTTCCATTTTATATGTCACAATATAAGTATGTATTCTTTGTAGGAGTAGTACAGCATATGGAATTATTATATCTGTAGGATAAAGAAAGGGGTCAGAAGTAGTCAGACACCTAAGCAAGATTTGAAAGACGGAAGGAAGGCATTCCAGGAAGATAGAATAGCATATGCTGAGGTACGGGGGCACAAAACTACGCCGTACTTGCCAAGGACATGTTACTATTCCTTTCAAATGTTTGAAACCAGTTATGTGGTCTTCCTTATATCCTGACCTTTATTTCTACTGGTAAACATTACCCTCTTGGAATTCTAGTAAGCTATTACTCTTTTCCAAAAAAAAGTAATGCCTGATTCTCAACCAAGGGTAAAGGCAGGAGCTCAGTAT
Source organism: Stenella coeruleoalba (assembly GCF_951394435.1). Classification (NCBI taxonomy): domain Eukaryota; kingdom Metazoa; phylum Chordata; class Mammalia; order Artiodactyla; family Delphinidae; genus Stenella; species Stenella coeruleoalba. Next base: position 13,818,280 of record NC_137159.1, on the reverse strand, counting down.
GAGTTGAGCAGAAAAAAATCCCCTCACTTGTTTCAACACACAAGACGATTTAGAGGATTCGTAATGGAGGCATTTCTTTGGTAGCAACAGAAGCTCACTGTTTACATACTTCTCACGTGCTGTCCACTAGAGAGCATAACGCTCTCCTTATCGCCCTTGGGACAGTAAGGAAAATCAGTCAAAAGTTTGAGAACTATGATCATAGTTTCTATATTTAAATATAACTTTAAATAATCTTGCATCAGACCCCAAAAACCTATTATTTGACAGGAAAAATGGAGAAGATAGAAGAAGGGGGATTAAACATAACTCAGAATTAACCACTGGAAAAAAGGAACCAGGTAAACCTAAAAACAAAGAGAAGAGGATGTAGATATAATAAGTAGGGACATAAAGAGTGGTTACCTTTCCCCTTCATTATCATAATTATTCTCAAAAGGCCAGGTAAAAAATTTTTTTTGAGTTAATTGTAGATTCCTACACAGTTAGAATAATGCAGAGAGATCCTACATAGGCCTATATCACAACCAGGATACTAACACTGGTACAACCCATCAAATTTATTTATTTTACATGCACGTGTATGTGTGTGTGTGTGTGTGTGTATGCTGAAGCTTACTTCTATGCAATTTTATCACATAGGTAGAATCGTGTGGCCATCAGAATCAAGATGCAGAAGAGCTCCATCACAAAGATCCCTCGTTACTCTCATGTAGCCACAGCCACCCCTGCCCCTCCTACTATCCCCAATCCCTGACAGACTCCAATATGTTCTCTATTGCTATAATTTTGTCATTCAAGAATGCTATATAAAAATACCTTCTGAGATTGGCTTGTTTTCACTCAGCATAATTCCCTGAGATTTATCCATGCTGTCATGTGTATCAACAGTTCTCTCCTCTTAACTGCTGAGTAATAGTCCACGGTATGGGTGTACCACAGTTTGTTTAACCAGTCACCTATTGAAGGGCATTTGGGTTGTTTCCTGCTGGGAGCTATCACAAATAAAACTTTTGTAAACAACTGCTGGGTTACATGGTAAGTGCAGGTTTAGTTTTGTAAGAAACTGCCACTCTTCTCCAGAATGGCTGTATCTTTTTACATTCCCATCTGCAATGTGTGAGTGGTCTAGTTTCTCTGCATCCTCACCCTCATTTGGCATACTGCTACATTTTATTTTAGCCATCCTGATACGTATATAGTGATATCTCATTGTGGTTTAAGTTTGTATTTTGCTAATTGCTAATTTTTTGCCTTTTTCTTGTTTTTAAAAAATTTTTATTTTATTTTGGAGTATAGTTGATTACTAACAATGTTGTGTTAGTTCCAGGTGTACAGCAAAGTGCTCAGTGCTCTGTAATAACCTAAATGGGAAAAGAATTTGAAAAAGAATAGATACATGTATATGTATAATTGCTATTTACTTTTGAACAGCTTTTTATGTGCTTATTTGCCATCTGTAAATCCTCTTCAGTGCTACACATGTTCACGTCCTTCTCCGTTTTCTTTCCTGTGTTTTTTAAAAATAATTTATTTATTTCTGGCTGCCTTGGGTCTTTGTTGCTGTGCATGGGCTTTCTCTGCTTGAGGTGAGCGGGGGCTGCTCTTCGTTGCGGTGTGCGGGCTTCTTATTGAGATGGCTTCTCTTGTTGCGGAGCACAGGCTCTAGTTGGGCAGGCTTTGGTAGTTGTGGCATGCGGTCTCGGTAGTTGTGGCTCGCAGGCGCTAGAGTGCAGGCTCAGTAGTTGTGGCGCACAGGCTTAGTTGCTCCTCGGCATGTGGGATCTTCCCGGACCAGGGCTCGAACCCATGTCCCCTGCACTGGTTGGCGGATTAACCACTGCACCACCAGGGAAGTCCCCTTTGCCCGTTTTCTAATTGGACTGTTTTTTTTTTAACTGTTCAGTTTTGAGAGTTCTTTATGTATTCTAGAAATAAGTTCTTTGTCAGATATGTGGTTTGCAATTATACTCTCAGTCTATAGTTTGTCTTTTTCATCCTCTTCACAGGATCTTTCACAGAGCAAAAGGTTTTAATTTTGATGAGGTTCATGAACAATTTTTTCATTTTATAGATACTGTATTTGGTGTCATATACAAAAATTCTTTGTTTATCCCTAGGCACCAAAGATGTTTGGCCAATGTTTTTTTTTTTTTTTTAAGTTTTACATTTAAGTTCTTAATCCATTTTGAGATAATTTTTGTAAAAAGTGTTTGACTTAGGTTGAGGTTCACTTCTGTTTGGCTTATGAATGCCCAATAACTCCAGCCCTATTTGCTGAAAAGGCTATCCTTCCTCTATTGAATTTCTCCTGAACCTTTGCTAAAAATCACTTGGCCATATTTGTGTGGGCCTATTTCTGTGTTCTCTATTCTATTCCATTGATCTATCAGTCTATCCGTGTGCCAGTATCATACAGTCTTGGTTACTGTAGCTATATATTAAGATTTAACATTGGATAGAGTGATTCCTCCTACTTCATTCTTTTTTTTTCAAAATTATTATAACTATTCTAGGTCCTGCACCTTTACCTATAAATTTTACAGCAAGCTTGTCTATGTTATAAAATACCTTGCTGAGATTTTGACCAGAATTGCATTAAATCTATAGCAATCAATTTGGGGAGAATTCATATCTTTACTATACTGAGTAATGTATGAACACAGTGTGTTTATCCATTTGTTTAGGTCTTCTCTTATTTCTTTCATCAGCATTTTGTAATTTTCAGAATACAGATGTTGTATATGTTTTATTAGATTTATATGTAAGTATTTTTCTTTGGAGCAATTGTAAATGGCATTGTGGTTTTAATTTCAGTTTCCACATGTTGTTAATGTCAATACATAGAAATGCAATTGGGTTTTGTGCATCGACCTTGTATCTTGAGATCTTGCTGAACTCACTAAATAGTTCTGGGATTGTGTGTGTGTGTGTGTGTGTGCATGTGTGTGTAAATTCTTTGGAATTTTCTATGTCGACACTAACATCATTGGCGATAGGGACAGTATTATTTCCTCCTTTCTAATATGTATGTCATGTCTTTTAATTTCTTTTTCTTGCTTTATTGAACTGGCTAGAACTTCTAGCCACTTCACTATAGTGGTGAAAGTGGACATCCAAGGACATCTTAGGGGGAAAGCATTCAGCCTTACGCCAGTAACTATGTTAGCTGTACGTTTCTGTAGATGTTCTTTAACAAGTTGAGAAGGTTCCCCTTTATTCCTAGCTTACTGAGGCCTTTTTTTTTTTTTTTGGCCACACCACTTGGCTTGCAGGATCTTAGTTCCCCAATCAGGGACTGAACCCATCCTGGCAGTGAAAGCACCAATACCTAACCACTGGATTGCCAGGGAATTCCCATTACTGAGTCTTTTTATCACAAACAGATGTTGGATGTTGTCAAATGCCTTTTCTGCATCAATTGATATGATTATATGCTTTTTCTTCTTCAGTCTGTTGATTTGGTGGATTTATGAGTTGATACTTGAACACTGAACCAGCCTTGTATTCCTTGTATTATGGTATATAAATCTTTTTACACATTGCTGGAATGAATTTACTATTTCATGGGTATTACTGCACCTAAGTTCATGAGATATATTGGTTTATAGTTTTCTTTTGGCTTGCTGTCTTTATCTGGTCTTGGTACCAGGGTAATACTAGCTTCATAGAATGAATTAGGTATTCTCTGTAGAGACTGTATAGAATTGGTGTCAAATCTTCTTTTGGCAGAATTCTCCAGAGACACCATGTAAGCCTAGAGATTTCTTTTTTGAGAGTTAAAAAGTTATGCACTCAAGTTCCTTAACAGCTGTAGGGCTATTCAAATGATCTGTTTCAGGGAATTCTCTGGTGGTTCAGTGGTTAGGACTCCACACTTTCACTGCCAAGCCCAGGTTCAATTCCTGATTGGGGAACTAAGATCCCACAAGCCATACGTGACCAAAAAAACAAAACAAAACAAAACACAACAAAAAAATACAAATGATCTGTTTCATATTGAGCAAGTTGTGGTAGTCTGTGTTTCTGAGTAACTGGCTCATTTCATCTAAGTTGTTAAATTTATATGTATAGAGTTGTAGTATTTCCTTATCTTTTTGATGTCTGCAGAGTCTGTAGTGATATTCCGTTTAATTTCTGATATTGATAATTAGTGTCTTCTTTTATTCACTGTCAGCCTTGCTGGAGGTTTGTTAATTTTCTTTCACTGATTTTCTCTATTGTTTTCCTATTTTCAATTTTATTCATATCTCTCTTTATATTTATTATTTTCTTCCTTCTCCTTGCTTTCAGTTTATCTTGCACTTCTTTTCCTAGTTTCTTGAGGTGAGACTTTTCTTTGACCCATGTATTTTTCAGAAGTGTGTTGTTTAGTTTCCAAGTGTTTGGAGATTTTCCTGTTATTGTTCTGTTATTCATTTTTAGTTTGATTCCACTGTGTTTGGATAACATACGCAGTATGATTTCAAATTCTTTTAAATTTACTGAGAATTGTTTTATGGCCCAGCATATGATCTGTCTTGATATATATTCCATGGACACCTCATAAGAATGCATATTTTGGAACTTCCCTGGTGGTCCAGTGGGCAAGGCTCTGAGCTCCCAATGCAGAGGGCTCAGGTTCGATCCCTGGTCAGGGAACTAGATCCTGCATGCATGCTGCAACTAAGAGTTTGCATGCTGCAACTAAGAAGCCCGCATGCCACAACTAAGAAGTTTGCGCGCCGCAACAAAAAAGATCCCGCATGCTGCAACAAAGATCCTGTGTGCCACAACTAACCCCAGTGCAGCCAAAATAAATAAATAAATAATAAATTTTAAAAAGAAAAGAATGCATATTTTGCTGTTATTGGGTTGGTATCTATAGATGTTGATGAGATCTTACTGGTTGTTGGTGATGTTAAGTTCTTTTATATCTTGATTTTCTGTCTAGCTGTTCTATCAACTATTGAAAGAAGGGTGTTGAAGCCTCCAACTATTATTGTGAATTTGCCTATTTCTTCTAGCTCTGTCAGTTTTTGTTCCACATAATTTGCAGCTCTGTTGTCTGGTGCATACATATTTTTAATTCGTATGTCTTCTTGGTGAATTGACCCTTTCATTATGACATAATGGCCACCTCTATCTCTGGTAGTTTTCTTTGCTCTGAAGTTGTCTTTATGTGATATTAACATAGCTACTCCTACTTTCTTTTGATTAATGTTTATATGATATTTTTTAAAATTCTTTTACATTCAGTCTACTTATATGATTATATTTGACATGAGCTGATTATAGACATAATATAGTTAGGTCATGTTTTTTAATCCACTCTGCCAATCTTGTCCTCTAATTGGTGTACTTAGATCATTTACATTTAATGTAATTAATGATATGTTAGAGCTTAAGTCTGCCATTCTATTTTTTGCTTTCTGTGTCTTCTCTTTGTTTTCTATTTCTCTGGTTTCTTTTTCCCAGACATACTGTGGATTACTTGAACTTTTTTTTTTAATACATTTATTTATTTATTTATGGCTGCGTTGGGTCTTTGTTGCTGTGTGTGGGCTTTTCTCTAGTTGTGGCTAGTGGGGGCTACTCTTCGTTGCAGTGCGCAGGCTTCTCATTGCGGTGGCTTATCTTGTTGTGGAGCATGGGCTCTAGGTGCGTGGGCTTCAGCAGTTGTGGAATGTGGGCTCAGTAGGTGTGGCTCATGGGCTCTAGAGCACAGGCTCAGTAGTTGTGTATGGGTTTAGTTGCTCTGCGGCATGTGAGATCTTCCCTGACCAGGGCTCAAACCTGTGTCCCCTGCACTGGCAGGCAGATTGTTAACCACTGTGCCACCAGGGAAGTTCCTACTTGAACATTTTGGAAGAATTACATTTTGATTTATCTATAGTGTTTTTCCCCAACTTTACAAAGATATAATTGATATATAACATTCTGTAAGTTTAAGATGTACAACATGTTGATTTGATACACTTATATATTGCAAAATGATTACCACTGCTATGTTTTTTTTTAATTAGCTATTTTAATTACCTATGCTTAAAATTTTGGCAAAATATACATAACATAAAATTTCCCATATTTAATCATTTTAAATATGCAACTCAGTACACTGTGTCGTACAGCCATCACCACTATTCATTTCAGTAACTTTTTCATCATCCCAAACAGAAACTCCGTACCCCTTAAGCAGTAACTCCCCATTTTCCCCTTATCTATAGTATTTTTAATTTTACTCTTTGCAAATTTTTTTTTTAGTGGTTGCTCTAGGTATAACACTATACATACTTATCACAGTCTACTAGTGTCCTTTTACCAATTCAAGTTAAGTATAGAAAGCTTATCTCCCTTTATGTGTTGCCTTCCCTCTTAATATAATTGTCTTAAACACTTACTCTACATACATTTAGAACCACATCAAACAGTATTATAATTTTTGCTTGCACTGTAAATTTAGAAATTTAGAAAACCCAAGAAGAGAAGGAAAGTCTATAGTACATACCAGTATTTTTGCTTATTATGTTCCTTCTTTCTTTCTGATGTTCCAATTTTCTTTTTTGTTTTCTTTGTTTGGAAAATATTCTTTTTGGTATGTCTGCGGGTGACAAATTCTCCTCATTTTCCTTCAACAAGAATGCCAAGATTTCCCTTTCATTACTGAAAAATATTTTCACTGGACATAGAATTCTGCATTGACAATCCTTTCCTTTTAGTACCTGAAAAATGTTGTGCCAAGATTGGTTCAAGATGGTGGAATAGAAGGACGTGTGCTCAGTCCCTCTTGGGAGAGCACTGGAATCACAACTAACTGCTGAACGGTCATCGACAGGAAGACACTGGAACTCACCAGAAAAGACACCCCACATCCAAAGACAAAGCAGAAGCCACAGTGAGATGGTAGGAGGGGCGCAATCACAATAAAATCAAATCCCATAACTGCTGGGTGGGTGACTCACAAACTGGAAAACACTTATACCACAGAAGTCCACCACTGGAGTGAGGGTTCTGAGCCCCACGTCAGGCTTTCCAACCTGGGGGTCTGGCAATGGGAGGAGGGATTCCTAGAGAATCTGACTTTGAAGGCTAGCGGGATTTGATTGCAGGACTCCAACAGGACTGGGGGAAACAGAGACTCCACTCTTGGAGGGCACACACAAAGTAGTGTGCGCATCGGGACCCAGGGAAAGGAGCAGTGACCCCATAGGAGACTGAACCAGACCTACCTGCTAGTGTTGGAGGGTCTCCTGCAGAGGCAGGGGGTGGCGGTGGCTCAATGTGAGGACAAGGTCACTGACAGCAGAAGTTCTGGGAAGTACTCCTTGGTAGGAGCTCTCCCAGAGTCACCATTAACCCCACCAAAGGGCCAGGTACGCTCCAGTGTTGGGTCGCCTCAGGCCAAACAACTAACAGGGAGGGAACCCAGCCCCACCCATCAGCAGACAAGTGGATTAAAGTTTTACTGAGCTCTGCCCACCAGAACAACACCCAGCTCTACCCACCACCAGTCCCTCCCATCAGGAAACTTGCACAAGCCTCTTAGATAGCCTCATCCACCAGAGGGCAGACAGCAGAAGCAAGAAGAACTACAATCCTGCCTGTGGAACAAAAAATTCATTCACAGAAAGACAGACAAGATGAAAAGGCAGAGCACTATGTACCAGATGAAGGAACAAGATAAAACCCCAGAAAAACAACTAAATGAAGTAGAGGTAGGAAACCTCCAGAAAAAGAATTCCGAATAATTATAGTGAAGATGATCCAGGACCGCAGAAAAAGAAAACAGGCAAAGATCGAGAAGTTGCAAGAAATGTTTAACAAAGACGTAGAAGAATTAAAGAACAAACACCTAGAAGAATTAAAGAACAAACAAACAGATGAACAATACAATAACTGCAATGAAAAATACACTAGAAGGAATCAATAACAGAATAATTGAGGCAGAAGAATGAATAAGTGACCTGGAAGACAGAATGGTAGAATTCACTGCTGCAGAACAGAATAAAGAAATAAGAATGAAAAGAAATGAAGACAGCCTAAGAGACCTCTGGGACAACATTAAACGCAACAACATTCGCATTATAGGGGTCCCAGAAGGAGAAGAGAGAGAGAAAGGACCCAAGAAAATATTTGAAGAGATTATAGTCAAAAACTTCCCTAACATAGGAAAGGAAACAGCCACCCAAGTCCAGGAAGCACAGAGAGTCCCAAGCAGGATAAACCCAAGGAGAAACACGCTGAGACACATAGTAATCAAATTGACAAAAATTAAAGACAAAGAAAAATTATTGAAAGCAACAAGGGAAAAATGACAAACAACGTACAAGGGAACTCCCATAAGGTTAACAACTGATTTCTCAGTAGAAGCTCTACAAGCCAGAAGGGAGTGGCATGATATATTTAAAGTGATCAAAGAGGAGAATCTACAACCAAGATTACTCTACCTGGCAAAGCTCCCATTCAGATTCGACAGAGAAATCAAAAGCTTTGAAGACAAGCAGAAGCTAAGAGAATTCAGCATCACCAAACCAGCTCTACAACAAATGCTAAAGGACCTTCTTTAAGTGGGAAACACAAGAGAAGAAAAGGACCTACAAAAACAAACCCATAACAATTAAGAAAATGGTAACAGGAACATACATATTGATAAATATCTTAAACATGAATGGATTAAATGTTCCAACCAAAAGACACAGGCTGGCTGAATGGATACAAAAACAAGACCCATATACATGCTGTCTACAAGAGACCCACTTCAGACCTAGGGACTCATACAGACTGAAAGTGAGGGGATGGAAAAAGATATTCCATGTAAATGGAATTCAAAAGAAAGCTGGAGTAGCAATACTCATATCAGATAAAATAGATTTTAAAATAAAGAATTTTACAAGAGACAAGGAAGGACACTACATAATGATCAAGGGATCACTCCAAGAAAAAGATATAACAATTATAAATATATATGCAGCCAACACTGGAGCACCTCAATACATAAGGCAACTGTTAACAGCTATAAAAGAGGAAATCAACAGTAACACAATAATAGTGGGGGACCTTAACACCTCACTTATACCAATGGACAGATCATCTAGACAGAAAATTAATAAGGCAACACAAGCTTTAAATGACACAATAGACCAGATAGATTTAATTGATATTTATAGGACATTCCATCCAAAAAGAGCAGATTACACTTTCTTCTCAAGTGCACATGGATCATCTCCAGGATAGATCACATCTTGGGTCACAAATCAAACCTCAGTAAATTTAAGAAAACTGAAATAATATCAAGCATCTTTTCTGACCACAACACTATGAGATTAGAAATCAATTACAGGGAAAAATTTTAAAAACACAAACACGTGGAGGCTAAACAATACATTACTAAATAACCGAGAGATCACTGAAGAAATCAAAGAGGAAATCAAAAAATACCTTGAGACAAATGACAATGAAAACACAATGATCCAAAACCTATGGGATGCAGCAAAAGCAGTTCTAAGAGGGAAGTTTATAGCAGTACAACCTACCTCAAGAAACAAGAAAAATCTCAAAGAAGTAATCTAACCTTACACCTAAAGGAGCTAGAGAGAGAAGAGCAAACAAAACCCAAAGGGAGTAGAAGAAAAGAAATCATAAAGATCAGAGTAGAAATAAATGAAATAGAAACAAAGAAAACAATAGCAAAGATCCATAAAACTAAAAGCTGGTTCTTTCAGAAGGTAAACAAAATTGATAAACCATTAGTCAGACTCATCAAGAAAAAGAGGGAGGACTCAAATCAATAAAATTAGAAATGAAAAAGGAGAAGTTACAACAGACACCACAGAAATACAAAGCACCCTAAGAGACTACTACAAGCAACTCTATGCCAATAAAATGGACAACCTGGAAGAAATGGACAAATTCTTAGAAAGGGATAACCTTCTAAGACTGAACCAGGAAGAAACAGAAAATATGAACAGACCAATCACAAGTAATGAAATTGAAACTGTGATTAAAAATCTTCCAACAAAAAAGTCCAGGACCAGATGGCTTCATAGGTGAATTCTATCAAACATTTAGAGAAGAGCTAACACCCATCCTTCTCAAACTATTCCAAAAAACTGCAGATGATGGAACACTCCCAAACTCATTCTATGAGGCCACCATCACCCTGATACCAAAACCAGACAAAGACAGTACAAAAAAAGAAAATGACACAGCAATATCACTGATGAATATAGATGCAAAAATCCTCAACAAAATACTAGCAAACAGAATCCAACACACATTAAAAGGATCATATACCATGATCAAGTGGGATTTATCCCAGGGATGCAAGGATTCTTCAATATATGCAAATCAATCAATGTGATACACCATATTAACAAATTGAAGAATTAAAACCATATGATCATCTCAACAGATGCAGAAAAAGCTTTTGACAAAATTCAACACCCATTTATGATAAAAACTCTCCAGAAAGTGGGCATAGAGGGAACCTACCTCAACTTAATAAAGGCCATATATGACAAACCCACAGCAAACATTATTCTTAATGGTGAAAAACTGAAAGCAGTTCCTCTAAGATCAGGAACAAGATAAGGGTGTCCACTCTTGCCACTATTATTCAACATAGTTTTGGAAGTGCTAGCCACAGTAATCAGAGAAGAAAAAGAAATAAAAGGAATCCAAATTGGAAAAGAAGAAGTAAAACTTTCACTGTTTGCAGGTGACATGATACTAAACATAGAGAATCCTAAAGGTGCCACCAGAAAACTACTAGAGCTGATCAATGCATCTGGTAAAGTTGCAGGATACAGAATTAATGCACAGAAATCTCTTGCATTCCTATACACTAATGATGAAAAATATGAAAGAGAAATTAAGGAAACACGCCCATTTACCACTGCAACAAAAAGAATAAAATACCTAGGAATAAACCTACCTAGGGAGACAAAAGACCTGTATGCAGAAAACTATAAGACACTGATGAAAGAAATTAAAGATGATACCAACAGATGGAGAGATATACCATGTTCTTGGATTGGAAGAACCAACATTGTGAAAATGACTATATTACCCAAAGCAATCTACAGATTCAATGCAATCCCTATCAAATTACCAGTGGCATTCTTTACAGAACTAGAACAAAAAATCTTAAAATTTATATGGAGACACAAAAGACCCCGAACAGCCAAAGCAGTCTTGAGGAAAAAAAACGGAGCTGGAGGAATCAGACTTCCTGATCAGACTACAAAGCTACAGTAAGCAAGACAATATAGTACTGGCAGAAAAACAGAAATATAGATCAATGGAACAGGATAGAAAGCCCAGAGATAAACCCACACACCTATGGTCAACTAATCTACGAAAAAGGAGGCAAGGATATACAATGGAGAAAGGACAGTCTCTTCAATAAGTGGTGCTGGGAAAACTGGACAGCTACATGTAAAAGCATGAAATTAGAACACTCCCTAACACCATACACAAAATGAATTCAAAATGGATTAAAGACCTAAGTGTAAGACCGGACACTATAAAACTCTTAGCGGAAAACATAGGAAGAACACTCTTTGACATAAATCACAGCAAGATCCTTTTTGACCCACCTCCCAGAGTAATGGAAATAAAAACAAAAAATAAACAAATGGGACCTAATGAAACTTAAAAGCTTTTGCACAGCAAAGGAAACCATAAACAAGACAAAAAGACAACCCTCAGAATGGGAGAAAATATTTGCAAACAAATCAACAGACAAAGGATTAATCTCCAAAATATATAAACATCTCATGTAGCTCAATATTAAAAAAACAAAGAACCCAATCAAAAAATGGGCTGAAGATCTAAATAGACTTTTCTCCAAAGAAGACGTACAGATGGCCAATAAGCACATGAAAAGCTGCTCAACATCACTAATTATTAGAAAAATGCAAATCAAAACTACAATGAGGTATTACCTCACATCGGTTAGAATGCGTATCATCAGAAAATCTACAAACAACAAATGCTGGAGAGGGTGTGGAGAAAAGGGAACCCTCTTATACTGTTGGTGGGAATGTAAATTGATACAGCCACTATGGAGAACAGTATGGAGGTTTCTTAAAAAACTAAAAATAGAATTACCATGTGACCCAGCAATCCCACTACCGGGCATATACTCAGGGAAAACCATAATTCAGAAAGACACATGCAAGCCAATGTTCATTGCAGCACTATTTACAATAGCCAGGTCATGGAAGCAACCTAAATGACCACTGACAGACGAATGGATAAAGAAGAAGTGGTACGTATATACAATGGAATATTACTCACCCACAAAAAGGAATGAAATGTAGAGATGTGGCTGGATCTATGTCATACACAGTGAAATAAGTTAGAAAAACAAATATCATATTAATGAATATATGTGGAACCTAGAAAAATGGTACAGATGAACCAGTTTGCAGGGCAGAAATAGAGACACAGATATAGGGAACAAACGTATGGACTCCAAGGGGGGAAAGTGTCAGGGGGAGTGGTGGTGGTGGTGTGATGAATTGGGAGATTGGGATTGACACATATACACTAATATGTATGAAATGGATAACTAATAAGAACCTGCTGTGTAAAAAAATTAAAAAATTCTAAAATTCAAAATAAAAAAGAAAAATGTGCCACTTCCTCCTGGCCTCTGTGGTTCAGGTGAGAAATCTGTTGCAATTTGTTTTGGTTTTCCCCTATACAAAATGGTGTCATTTCTTTCTGGCTGTTTTCAAGATATTTTCTTTTTATTTTTCAGAAGTTTAACTGTCATATGTCTTGGAGTAGAACTCTTTGGGTTTATCTAACAGTATTTGGTATTTGTTCAACTTGAATTCGTAGGTTTATATCTTTTGCCAAGTTAGGGAAGTTTTCAGCTATTATTTCTTTGAATACTTTTTAAGTCTTCCTCTCATTCTCCTCTCCTGTGACTACAGTGATATGATTGTTACTTTAAAAAACAAAACACCCCACAGTCACTGAGACTCTGTCCATTTTATTCCAGACTATTTTCTCTCTGTTTTTCAGAGTGCGTAAGTTCTACTGGTCTGTTCCTCAAGTTCACTGATTCTATCCTCTGCTATCTTCACTCTATTATTGAGCCCAAACAGCAAATTTTTTTTTTTTTTTTTTTTTTTTTTTTTGCGGTACGCAGGCCTCTCACTGTTGCGGCCTCTCCCGTTGCGGAGCACAGGCTCTGGACACGCAGGCCCAGCAGCCATGGTTCACGGGCCCAGCCGCTCCGCGGCATGTGGGATCTTCCCGGACCGGGGCACGAACCTGTGTCCCCTGCATTGGCAGGCGGACTCCCAACCACTGCACCACCAGGGAAGCCCAACAGCAAGTTTTTAATTTTACTTATGTATTTTTCAGTTCTATCATTTCCATTTCATTTTTTTAAATAATTTCTATATCTTTGCTGAATTATTTGTCTTCAGTTTCAAGAAAGTCTGTAAATGATTGAAGTATTTTTTTGATAGCTTTAACATAATTATCAGATAATTCCAACATTTGATTCATCTCATTGTTGGCATCTATTGATTGTCTTTTCTCATTCATGTTGTGATTTTCCTGGTTGTTGGATGAGTAATTTTTTAGAAAAATTGGATAGTGGACATTCTTGATAGCATATTAACAAAGCTCTGGATCACACTTCATTTTCGTCTTCTTTTTCCTTATTCTTTAGCAGGCAGCCCCCTGTTGAGATTTAGCATATGGGCGGCTGGGTATGTATGTTTAGTTTCTCTCTAAGCCCTGCCAACACCACCTCGGCAAAAGTGGAGCACTGACTCATGCTGCCTTGTCGCAAATAGGTGGGGTGGAAGTTCAGCACTCCCCTTGCTCCACTGACAACTTCCCAGTGCACTCGGGGCGCCAACTCCCACTGTCTTGTTGCCTCTTAATGGGGCTGTAAGTTCAGCTCCCTGCTCAACGTGTTTGATACCACTTGCTGGGGGAATTGGAGCACCACCTGCTTTTGCCAGGCAGGAGATGGAAGATCAGCTTCCTGACTCAGCCCTGCCAAAACCATCCTGCAGAGGAATTGGAGTGCTGCCTCCACGTCCATGGATTAAAGGGGTTGAGTGGAAATTAAGTCCCTGCTCAGCTCTGCTGATACCATGCTAGGGGGAGAGGATACAATTTTTTGTGTGTTTGGCTGGAGTAGGACGGATATTGCCAACAAAGTTTTCATTGTTAGGCCATTCTTTTTTCCATTCGTTGGTGAGGGCTTTTCTTGGAGCTTTTGTCTGTGCCTGTTTGTGGTGCTGGGTTGAAGGCTTCTGCAGTGCCCCATCTGAGATATGAGAGGAAACCTGTGAATTTACCACCATGGCATTTCTCAAGTGCCAAGACCCCTATGCAGCCCAACTTCTTCCTACCTTTCAAAACATTCCTATGTTTGTTCCTATGTATGTTCTTCCTACCTTTCAAAACATTCCTATGTTTGTTTTCTGTGCTATGTCCAGAGTTTTTTAGGAACAGCCTGGAGGAATGGGATTACTTCACGTTTGTGGAACTGGAAGTCTCAAAAGGCCATTTTTAAGCACTTGCTTAGTTTACTATCTGGAGTCTCCCCCAGGTTGTCAAAAGTCATGAATCTTTACAACCTAGACTCTGCCCTGAAGAGAGGCATAGTAAGATACATAAACAGATGAATCAAATGCATACATAATAAGAGGAAATAACAGCACCCCAAATTTTTATAGGGCTTCATGGTTTACAGAGTACTCTCTATATATCTACATATACATATATATTCTTATACATTTACTAATTACATGTATGCATTTACTATTGAAAACATATTTATATTACTTTATAAATAAATATATATAACTCAGAGATGTTGCAAGGTGGGTGAAGTAGATACTGTTATTTAAAAAAAAAATAAAGGCTGTTTGGTTAAGATTCTTACCAAAGAATCTTAAGTAGAAATGTTACAATTTTTGTGAATTTTAGCCCTAGACTCCTATTACCTAACCACACTACTTAGGATAAATGATCTTTTGTTTTATTAGAAACCCCATGTTAACAAGTAATCATGGAGCATAATTTTGCTTTTTTGAGGTACACTGCTTATGGGTTTTGGAGTCAGACAGACTCAAATTCAAACTCCAGCTCCACTGTGTATTAGCTGTGTAATCTTCGAGAAATTACTTAATTCCTCTCTGCCTCAGTTTCTTCATCTGTAAAATACGGATAAAAATAATATTTACTTCAAAAGATTGCTTTGGATAATCACACATTTAAAGCAAAGTGCCTGGCATATTGTAAGCACTCAATAAATGACAGCTATTATTATTACTAGGATAAACAAACAAAGCCGGGGTTGGGGGGAACCCATTGCATTTCCATAATGAGGAAGTAATGATTCAGAATCAAAGATTTCAAAAGCAGGGAGGGTGCATCTACCCATTCCTGTTCGGCTGTGTAGCACCTCACATGTTGCTTAATAAACACTGACATCTCTGTAATTCTAGAACTGGAAGGGACTTAAAGGTCATCTATTTCAAGCTTCTCATTTTACATATAAGGAAACTGAGCCTGAGAGGGGTTGAATGAATTACTTCAGGGTTACAGTGCTAACACCCTTGTGGTTACACCTGACCTGGTAAACCACACAAAAGAGTGAGCAGGAAACAAAGTAAAGAAAGACACCAGGATTCCAAAAAGAAAAAGATTCAGACCAATACAACTTGAGGGAGCAGGTCCAAAAGGTGTAAATACCTCCCTACGGGACGTCATATACGAGGGCAATGCCTACATATCATCCTCGTCGAGATCTATAAGGGGGTATCTAAACTAGAAGGCAACCAGTGAGTGGCTTACAGAAGGGGTGAAGGCTACATTGGGGTGGGCTTTGCTGGTGAGAGAGGCTGTCTCCTACAAACATTAGTGATGCGGAAAGAAGGTGGTAATGGATACAGAAGGAAAGGCATTATTGTCAACACTGCCTGTCCAATCCCTAACAGTAGGTCATTATGGTAGGCAAGTATCATCCATGTCGGCAAACAGGCATGTAAGTGGCAATATGCCCCGAACCACAGAGGAGATATAAAAGAAGTGAAAAACATTCAGATCAATATTTTTTGCTAGTAGTTATGCTTTCACCCATTTCTTTTTTTTAATTTTATTTTTGACTGCGTTGGGTTTTCGTTGCTGCTCGCGAGCTTTCTCCAGTTGAGGTGAGTTGGGGCTACTCTTCGTTGAGGTGCGCGGGCTTCTCATTGCTGTGGCTTCTCTTGTTGCGGTGCACAGGCTTTAAACGCACGGGCTTCAGTAATTGTGGCTTGTGGGCTCTAGAGCACAGGCTCAGTAGTTGTGGCGCACGGGCTTAGTTGCTCCGGGGCATGTGGGATCTTCCCAGACCAGGGATCGAACCCGTGTCCCCTGCATTGGCAGGCATATTCTTAACCACTGCGCTACCAGGGAAGTCCACCCATTTCTTAAATTATTCTTAGTAGCAATTTCCAGAAATGTCCATGTGGAGATTATTTTTTTGGCTTAAAAATGATAAAAATTGATTTTTAAAGAAACGATGAAAAGGAATGTTATTTTTTGTAATCCAGCATTTCATAATAATGCATTTTGTCAATTTAACCTTACTTTCATATTGGCTGTCAGCTAGAACAGTCAGTAAATGAGCAAGGTCTCCTAAACAAGGTCTGTTTTTTTATAATTATAAACATAGTCTTTCTTATTCATATCTGAAAGTGCATTTTGCATAAAAGCATATTTTTAAAGCAGTTTTTTAACAGATTCTCAAATCTGAAAGATGAAATTTTGACTTTTTCTGTCTTGTCTCTGTCTAGTTTCAAGCTAAGAATAAGTCAAAATGAAAAGAATACATATGAGAATAAGGGTGAATGCTAAGTTATAGTTAACTATTAAACATTTCAAAAAGATGGCATGAGCAGTTCTAAAAACTTCTTTTTGTTAGAGAAATGTTAAGTGGACAGTAAAAGTGGTTTACAAAATAGTTACATATAACGAGGGCTACCCTTCACATAGGGGTCTATGTGTATATGCAGGAAAAACTCTGGACATTCACCCCAGATGTTAAAACTGATTTTTTTTTTCTGGGTCTTGGGATTTCACGGGTTGATTATTTCTGTTCACCTATTTGTATTTTCTGATTTTCTTACAATGAACATGTATTTTGGTCATAAGACAAAGGGGTTTTTCCCCTCTTCGTTCTTTCTTTGGATTGTTTTCTTAAATGTTACAGAGAAAGGAATCTGGAGTGGAGGGGAGGACCAATGCAAAGACCAGAATAATTGCAAATGAAAGGTTCTCTAGACTGAACAAAATATGGGGCAGGAGTCCATTTGATACTGGATGGGGTTTTTGTTTGTTGGCTGGTTGGTGTTCGTGTGTAGTGAATTATTTTTTGTTGTGTGGTAAAAATGCAATCATAGAAAAATAATTTGCAGTTGTTCTGAAAATGGACTTTTTCGGTTGTTGCTTCTACAGACCCTTCTCTGAGAAATCAAGGTTTAGGCTTAAAGCAATTGTGCACTGGGTAGGAAGGGCCAATACAAAGTAAGGAGAGGACGTAAAGATCTCTGCCCTTAAAATTACTATTTTTCTCTCCTCGGTTAAATTTGAGGCCTCTTCTCCTCTTGTTTATTTTCTTTCCTTTAACAAATACCTAGAGCACTTTTTCTGTGTTGATTAAATCATAGGAGAGGAAAGAAAAGTCAGCCCTGACCTAGGTGCTAACAATCTAGTTGAGAAAACAAGGTACACATTGGAAAAGTTAACTAAAAATACAGGGGCAGTATGCATTTAAGCATTAAATGACTGAACAGTGAAGTCCTCCAGCAGTTAAAGGAGTGGCTGGTAACTTTACTATGGTCATGGTCTAGATCAGTACTGTTCAACTGAACTTTCTACAGCAAAGAAAATGTTCATACTGTGCTGATTAAGACAGTAGCTACTAGCCATGTGTGGTTACTGAGTAGTTGAAATGTGGTTAGTAAAATTGAGAAAATGAATTTAAAAATTTTTTAATTAAAATTTTAAATAGCTACATATGGCTGATGACTACCATATTGGGGAGTGGTAGACCAAGATCTGGAAAAAGGTATCAGTAGTGAAAGGTATCAATAGTAATAGGAATTGTCCTGTTACTTGAAGAAAGGGGAGGATCTGAGTAGCTGAGAATAAAGAAAAGCATTCTAGAAGAAGAAAAAGCATGAAGAAGCTGTACTCAGCTCACCTTGAAAGTATGAAAGTGCCCAGTGTTTGGATGGGGGATTGTGATGTGTCACTATGCTAGGCAGACCATGCAGCTGAGAATTAGGATTTGAAGCTGCAAGTAATGGGGAGTCGTGATTACTTCTGTTCAGTGGATAATAATAGCTCTTACCATATGGCAGGCATTATTATATTGAGTGCCTTACATGGATTGTCTGATTTAATTCTTATAACAACCTTTTGAGGGGAATGAAGAGTCACCTGGTGGGACTGTAGAGGTAAGAGATAAAGGCAGGTAAGAGAAGCAATTATAACCTTGGAAACATGTCAAAAGTACTAAGGAAGGTGAAGGATGTAGAAACTAAAAAGCCTCATTTAAGACATTAGGAAGTTAGACTCAACAGAACATGTGGAGGGTGAATGGAAAAGGGAGTGAGACAATCTTTATCCTTAGGGATACTGATGAGGACAAAATCCTGGGAAGCACCAATAATTCTGGGGTGACTGAAAGCAGCTGACTTAGTAGACGGATCTTGAGAAGGATGTAGTTGGCAATGGAAACAGGTTAGTGGAGTCAAGAAATCTGATGGGGAAAAGGTTTTCCAGAATCCTAGAGGTAAGTTAATGATGAGGATGGTGAAGTGGCAGAGGAACATGGGAGAGTTAAGGTAATGCTGACAAAAACTGAGGAGTCAAGAGGAGGAAAGTCTGTTGTAGAAGGGAGATACGGATTCTGTTCCTGACATGTTGACTGGAGGTAACGAGTCCTCTGGATGATGATGCCTTGCTAGTTGGGGGGAATGTGAAGCTGGTTTATGAGACACATCAAGGCTGGAGAGGGGCAAGTTTAATGTGTTCTCACAGTAGAGCAGGTAAAGGGTAAAGAGAAGGTTGAGGATAGAAGCTGGGACGAATGCTCATCCACATAGGTGACTAAACGAGAAAGAAGAGCCAGGAAGGGAGAAGGGGTGACGGAACCATACCATGGCAATGCCTTGACGGTGAAGGAAGCATTTTAAAAGTGAAGGTTAGGCACAATTTTCATGTGTTGCATGATAAATAGTGATGGTGTGAACCCACCCAGAAACCCATTCCGGAGGTCAAGGAAAAAAAGAGTGAGAAAAGGGTGACTGAGTTTATCAAGGAAATCCTTGGAGAAACAGGAGGAACAAGTGCAGAGGATTTGTTTGGGCAGTTTGGCCATGGAAGGACTGAGAGGAAAAGGGAAACAGCTTGAGGAGGGTTACATGAAGGTTTCCCCCATGTCCCCAGGTCAGCTGGCAGCTTAGGAAGGGAGAAGGGACTCTTCTTCCTTTAGGTATTTGACAACAGTTAACAAAATGGATGCTACAGGTAGACATACTTTGAGAAGAGTGGCAGAGGGTGCTGGAGTTGGATGTTTTTCACTTTCTCAGTGAAGCCGGAATCAGGGCCACCTGCCAAGAAAGGAGAAAGGAAATCAGGTTAGGTGGGGAAGAGAAAGAAGATATGTAACAGCAACCGTTGGGGCTGCCCTTGAGAATTACCAAGAAATAAATTACAGGATTGGGTGCTAGACCAACATGATTCCATGACTTTAAACTGCCATCTCAGATTTACTCCTGGGAACTGACAACAACAGTAACAACCACCATCACTATTTATCATGTGGTTATCACGTGCTTCTGGGTGTTTACACAAATTATCTCACTTACTTTTCCTAACAATGACGTGAAGTGTTATTAATTCTGATTATTTCCAAATTATAAAAAAAGGAAATTGAGGCTCAAAGAGATTTTACCTTAATTAAAAAAAAAAAAAGATTTCATACTATGTTGCCAGACACTGTTCCAGGCACAGAAAAGACAGGCAAGGTGGCTGCCTTCGTGGAACTTTATTGAAGAGGTGCAAACAGAAAAGTAAACGAATAATTTAATCCGATCATTTCAGATTTTAATAAATAGAGCGAAAAGAATAAAACTGGTAGTATAATAGGTATTATAATAAATGATATAGTTTATTACATCCAATGGAGGAGGGAGTGCGGGAGGGTAGAAGATACATTAGTGTGGTCAGGGGAGGACCCTCTGTGGGACAAGTGTGCTAATGACAAGGTGGATGACAAGGTGGAAGAGATTTCCAAGGCCAAAGAAAAGCTAAGGACAGAGGCCCTGAAGCAAGAACCAGCTTGGCTCCTCGTGCAGGTGCAGCTCAGTGGGCAAGCAGGTATAGGCCAAGGTTGGAGGCGCCACGGCAAGTCAAGGAAAGGATTTACGCAAAGGGGGTTACTCCATCCGATTCAAAGGAGTAAGGCGCCGAAGAGGCAGGGGCCAGGCCGTCAGGACCTCCGACGCGAATTTGCATTCCGCGAAGCTGCCCGCATTAGACGCGGGGTGAGGCAACCGGTCAGGAGAGGCTCCAGGCCTAGGGGCCAAAGGGCCGAGGCCTGCGGGGGTGGAGGTGTGAGGCGTGTGACCTTCCAAGTGTCGCAAGAGTCGAGACAGCACCGCGGACCGCGCCCGGCCAGCAGGCAGCCCCCCTCTCCCGCCCCAGAATCACCCCCCCCTTCCATTCTCTTTAGCGACCCTCGCCTGCAGCACCACCCACCACTCCTGGCCAGGCTTGATTTTTCCTCCGGGGTGGAAAGTCGGTCTTCCAGAACTTCGGAACGACAGTACCCCCAGGAGTGATGGGGGATGAAATAACTCAGGGTTAGAGCGAAGTCCTACGGGAAATAGACCTTTTTATTTCTGCCTTGTTTTCCCTCTTGGCTTTCTAGAAACGACTTGCTTCCCGGGATGCTCTCCAAGTCACCCCCTCCAACAGCGAGCCTATTGGTTTGGCCCCTAGTCTCGGATTGGCTGAAGGGTTACGCCTCGGCCAGGGATTGGAGGATGTTTGTTCCTTACGTATTCCCGGCGCCCATTGGTTCGTTTTCCCCGTTTCTGGGCGGAGTGGTTTGGGACGGTTTCCACCCTCTTGTTTACGGAGCGCGTAGTTGTAGCGCTCTCAAATCTCTGGGGCTGTCTCCAAAGTTCCCTATTTAGCTCTTCGGACCAATTGGGTCCTTGCTCCACCCTCTCCCGCTCCCTTGCACGCCTCCCGTGTGGTACGGCCCACAGCTTTAGAGCGGCGGCGCAAGCGGACGCTCGTCGCGTTCCTCCGCCCGCGCTCGCCGGGTTGTCCCCCCCCTCGAGGGTGCGCTTGGTACGGCCCGCGCCTCCTCCTTCTCTAGCTGGGGTGGTTGCCTCCCCCTCGGGTCGGTGGCGCTTGGTGCCGCCCGGGAGAACCAGGTCATCGGTCGGTTCCCGTGAAAACAAAAACAATCGGCGGCGCCTAGGCTGGCAGCCGAACGCGGGGATCGGGGGCGCGGGGCCGGGTGTGACCAGCGAGCGGGAGCAGCGGCGACGCGCCGGGGTCGGGGCGCCATGGGGCAGGCGGGCACGGGCTTCGCCGGGGTCCCCCGGCGCCGGGGCTAGCGCGTCCGCCGCCTCGGCCGCCCGCGCCGCCCGCCTGGGGGACGAGGAGCAGGACGCGGCCTCGGCCGGGCCCGGGCCGAACGGCTGCGGACACCCGGGCACCGGGGAGCCGAACGCCGCCGCCGCCGCCTCCGGGATGGATCAGTGCGTGACGGTGGAGCGCGAGCTGGAGAAGGTGCTGCACAAGTTCTCAGGCTACGGGCAGCTGTGCGAGCGCGGCCTGGAGGAGCTCATCGACTACACGGGCGGCCTCAAGCACGAGATCCTGCAGAGCCACGGTAGGGCGGCCCGGGTGGGCGCGCGGGGCCGGGCCCACCCGCCCGCGTCCCTCAGGCCCCGGCGGGCTAGGAGGGTGCCCGGTCCCGCCTTCCCCGGGGCGCGGAGACCCACCAGGCCCCTGTGACTTTTTCTCCTTCTCTCGCCCGATTTGTCTCGAACCTGCCCCGTCCTCGTTGTTAATTACGAGTCAGCGCGAACCCACCCGGAAACCCATTCCGGAGCCACGGGCTCCAGCCCGGGTTAAACGGGGTTGGGGGCCGGTCCTTCGCACCTGCAAACTGCTACACTCCCGGGGTGGGCGCTCCTCGTCAATTGCCTTGGGCCCAAGGATCCGGGCCATGAGAGGGTCAGTGCAGCGAGCCCCCCTCCTCCCCTGCTCCGAACACTTAGCCCGGGGACTTTCCTCGCCTTTCTTCTCTTTTTTTTCTTTCTTTTTCTTAAATTAGAAACTCGAGTGTTATTCTTAGCTGTGGATTAACGGAACAGCCGCTCCTGCAAGTCCATAATTTGACTCTGTGTAGAAGTAGCTTTTCTTCAACTCCGCAGCGGCACCGACACGATTCCTAGGAAACTGGCTAAATCAAACTGTTCAGCTCTCCTAGCCTGCGAAGAGACAGAGGCAACTCTCCGGAAACACATTGTAACATAAGTTGTTAGTTAGTTGCGTTACCTGGTCAAGTTTTTACGTGATTTCCTTTCAGAAAACAGATTTTCTCTAGAAGGGGTTTCCCCTATATTATTGCCCTGGGCCCTGGGGGCAGATACGTTGCCAGAGTTAACTTGTGGAAGCTGGTTGGGAAGGGTTTTGGGTTTTGGTTTTGTTAAAGGTCTGGTATCCTTAGATTAAAATATCCATAGTGTTTTATCCATCTGGCATGGGCCCCAAATCCCATCCCAGATGGGAGCAAGAAATAAAGGACTTTATTTAATGGATTTATTGAAGAGGTTGGGAGGTCTCAACTCAGAGGCTGAACAGAAGTTTCTGACAAGGGAGGTTTGGTAGCTGGGGTGATGTCGATACTGTGGTCGGAGCGATTGAGGACAGTGGCAATAGCCGAGCTTCTCTCCACCTCTCCTTCCTTCTTGTGCACCTTCCTTTCCCAGACTGCTTTCAGTTGAGAGTTAGTGCTCATCCATGGTGAGGGAGTCTTAACAGCAACATCTCATCGTGGACACTGGCAGTCACGTTTGAACTCCGGGGAAGAAGCAAACCAGAGACCATAGTGGGGGTACGACTTGGAATATGAATATGGAAAAATGAGCAGACCTAGACGGCTGCCTGTGATGGGGAAGGAGAGGTGGAGTGGGGTGGGACTCCTGGCAAGGCTCTGGTGAACTTGGTTTTGGACAAAGTTGGCCTTGAAAGGCCAATGAAGATAGCCAAGGGCATAATGTCTACTGGTGGCTGAAGATGTATAGATGGAGTTTAGGAGGAAAGTAAGGTTTAAGATGGTTTCCTGGTGTCATTCCTACAGAGGAGAGTGAAGGAGATTACTTAGGCTGCAGGGAAGAACGACTCTAGGATCTAACCACAGGCTTGAACTCCTGTTGAAGAGCGGAGGGCCAGGAGGTGCCCCCGGAAACAGAAAGGACAGGCTTAGAAAAAGAGAGGTTGGTCAACTCGTATTTGCTATTGGGAGTCAGTGACCCTCTTTGCTTGCAGTTTCATAGAATTGTTAAAATAAACTAGGTGACTGGGAGTTAAGAAAAATAATGCAGATTGAGGGGTGAGGGGCTGCTTAAGTAATGGGGCTGAAGGTGTGCCCCCTCTGCCTTAAACTGGAGAGGAGATCTTTGTTTTGTTAAAGACAGAAAGGGAAGGAGTGGGTGCAGGGTGCAGACTTGGAGCGGTGGAAGGAACATTTCATTTTTGGGGACCAGGTCAGAGATTGAGGGCTTGGATAGGCAGAGCTTGAGAGGCAGAAGATGGAAAGTAAAATCCCTTTCTTCCATGAGAAGACAGAGGGCATATTAATTGTAGGGAAATGTGATTGTGAGCCTCATTTTAGGGGATTTGGGGCCCATCCCAGATGGGTAAAATAATTTTGAGAACTTGCTGAAGCAGGAATGTGTTTTAGACCTCTTTGCTTGGGAACTTTTCAAGGAACTTACGGTCAACGGGGTATTAGCCACAGAGTTTGCTGTGCTATTCAGTCTGATGTGGTGAATTGTGTGTGTTCCCTCTTCAGCCTCCTATTTTTTTAACCTTCTTGTCTACCAAATTGCAGTCTTAAATTAATAATCTCTTTGATTTTTAAAAAATTCTTTAGTAATAGGATTAAGTGACTAAAGGCAGCTATAAAACATGAAAGAAAAATAAGTACCACAAGTGCCAGGTCTAGTTTTCAAAATAAAGTCTACTTTCTTATGGTGTTCTTACATATAAAAACAACAGACATCATGCTTTGCTATCTGGGTTATGGTATTTTTCAAAGCAGGTAATTTCTAAAGTTCTCTGCAGGGTATTACATTGAATCTTAGATATACCCTTCTCAAAGTCATATCGACTGAAATCTGAATTTGGAACTCCATTTTCAAGTTTAAAGGGAAGTTTGCAAGGCTCTGAATGTACCTGTCTGGGCAAGTGATCTGGTGGCCTCTGGTGACCTGAGGGAGGGGCTCCAATTGGGACCCTCCATTAGGGCTTGGGATCTCATTCTCTGGGCTCATTTGTGGTGATATTCTTGTAAGAATGTGGTGTGAATAAAGTAGAATCTTGGACTTCATAGATCCCCTAGTTTGCATCATACTGTTGGTGAGTGACTGCCTGATTTAGAAGTGTCCATTAGCGAGGGTCAGGGGATCAGGTCAGTTTTGGAGGTTGAATTACACTTTCTTATGTTTAAATTTCTTTTTTCTAAAGTTGTGAGTGGACAGCTATACCAAGTGAGGACAGTTAGGATGGTTTGTGGTAGAAACTGATCAAACATCAGTGGAGTTTAATTTGTAAGCCCATTGACAACCCAGGTCCACTCTCACCACTCTGATTCCAGATCGAAAACACTGCCCAAAGGGTGCTTGCCTGGCCTGCCCTAAGATCTCTCATTTGCTCTAAATTGCCCCATGTGGCATTTCCTCAACTCTGAGGGAAGAAGAGAGCACTGTTGTCATTTAGTTGTATCAGCTCTTCAATGAGAGTTTCCCTGTGAGTGTGAAGTTCAGTCTAATTTAAGAATCAGTATAGTTGATGCCGTTGATGCTGTTCGGCGATTGTTCACAGAGTGCCCTTGATCTCACGTGGATGCTGTGCTGGTTCTTCTCAAACTTCCCTCACGCATGTGCACTCTTATTTTTCAAATGGATTCACAATTTCACCTAAGTAGATTTATCCTCATTTTAGGCAGTGATATTTGTGAAATCATAGATTTGGTGTGTTAGGTATAATCAACTACGTATTAAAAATAAATTTGTAACTATTAAAATATTATTTCACATACAACTAAAGTCACCATTCACATCAGTGGTATTGGAACCACACTTTGGACAGCCCTTGATTAACAGATAAATGGTATAGATACATTTTGGTGATTTGACTTGTGATTATTTATTATCTTTTTTTGGCAAGTATATTTATATTTTGTTTCTCATTGTACTTCTGTGGTGAAAGGGAGAACATAAAAGAACTATATATCATGTATTGCTGATACTCTAAATTCATATTTCGTGATAGAAAATTAGGCTGAAACAATTGGGTAATGGCTTTATGACATGTATGTGGTATACTTGAAAAAATTATAATCTTTGTAAGTGTAAAGGATGTACAGTATTTTAAAAAATTATTATTTTTAGGCTGTTATTAAAGGGAGTTCTCATATAGTTTCTGAAAGTGATTCTCAAGGAATTTTCTAAATTTAAAATTGTATTTATTTTGAGTAGATAATACATGTAAATGGTATAAATTCAAATGATAAAAAAGGATACCCAGTAAAAAAATCTCCATCTCAGTCTTTCTTATTCTTGGACCACTTCACAGCCAGAGATGCTAGTTTCCAGAAAAAATTTTAAGAGGATTCAGGGAAATGATAATTTATCACTGTTTATTTTTTCTTTGAAGCATTGGACCTGTGGTTCTACTTACTGTGATTTAGGCTTAGTATTATCTCAATTTGCAAGTTTGTAAAGACAATTTCATTTGTGGGTGTGATCAATACATATTATCATCTAAAACTCCGTGTGTGTGTGTGTGTGTGTGTGTGTGTTCTGACGCTTAGTAATAAAACTGTTTTAGGGCTTCCCTGGTGGTGCCGTGGTTGACAGTCCGCCTGCCGATGCAGGGGACACGGGTTCGTGCCCCGGTCCGGGAAGATCCCACATACCGCAGAGCGGCTGGGCCCGTGAGCCATGGCCACTGAGCCTGCGCGTCCGGAGCCTGTGCTCCGCAACGGGAGAGGCCACAACAGTGAGAGGCCCGCGTATCGCAAAAAAAAAAAAAAAAAAATCTTTTAAAGTATGATCCTCTATCTTTATTTATCTCTTTGGAGAATCAAAGAGAATTTAGTTACTATCTGCAGAATTGCTTCCTTTTTTTTTAAATTTGAGGGTGACAAATGAGAAGTAGGCAATTAAACATGAAAGAAAAAACAAAATAGATGATCATGTTTTAAACTAATTTTTGTGGTATTGTGTCAGTAGACAAAAACCAGAGGTCCATGGTCGCATGTTAGGCATACCTTTGCATTCTAGAATTTGGGTTGTATATACTACATACATATTGAAAAGTATGTTTATTTATATATGTAAATTCTCTGCTTTTCAGAGCCTACCAGTGTTGAGTGTACTGTGTTGAATGAATTGTAAAAGGATCAGGGTTTGGTGGACTGGTGCTTTGTCTTTTTATTCACCTTTATTCTTTGGTGTACTTCAAGTAGACTATGTAGCTTGGTCTTCCATTTGTTAATCAAACTTTTTGCTAGACAAGACACTCCTGAGAGAATAATACCTTTAAAGTTCTGAATTGAATAAAATTTGACATCTACGTTGAACATCTAGTCTGGAAGGTAGCAGATAAGTAGGTCAGAAAAGTTTGCATGGATTAACAATAGCCATTGTTGAAATACTCAAGGAAGAGAATAGACCAGTCACCAAGCTACTTGGGCCTATTTTATATATGGTGAGAATAATAATAATAGGTTAGTGTTGGTGTTTTCAGTTGGGTTTAGAAGCAGATTTAACTGTCACCCATTCCTTTTCAGGCTCATTTAGGAGATATTCCTTTGTCCTTTGGCGCCATACTCATTCAGACTAGTATATTACTCAGGATCCTTTTGGTTGCAAGTGGCCGAATAGTTTTAATTAAGATGGAATTTGTTGACTCATAACTAAAAATGCTGAGGTTAGGTTAGCGGCTCCAGGGGCACAGAGGGTGTTGTGAGGACTGATTTTGGTCTCTTCCTCTCTCAGCTGTGCTTTCCATGGTTGGCTTCATTCTCAGCAGAGCTTTTTCCACATGGAAGTAAAGATGGCCAGTGGACTCATGTCATCCTTGTACTGCTTGTGATCCCAGATACAGGAACATGCCTGTTTTCTGTATTTGCAACAAAATTACCAGGGAATATCTTTATTGTCTTGGTTCAGGTCATAAGCTTTTCCTGAATTAGTAACTGGGCCTGGTGGGTGGAGTCCATTAGCCACCTTGGGCTGTGCTTAGCAAATGTCAGATGTATGGCCATGTGATCCACTGTTGCTCAGAGGGGAGAGTTCTAGAAAGGAAGACTTGCACACCCAGACAGAAGTGATAGATGTCTGTGATAGTTGAGCAGCTACAAGTTACATTTGATAACAGTGTTCTTTGAGATGGTTTCTTTATTAGCTTTTGCCTTGGCTTCTAACTGTAATGTTCATATAATTCAAATACTGAGTTGCTGGTATGACTTAATCTGTAGACTAGAGAATACAACTCAATTCATGTTACCTTTGGGAACTTATTTGAAATTGCTTTAATGATTGGTATAATTTTCCTAGGGTTATCTTATCTCTTAAGTAGTTTCTGACTCTGGATAATAACATCGGTAAGGGAGAAACTTGCCAACACTTCTGTGATACTGTCATACTAGAGTTAGTAGAGAAATTCCATTGTTTTCATGTCTTAATCTTAGTAGTTCGAGTAGTGAGAGTGGTGTTTTAGGCAAACTACTATTCACTTGGGATATTAAAACTGTCTTGTTTTTATTTTGGGCCCTGCTTCTTGATCTGTAAAATCTTTGAAAATGACCCCAAAATGCAGTTGAGGGGAGAACTGTTGGGGGGGGGCCCTGGCCCTGAGTTGTGTACATGTAACTCCCAGAAGTTGATAGACACCAGGGAGGTGATGCTCTCAACAGGGCATTTCGTCTGGCCTTCCTCTTAGATTACGTGCAGTCTAATGCCTCAAAGAACAGAGACTAGGATCTCTGGCAGAACTTGAGGCTTTTAGAAATAAGCTTTCATCTTATTTGGGAACATTGTTCAGGGAGTCCATAAGGCTTATGTTGCCAAGTCTTTCTCCACTTAAGAGGCCTGGGCACAGTGTGTTACCTTTGATGAGTTTGTTGTATCTGTGGAATCCATATAGATTTAATATCTTAGTATTGGTATATGAAGACATTTGGGAGAAGATAAAGAGAGACTTCTTTAAAAAGAAACATTGTATACATGGCCTCAGTCCTCCAGGAAGGTGGAGGCTAGTTCAGGAGGTAAGAGGATGAGTCCGTGCTTGTGGAGAAGAACATAAAGCTTTGTCTGTCCTTGAGCTCAGGAGATCTGGATTTGAGTCCTTGTTCTGCCACTTCACTGGTTCTACAATCTTGCATAGCCTCTTTCCTCTTCAGTAGACTGATAAGTTATATTACGGAGTTATGGGAATTAAATAGATGATATGAACTGGCTTTGAAATCTGTAAAACAAGGTTTACTCGTTTTTTTGTTGTTGTTTGTTTGTTTTGCGGTACGCGGGCCTCTCACTGTTGTGGCCTCTCCCGTTGCGGAGCACAGGCCCCGGACGCACAGGCTCAGCGGCCATGGCTCACGGGCCCAGCCGCTCCGCGGCATGTGGGATCTTCCCGGACCAGGGCACGAAACCGTGTCCCCTGCATCGGCAGGCAGACTCTCAACCACTGCGCCACCAGGGAAGCCCCTACTTGTTATTTTTAAGGTCTGTACCTTTAAGCAGTGTTAAGCAGTGTTTTAATTGAGACACTCTGACTATTTAGATATCTTTATTACTGGTGTTTGTTAACTACCATTCTATATCCAGTGGTCTGCTTAACACTGTAAGGCAGAGGTCCCCAACTCCTGGGCCAGGACGTAGCCGGTTAGGAACTGGGCTGCACAGCAGGAGGTAAGTGGCGGGCCAGCAATCGAAGCTTCATCCGTATTTACAGCCGCTCCCCATCACTAACATCACCGCCTCAGCTCCACGTCCAATCATCAGGCATTAGATTCTCATAGCAGCTCAAACCCTACTGTGAACTGTGCATGCGAGGGATCTAGGCTGCGCGCTCCTTATGAGAATCTAATGCCTGGTGATCTGAGGTGGGGCTGAGGTGCTGATGCTAGCGCTGGGGAGTGGCTGCAGATACAGGTTATCATTAGCAGACAGATCTGACTGCACAGAGACCATAATAAATCAACTTCTTGCAGACTCATATCAAAACCCTATCAGTGAGTGGCAAGTGACAATTAAGGTGCATCTTATGGAGTAGACTGGACATAAGCAACACACTTCAGGTGTCACTGTCTCCATCACCCCCAGATGGGACCATCTCGTTGCAGGAAAACAAGCTCACGGGTCCCACTGATTCTGCATTATGGTGAGTCGTATAATTATTTCATTATATATTACAAAGTAATAATAACAGAAATAAAGTGCACAATAAATGTAGTGCACGATAAATGTAATGCGTTGAATCATCCCAAAACCAACCCCACCCCCCGGTCCGTGGAAAAATTGTCTTCCACGGAACTGGTCCCTGGTGCCAAAAAGGTTGGGGACTGCTGCTATAAGGAATATTCAAAAGCTATACAAAACAGAGTCTTCAAGGAGCTGTATTTGGATAATGAGGCCAGACTTTTACATTTGAGAGGGGAAAAAACCATGGCCATAGCACAGTACGCTATAATAGATAAGTGTTTCTGCTTGGTATAAATACTAGCAATTCAGAGAAATGGGAAGAGAGGACCCCTTAGAAGGAGCTGCTTGGAGGTGGGCTATTTCAGTTGAACTGTAGAGCACTTGATCAGTAGTTATTAATCACCAAGTATATGTGGAACTAGGCTA